>NC_135262.1:14365277-14988888 GCF_964204865.1 Styela clava | reverse complement strand
AAGTATCTTGGAAATTGTAAATTGCGGGTGACTCAAATCGGCCTGTGTGCTTTCATTAAACAAATCGACATAAATATTCGCAAATGCAAACAGTATTTCTTCGACTTTTGATGGAGCATTTGGGACCGTTTTTCAGCAAGCTTAAATACGAACGGCAGCGAAACGTTCAAATAATGCTACTGTTGTTGTTAATTCACTATGGACCTGACACTTTCGTGTCGAGATTTTATGATCTAACTGATTATATATCATGTCCTATCCGCCTATATTATACGGAAAACAAACAAATACAAAGAAGGTGTCGGGGAAACTGTCCATTGTGACAAGTGGAAAGATGGGGGTTGCGATTTAGTCCAGAGATAAGCGCAAAACCTCACAGTCGAAAGTAAAGAAGAAATTCAAGAAAAAAATTCTTCGCGGTAAATAAACAACCTCGGACACATGATATTATTTATTGCTTTGTTATCATCATTAAATTCTAAATATGTAATTAAATTCAAATCAACATGTAAAATATAAATGATATAGAATGCAACATACAGGGTGATCAAACCAAGTGTAGACAAATGTTTATTATTTAAAATATCTACATTAAAAATGCGAGAAAGAAAAAAATATTTTGCAGAAAATATCATTATAAAATTTAATATTAAAATTCATTGTTAGTTTTTGATATATCCTCCCTTTGCCTTCACTACACGCCTCGATCTGAGTGAAACTTGACTGCACGAGGCACGTATGGTGTCTTCTGAAATCTTGTCCCAACAGCTCATCAATTTATGCCTTAATATTAGTTGTTGTCAGTCTGATACACGGGAGTATTTCACGTGGTACGAAAGCAGCTTTGAATTATTGCAACAATTAACTTTTGTATTCGCTAAACGGCGTTTATAAGGCTACCAATCCTTGTCGTTAGAGAGCGCCCTCGCCCATTACTTTACCAAGATTACCAAAACTACTGACTACCTGAAAACACGCGTATTCCTGCGTTCGATCGGACCCGCTAGCTGTTTCAATCTAACTTGGAAAAAAAAAAATTTTCAGAAACCCTTTCAAAATTTTTGGCTACGCCCCTGTGCCCACCTGAAACGAAACAGGGACGTTTTTGCCAATTTGTCCGTTACGTCACAATACATCTTATCATAATCGCTAAATTATTGGAAACCTCGTACGAATACACTTTGAACAGTACTAGCCGCTATCACGAACGCTCCCTCATTTAATGCAGACGCACTGTAAAATATCATGCAAAATGGCGAAACATGCCCGTTCCGTTTTTAGTGGACAGTAACCGACGAGGGCGATCTTTAAAAAACAAGGATCTGTAGCGCTACAATCGCTTTTCAGCGAATACAAAGATTGATTGTTGCAATGATTCAAAGCTGCTTGCGTACCACTAGTGGTGCGCGTAACTCAGATTGAGAGCAACTGCTCTAAAGCATAGATGACTTATTGGGACAAGATTTCGGAAGAAACCATACGTGCCTCGTGCAGTCAAGTTCCGAACAGATCGAGGAGTGTGGTGAAGGCAAAGAGAGGATATATCAGAAAATAACAATGAATTATTTTATTTATCTTTATAATGCCATTTTCCGCAAAATAATTTTTTCTCTCTC
The DNA here is from genome assembly GCF_964204865.1 of Styela clava. Taxonomy (NCBI): domain Eukaryota; kingdom Metazoa; phylum Chordata; class Ascidiacea; order Stolidobranchia; family Styelidae; genus Styela; species Styela clava. The sequence goes on along the minus strand of NC_135262.1, from coordinate 14,987,272 downwards.
ACATTTATATTGTAGATATTTCAATAAACATTTGTCTACATTTGGTCTGATCACCCTGTATGTAAAAGGTTTGTGAGCTGCACCACAAATATCATGGTATGGGAAACGAACACACAGCTCCATATGTCATTCTGGAAGGATCCGAGTTGACAACAGTGGAAACAGGAAAATCAATGACAAACAAAAAAAGTCTTGTCCACGTTTTCTGCTGAGGAGCATCAAATATTCCATACCAAACGAAGTTGTCTAAACTACCCGGAGGAGAAACCACTCTCGTCTGAAATAAATCAAGAAGATTAATGGTATTAAATTTGATGAAAATGTAGATAGTTGTAATATCGGATAATCAATATGTTAACGTTTACACAACATAAATCGAACTGAATTATATTGGTAACCTGCGACAAAGGCAGAGACTCAAAATTAGAAAAGCTGAAATGTTTATACAGCTTTGTAGCATTGAGTCAACATCACGTATCTGATCTTCAAATCTCGAGAAAATATTGCTTTGATCGATGATTTCAACAATCTGATCAGAAAAAATATAATTCTTCCTACTCAATCTCTGAAAATTATGAAGGCAAAATTGGAAGTATGGAGACTGCAGCCTTTTATCAGAAACTTTTAAATTTGGGCATTATTGTTCATTGCGGTCAAGTAAGGAATGTAAGTTTGTTGATTTAATAGTCCAAGTTATGAAACTTTTTGAATAAAACTTTCTGTAAACACGATTTGAAATGGACGATAAATGGAATTGTCTACGATGACTGGCAACTGTGTTTTGTGCGACGATAACAGAAAAACCGAATCCACTATAATACACGTGGAAAAAAATATCGAACTCGCTTTACGATGATTAAGTTTTCAAAATAGTCTTATAAATTTGGTCGCGGATCTATAGCAAGGGCAATATTTTATATATGAAATAACGAATCAACAATTTGTAAAGGTCAAATGTGCACATGATTGAACCAATATTTCTTAACCTTTATGCCTTTGAAAAAAATCGTGGGCGAGAAAATCTAAAAAAAATATATTTGGATTATCATAAAAATGTTGTTTCTTCATTATTAACCGTGAAAATAATTTACAGTCAAGTTTAAAAATCTATAATATAGTAGATAAACTGTGAATTTCAATACAATACAATTTTCGTGAGACCAAATTTACAACCAAAATTACAGAAAGATTTTTTGCTATAAACGAAATGAATTCTCCATTGATTGTCATGGCATTAGATTGATATTGATTTGTGGTGGAATCTTTTTTTTTTTTAGGTGATAAAACAGTTGCCACTGCTTTCCCCAATTTCCCCAACCCGATCTACGTTATATGTGATCATAAATCTTATCTATAGACATCAATATTAAGTAATGACGTCGGCATAATCGGAGATGAGATCATTGATCATGTAGATCAGGGGTGGCCAACCTTTCACATACCATGCGCCACGTTTTAAACATCATGTTTCAGATGCGCCGTAAATCTCTTGTATTCCCACGCCTAATGTCCGCTTCTTGTTGAAATTATATAAATTTATAATACACACACATATATACACACGTATATGTAGTTTTTACAATTTACAACTTCACAGGAATAGAAATTAAGCAAGGAAGTATAATAAATAAAACTGATCAATTTTATTTGAGTACCACCTTTATGAGACTTTTGCTGCTGTTTTACTTTCGCCAGTTTTTTTATTCTTGGAGTTCTATTTTGTGAAAGAGTTTTTTCATAAACAATGCACAACGGTTTTCTTGACGGACCTGCAATAAATAACAACTCATTTTCCCATTGTTCATTAAATTCAAGCTTACTATCAGTTTCCGCCTTTCTTTTGTTCATTTTCTTTCGCACTGTGTTAGGTAACAAAATATATAAAAGCAAAGCTTAAATCCTGAAAAGTACACAACTGCAAATGTTTACAAACAAAAATCAACCTTAATACACGCCTTTACACACACAAGAAGAAACTTTACCAATTAAGTTTACAGAAAACCACTCATTTAGAGAATTACCGAATCACTGAATTAAACACTGAATGAATAAATTTCAATGACAGCCGCATATATATAGTTAACTCAACGAAAATTCTCGTATCCACGCAATAATTCGAGCAATTTACGATAAACAGATTACGATTGATTACGAAACAGGGAACCATTGTGACGCCATGCTTCAAGTAAAAACTACAGCCTTCCTGAAAGTAGGAGAAAAACGCATTCTGTCTTATGAGCATTACGCAATAAAGCTGTTTTTAACAACGAAGAGAAAAAGGTACGATTAAGAAGTAAAGTTAGGCGTAATATTGTGACAACAGGCCTTTAGTATCAATATTTAAACTTTATTTATTTTCCTGTTAAAGATGCAATGCGCCACCTCTAATCATGCAATGCGCCACGTTTGGCGCATGCGCCATAGGTTGGCCACCCCTGATGTAGATGATAAAATTGGTTCTGCAAAAGCACATCGATAGTAACGCACATCTTCAAAATCAATCCATCATGATAAACTCTAAAAAAAGTTTAAATCTAACACACTTGGCGGTAGTTACGTTTATACCTTCAAATCAAAAGTCATATTTGTCCATGCGCTTGACCAATAACGATGTGGAGGAATCATTTTCATCAATTTCGAAGAAATGAACGTATCAATACTGGGATCATCTTTCGGTATGACAGCAATTTCCATCGACATTTGTTTGCAAATAGAAACTGCTCGTAAATAATCAACATCTGGTTTTCGATGGATTTCAGTCCAGTAACACAGACCTCTTTTTCATTTTTTACTTCACAAAATTCTGAGAAAACATAAACGCAAATAAAAAGATTCCTCAAAACATATCTCAATGTCATAGTTACATGCTTATATAGTATATAAATTATATCATGGTATACTGAAATTAGACTTTTTAGAAAATGTTCATAAGTCTTACTTTTTTGCTGTACGCTCATAGATACAGTCGATCCTGCGATAAACATTCCAAATTTATTTTATTTAAAACTTGCCGGATCCTCTGTCTAACTCAGGGTGTTCCAAGGTTATCGGCTTCGGGGCCCCAAAATTATTTTTGCATTGTTCGCGGGCCACAATAGTGCCAAGAATAGGTAAACAGTGCAATACATAACAAACACTTTTATTTTGCAAACACATTGATCAGTATCTGTCATTTATTAAGCTAACACATTAAGGCATGTAAAAACCACCAAAAAACTTTCTAAAACCTACAAAACTCTTTCTATATCTACATTTAATGTAGGATTTCAAACTCTTCATAACGGAAAAAGTGCTTCCGCAAATTTAAGTAAAATCTTGACTCTGGAAAAGTTCATTGCTCACAAGATTTCAAAATGTCGTTCTAAATTATATTCTTTTTTCACCGACACAACTTGCAGACATATCAAGTGAGCATTGTGGTGTTTTTCCTCCCACATCTAGTTAAAAATCTGTTTGAATTTGTCAACTTTTTTTTTCAAACTTACGTTTACAAAATAACAGATTGATTGATTACACAATGTGAGGTACAGGAGAGTAATTACTAAATTTTCCGACATATAGGCATCATTTTCCGCATTCGATTTTTAGATTTCTATGATGCCAAAATTGTTAGCATATATTCCCGACTAAACGTTGCCTCAGCTAGCCATATCACTAGTCAATTCAGTGACATTAGTGATGTAACAATACGTCAGAAAATTTTTCTGGTTAATTTTATGACTAAACATCACAAAATGCAATTTTTTGATTACCGTATATTTTCTCGTTTTGTAGCCCGGGCCCATATTTTTAAACCAAACTCACTAACCGGGCCCTTATTCAAGCACGGACGCTCGTTGTTTTGTCAGGTTGTTTGTTTGTCAAGTCACATATAGATAAGATCGATCGTTACAATAATTAATATATTGTCATTTCCAGTTCTCAAGTATGATTCGAACGAGAATAACGAAAATTTTGACTTTTTCTACGCACCGCAGGTACAAATCCGCAAAAGAGGAAAAGTTTTGCAAAGCCCTATCAATGTTGAAACGAGAATATCAATTATGGATGAATTATGTCGTATAATTAGCGAGTTATTTGTTAATTAGTGATGGTAAACGCGGTGTCACTATAGAGTCATAAATCGAAACCGCGGTTTCGATCGATAAGTCTTCGGTCCCCGACCGATATTCTCGTTTTTATGTTCTGTTCACACGGACGGCTATTCAAATGGGCCTTTATTAATCAAGATCGGGCGGTAAAACGAGCATATACGGTACTTTCCGAATGCGACGCGGGCCACAGATAATGAATCTGCGGACTGCATGTGTCCACGGGCCTGGATTTGCACCATTCCAACCCTTTTCACATCAGCCTTGGCTATTCCGTTTGTGCCGCCTCTCTACCGTGACGATATATATTTTTTAATTATTCATGAATTTTTAATTTAATTTGACCACATAATATCAATATTCCTGAACTGTATTATGCTGGCATAGATCAATTTGTAAGTGTAACCGCTTGTATTACAACGTAACGCGTACCCAGAATCTTGTGTAAACAACCCACAATCTAGCAATCCTGAATTTTGCACACTTTCTATATCTTTCTACGTATGCTACAGGCAGCACTTTCTCGTCGTAGTTGTTGAAAACCCCACTATTATATTATAGTCCAACATCGAAAACGAATTTTTTTAATTTAATTCTAAATACTCCTGTAGCAGGCATATAAAGCAGACCTTTAAATGTAAATTATTAGCTATGATTCATTTTTATTGCAAAATGCCTAAATTTATACCCAAGTCTATCGAACGTGTACCTAATTCAACGCTGCTAGATAATATTCAGCGATTTTTCCAAACGTTTGCGAAGATTTCTTAGGTATTGATTTAGGTTTAGTTCATAGTTCAGTACGAAGTTTCTTTTAATGCTTCATTTACTTTCATTTTCACCTTCGATAATTCCACAAGCTAGCTGTGTGACGCAGGAGATAATTGCATTTCAATGTACATTTATTTGAATTATAAGTCAATTTAGACACATGCGGAAAGTTAACAAGTTCATGAAATGTTTTGTTTTATGTGTGTTATGAAAATCCATTAAAAGTCGGGTGTATCACGCACAAATTTTTGTGGCAAATTTGGTTCTATGTTTGCGTTTACCGCTTCGTTTGAGAAACTCGAAAGTCAACCCTGCAGAAATCGTCTGATAACGAGCATGGTTCATTGATGAAGTAGTACTGAGATCTCATCGACTTAATTTTGCATTAGGCTGAAGGCATTTTCAGCGTTTTGTGTTCTCATTCAAATAGTAAGCTAATCCTATTGGGCTTTTCATTTCGATAGGGTTGGTAACGTGACATACAAATACAGCCAATATATATAATACAGCCAACTAATATTCATATAGCGGCAATGCTGACTAAAATCTTCAAATTAGAATTGAACAGACACGGGAATAATGGGGTCATCATTCAGACACGTTGATGAGCAATTGTAAAAAGCAATTCTTATGTAATGTCTTTACAAAAGTTATGCAGTTTGCTGTTCATTCAGCCTTTTTATGAATACATAGAAAACATATACAAAAGAAAACTTTGAACGAAGTATCAATATTAAAGTTCGCTTTCAATCACATTTCACACAAAACCCCGAGAAGTCTGTATGAGGAATTTTCATCAAACATTCCTTGATTTACATGATTTGAATCTGATGGAACGTGAATGCCCATGTAAGGTCTTGCAGGATTGAATGGTCTATTTGGTAACCAGCGTGTGTAGGCAGCTGTTCTTCCATTGGATAAATAAATTTTTTTTGTCTGAAAAGATCAAACAGAAAAAAGATGAACACAAAATTTGCAGTTATTAAACATTGTGGTTGTATTTGCAGGTGAAAACTTACACTCGTGTTTAATGTCATTCCCGTCCATAGGTGATGGTAATAATGTCCGATGACGATCCGTGACCGGATTAATGCAACCATCTTATAGAAGTGATCTTTGCTATAAATGTTTGCTGCATTCCCGCCGATCCTTCGACAACTCGCTTTTGCTTGGTCTAGATTTAGGCGGTTATCATTTGTGATCAACACGTAACACTTTCCATCGTAAACTTCATCGCAATTTTCTAAATATAAATGAAAATGTTTAGGATTGCCCATTTCAGAGGTTCCCAAACTTTTTGTTCGTTTGGCGCCAAATTATCAGTGAAAAACTCTAAAATATAAAATAGAAAATATAAAAATTAAATAAAGTTTACAAAAATAAAACAAAAATGAAATGAAAACGGAATAAAAAATTAAGATTAAAATATCGTTGACAGGAGGTTTATTTTGAAAAATGTTGCTTCTGCCTTGCACCAACGTTGTCATACATACTTCTACGCTTACAAACGGTGTTCCTTGGGTTTCCAATTCACTACTAATTTGCATTGAGTGGAATAAGTTTAATTTCTAAATGATATATGGATTAACCTTTCCACAGGTTTCTACCTGCCCCGAGCAGAAGCAACACTTTTTCAAATGAAAACGTCTGACAAGGATAAACCTCTTTATTTTCATTTTAATCGTTTTTTTTTTTGGCTATTTCATTATTTTTTTATTCCGTTTTTATTTTAGTTTCGTTTTTTTGCAAATTTTGTTTTATTTTGTTTTAAATTATTTTTTTTAATTTTCCGCGTGACAACGATGGACCACCATACTGGTCTATTTTATAGTCTTAGTGAATATAGCTTGCATAAAACTAATAAATTATTATTTAAAGATTTCTATATTTCAATCTGTGGAACCTTTCCACAAAGTTTAAAACTCAAATAAAAGTAGAGAAATAATCTTGTGTATCATACCTAAATCTCTTCTTGTCATACACTTTCCTTCCAAATCGTTTAATCTAGTCTCAATACCTTTTGCTATACCATCAACGTCGGCAATGTCTAATAGACAAAAATTAAAGCTATTTGAAATAATGTTCAGAAATTCCATTTTTATTTTGATATATGTAAGTTGGAAATACTTGTGGTCAAGTATAAGTTCTGGAATCTGTTGGCGTTGAATCGACTTATTAATGGTATTAATTAATTAATCAATTTCGGAAATTTAATATGCTTGATAAGCTTTTTCCTACACTTGCCATAGTATCGATAACAATTAGTCTCTCAGGCGCAGAAAGTTGGCAAAGTCATTGTTCAACAAATGTTGTTGTATTAATTACCTTGATGAATTCTTTGAAGTTCAGTTTCATCAGCAACACCAGGAGAGCCTGTTGCACCTTTCAATCCTCTCGCACCCGGTGGACCCAATAAACCTTGCCGCCCTGTGGTGCCAACATTTCCTTTCTCTCCCTTAATTCCAGGGGGCCCCTTTTTGCCGGGGGGTCCATTAACTTGAGACCGGACATCGGGTCTTTGTTGATTTTCATTTCCGAGCACATCATCCAAGTCTTCACAGACCATTATTTTCTTATTGTCATGGCCTTGCGTATGACCTAAGATAAATGCCAACAAGAAAATGGCCAAATGAATGCAAACATGCATTTTCATTGTCAATCTATTCACTTGAATCGCAAATCAAACACGTATCTACAACGGAACCGATTTTCCTTTTCTTATAGTCTATATATTGACACGCTACTTATAGTGTGGTATGATACCCCTTTTTTCATTTTATGCTACAAAAAGCTGACATTTTCTCGAGTGTATATGTGTGATCGTTGACGTTGCCTAAAATCAATCACCAGTTTGATATCGTGAAAAACTTCACAAAAAGGTTTCTCAAGTTTATTACAGACTTTATAAGTGGCCTCTTTTGTGCTATACCAAATGGATGAAAATGAGGCTAACTATATACAACCATAGTATTTGACCTCACTTAAATACGAAAAGTGAGGCTGAAAGAAAATGTTTTCGAAAATGTCCATCAAACTTTTTTATTATTCTTTTACGTGTTTTCGTTACAATTGAATTACATTGAGATCGAGAGATACATTTAATTTTGTCTTCATTTAGATAGGTTAATCATTGATTTACTATGTCAACACGGAGAGCATCAACATTTATAACAACAACGTACGTATCAACATTATACGTACAATCGTATCTTTCTCCCATCACCAGAAATTCGTATTAGACCGTGCATATTCATTTTCACATCAGATTAAAAATATATCACTATCGTCTAGATAAGCAGTAGCCTATTTATTACATTGATGTTGGCAATATTGACATTTTGAAGTGAATTTTAAACTGAACAATACGGTTTTAAACCAAAGGTTCCGTTCTGCGGTGCTAGCCTTGTTAAGTTATATATTAACATGAATCGGATCCGAATCATGAAAATCACGGAATGTTTGATGAACCTACATACTACCAGACTTCCTGGGGTTTTGCGTGAAATGTGATTACACGATCAATATTGATTCTTCGTTCAAGGTTTATGTGTTTCATATGTGAAAAGTACTATCTATCAGATCAAAAATTATTGATTTGTCGAATTTGATAGCTTGAATGTTGAATTTATATCATGGAAGTATAATAGTTTTTTTCTTATAGCTTTGTTTCGAAAGTTCACTTGCGCTTCCACGATTCAAAATAGGAAAAATTCTTTGCTAATATTATGACAAACTAAGTATATATATTGTCATAAGCTGCTAAAATTTCAGTTTCAGCTGTAAAATTTAGGTTTATAGAAATGCACTGTCGTGTCACTTTGTCCCAATCCTTTCAACTTTCTTAAAGTGTTTACTAAATTTTAGATCGTTACCTCAGACAAAACATTGTAACATTAAAGTTTGTTTTTCCGACCTTATTGACCTGAATCATACTTAAGGTCTCACATGACTTCGGATCATCTAACTTCGGTAAATCACTTTCAGATCTTGGATTAAAGTTTTTCGAGTTTGCCAGGGAATCGGCTCGAGTTTATATCAGTTTTTTTCACATCATTTTCGCCATCGTTTTTGTAGAACAGCACTCAAAAATAAATTCCCACATTTGTTCTTAGAAGAAAACATGATAAAATACCCTCTGTTCAGGTTCAAACATTAATTTCAGATTTGTATTTGAATAGAACGACCAAAATAAAAACTCAGCCCCGAAACCCTATACCAACAATATAGTCTCATCTTAGCTAGAAACTTTTCTGAGATATTGATCTTGGGATTGACCTTAACTTCTATATATGGCGCTTGGCGCTTCGACGTGACATATATTTTAAAAAATATTTATACAATACAATACATTTATTAGACAATTATGATGAAAATATTAGTACATATTTTGAAGTCTGTAAATCGAACTTTTTAAAACGGACAGTTTTAAAACAGCTGAAATAAACAATGGCATTCTTTCGAATGCATCTTGAGCGTCACATGCGTTTTATATAATTGGTGATTAATTTAACATGTGATAATTATCTCAAAACTTTTCTTCTTCGATATAAGCAGTTTTACATGTATGTGTGGGCTGTTTGATATTTAGAGAAGAAACTGACCAACTTAAAATATACAAATAAATTGTGAGAATTTAACGTCATAACCATGACTAGTTATATAGGAAGCGACTGACTTGTTGAGCTTGTAGACAAACATTGCTTCATCGCATTATACGGATTTGTTATATTGACGGGGAAGAAAGCCAAGAAGGTCTAAAATGCAGTTACCAGATATTATAAAATATTTTTCAACTTAATTGCAGTAAAATACGAGCAATGAAATTATATATGGACTGCAGCACAGTAATTGGCTGTAAATACTATCATAATAAATGTTCTGAATGGGCAAATCAATGTCAGTCACTGTTATATGATTACCTTATCAAAGTCCTGCATATGGAACAATGAACTGGTCAACTAATTCAAAAACTAAGTTTGACTGGTAATCTGACGAATGTGCGGGGTCCATGAACTTTCCTTTATCGGGATCAGTATGAATAAGCTAAGATTTTTGTAAGAAAGTCTCAGAATGTGGCGTCTTCAAAATTAAAATTGACGATATAAACGAGTTATATTTCTAACGCTTCGATTTACATAAAATATGAACTATAAATGCAAAAAGGACCTACTGTGTAATTGTCTTCGATACGTTGGGTCCAATTGAACTACAACAAGCATATCATAAAACTATGTGAATAAATCTTCATATAACTAAGTATATTTATATCTCAAAAATAAATATACCTTTGTACTCGGAGTTGGAGGTTGTGATAAGCGTAGTTTGAATGAAAATGCAATAAGATAAACTAGAAATGGTAAGAAAACGCGCCAACTATGCATGATTACTAAACCATAACGGCACTATCACTTGACACATTGCACAACCGTTTGTGATGTTTCCACCTCTGTCGAATGTCGAAAATCATCAATATGGAGAGCAAATTGAAAGAGAAATATTGAGAGCAAACTCAATATCCGTGAGTGTAAATTTTGTGGTAAAAAGCACATTTTTGGTAGAAATTATTGTCCAGGGTGGGGTAAAGTTTGCAACAGATGCAATATGAAAAATCACTTTGCAGTAAAATGTCGACTGAGAACTAAATATAACCATGGTACCGATGGCCCAAATGCTGAATGTGTCGATACTTATTATAAAAATGACATTGATATGTGTGAAAAAATTTATACCAATAGCAGTACCCATTTATCTCATAAGAAGTTGTTGTTATGTTAATGTTATTTCGAAGGCCAGCAACGACTTTAAATTAATTAAACTAGTACCTACATCTGCTGAATTATCGATGTACAACAAGACGTTAATCTTGCCGTTGGGGAAGATTTCTTTACCGGTTTATAACCCGAAAAATCGTATATCTTATTTTTTAAATTTTATGGTTTTAAAACAACCATTAATACCATTACTGGTATTTGGGGCAATTCAAGAACTGAATTTAGTTACTGTCAATTATGAAAATATTTTTTGTACCATTTCCAATTCATGTAATTTTGAAAAATTCTCCAAGATGTCGCTCAGCCAAATTTTTGCCGAGTTCGCTGATATATTTACTGGCACGGGCAAACTTGAAGAAAAATTGAAACTGGAGGTTGATAATACGGTTACTCCAGTTCAAATGCCAGTGCGAAAAGTACCATTATCACTTCAAAACAAGGTTAAGAATGAGCTGGACAGATTGGTGAATGACGGTATTATATCCCCTGTAGATTGTTATACGCCATGGATTTCAAATTTGATTGTAGTATCAAAGAAATCTGGAAATATTCGTTTATGTCTTGACCCAAAGCCTTTGAATAAGGCTTTTAAACGAAACAATCATCCACTGCCTACTATTGACGATGTATTACCTACCTCACTTGCACAAGGCAAAAGTATTCACCATTGCCGATGTTAAAAATGGTTTTTGGCATATTGAACTCGATGTTAAAAGTAGTTATCTGACAACGTTTGGTACTCCATGGGGTCGCTATTGGTGGCGAAGAATGGCATTCGGACTTAAGCCGTCCCCTGAAGAGTTTGTGCGCCGTCTGAACTTTGCTCTTAATGGTTTAAGTGGAGTTATGCCAGTTACCGATGATATCTTGATATATGGTGTGGGTGATACCATAGAATAGGCAACGCCCGATAACAAGAAAAAAAATTTATGATCTTCTACAAAGATCTAGAGAGAAGGGTATTAAATTGGATAAAGATTAATTACAATATATGAAAACATAAGTTGCTTACTTGGGTCTCGTTATCAGCAAAGACGGTTTAAAACCAGATTTGGCAAAATTGGAAGGTATCAGAGATATGCCTCATCCGACTGATAAACAAGAGGTGCAAAGAATTTTGGCTAACACAATATTTCTACGGCGATTTGCTCCGAAATTATCTCAAATTAGTGCACCTATTAGAAAACTTATTAGAAAATATAATGAGTTCATATGGGACAAAAAAGTACACGGTACATGTTTCAATACAATGAAAGATACTCTGATGAAATCTCCTATTTTGCAATATTGTGATGAGAAATCCCCCATTGTCCTACAATGTGATGCTTCTTCAAAGGGCTTGGGAGCTTGCTTGATGCAAAATGACCACCCTGTTGCTTATGCTTCACGTGCCCTGACATCTACTGAGTGCAATTATGCCCAAATAAAAAAAAGTCTTGGCGATTTTGTTTGGCATGGAAAAATTTAAACACTATGTGTATGAAAGGACTGTACGAGTTGACTCCGATCACAAACTACTCGAAACTATTACTAAAAGCCATTAGTAGATGCACCAAAACGACTACAAAGAATGCTTCTTCAATTACAAAAATATGACTTTGTGGTAAATTACAAAAAAGGTGCAAATATGTTCATTGCCGATAGTCTGAGCCGAGCATATATTGATAAAAGTACTGACACGATTGGTGAAGATGATGTGTATCAACTGTCACTGGCTAATGAAATTGAAGAAATTGATATGTTGGAAGATATTCCAGTGTTGGACAAAACAATGCATGTTTTACAAAAATTGACACAGAAAGAATCGTCAATGCAAACTCCTAGAGCCATCATTGAAGATGGATGGCCGATTACCAAGAAACAGCTTCCACGGTCCATGCAAGAATATTTCAATTTTAGAGAAGAACTTACTGTTCAAAATGGGCTAATTTCGAAAGGATGTCGCATTGTGGTACCAGAATCTGCCAAACAATATATTCTGCAGCGCATACACGCAAGTCACATTGGAATACAGGCTTTCATTCGTAGGGCAAGAGAGGTTCTACTCTGGCCAAAAATGGCCAGTGACATACATGATTATGTCTCGTCATGCACTACTTGTCGAGTGTTTCAACCTAATCAACAAAAAGAGCCGATAATTAACCATGAGATTCCTTCTCGACCATGGCAAATTATTGCGTCCGATTTATTTGAACTGCAAGGCAGAAACTGTCTGGTAACAGTTGATTTTTACTCCAATTTTTGCGAAGTTGACAGACTTCATACGACCACATCTGCAGAAGTTATCAAAGCGTTGAAACAACACATGGCTAGACACCGCTTACCAGAAAAACTGATTTCTGACAACGCTCCTCAATATAGTAACGAGGAATTTAGAATATTTGCTGAAGAATATGAATTTCAGCATGTTACAAGCTCTCCTACATATAGCCAAAGCAACGACAAAGCAGAGTCCGCCGTAAACAAATGAAGAGCATAATGATAAAATCTATTGAGAGTAAGGGTGATGTATTTCTTGCGTTGCTCGATTGGCGTAATACGCCGAGTGAAGGAATACCAGGTTTACCAGCACAAAGGTTATTTGGAAGACGCACAAGAACTCTGCTTCCAACATCAAAATCTCTTTTGCGTCCGAAAATTGTTACGAATATCGAACCCCATTTAAAGAAGCGTAAAGACATTCAAGCTAACGAGGGAGCTGATGAAATTGTATCCGGGTCAGTTGGACAGAATAAAGCGGGACCGTGGGAAAAGATGGCGCAAATGTAGAATTGAACGACAAGTTGTCATCAGATCGTATCTGATCCGAACTGAAAATGGTGGTCTTTATTGAAGAACTTACAGCTATAGTGTAAGTTTGAGGGGTGCAACATACGGTCCGCTGACCCTTGTCCGACCCACGGTGCCCCGCTAGAGACTCGGAACCCCAGTATTTCTAAAACGTTTTATCAATTTGTAACGTAACTACCGGTGTTTTCTACGTTTTGTCATGTAACTACGTCAGACTGGGATAACAATTTGTCTGACAATGAATCATAAACGTGAAATTTTTCATTGGTGCCATGTTGTGACTAAAAAAAGATAAAATATCTATCAGTACAAGGCAAAATTGGTTATGAATGGCAAAATTTTCACTATATTTGGGGTATGAAATACTTCATTGTTGAACACAATCAAAATGTGGTTATCGTCATTTGTCAGAGCAAGCATCAATATTGTATGAAACTTTCTGCTAGTTACGATGATAAATGCGGGTTCAAAATATTTATTAAAAAGTATCTTTGGAGAAAGGTATATTGTGGCAGCAAGACTTATAAATCAAACAGAATGGTCATTGTTATCCTTGCTACAGTACCCATGCATTAAACGTATACAAATCCATTGGCGCAAATGCATAGAGCAGGTAAAATTAGTAAGTCTAGCGTAATCCCAACCGATAATAATGTCTAATGGTAAGCAACGTGAAAGGTGAAGTTGAAAACAAAGGTAAGTATAGTGAAGATTATATATGACTTTATCAATACTAGTTACGGAGAACAGAGACTTTGGTTTCAAACCTTATATAGTTCAGTTTAGATTTTAGTTCGATATGTAAATATTGCCATCATCAATGTAATAGTTTCAGCCTATCTAATTTATAATGGTTTATTTCTAATCTGATGTGAAAATGAATATGAACGGTCTAATGCGAATTTCTGGTGATGGGAGAAAGATACGGTTGTACGCCAAAAAATGTTGAGGCTTTCATTGTTGACATACTAAATAAATAATTAAGCTAAATGGAGACAAAAGTAAACGTATCTCTTGATCTGATTATAATTCAATTTTAAAGAAAACCCGTAAAAAAAATTGAAAAACTTTGATGAACCTTTTCGAAAAACATATTCTTCCAGCCTCACTTTCGTAGTTAAGAGAGGTCAAATACTATGGTTGTTTTCAGCTAGCCTCTTTTGCATTCCTTGCGTATATTAATAGGAGGCCACTTATGAAGTGAAGTTTCTCATGATATCAAACTGGTGATTGATTTTCGGCAACGTCAACGCTCACACATATACACTCGAGAAAATGTCAGCTTTTTGTAGCATAAAAAGGAAAAAGGGTATCGTACCACACTGGTGACCGTACATTTGAACCCATGTACATTTGAACCCATGCGTATATCCACGGGTTCAATCTATATGCGGGTTTAGTATGGGTTTAACTATCCGTGAAACAAAAAAAATTCCATAGGTGCAATTGTCATGGGTTCAAATGTACGTGGGTTCAAATGTAATGGAACCTACCACACTATGAGTAACGTGTCAAAATAGAAATCAGAAGAAAAGGAAAATCAGTTTCATTGTATATACGTGTTCGATTTGAGATTTAATCAATCATAAGCTTACTCCGATATTTTGTTTTAATAGATGTCATTGCAGAGAATCCTACTTCACAGCGGTAAGTTGAAGGACATTGAATCGAAAATCTCAATGCCTTCTTAGAGAGAATGGTATATTCATGTTGGAGGCTAGTCCATAATTTTCCGATGTCTGTCCTTGCAAAATCAATTTTGAGAACTAAATCTTTACGCAAACTGGAAAATAAAATCTGAAAATATCGGTATCACTAATGGTGCTTTCTTTGCACAAAAATGATTTACAAATCCACATGTCCTAGTGTTGTTCTACAATTCCAGGAAAGTACCGATCGATCATCATCCATCATCCATCCAGCCACCATCAGCAGGAAATCATGTCTGCGGTGCCCCTTGTAACTGAAATAATGTCGTTTTCGGAAATGCACAGAGTATAAAACAATAATTGAGCACATGGAGAAACATCCGTGGATTCATCTAATTGCAAAGAGAACAACGGACTGGTCCTTAAATCTTCCACAACGTGCTGTAAAATATCGTCACTCGTTTTAGAAATACGATGTTTGATTGTATTGTTTATTAGTCAAATTAACTTGGTAGATTGCTGCTTTCCCAAAGTAGCTGCTTCGATGAGACAGGGCTTTATCAGTTCTTCACCGACGGCGTGGGGTTTATTTGCCTGGGAGATCCGGAAGGCGATGCGGTACGATCCCTCCAATAATGAATAATTTTGGCGTGCTCACATTCCACAGGAATAAAGATGAGAAAATTTCAAATTCTCAGATTTTCTCCTGAAATAATCAACTGTTTATCCTGCCAAGTCGCCATGACACGACTCAAAGTGTTTCCTCAGTTTACCGGTTCCATACTTTTCTGGATGAGTATTTTACAGCAAACGACGCATTGCGGATTGTCCACGAAATTTTTGATACTACTTGTAAAGCCGAATTCTATAAAAGACTCTTTTTAAGTTCTTTTACTCAAATACATCTCAACAGATTGCACAAGAATAAACACTGCAGCCTTATTAATATGGCCCGCTGGTGGCTGAACTCTGATCTAAAGTCTTCATACTTTGGTTTCCCGCAATGCTTATTATGTTTTGTGGTAGTATTGTGGGCACTGATTACTGATTTCCCCCTTTCTTGATGTCGCAATAGTAATAGTTATTAGCAAATTTCTTTTCATATTCGAAACTCTGACTCCTAGAAGAATGACTTCCTGCTGATACTCATGGAGGTGGCTTTCTCGGCAGTTTGAATAATCCTAGGTTTTTGTTTAGTTCGGGCATCTTCAATTGTTATCGTGATGATTATCGCTATTTCGTCGTCGTCATCTTTAGTGTGTTGTTTTTTGCATCCGACGTGTCGCCTTTTTCTCTTTCACGTGTCGTCGTTTTATGTATTGAATTTATCATCGTCCCTCCAAGCTCAGTAAGATATTTAGGATTGCATTTCTGGTGGTAACAGTTAAAATGTATTTCTTGTTATGGCAGTTTAAGATTACATTGCCTTAAATAGCGTTGTGGTTTGAATTCATTTAGTAATCTCCATGTAAAGCGTCCTTTTATGCTGTATTTTGGATCGTTAAGTAACATTATGATATTTGCATGTACACAGTTCGATTTGTGTTGCATTTACATGTATTGTTTTACATTGATTGTTAATCAGGCATTTTGGTACTAGGCTTTTATATGGAGTTGTTTCCGTGTGTATTAGTTTTTTATTCCGTATCAGTTGTCTTTATTTGTTTGGTGCTAATTATTTTCATTTATGTTTCAGGCAACAGTTTTGAATATTCTCAATAAAACGAGTCTGGCAAATCGACATGCCCTCTTTTTAGAGTTTGTCATGTCTTGTGCCCCCCTTCAAAAACATCTAGCTAACAATAAGCTGCAAATAACAGATAGTGAGCCGAAAGTATGTTTTATTCAAAAACACGTTGAAAATGTGTGGATGAAACGTAAATATTCAAAATAAAGAAATGTAAATATCTAAAATAAGGCGGACAAGATCAAACCTTTAGTTTTCGTCCGAAGTAGCCAAATCTGGTAAAGGAAATTCATTTCACTACCGGTACCAGGCATTCTGACATTTAATATATTCCAGTGTTCGGCACTTACCGGTACAGGGTAACAGCGTATGGTACCGGTGTTAGAACTGAGACAACGCAGTTACCGGTACGGTATTAGGAATAAAATATTTTACATGTTCCTATTTATAATACAATGACTGAATAACCGTATTGGTCTAGTTACGGTCCACGTACCGGTACATACTTGGTCTACATACCGGTACTGGTCTACAGGACATACCACAGTCTACAAATATACTGACACCAAGCAAGCAGTCCATGATTTCGAAAAACAAATACCGGTAGCGAAGAGCAAAGCAGTATTTATCTTTGACGCCACCGATACCCACAAAAAATTCCGAGTTTCGCGTAGAAATAATTTGCAGAATCAAACCGGACAGCCAGTGTTCCCATGGATAAAATAAGACAGCGAAATTTTAGACGAAATATCAGATTTCAGGCGAAATTTAGAAATAAATAAAAGTGATAGGCTTCTGGCAAAAAAATCAATCTTTAATCACTGAAAATTTGAAAGTAATTGGTCCAGTATTCGAAGAGAAACCCGATTTTTCAATGATAATGACGAAAGAAAATAACAATAACAACAAAATTTTGAAACGATCGTTATCGCCACTAAACGTGTCCAATAAACGTGTCCAAAAATAAATATTAAAATTCATTGTTATTTTTCGATAAATCCTCCCTTTGCCTTCACTACACGCATCTGATTGAAACTTGACTGCACGAGGCACGTATGGTGCTTTCTGAAATTTTGTCCCAACAGGTCATCAATTTTTGCCTTAAGATTAGTTGATGTCAGTCTGATACACGGGAGTATTTCAGCTTTGAATTATTGCAACAATTAACTTTTGTATTCGCTAAACGGCGTTCTTGTCGTCAGAGACCGCCCTCGACCATTACTGTCCAATTAGTGGCGTAGCCAGGGAGGGTGGTTTTGCGGGTGGACCCCCCCCCCCCCCCCTATTGAAATATAAAAAAAAAAATCAATTTTCTGTATCATAGTCCATAGATAGCATTTTTCGTAGCTTGAAATGTTTTTTAGAACCTCCAAGACTACTAAAAACACGCGTATTCCAGCGTTCGATCTGACAGAACCCCCTACCTTTTGAAAAATTTCTGCTACGCCCCTGTGCCCACCTGAAACGAAACGGGCACGTTTTTGCCAATTTGTCCGTTACGTCACAATACATCTTATCATAATCGCTAAATTATCCGAAACCTCGTACGATTACACTTTGAACAGTGCTAGCCGCTATCACGAACGCTCCCTCATTTAATGCAGACGCACTGTGACATATCATGCAAAATGCCGAAAACATGCCCGTTCCGTTTTGAATGGTCAGTGATGGACGAGGGCGATCTATAAAAGACAAAGATCGGTAGCGCTATAATCGTCCTTCAGCGAATAGAAAAATTAATTGTTGTAATGATTCAAAGCTGCTTGCGTACCACTAGTGGTGCGCGGAACTCAGATCTTCTCTAAAGCATAGGTTGATGACTTATTGGGACAAGATTTCGGAAGAAACTATACGTGCCTCGTGCAGTTAAGTTCCACTCAGATCGAGGCGTGTGATGACGGCAAAGGGCGGATATATCGAAAAATAAAAATGAATTCTATTATTTATATTTGTAATGCTATTTTGCTATATTGTAAATATTTCACTGAAACATTTGTCTACACTGTCTGATCACCCTGTATATAGAAGGTGAGCTGCACCAAAAATATCATGGTATGGGAAACGAACACACAGCTCCATAGGTCATTTGGGAAGGATCAGAATTGACAACAGTGCAAGCAGCAAAATCCATGACAATCAAAACAATTCTTGTCCACGTTTTCTGCTGAGGAGCATCAAATATTCCATACCAAAGGAAGTTGTCTAAACTACCCGGAGGAGAAACCACTCTAGTCTGAAATAAATAAAGAAGATTAATGGTATTAAACTTGATGTAAAATCTAGATAGTTGTAATATTGGATAATCAATATGTTAACGTTTACACAAAATAAAGCGAACTGAATTATGTTGGTAATCTACGACAAAAGCAGAGATTCAAAGTTCGAAAAGCTGAAATGTTTATACAGCTTTGTAGCATTGAGTCAACATCATGTATCTGATCTTCAAATCTTAAGAAAATATTGATTTGATCGATGATTTCAACAATCTGATCAGAAAAAATATAATTCTTCCTACTCAATCTCTGAAAATTATAAAGGCAAAATTGGAAGTAGGGACTGCAGTCTTTTATGAGAAACTTTTAAATTTGGGCACTATTGTTCAATGCGGTCAAGCAAAGAATGTAAGTTATGAAACTTTTTGAGAAAAACTTTTTGATTTCAAATGGACGATAAATTGAATTGTATACGATGACTGACAACTTTGTTGTGTGCGACGATAACAGAAAAACCGAATCCACTATAATACACGTGAAAAAATATATCGAACTTGCTTTACGATGATTAAGTTTTCAAAATAGTCCTATAAATTTGATCGCGGATGTAGAGCAAAAGCAATATTTTATGTATGAAATAACAAATCAAAAAAATGAAAAGGTCCAATGTGCACATTGACATGATTAAACCAATATTTCTCAACCTTTATTCCTTCGAAAGAAATCGTGGGCGAGAAAATCTTTAAAAAAATATTTGGATTATCATAAAATAAATATTTATTCATTATTACCCGTGAAAATACAGTCGAGATTAAAAATCTATATTATAGTAGATAAACTGTGAATCTCAATACAATACAATTTTCGTGAGACTTGTGATGGGATCTTTTTTTGAGGTGATAAAACAGTTGCCACGTTGCCACTGCGTTCCCCAACCCGATCCAAGTCTGCGCACAGGACCTATGCGAGATTCAAACGTTATATCTGATCATAAGTCTTATCTATAGACATCAATATTAAGCAATGACGTCAGCATAATCGGAGATCATTGATCATGTTGATTATAAAATTGGTTCTGCAAAAGCACATCGATAGTAACGCACATCTTCAAAACCAATCCATCATGATAAACTCTAAGAAAAGTTTTAAATCTAACACACTTGACGGTAGTTACGTTTATACCTTCAAATCAACAGTCATATTTGTCCATGCGCTTGTCCAATAACGATGTGGAGGATACGATTTCAGCAATTTCGAAGAAATGAACGCATTAACAATGCGATCATATTGCCCTATGACAGCAATTTCCATCGACATTTGTTTGCAAATAGAAACTGCTCGTAAATAATCGACATCGGGTTTTTGATGGATTTCAGTCCAGTAACACAGACCTCTTTTTTCATTTTTTACTTCACAAAATTCTGAGAAAACATAAACGCAAATAAAAATATTCCTCAAAACATATATCAATGTCATAGTTACATGCTTATGTAGTATATAAATTATATCATGGTATACTGAAATTAGACTTTTTTGAAAATGTTAATAAGTCTTGCTTTTTTGCTGTACGCTCATAGATACAGTCGATCCTGCGATAAACATTTCAAATTTATTTTATCTAAAACTTGCCGGATCCTCTGTCTAACTTGATGTGGTCCAAGGTTATCGGCTCCGGGGCCCCAAAATTATTTTTGCATTGTTCGCGGGCCACAATAGTGCCAAGAATATGTAAACAGTGCAATACATAACAAACACTTTCATTGTGCAAACACATTGATCAGTATTTGTCATTTATTACGCTAACACATTAAGGCATGTAAAAACCACCAAAAAACTTTCTAAAACCTACAAAACTCTTTCTATATCTACATTTAGTGTAGGATTTCAAACTCTTCATAACGTAAAAAGTGCTTCCGCAAATTTAAGTAAAATCTTGACTCTGGAAATGCTCATTGCTCACAAGATTTCAAAATGTCGTTCTAAATTATATTCTTTTTTCATCGACACAACTTGCAGACATATCAAGTGAGCATTGTGGTGTTTTTCTTCCCACATCTAGTTAAAAATCTGTTTGAATTTGTCAACTTTTTTTTTCAAACTTATTTTACAAAATAACAGATTGATTGATTACACAATGTGAGGTACAGGAGAGTAATTACTAAATTTTCCGACATATAGGCATCATTTTCCTCATTCGATTTTTAGATTTCTATGATGCCAAAATTGATAGCATATATTCCCGACCAAACGTTGCCTCAGCTAGCCATATCACTAGTCAATTCAGTGACATTAGTGATGTAACAATACGTCAGAAAATTTTTCTGGTTAATTTTATGACTAAACAACACAAAATGCAATTTTTTGATTACCGTATATTTTCTCGTTTTTTAGCCCGGGCCCATATTTTTAAACCAAACTCACTAACCGGGCCCTTATTCAAGCACGGACGCTTGTTGTTTTGTCAGGTTGTTTGTTTGTGAAGTCACATATAGATAAGATCGATCGTTACAATAATAAATATATTGTCATTTCCAGTTCTCAAGTATGATTCGAACGAGAATAACGAAAATTTTGACTTTTTCTACGCACCGCAGGTACAAATCCGCAAAAGAAGAAAAGTTTTGCGACGCCCCATCAATATTGAAACGAGAATATCGATTATGGATGAATTATGTCGTATAATTAGCGAGTTATTTATTAATTAGTGATGGTACACGCGGTGTCACTATAGAGTCATGAATCGAAACCGCGGTTTCGATCGATAAGTCTTCGGTCTCCGACCGATATTCTCGTTTTTATGTTCTGTTCCCACGGACGGCTATTCAAATGGGCCCTTATTAATCAAGATCGGGCGGTAAAACGAGCATATACGGTACTTTCCGAATGCGACGCGGGCCACAGATAATGAATCTGCGGACCGCATGTGTCCGCGGGCCTGGATTTGCACCATTTCAACCCTTTTCACATCAGCCTTGGCTATTCCGTTTGTGATGCCTCTCTACCGTGACAATATATATTTTTAAATTATTCATAAATTTTAAATTTAATTTGACCACATAATATCAATATTCCTGAACTGTATTATGCTGGCATAGATCAATTTATAAGTGTAACCGCTTGTATTACAACCTAACGCGTACCCCGAATCTTATGTAAACAACCCACAATCTAGCAATCCTGAATTTTGCACACTTTCTATATCTTTCTACGTATGCTACAGGCAGCACTTTCTCGTCGTTGTCGTTGAAAACCCCACTATTATATTATAGTCCAACATCGAAAACGAATTTTTGTCTCACTACCAGATTGTAGGCCTGAGTCAGTTATTGACATGAAATTGACCGTAATTGTAAAATATACAATTAACTGATTAAAAACTAACGAAAAAAAATATTGACTATCATTTTTTGCTTGAAATTACTTACCATGCATATTCCCCGGTGTTGTTGCCAGCGTTGATGCCGTCGTATCTGGAATAGTTTCTTTTTTGAGAACCAATAAAGTCACCGGCACAGCTATTGACACAGCCAAGATCACAATCACCACTCCAATAACAATGAATTTACGTTTTGCTGTTGAAAACACGAACTTGAAAAAATATTTTGGCAGAGTTTGTATGCTAAATTTAGAATATTTCCACTTAGGTTTCATGAAAACCGTTCGACAGATAATTGCTGTTTGTTGTATAACGTTATAATGAAGTACTATGTACAACACGTATAAATTGAAGCATCAATAATGGAAATATTCTATTTAAAGAACGATTCCACAAAACGGCACGTAATCACAATGAAGTGTTGTTGAAAGTTGCAACCAATCATTTGATCTTTATCAAACGCGGGCTAAGATCCACTGTTTGGGCTGAACTCTTTGGGTCGCCGAATGAAATACTAACCTAGTGACTCTACTAAGTTGTGAGTGTGTCCTTAGCAGGGATTACTATGTTTTTTCATTATTTTTTATTATTGCAATTAATTAATTAGATGATGCTGTGTTCACAGTAACACTGTGCATTTTCATTTGTCACCAAAAAATCATTATATACCATAGAAAGCGTGAAAACCTCAGTACTTCAGCAAATATTTCACTTATAACTAAAGGGTTTCAATACGACAACGTGATGAACAACTGACCTTATTCAACAGTTTTTATAAATAAACTCACTTTTAGTATTTTCATTCAATAAAGTGCCCCGTAGCTGATGTTTACCCAACTGCTTGTGTATTTTTTTCTTGCGATCATCTTTGTCTTTTACCATTGCGAGCCGTTATTGTCTGTATTGGAAGTTCTTCAAATTTTGTTTTAAAATTCAATTCCAGATACTCCTGTAGCAGGCATATAAAGCAGACTATAAAAGTAAATTATTAGTTATGATTCATTTTTAGTGCAAAATGCCCAAATTTATACCCAAGTCTATCGAACGTGTACCTAATTCAACTCTGCTAGATAATATTCAGCGATTTTTCCAAACGTTTGCGAAAATTTCTTAGGTATTGATTTAGGTTCAGTACGAAGTTTCTTTTAATGCTTCATTTACTTTCATTTTCACCTTCGATAATTCCACAAGCTAGCTGTGTGACGCAGGAGATAATTGCATTCCAATGTACATTTATTTGAATTATAAGTCAATTTAGACACAGGCGGAAAGTTAACAAGTTTTTGAAATGTTTTGTTTTATGTGTGTTATGAAAATCCATTAAAAGTCGGGTGTATCACGCACAAATTTTTGTGGCAAATTTGGTTCTATGTTTGCGTTTACCGCGTCGTTTGAGTAAACGCACATCTTCGTTCAATGATGAAGTAGTACTGAGAACTCATCGACTTAATTTTGCTTTAGGCTGAAGGCATTTTAGCGTTTTGTGTTCTCATTCAAATAGTAAGCTAATCCTATTGGGCTTTGCATTTCGATAGGGTTGGTAACTTGACATACAAATACAGCCAATATAATACAGCCAACTAATATTCATATAGCGGCAATGCTGACTAAAATCTTCAAATTAGATCGCGATCGACTGGTCGGTTATATGTCATACCATCAATAGGGAGATGTTCTTGCACATTGACGTAAATCCAACTAATATTAAAAATAAAACATCTTATTATAATCGAACAGACACGGGAATAATGGGGTCATCATTCAGGCATGTTGATGAGCAATTGTAAAAAGCAATTCTTATGTAATGTCTTTACCAAATTTATGCAGTTTGCTGTTCATTCAGCCTTTTTATGAATACATAGAAAACATATACAAAAGAAAACTTTGAACGAAGTATCAATATTAAAGTTCGCTTTCAATCACATTTCACACAAAACCCCAAGAAGTCTGAATGAGGAATTTTCATCAAACATTCCTTGGGATCCGATTGAACGTGAATGCCCATGTAAGGTCTTGCAGAATTGAATGGTCTATTTAGAACCCAGCGTGTGTAGGCATCTGTTCTTCCATTGTATAAATAAATTCTTTTTGTCTGAAAAGATCAAATAGGAAATAGTTGAACATAAACTTCGCGAAAAGTTAATAAATGCAATAGATACAAAACATTGAGGTTTTACATTGCAGGTGAAGACTTACCTTCGTGTTAAATGCCATTCCCGTCCATATGTGATGATAAGTATGCCTGATGACGATTCGTGACCGGATTAATGCAACCATCTTATAGAAATGATCTTTGCTGTAAATATTTGCTGCATTTCCGCCGATCGTTCGACAACTCGCTTTTGCTTGGTCTAGGTTTAGTCGGTTATCATTTGTGATCAACAAGTAGCACTTTCCATCGTAAACTTCATCGCAATTTTCTAAATACAAGTGAAAATGTATAAGATTGCCCATTTCAGAGGTTCCCAAACTTTTTGTTCGTACGTCCCCAAATTATCAGTGAAAAACTCACGACGCACTTACACGAAAAAAAATTCTGCTTTTAAATAAAACTCAATATTGTGATCGTTAATGTGTACTTTGTGACTTTTAAAGTTTGTAAACATGTAGGCCTAATAAATAAAGGCAAAGAGTCAACTCTTCTTACGTAACAGAAAGTGAATGACATTGAAAGGTAAAATGAAGTTATTGCTTTATATAAACAGCATTTAAAATAAAAAACATTTATGATAAATGCATTTTAGTTATGTTTAACACAATTCTGTTGATTTACTGAAATACTGGTCTATGGTGGCCCATCGTTGTCACGCGTAATAATAATAATAATAAAAAATAAATTCCAAAAACAGAAAAGAAAATTGGAAAATTAAATAAAGTTTACAAAAATAAAACAAAAATGAAATGAAAACGGAATAAAAAATTAGGAATGAAATTAAAATATCGTTGACAAGCGTTTTTATTTTGAAAAATGTTGCTTCTGCCTGGAACCAACGTTGTCATACATACTTCTACGCTTACAAACGGTGTTCCCTGGGTTTCCAATTGACTACTAATTTTCATTGAGTGCAATAAGTTTAATTTCTAAATGGTATATGGATTAAACTTTCCACAAGTTTCTACTTGCCCCAAGCAGAAGCAACATTTTTTAAAATGAAAACGTCTGACAAAGAGGAACCTTCTTTATTTTTATTTTAATTTATTTTTTTTTCAATTTTTTTTTTCATTACCATTATTTTTTTATTCCGATTTTATTTTAGTTTCGTTTTTTTTTTGCAAATTTTGTTTTATTTTTCTAATTTTTCATTTTGTTTTGATATTTTTTTCAATTTTTCGCGTGACAACGATGGACCACCATACTGGTCTATTCTATAATTATAGTGAATATAGCTTGCATAAAACTATTAAATTATTATTTAGAGATTTCTATATTTCAATCTGTGGAACATTTCCACAAAGTTTAAAACTCAAATAAAAGTAGAGAAATAATCTTGTGTATCATACCTAAATCTCTTCTTGTAATACACTTTTCTTCCAAATCGTTTAATCTGGTCTTAATACCTGTTGCTATATTATCAACGTCGGCAATGTCTGATAGAAAAAAATTTAAGCTATTTTCAATAATGTTCAAAAATTCCATTTTTATTTTGTATAGGTAGGTTGGAAATACATGTGAGCAAGTACAAGTTCTGGAATCTGTTGGCGTTGAATCGACCTATTAATAATATTATTAAATTAATTTCGGAAATTCACTATGCAATTTCAATAGAGTTCAAGCAAGTTCAATAAAGCAAGTCCAAAATTTAAATAAATGTTGTTGTAATAATTACCTTGATGAATTCTTTGAAGTTCAGTTTCATCAGCAACACCAGAAGAGCCTGTTGCACCTTTCAATCCTATTGCACCCGGTGGACCCAATAAACCTTACCGACCTTTGCTGCCAACATTTTCTTTCTCTCCCTTAATTCCAGGGGGTCCCTTTTTGCCGGGGGGTCCATTAATTTGAGATCGAACTTTGGGTCTTTGTTGATTTTCATTTCTGAACACATCATCTAATTCTTCACAGACCATTCTTTTCTTATTGTCATGGTCTTGCGTATGGCCTAAGTTAAATGAAAACAAAAAGGGCCAAATAAATGCAAACATGCATTTTCATGGTCAATCTGTTCACTTGAATATCAAATCAAACACTATCTACGATATAGTGTGATAAGAAACCCGTTTTCATTTTCTGCTCCAAAACGCCGTTTTTTCTCGAGTGTATATAAGTGAGCGTCGACGTTGCCGAGAATCAATCACCAGTTTGATATCGTGAGAAATTTCACAAAAAGGATTCTCATGTTTATTCGAGAACGTATAAGTGGCCTTGTATATAATATACCCAATGAATGCAAATGAGGCTAACTATAAACAACCATAGTATTTGACCTCACTTAAATACGAAAAGTGAGGCTGAAAGAAAATGTTTTCGAAAAGGTTTATCATAGTTTTTCATTATTCTATTACGGGTTTTCGTTACAATTGAATTACATTGAGATCGAGAGATACATTTAATTTTGTCTCCATTTAGCTTGGTTTATTAGTCATTCACTATGTCAACAAGGAGAGCGTCAACTTTTTTTATACGTACAATCGTATCTTTCTCCCATCACCAGAATTGTTATGTTATATATACTCTTGAATCGGATCCGAATCATGAAAATCACGGAATGTTTGATGAACCTATTACCATCAGACCTCTTGGGGTTTTGTGGGAAATGTGATTACACGATCAATATTGATTCAATTATATTGATTCAATATTGGTTCGTCGTTCAAAGTTTATGTGTTTCATATGTGAAAAAGTACTATCTATCAGATCAAAAATTATTGATTTGTCGAATTTGATAGTTCGAATGTTGAATTTGTATCTTGGAAGTATAATAGTTTTTTTTTTATAATAGTTTTGTTTCGAAAGTTCACTTGCGCTGCCACAATTCAAAATAGGAAAAATTATTTGCTAATATAATGACAAACTAAGTATATATATTGTCATAAGCTGCTAAAATTTCAGTTTCAGTTGTAAAATTTAGGTTTATAGAAATGCACTGTCGTGTCACTTCGTCCCAATCCTTTCAACTTTCTCCAAGTGTTTACTAAATTTTAAATCGTTACCTCAGACAAAACATTGTAACATAAAAGTTTGTTTTTCCCACCTTTTTGACCTGAATCATACTTAAGGTCTCACATGACTTCGGATCATTTAACGTCGGTAAATCACTTTCAGATCTTGGATCAAAGTTTTTCGAGTTTGCCAGGGAATCGGCTCGAGTTTACATCAGTTTTGTTCACATCATTTTCGCCATCGTTTTTTTAGAACAGCACTCCAAAGATAAATTCCCTCATTTTTTCTTGGAAGAAAACATGATAAAATACCCTCTGTTCAGGTTTCACACATTTATTTCAGATTTGTATTTGATTATGATGACCGAAATAAAAACTCAGCCCCGAAACTTACCAACAATATAGTCTCATCTTAGCTTAAAAAAACATTTCCGAGATAGTGATCATGAGATTGATCTTAACTTCTACGTGACCTATATTTAAAAAATATCTTTATACAATACAATACATTCATTAAACCAGTGGTTCTCAACCTTTTATGACTCGTGGCCCCATTTCGGAGGCTTTTAGCCCTCATGGCCCCCACTTTAATATTCCAGAGGTATTAATAGGGTTAATTTCATTGATAGATTCCAAATCCCATTATGTTAAAACAATTTGCACAAAAGAGAGCGAAAACACCCTGCGAAATAATATTGTTGAGCAGTAAACTAGGAAAAACTGTGAGATTTCTTTTGAAGTGAAAAGTAAATTCAGATTTCAGCCCATCCTTGTGGCCCCCATCCAACTCCTCTGTGGCCCCCTTAGGGGGGCGAGGGCCCCCGGTTGAGAACCGCTGCATTAGACAATTATGATGAAAATATTAGTACATATTTTGAAGTCTGTAAACCTAACTTTTTAAAACGGACAGTTTTAAAACCGCTGAAATAAACAATGTCATTCTTTCGAATGCATTTTGAGCGTCGCATGCGTTTTATATAATTGGTGATTAATTTTACATGTGATAATTATCTCAAAACTTTTCTTCTTCGGTATAAGCAGTTATACATGTATGTGTGTGCTGTTTAGTATTTGGAGAATAAACTGACCAACTAAAAATATACAAATAAATTGTGAGAATTTAACGTCATAACCATGACTGGTTGTATAGGAAGCGACTGACTTCTTGAGCTTGTAGACAAACATTGCTTCATCGGATTATACGGATTTGTTATATTGACGGTAAGAAAGTAATTGTAACAGTAACAGTAATTGGCTGTAAATACTATCATAATAAATGTTCTGAATGGGCAAATCAATGTCAGTCCCTGTTATATGATTACCTTATCAAAGTCCTGAATATGGAACAATTAACTGGTCAACTAATCCAAAAACTAAGTTTGACTGGTAATCTGACGAGTGGGCGGGGTTCATGAACTTTCCTTTAACGGGATAAGTATGAATATGCTAAGATTTTTGTAAGAAAGTCTCAGAATGTGAAGTCTTAAAAATTAAAATTGACGATATAAACGAGTTAAATTTCTAACGCTTTGATTTACATAAAATATGAAATGAACATAAAATATGCGAGAAGGACCCTATGTGTGACCTACTGTCTTCGATACATTGGGTCCAGTTGAACTACAACAAGCATATCATAAAACTATGATAATAAATCTTCATATAATTAAGTATATTTATATCTCGAAAATAAATATACTTGAGTCCTTGGAGATGGAGGTTGTGATAAGCGTAGTTTGAATGAAAATGCAATAAGATAAACTAGAAATGGTAAGAAACGCACCCACTATGCATGATTACTAAACCATGACGGCACCATTACTTGACACATTTCACAACCGTGTGTGATGTTTCCACCTCTGTCGAATGTCGAAAAACATCGTCAGAGGTGAATTATATGTAGTTAATTGAAAGTAAAAAGATATGATAAACTAAGTACATCTTACCTAATTTATTCAGTGTCTAGTTAAAGTAAATATTAAAGTGGCAATGAAATAAATATAACTACTATTACAGTTTTAAAAGTATTTTTAAATATTTATCAATATACATATAACAAAACACCTATTATTCGGCTTTCGTTTCTTTCGATTTGCAATACTTTTTCGGGTTCAGTTGAGCGGCAATAAGTGTATATATGAATACTCTAATATTTAAAAATACGAAATTCCTATTTTGAGAACTTTGTATCCTAAACATCAGTACTAAGCCATGTCGCGAATTGATATTTCATATTGGCACAAAATCGCTCTAAGTTAAGTTAACGACATTAACTATCGGGAAAAGTCGCGAGATGGCCGAGTGTCCAAAACCAATTCTCTATTATTTGAGCAGAATCTTAAACTGTGGGTCGGTCACTCCTCGAGGGAGGCGTAGTCTGCTGCCCATGACTAGTTAATCACTGTCACAAGTAAACAAGCATATGATCAGCAGTCGATTGCCGCAATTTTTTCAGTTGTCTTTATTTGTTTGGTGCTTATAATTTTCATTTATGTTGCAGGCAACAGTTTTGAATATTCTCAATAAAACGAGTCTGGCAAATCGACACGCCCTCTTTTTAGAGTTTGTCATGTCTTGTGCCCCCCTTCAAAAACAACTAGCTAACAATAAGCTACAAATAACAGATAGTGATCCGAAAGTATGTTTTATTCACAAACACGTTGAAAATGTGTGGATGAAACGTAAATATTCAAAATAAAGAAATGTAAATATCCAAAATAAGGCGGACAGGAACAAACCTTACAAATATTTATATTTTTACTTAGCTTCACGCCCACTAGAAAAATTGTCTACGCGTCCCAGCGTTTCAGAACCACTGATTTAGAGTAAGATGTCACTAAAAACTAAATAGGTTGAAAGGAAGCACTTCCTTACTTGGCATCATAAAACAAGATGAATGTTAACCTACCATATCATGGAAAACGGACTTAAGAAAACTTTTTGTTCAACATTTTATGGACAAGTATATAATATGTGTGATTGAACAAATAGCCTACCCCTACAGAGACTAATTGAAGATAGCTCATTCAAAATTCGATTAACCAACTCCATATTCAGCTATTGAAATGCAACACACCTTTTGTGTATTCGAAACTAAGTTAGGTCATATGTACAGAAATGTAATTTGTAAAAAGTCATACAAACAAACAAAAGTTTGTACAATCAGAAAGAGGCTTTTCAGCGACATTGCAAACGTAAATATAAAGGCTTCGATTTGCGACCAATATTTTCAAGCATTGTTCCCTCAAAGTATCTTGGAAATTGTAAATTGCGGGTGACTCAAGTCGGCCTGTGTGCTTTCATTAAACAAATCGACATAAAAATTTTTGCAAATGCAAACAGTATTTCTTCGACTTTTGATGGAGCATTTGGGACCGTTTTTCAGCAAGCTTAAATACGAACGGCAGCGAAACGTTCAAATAATGCTACTGTTGTTGTTAATTCACTATGGACCTGACACTTTAGTGTCGAGATTTTATGATCTAACTGATTATATATCATGTCCTATCCGCCTATATTATACGGAAAACAAACAAATACAAAGAAGGTGTCGGGAAAACTGTCCATTGTGACAAGTGGAAAGATGGGGAATGCGATTTAGTCCAGAGATAAGCGCAAAACCTCACAGTCGAAAGTAAAGAAGAAATTCAAGAAAAAAATTCTTCGCGGTAAATAAACAACCTCGGACACATGATATTATTTATTGCTTTGTTATCATCATTAAATTCTAAATATGTAATTAACTTCAAATCAACATGTAAAATATAAATGATATAGAATGCAACATACAGGGTGATCAAACCAAGTGTAGACAAATGTTTATTATTTAAAATATCTACATTAAAAATGCGAGAAAGAAAAAAATATTTTGCAGAAAATATCATTATAAAATTTAATAATAAAATTCATTGTTATTTTTTGATATATCCTCCCTTTGCTTTCACTACACGCCTCGATCTGATTGAAACTTGACTGCACGAGGCACGTATGGTGTCTTCAGAAATCTTGTCCCAACAGGTCATCAATTTATGCCTTAATATTAGTTGTTGTCAGTCTGATACACGGGAGTATTTCACGTGGTACGAAAGCAGCTTTGAATTATTGCAACAATTAACTTTTGTATTCGCTAAACGGCGTTTATAAGGCTACCAATCCTTGTCGTTAGAGAGCGCCCTCGCCCATTACTTTACCAAGATTACCAAAACTACTGACTACCTGAAAACACGCGTATTCCTGCGTCGATCGGACCCGCTAGCTGTTTCAATCTAACTTGGAAAAAAAAAAATTTTAGAAACCCTTTCAAAATTTTTGGCTACGCCCCTGTGCCCACCTGAACGAAACAGGGACGTTTTTGCCAATTTGTCCGTTACGTCACAATACATCTTATCATAATCGCTAAATTATTGGAAACCTCGTACGAATACACTTTGAACAGTACTAGCCGCTATCACGAACGCTCCCTCATTTAATGCAGACGCACTGTAAAATATCATGCAAAATGGCGAAACATGCCCGTTCCGTTTTTAGTGGACAGTAACCGACGAGGGCGATCTTTAAAAGACAAGGATCTGTAGCGCTACAATCGCTTTTCAGCGAATACAAAGATTGATTGTTGCAATGATTCAAAGCTGCTTGCGTACCACTAGTGGTGCGCGTAACTCAGATTGAGAGCAACTGCTCTAAAGCATAGATGACTTATTGGGACAAGATTTCGGAAGAAACCATACGTGCCTCGTGCAGTCAAGTTCCGAACAGATCGAGGAGTGTGGTGAAGGCAAAGGGAGGATATATCAGAAAATAACAATGAATTATATTATTTATCTTTATAATGCCATTTTCCGCAAAATAATTTTTTCTCTCTCACATTTATATTGTAGATATTTCAATAAACATTTGTCTACATTTGGTCTGATCACCCTGTATGTAAAAGGTTTGTGAGCTGCACCACAAATATCATGGTATGGGAAACTAACCCACAGCTCCATATGTCATTCTGGAAGGATCCGAGTTGACAACAGTGGAAACAGGAAAATCAATGACAAACAAAAAAAGTCTTGTCCACGTTTTCTGCTGAGGAGCATCAAATATTCCATACCAAACGAAGTTGTCTAAACTACCCGGAGGAGAAACCACTCCAGTCTGAAATAAATCAAGAAGATTAATGGTATTAAACTTGATGAAAATGTAGATAGTTGTAATATCGGATAATCAATATGTTAACGTTTACACAACATAAATCGAACTGAATTATATTGGTAACCTGCGACAAAGGCAGAGACTCAAAATTAGAAAAGCTGAAATGTTTATACAGCTTTGTAGCATTGAGTCAACATCACGTATCTGATCTTCAAATCTCGAGAAAATATTGCTTTGATCGATGATTTCAACAATCTGATCAGAAAAAATATAATTCTTCCTACTCAATCTCTGAAAATTATGAAGGCAAAATTGGAAGTATGGAGACTGCAGCCTTTTATCAGAAAATTTTAAATTTGGGCATTATTGTTCATTGCGGTCAAGTAAGGAATGTAAGTTTGTTGATTTAATAGTCCAAGTTATGAAACTTTTTGAATAAAACTTTCTGTAAACACGATTTGAAATGGACGATAAATGGAATTGTCTACGATGACTGGCAACTGTGTTTTGTGCGACGATAACAGAAAAAAACCGAATCCACTATAATACACGTGGAAAAAAATATCGAACTCGCTTTACGATGATTAAGTTTTCAAAATAGTCTCATAAATTTGGTCGCGGATCTATAGCAAGGGCAATATTTTATATATGAAATAACGAATCAACAATTTATAAAGGTCAAATGTGCACATGATTGAACCAATATTTCTTAACCTTTATGCCTTTGAAAAAAATCGTGGGCGAGAAAATCTAAAAAAAATATATTTGGATTATCATAAAAATGTTGTTTCTTCATTATTAACCGTGAAAATAACTTACAGTCAAGTTTAAAAATCCATAATATAGTAGATAAACTGTGAATTTCAATACAATACAATTTTCGTGAGACCAAATTTACAACCAAAATTACAGAAAGATTTTTTGCTATAAACGAAATGAATTCTCCATTGATTGTCATGGCATTAGATTGATATTGATTTGTGATGGAATCTTTTTTTTTTTTGAGGTGATAAAACAGTTGCCACTGCTTTCCCCAATTTCCCGAACCCGATCTACGTTATATGTGATCATAAATCTTATCTATAGACATCAATATTAAGTAATGACGTCGGCATAATCGGAGATGAGATCATTGATCATGTTGATTATAAAATTGGTTCTGCAAAAGAACATCGATAGTAACGCACATCTTCAAAATCAATCCATCATGATAAACTCTAAAAAAAGTTTTAAATCTAACACACTTGGCGGTAGTTACGTTTATACCTTCAAATCAAAAGTCATATTTGTCCATGCGCTTGACCAATAACGATGTGGAGGAATCATTTTCATCAATTTCGAAGAAATGAACGTATCAATACTGGGATCATCTTTCGGTATGACAGCAATTTTAATCGACATTTGTTTGCAAATAGAAACTGCTCGTAAATAATCGACATCTGGTTTTCGATGGATTTCAGTCCAGTAACACAGACCTCTTTTTCATTTTTTACTTCACAAAATTCTGAGAAAACATAAACGCAAATAAAAAGATTCCTCAAAACATATCTCAATGTCATAGTTACATGCTTATATAGTATATAAATTATATCATGGTATACTGAAATTAGACTTTTTAGAAAATGTTCATAAGTCTTACTTTTTTGCTGTACGCTCATAGATACAGTCGATCCTGCGATAAACATTCCAAATTTATTTTATTTAAAACTTGCCGGATCCTCTGTCTAACTCAGGGTGTTCCAAGGTTATCGGCTTCGGGGCCCCAAAATTATTTTTGCATTGTTCGCGGGCCACAATAGTGCCAAGAATAGGTAATCAGTGCAATACATAACAAACACTTTTATTTTGCAAACACATTGATCAGTATCTGTCATTTATTAAGCTAACACATTAAGGCATGTAAAAACCACCAAAAAACTTTCTAAAACCTACAAAACTCTTTCTATATCTACATTTAATGTAGGATTTCAAACTCTTCATAACGGAAAAAGTGCTTCCGCAAATTTAAGTAAAATCTTGACTCCGGAAAAGCTCATTGCTCACAAGATTTCAAAATGTCGTTCTAAATTATATTCTTTTCTCACCGACACAACTTGCAGACATATCAAGTGAGCATTGTGGTGTTTTTCCTCCCACATCTAGTTAAAAATTTGTTTGAATTTGTCAACTTTTTTTTTCAAACTTACGTTTACAAAATAACAGATTGATTGATTACACAATGTGAGGTACAGGAGAGTAATTACTAAATTTTCCGACATATAGGCATCATTTTCCGCATTCGATTTTTAGATTTCTATGATGCCAAAATTGTTAGCATATATTCCCGACTAAACGTTGCCTCAGCTAGCCATATCACTAGTCAATTCAGTGACATTAGTGATGTAACAATACGTCAGAAAATTTTTCTGGTTAATTTTATGACTGAACAACACAAAATGCAATTTTTTGATTACCGTATATTTTCTCGTTTTGTAGCCCGGGCCCATATTTTTAAACCAAACTCACTAACCGGGCCCTTATTCAAGCACGGACGCTCGTTGTTTTGTCAGGTTGTTTGTTTGTCAAGTCACATATAGATAAGATCGATTGTTACAATAATTAATATATTGTCATTTCCAGTTCTCAAGTATGATTCGAACGAGAATAACGAAAATTTTGACTTTTTCTACGCACCGCAGGTACAAATCCGCAGAAGAGGAAAAGTTTTGCAAAGCCCTATCAATATTGAAACGAGAATATGATTATGGATGAATTATGTCGTATAATTAGCGAGTTATTTGTTAATTAGTGATGGTAAACGCGGTGTCACTATAGAGTCATGAATCGAAACCGCGGTTTCGATCGATAAGTCTTCGGTCCCCGACCGATATTCTCGTTTTTATGTTCTGTTCACACGGACGGCTATTCAAATGGGCCTTTATTAATCAAGATCGGGCGGTAAAACGAGCATATACGGTACTTTCCGAATGCGACGCGGGCCACAGATAATGAATCTGCGGACTGCATGTGTCCACGGGCCTGGACTTGCACCATTCCAACCCTTTTCACATCAGCCTTGGCTATTCCGTTTGTGCCGCCTCTCTACCGTGACGATATAAATTTTTTAATTATTCATGAATTTTTAATTTAATTTGACTACATAATATCAATATTCCTGAACTGTATTATGCTGGCATAGATCAATTTGTAAGTGTAACCGCTTGTATAACAACGTAACGCGTACCCAGAATCTTATGTAAACAACCCACAATCTAGCAATCCTGAATTTTGCACACTTTCTATATCTTTCTACGTATGCTACAGGCAGCACTTTCTCGTCGTAGTTGTTGAAAACCCCACTATTATATTATAGTCCAACATCGAAAACGAATTTTTTTAATTTAATTCTAAATACTCCTGTAGCAGGCATATAAAGCAGACCTTTAAATGTAAATTATTAGCTATGATTCATTTTTATTGCAAAATGCCTAAATTTATACCCAAGTCTATCGAACGTGTACCTAATTCAACGCTGCTAGATAATATTCAGCGATTTTTTCAAACGTTTGCGAAGATTTCTTAGGTATTGATTTAGGTTTAGTTCATAGTTCAGTACGAAGTTTCTTTTAATGCTTCATTTACTTTCATTTTCACCTTCGATAATTCCACAAGCTAGCTGTGTGACGCAAGAGATAATTGCATTCCAATGTACATTTATTTGAATTCTAAGTCAATTTAGACACATGCGGAAAGTTAACAAGTTCATGAAATGTTTTGTTTTATGTGTGTTATGAAAATCCATTAAAAGTCGGGTGTATCACGCACAAATTTTTGTGGCAAATTTGATTCTATGTTTGCGTTTACCGCTTCGTTTGAGAAACTCGAAAGTCAACCCTGCAGAAATCGTCTGATAACGAGCATGGTTCATTGATGAAGTAGTACTGAGATCTCATCGACTTAATTTTGCATTAGGCTGAAGGCATTTTCAGCGTTTTGTGTTCTCATTCAAATAGTAAGCTAATCCTATTGGGCTTTTCATTTCGATAGGGTTGGTAACGTGACATACAAATACAGCCAATATATTTAATACAGCCAACTAATATTCATATAGCGGCAATGCTGACTAAAATCTTCAAATTAGAATTGAACAGACACGGGAATAATGGGGTCATCATTCAGACACGTTGATGAGCAATTGTAAAAAGCAATTCTTATGTAATGTCTTTACAAAAGTTATGCAGTTTGCTGTTCATTCAGCCTTTTTATGAATACATAGAAAACATATACAAAAGAAAACTTTGAACGAAGTATCAATATTAAAGTTCGCTTTCAATCACATTTCACACAAAACCCCGAGAAGTCTGTATGAGGAATTTTCATCAAACATTCCTTGATTTACATGATTTGAATCTGATGGAACGTGAATGCCCATGTAAGGTCTTGCAGGATTGAATGGTCTATTTGGTAACCAGCGTGTGTAGGCAGCTGTTCTTCCATTGGATAAATAAATTTTTTTTTGTCTGAAAAGATCAAACAGAAAAAAGATGAACACAAAATTTGCAGTTATTAAACATTGTGGTTGTATTTGCAGGTGAAAACTTACACTCGTGTTTAATGTCATTCCCGTCCATAGGTGATGGTAATAATGCCCGATGACGATCCGTGACCGGATTAATGCAACCATCTTATAGAAGTGATCTTTGCTATAAATGTTTGCTGCATTCCCGCCGATCCTTCGACAACTCGCTTTTGCTTGGTCTAGATTTAGGCGGTTATCATTTGTGATCAACACGTAACACGTTCCATCGTAAACTTCATCGCAATTTTCTAAATATAAATGAAAATGTTTAGGATTGCCCATTTCAGAGGTTCCCAAACTTTTTGTTCGTTTGGCGCCAAATTATCAGTGAAAAACTCTAAAAAATAAAATAGAAAATATAAAAATTAAATAAAGTTTACAAAAATAAAACAAAAATGAAATGAAAACGGAATAAAAAATTAAGATTAAAATATCGTTGACAGGGGGTTTATTTTGAAAAATGTTGCTTCTGCCTTGCACCAACGTTGTCATACATACTTCTACGCTTACAAACGGTGTTCCTTGGGTTTCCAATTCACTACTAATTTGCATTGAGTGGAATAAGTTTAATTTCTAAATGATATATGGATTAACCTTTCCACAGGTTTCTACCTGCCCCGAGCAGAAGCAACACTTTTTCAAATAAAAACGTCTGACAAGGATAAACCTCTTTATTTTCATTTTAATCGTTTTTTTTTTGGCTATTTCATTATTTTTTTATTCCGTTTTTATTTTAGTTTCGTTTTTTTGCAAATTTTGTTTTATTTTGTTTTAAATTATTTTTTTTAATTTTCCGCGTGACAACGATGGACCACCATACTGGTCTATTTTATAGTCTTAGTGAATATAGCTTGCATAAAACTAATAAATTATTATTTAAAGATTTCTATATTTCAATCTGTGGAACATTTCCACAAAGTTTAAAACTCAAATAAAAGTAGAGAAATAATCTTGTGTATCATACCTAAATCTCTTCTTGTCATACACTTTCCTTCCAAATCGTTTAATCTAGTCTCAATACCTTTTGCTATACCATCAACGTCGGCAATGTCTAATAGAAAAAAATTAAAGCTATTTGAAATAATGTTCAGAAATTCCATTTTTATTTTGATATATGTAAGTTGGAAATACTTGTGGTCAAGTATAAGTTCTGGAATCTGTTGGCGTTGAATCGACTTATTAATGGTATTAATTAATTAATCAATTTCGGAAATTTAATATGCTTGATAAGCTTTTTCCTACACTTGCCATAGTATCGATAACAATTAGTCTCTCAGGCGCAGAAAGTTGGCAAAGTCATTGTTCAACAAATGTTGTTGTAATAATTACCTTGATGAATTCTTTGAAGTTCAGTTTCATCAGCAACACCAGGAGAGCCTGTTGCACCTTTCAATCCTCTCGTACCCGGTGGACCCAATAAACCTTGCCGCCCTGTGGTGCCAACATTTCCTTTCTCTCCCTTAATTCCAGGGGGCCCCTTTTTGCCGGGGGGTCCATTAACTTGAGACCGGACATCGGGTCTTTGTTGATTTTCATTTCCGAACACATCATCCAAGTCTTCACAGACCATTATTTTCTTATTGTCATGGCCTTGCGTATGACCTAAGATAAATGCCAACAAGAAAATGGCCAAATAAATGCAAACATGCATTTTCATTGTCAATCTATTCACTTGAATCGCAAATCAAACACGTATCTACAACGGAACCGATTTTCCTTTTCTTATAGTCTATATATTGACACGCTACTTATAGTGTGGTATGATACCCCTTTTTTCATTTTATGCTACAAAAAGCTGACATTTTCTCGAGTGTATATGTGTGATCGTTGACGTTGCCTAAAATCAATCACCAGTTTGATATCGTGAAAAACTTCACAAAAAGGTTTCTCAAGTTTATTACATACTTTATAAGTGGCCTCTTTTGTGCTATACCAAATGGATGAAAATGAGGCTAACTATATACAACCATAGTATTTGACCTCACTTAAATACGAAAAGTGATGCTGAAAGAAAATGTTTTCGAAAATGTCCATCAAACTTTTTTATTATTCTTTTACGTGTTTCCGTTACAATTGAATTACATTGAAATCGAGAGATACATTTAATTTTGTCTTCATTTAGATAAGTTAATCATTGATTTACTATGTCAACACGGAGAGCATCAACATTTATAACAACAACGTACGTATCAACATTATACGTACAATCGTATCTTTCTCCCATCACCAGAAATTCGTATTAGACCGTGCATATTCATTTTCACATCAGATTAAAAATATATCACTATCGTCTAGATAAGCAGTAGCCTATTTATTACATTGATGTTGGCAATATTGACATTTTGAAGTGAATTTTAAACTGAACAATACGGTTTTAAACCAAAGGTTCCGTTCTGCGGTGCTAGCCTTGTTAAGTTATATATTAACATAAATCGGATCCGAATCATGAAAATCACGGAATGTTTGATGAACCTACATACTACCAGACTTCCTGGGGTTTTGCGTGAAATGTGATTACACGATCAATATTGATTCTTCGTTCAAGGTTTATGTGTTTTATATGTGAAAAGTACTATCTATCAGATCAAAAATTATTGATTTGTCGAATTTGATAGCTTGAATGTTGAATTTATATCATGGAAGTATAATAGTTTTTTTCTTATAGCTTTGTTTCGAAAGTTCACTTGCGCTTCCACGATTCAAAATAGGAAAAATTCTTTGCTAATATTATGACAAACTAAGTATATATATTGTCATAAGCTGCTAAAATTTCAGTTTCAGCTGTAAAATTTAGGTTTATAGAAATGCACTGTCGTGTCACTTTGTCCCAATCCTTTCAACTTTCTTAAAGTGTTTACTAAATTTTAGATCGTTACCTCAGACAAAACATTGTAACATTAAAGTTTGTTTTTCCGACCTTATTGACCTGAATCATACTTAAGGTCTCACATGACTTCGGATCATCTAACTTCGGTAAATCACTTTCAGATCTTGGATTAAAGTTTTTCGAGTTTGCCAGGGAATCGGCTCGAGTTTATATCAGTTTTTTTCACATCATTTTCGCCATCGTTTTTGTAGAACAGCACTCAAAAATAAATTCCCACATTTGTTCTTAGAAGAAAACATGATAAAATACCCTCTGTTCAGGTTCAAACATTAATTTCAGATTTGTATTTGAATAGAACGACCGAAATAAAAACTCAGCCCCGAAACCCTATACCAACAATATAGTCTCATCTTAGCTAAAAACTTTTCTGAGATATTGATCTTGGGATTGACCTTAACTTCTATATATGGCGCTTGGCGCTTCGACGTGACATATATTTTAAAAAATATTTATACAATACAATACATTTATTAGACAATTATAATGAAAATATTAGTACATATTTTGAAGTCTGTAAATCGAACTTTTTAAAACGGACAGTTTTAAAACAGCTGAAATAAACAATGGCATTCTTTCGAATGCATCTTGAGCGTCACATGCGTTTTATATAATTGGTGATTAATTTTACATGTGATAATTATCTCAAAACTTTTCTTCTTCGATATAAGCAGTTTTACATGTATGTGTGGGCTGTTTGATATTTAGAGAAGAAACTGACCAACTTAAAATATACAAATAAATTGTGAGAATTTAACGTCATAACCATGACTAGTTATATAGGAAGCGACTGACTTGTTGAGCTTGTAGACAAACATTGCTTCATCGGATTATACGGATTTGTTATATTGACGGGGAAGAAAGCCAAGAAGGTCTAAAATGCAGTTACCAGATATTACAAAATATTTTTCAACTTAATTGCAGTAAAATACGAGCAATGAAATTATATATGGACTGCAGCACAGTAATTGGCTGTAAATACTATCATAATAAATGTTCTGAATGGGCAAATCAATGTCAGTCACTGTTATATGATTACCTTATCAAAGTCCTGCATATGGAACAATGAACTGGTCAACTAATTCAAAAACTAAGTTTGACTGGTAATCTGACGAATGTGCGGGGTCCATGAACTTTCCTTTATCGGGATCAGTATGAATAAGCTAAGATTTTTGTAAGAAAGTCTCAGAATGTGGCGTCTTCAAAATTAAAATTGACGATATAAACGAGTTATATTTCTAACGCTTCGATTTACATAAAATATGAACTATAAATGCAAAAAGGACCTACTGTGTAATTGTCTTCGATACGTTGGGTCCAATTGAACTACAACAAGCATATCATAAAACTATGTGAATAAATCTTCATATAACTATGTATATTTATATCTCAAAAATAAATATACCTTTGTACTCGGAGTTGGAGGTTGTGATAAGCGTAGTTTGAATGAAAATGCAATAAGATAAACTAGAAATGGTAAGAAAACGCGCCAACTATGCATGATTACTAAACCATAACGGCACTATCACTTGACACATTGCACAACCGTTTGTGATGTTTCCACCTCTGTCGAATGTCGAAAATCATCAATATGGAGAGCAAATTGAAAGAGAAATATTGAGAGCAAACTCAATATCCGTGAGTGTAAATTTTGTGGTAAAAAGCACATTTTTGGTAGAAATTATTGTCCAGGGTGGGGTAAAGTTTGCAACAGATGCAATATGAAAAATCACTTTGCAGTAAAATGTCGACTGAGAACTAAATATAACCATGGTACCGATGGCCCAAATGCTGAATGTGTCGATACTTATTATAAAAATGACATTGATATGTGTGAAAAAATTTATACCAATAGCAGTACCCATTTATCTCATAAGAAGTTGTTGTTATGTTAATGTTATTTCGAAGAGCCACTATATTGAGGCCAGCAACGACTTTAAATTAATTAAACTAGTACCTACATCTGCTGAATTATCGATGTACAACAAGACGTTAATCTTGCCGTTGGGGAAGATTTCTTTACCGGTTTATAACCCGAAAAATCGTATATCTTATTTTTTAAATTTTATGGTTTTAAAACGACCATTAGTACCATTACTGGTATTTGGGGCAATTCAAGAACTGAATTTAGTTACTGTCAATTATGAAAATATTTTTTGTACCATTTCCAATTCATGTAATTTTGAAAAATTCTCAAGATGTCGCTCAGCCAAATTTTTGCCGAGTTTGCTGATATATTTACTGGCACGGGCAAACTTGAAGAAAAATTGAAACTGGAGGTTGATAATACGGTTACTCCAGTTCAAATGCCAGTGCGAAAAGTACCATTATCACTTCAAAACAAGGTTAAGAATGAGCTGGACAGATTGGTGAATGACGGTATTATATCCCCTGTAGATTGTTATACGCCATGGATTTCAAATTTGATTGTAGTATCAAAGAAATCTGGAAATATTCGTTTATGTCTTGACCCAAAGCCTTTGAATAAGGCTTTTAAACGAAACAATCATCCAATGCCTACTATTGACGATGTATTACCTACCTCACTTGCACAAGGCAAAAGTATTCACCATTGCCGATGTTAAAAATGGTTTTTGGCATATTGAACTCGATGTTAAAAGTAGTTATCTGACAACGTTTGGTACTCCATGGGGTCGCTATTGGTGGCGAAGAATGGCATTCGGACTTAAGCCGTCCCCTGAAGAGTTTGTGCGCCGTCTGAACTTTGCTCTTAATGGTTTAAGTGGAGTTATGCCAGTTACCGATGATATCTTGATATATGGTGTGGGTGATACCATAGAATAGGCAACGCCCGATAACAAGAAAAAAAATTTATGATCTTCTACAAAGATCTAGAGAGAAGGGTATTAAATTGGATAAAGATTAATTACAATATATGAAAACATAAGTTGCTTACTTGGGTCTCGTTATCAGCAAAGACGGTTTAAAACCAGATTTGGCAAAATTGGAAGGTATCAGAGATATGCCTCATCCGACTGATAAACAAGAGGTGCAAAGAATTTTGGCTAACACAATATTTCTACAGCGATTTGCTCCGAAATTATCTCAAATTAGTGCACCTATTAGAAAACTTATTAGAAACTATAATGAGTTCATATGGGACAAAAAAGTACACGGTACATGTTTCAATACAATGAAAGATACTCTGATGAAATCTCCTATTTTGCAATATTGTGATGAGAAATCCCCCATTGTCCTACAATGTGATGCTTCTTCAAAGGGCTTGGGAGCTTGCTTGATGCAAAATGACCACCCTGTTGCTTATG
This sequence comes from Styela clava, assembly GCF_964204865.1. NCBI lineage: Eukaryota > Metazoa > Chordata > Ascidiacea > Stolidobranchia > Styelidae > Styela > Styela clava. The sequence continues at coordinate 14,943,959 of NC_135262.1, read as the reverse complement.
CTTCACGTGCCCTGACATCTACTGAGTGCAATTATGCCCAAATAAAAAAAAGTCTTGGCGATTTTGTTTGGCATGGAAAAATTTAAACACTATGTGTATGAAAAGACTGTACGAGTTGACTCCGATCACAAACTACTCGAAACTATTACTAAAAGCCATTAGTAGATGCACCAAAACGACTACAAAGAATGCTTCTTCAATTACAAAAATATGACTTTGTGGTAAATTACAAAAAAGGTGCAAATATGTTCATTGCCGATAGTCTGAGCCGAGCATATATTGATAAAAGTACTGACACGATTGGTGAAGATGATGTGTATCAACTGTCACTGGCTAATGAAATTGAAGAAATTGATAAGTTGGAAGATATTCCAGTGTTGGACAAAACAATGCATGTTTTACAAAAATTGACACAGAAAGAATCGTCAATGCAAACTCCTAGAGCCATCATTGAAGATGGATGGCCGATTATCAAGAAACAGCTTCCACGGTTCATGCAAGAATATTTCAATTTTAGAGAAGAACTTACTGTTCAAAATGGGCTAATTTCGAAAGGATGTCGCATTGTGGTACCAGAATCTGCCAAACAATATATTCTGCAGCGCATACACGCAAGTCACATTGGAATACAGGCTTTCATTCGTAGGGCAAGAGAGGTTCTACTCTGGCCAAAAATGGCCAGTGACATACATGATTATGTCTCGTCATGCACTACTTGTCGAGTGTTTCAACCTAATCAACAAAAAGAGCCGATAATTAACCATGAGATTCCTTCTCGACCATGGCAAATTATTGCGTCCGATTTATTTGAACTGCAAGGCAGAAACTGTCTGGTAACAGTTGATTTTTACTCCAATTTTTGCGAAGTTGACAGACTTCATACGACCACATCTGCAGAAGTTATCAAAGCGTTGAAACAACACATGGCTAGACACCGCTTACCAGAAAAACTGATTTCTGACAACGCTCCTCAATATAGTAACGAGGAATTTAGAATATTTGCTGAAGAATATGAATTTCAGCATGTTACAAGCTCTCCTACATATAGCCAAAGCAACGACAAAGCAGAGTCCGCCGTAAACAAATGAAGAGCATAATGATAAAAGCTATTGAGAGTAAGGGTGATGTATTTCTTGCGTTGCTCGATTGGCGTAATACGCCGAGTGAAGGAATACCAGGTTTACCAGCACAAAGGTTATTTGGAAGACGCACAAGAACTCTGCTTCCAACATCAAAATCTCTTTTGCGTCCGAAAATTGTTACGAATATCGAACCCCATTTAAAGAAGCGTAAAGACATTCAAGCTAACGAGGGAGCTGATGAAATTGTATCCGGGTCAGTTGGTCAGAATAAAGCCGGACCGTGGGAAAAGATGGCGCAAATGTAGAATTGAACGACAAGTTGTCATCAGATCGTATCTGATCCGAACTGAAGATGGTGGTCTTTATTGAAAAAACTTACAGCTATAGTGTAAGTTTGAGGGGTGCAACATACGGTCCGCTGACCCTTGTCCGACCCACGGTGCCCCGCTAGAGACTCGGTACCCCAGTATTTTCAAAACGTTTTATCAATTTGTAACGTAACTACCGGTGTTTTCTACGTTTTGTCATGTAACTACGTCAGACTGGGATAACAATTTGTCTGACAATGAATCATAAACGTGAAATTTTTCATTGGTGCCATGTTGTGACTAAAAAAAGATAAAATATCTATCAGTACAAGGCAAAATTGGTTATGAATGGCAAAATTTTCACTATATTTGGGGTATGAAATACTTCATTGTTGAACACAATCAAAATGTGGTTATCGTCATTTGTCAAAGCAAGCATCAATATTGTATGAAACTTTCTGCTAGTTACGATGATAAATGCGGGTTCAAAATATTTATTAAAAAGTATCTTTGGAGAAAGGTATATTGTGGCAGCAAGACTTATAAATCAAACAGAATGGTCATTGTTATCCTTGCTACAGTACCCATGCATTAAACGTATACAAATCCATTGGCGCAAATGCATAGAGCAGGTAAAATTAGTAAGTCTAGCGTAATCCCAACCGATAATAATGTCTAATGGTAAGCAACGTGAAAGGTGAAGTTGAAAACAAAGGTAAGTATAGTGAAGATTATATATGACTTTATCAATACTAGTTACGGAGAACAGAGACTTTGGTTTCAAACCTTATATAGTTCAGTTTAGATTTTAGTTCGATATGTAAATATTGCCATCATCAATGTAATAGTTTCAGCCTATCTAATTTATAATGGTTTATTTCTAATCTGATGTGAAAATGAATATGAACGGTCTAATGCGAATTTCTGGTGATGGGAGAAAGATACGGTTGTACGCCAAAAAATGTTGAGGCTTTCATTGTTGACATACTAAATAAATAATTAAGCTAAATGGAGACAAAAGTAAACGTATCTCTTGATCTGATTATAATTCAATTTTAAAGAAAACCCGTAAAAAATATTGAAAAACTTTGATGAACCTTTTCGAAAAACATATTCTTCCAGCCTCACTTTCGTAGTTAAGAGAGGTCAAATACTATGGTTGTTTTCAGCTAGCCTCTTTTGCATTCCTTGCGTATATTAATAGGAGGCCACTTATGAAGTGAAGTTTCTCATGATATCAAACTGGTGATTGATTTTCGGCAACATCAACGCTCACACATATACACTCGAGAAAATGTCAGCTTTTTGTAGCATAAAAAGGAAAAAGGGTATCGTACCACACTGGTGACCGTACATTTGAACCCATGTACATTTGAACCCATGCGTATATCCACGGGTTCAATCTATATGCGGGTGCTAAAACCCATGGGTTAGGATTAGTATGGGTTTAACTATCCGTGAAACAAAAAAAATTCCATAGGTGCACTAGCATACAGGTGCAATTGTCATGGGTTCAAATGTACGTGGGTTCAAATGTAATGGAACCTACCACACTATGAGTAACGTTTCAAAATAGAAATCAGAAGAAAAGGAAAATCAGTTTCATTGTATATACGTGTTCGATTTGAGATTTAATCAATCATAAGCTTACTCCGATATTTTGTTTTAATAGATGTCATTGCAGAGAATCCTACTTCACAGCGGTAAGTTGAAGGACATTGAATCGAAAATCTCAATGCCTTCTTAGAGAGAATGGTATATTCATGTTGGAGGCTAGTCCATAATTTTCCGATGTCTGTCCTTGCAAAATCAATTTTGAGAACTAAATCTTTACGCAAACTGGAAAATAAAATCTGAAAATATCGGTATCACTAATGGTGCTTTCTTTGCACAAAAATGATTTACAAATCCACATGTCCTAGTGTTGTTCTACAATTCCAGGAAAGTACCGATCGATCATCATCCATCATCCATCCAGCCACCATCAGCAGGAAATCATGTCTGCGGTGCCCCTTGTAACTGAAATAATGTCGTTTTCGGAAATGCACAGAGTATAAAACAATAATTGAGCACATGGAGAAACATCCGTGGATTCATCTAATTGCAAAGAGAACAACGGACTGGTCCTTAAATCTTCCACAACGTGCTGTAAAATATCGTCACTCGTTTTAGAAATACGATGTTTGATTGTATTGTTTATTAGTCAAATTAACTTGGTAGATTGCTGCTTTCCCAAAGTAGCTGCTTCGATGAGACAGGGCTTTATCAGTTATTCACCGACGGCGTGGGGTTTATTTGCTTGGGAGATCCGGAAGGCGATGCGGTACGATCCCTCCAATAATGAATAATTTTGGCGTGCTCACATTCCACAGGAATAAAGACGAGAAAATTTCAAATTCTCAGATTTTCTCCTGAAATAATCAACTGTTTATCCTGCCAAGTCGCCATGACACGACTCAAAGTGTTTCCTCAGTTTACCGGTTCCATACTTTTCTGGATGAGTATTTTACAGCAAACGACGCATTGCGGATTGTCCGCGAAATTTTTGATACTACTTGTAAAGCCGAATTCTATAAAAGACTGTTTTTAAGTTCTTTTACTCAAATACATCTCAACAGATTGCACAAGAATAAACACTGCAGCCTTATTAATATGGCCCGCTGGTGGCTGAACTCTGATCTAAAGTCTTCATACTTTGGTTTCCCGCAATGCTTATTATGTTTTGTGGTAGTATTGTGGGCACTGATTACTGATTTCCCCCTTTCTTGATGTCGCAATAGTAATAGTTATTAGCAAATTCCTTTTCATATTCGAAACTCTGACTCCTAGAAGAATGACTTCCTGCTGATACTCATGGAGGTGGCTTTCTCGGCAGTTTGAATAATCCTAGGTTTTTGTTTAGTTCGGGCATCTTCAATTGTTATCGTGATGATTATCGCTATTTCGTCGTCGTCATCTTTAGTGTGTTGTTTTTTGCATCCGACGTGTCGCCTTTTTCTCTTTCACGTGTCGTCGTTTTATGTATTGAATTTATCATCGTCCCTCCAAGCTCAGTAAGATATTTAGGATTGCATTTCTGGTGGTAACAGTTAAAAATGTATTTCTTGTTATGGCAGTTTAAGATTACATTGCCTTAAATAGCGTTGTGGTTTGAATTCATTTAGTAATCTCCATGTAAAGCGTCCTTTTATGCTGTATTTTGGATCGTTCAGTAACATTATGATATTTGCATGTACACAGTTCGATTTGTGTTGCATTTACATGTATTGTTTTACATTGATTGTGTATCAGGCATTTTGGTACTAGGCTTTTATATGGAGTTGTTTCCGTGTGTATTAGTTTTTTATTCCGTATCAGTTGTCTTTATTTGTTTGGTGCTAATTATTTTCATTTATGTTTCAGGCAACAGTTTTGAATATTCTCAATAAAACGAGTCTGGCAAATCGACATGCCCTCTTTTTAGAGTTTGTCATGTCTTGTGCCCCCCTTCAAAAACAACTAGCTAACAATAAGCTGCAAATAACAGATAGTGAGCCGAAAGTATGTTTTATTCAAAAACACGTTGAAAATGTGTGGATGAAACGTAAATATTCAAAATAAAGAAATGTAAATATCTAAAATAAGGCGGACAAGATCAAACCTTTAGTTTTCGTCCGAAGTAGCCAAATCTGGTAAAGGAAATTCATTTCACTACCGGTACCAGGCATTCTGACATTTAATATATTCCAGTGTTCGGCACTTACCGGTACAGGGTAACAGCGTATGGTACCGGTGTTAGAACTGAGACAACGCAGTTACCGGTACGGTATTAGGAATAAAATATTTTACATGTTCCTATTTATAATACAATGACTGAATAACCGTATTGGTCTAGTTACGGTCCACATACCGGTACATACTTGGTCTACATACCGGTACTGGTCTACAGGACATACCACAGTCTACAAATATACTGACACGAAGCAAGCAGTCCATGATTTCGAAAAACAAATACCGGTAGCGAAGAGCAAAGCAGTATTTATCTTTGACGCCACCGATACCCACAAAAAATTCCGAGTTTCGCGTAGAAATAATTTGCAGAATCAAACCGGACAGCCAGTGTTCCCATGGATAAAATAAGACAGCGAAATTTTAGACGGAATATCAGATTTCAGGCGAAATTTAGAAATAAATAAAAGTGATAGGCTTCTGGCAAAAAAATCAATCTTTAATCACTGAAAATTTGAAAGTAATTGGTCCAGTATTCGAAGAGAAACCCGATTTTTCAATGATAATGACGAAAGAAAATAACAATAACAACAAAATTTTGAAACGATCGTTATGGCCACTAAACGTGTCCAATAAACGTGTCCAAAAATAAATATTAAAATTCATTGTTATTTTTCGATAAATCCTCCCTTTGCCTTCACTACACGCATCTGATTGAAACTTGACTGCACGAGGCACGTATGGTGCTTTCTGAAATTTTGTCCCAACAGGTCATCAATTTTTGCCTTAAGATTAGTTGATGTCAGTCTGATACACGGGAGTATTTCAGCTTTGAATTATTGCAACAATTAACTTTTGTATTCGCTAAACGGCGTTCTTGTCGTCAGAGACCGCCCTCGACCATTACTGTCCAATTAGTGGCGTAGCCAGGGAGGGTGGTTTTGCGGGTGGACCCCCCCCCTATTGAAATATAAAAAAAATAAAATCAATTTTCTGTATCATAGTCCATAGATAACATTTTTCGTAGCTTGAAATGTTTTTTAGAACCTCCAAGACTACTAAAAACACGCGTATTCCAGCGTTCGATCTGACAGAACCCCCTACCTTTTGAAAAATTTCTGCTACGCCCCTGTGCCCACCTGAAACGAAACGGGCACGTTTTTGCCAATTTGTCCGTTACGTCACAATACATCTTATCATAATCGCTAAATTATCCGAAACCTCGTACGATTACACTTTGAACAGTGCTAGCCGCTATCACGAACGCTCCCTCATTTAATGCAGACGCACTGTGACATATCATGCAAAATGCCGAAAACATGCCCGTTCCGTTTTGAATGGTCAGTGATGGACGAGGGCGATCTATAAAAGACAAAGATCGGTAGCGCTATAATCGTCCTTCAGCGAATAGAAAAATTAATTGTTGTAATGATTCAAAGCTGCTTGCGTACCACTAGTGGTGCGCGGAACTCAGAACTTCTCTAAAGCATAGGTTGATGACTTATTGGGACAAGATTTCGGAAGAAACTATACGTGCCTCGTGCAGTTAAGTTCCACTCAGATCGAGGCGTGTGATGACGGCAAAGGGAGGATATATCGAAAAATAAAAATGAATTCTATTATTTATATTTGTAATGCTATTTTGCTATATTGTAAATATTTCACTAAAACATTTGTCTACACTGTCTGATCACCCTGTATATAGAAGGTGAGCTGCACCAAAAATATCATGGTATGGGAAACGAACACACAGCTCCATAGGTCATTTTGGAAGGATCAGAATTGACAATAGTGCAAGCAGCAAAATCAATGACAATCAAAACAATTCTTGTCCACGTTTTCTGCTGAGGAGCATCAAATATTCCATACCAAAGGAAGTTGTCTAAACTACCCGGAGGAGAAACCACTCTAGTCTGAAATAAATAAAGAAGATTAATGGTATTAAACTTGATGTAAAATCTAGATAGTTGTAATATTGGATAATCAATATGTTAACGTTTACACAAAATAAAGCGAACTGAATTATGTTGGTAATCTACGACAAAGGCAGAGATTCAAAGTTCGAACAGCTGAAATGTTTATACAGCTTTGTAGCATTGAGTCAACATCACGTATCTGATCTTCAAATCTTGAGAAAATATTGATTTGATCGATGATTTCAACAATCTGATCAGAAAAAATATAATTCTTCCTACTCAATCTCTGAAAATTATAAAGGCAAAATTGGAAGTAGGGACTGCAGTCTTTTATGAGAAACTTTTAAATTTGGGCACTATTGTTCAATGCGGTCAAGCAAAGAATGTAAGTTATGAAACTTTTTGAGAAAAACTTTTTGATTTCAAATGGACGATAAATTGAATTGTATACGATGACTGACAACTTTGTTGTGTGCGACGATAACAGAAAAACCGAATCCACTATAATACACGTGGAAAAAAATATCGAACTTGCTTTACGATGATTAAGTTTTCAAAATAGTCCTATAAATTTGATCGCGGATGTAGAGCAAAAGCAATATTTTATGTATGAAATACTAAATCAAAAATTTGAAAAGGTTCAATGTGCACATGATTAAACCAATATTTCTCAACCTTTATTCCTTCGAAAGAAATCGCGTGCGAGAAAATCTTTAAAAAAATATTTGGATTATCATAAAATAAATATTTATTCATTATTAACCGTGAAAATACAGTCAAGATTAAAAATCTATATTATAGTAGATAAACTGTGAATCTTAATACAATACAATTTTCGTGAGACGTGTGATGGGATCTTTTTTGAGGTGATAAAACAGTTGCCACTGCGTTCCCCAACCCGATCTAAGTCTGCGCACAGGACCTATACGAGATTCAAACGTTATATCTGATCATAAGTCTTATCTATAGACATCAATATTAAGCAATGACGTCAGCATAATCTGAGATCATTGATCATGTTGGTTATAAAATTGGTTCTGCAATAGCACATCGATAGTAACGCACATCTTCAAAACCAATCCATCATGATAAACTCTAAGAAAAGTTTTAATTCTAACACACTTGACGGTAGTTACGTTTATACCTTCAAATCAACAGTCATATTTGTCCATACGCTTGTCCAATAACGATGTGGAGGATTTGATTTCAGCAATTTCGAAGAAATGAACGTATTAAAAATGGGATCATTTTTCTGTATGACAGCAATTTCCATCGACATTTGTTTGCAAATAGAAACTGCTCGTAAATAATCGACATCTGGTTTTTGATGGATTTCAGTCCAGTAACACAGACCTCTTTTGTCATTTTTTACTTCACAAAATTCTGAGAAAACATAAACGCAAGAGAAAAGATTCTTCAAAACATATCTCAATGTCATAGTTACATGCTTATAATAGTATATAATTATATCATGGTTTACTGAAATTAAACTTTTTGAAAAATGTTCATAAGTCTTACTTTTTTGCTGTATGCTCATAGATACAGTCGATCCTGCGATAAACATTCCAAATTTATCTTATTTAAAACTTGCCGGATCCTATGTCTAACTCAGGGTGGTCCAAGGTTGTCGGCTCCGGGGCCCCAAAATTATTTTTGGGGCCACAATAGTGCCAAGAATAGGTAAGCAGTGCAATACATAACAAACACTTGTATTGTGCAAACACATTGATCAGTATTTGTCATTTATTAAGCTAACACATTAAGGCATGTAAAAACCACCAAAAAATTTTCTAAAACCTACAAAACTCTTTCTATATCTACATTTAGTGTAGGATTTCAAACTCTTCATAACGGAAAAAGTGCTTCCACAAATTTAGGTAAAATCTTGACTCTGGAAATGCTCATTGCTCACAAGATTTCAAAATGCCGTTCTAAATTATATTCTTTTTTCATCGACACAACTTGCAGACATATCAAGTAAGCATTGTGGTGTTATTCCTCCCGCATCTAGTTGAAAACCTGTTTGAATTGTCAACTTTTTTTTTCAAACTTATGTTTACAAAATAACAGATTGATTGATTTCACAATGTGAGGTACAGGAGAGTAATTACTAAATTTTCCGGCATATAGACATTATTTTCCGCATTCGATTTTTAGATTTCTATGATGCCAAAATTGTTAGCATATATTCCCGACCAAACGTTGCCTCAGCTAGCCATATCACTAGTCAATTCAGTGACATTAGTGATGTAACAATACGTCAGGAGATTTTCTGGTTAATTTTATGACTAAACAACACAAAATGCAATTTTTTTATTACCGTATATTTCCTCGTTTTTTAGCCCGGGCCCATATTTTTAAACCAAACTCACTAACCGGGCCCTTATTCAAGCACGGACGCTTGTTGTTTTGTCAGGTTGTTTGTTTGTGAAGTCACATATAGATAAGATCGATCGTTACAATTATAAATATATTGTCATTTCCAGTTCTCAATCTCAAGTATGATTCGAACGAGAATAACGAAAATTTTGACTTTTTCTACGCACCGCAGGTACAAATCCGCAAAAGAAGAAAAGTTTTGCGACGCCCTTTCAATATTGAAACGAGAATATCGATTATGGATGAATTATGTCGTATAATTAGCGAGTTATTTATTAATTAGTGATGGTACACGCGGTGTCACTATAGAGTCATGAATCGAAACCGCGGTTTCGATCGATAAGTCTTCGGTCTCCCACCGATATTCTCGTTTTTATGTTCTGTTCCCACGGACGGCTATTCAAATGGGCTCTTATTAATCAAGATCGGGCGGTAAAACGAGCATATACGGTACTTTCCGAATGCGACGCGGGCCACAGATAATGAATCTGCGGACCGCATGTGTGGGCCTGGATTTGCACCATTTCAACCCTTTTCACATCAGCCTTGGCTATTCCGTTTGTGACGCCTCTCTACCGTGACAATATATATTTTTAAATTTTTCATAAATTTTAAATTTAATTTGACCACATAATATCAATATTCCTGAACTGTATTATGCTGGCATAGATCAATTTATAAGTGTAACCGCTTGTATTACAACGTAACGCGTACCCCGAATCTTATGTAAACAACCGACAATCTAGCAATCCTGAATTTTTCACACTTTCTATATCTTTCTACGTATGCTACAGGCAGCACTTTCTCGTCGTCGTCGTTGAAAACCCCACTATTATATTATAGTCCAACATCGAAAACGAATTTTCATCTCACTACCAGATTGTAGGCCTGAGACAGTTATTGACATGAAATTGACCGTAATTGTAAAATATACAATTAACTGATTAAAAACTAACGAAAAAAAATATTGACTATAATTTTTTGCTTGAAATTACTTACCATGCATATTCCCCGATGTTGTTGCCCGCGTTGATGCCGTCGTATCTGGAATAGTTTCTTTTTTGAGACCCAATAAAGTCACCGGCACAGCTATTGACACAGCCATGATCACGATCACCACTCCAATAACAATGAATTTACGTTTTGCTGTTGAAAACACGAACTTGAAAAAATATTTCGGCAGAGTTTGTATGCTAAATTTAGAATATTTCCACTTAGGTTTCATGAAAACCATTCGACATATAATTGCTGTTTGTTGTATAACGTTATAATGAAGTACTATGTACAACACGTATAAATTGAAGCATCAATATTGGAAATATTCCATTTAAAGAACGATTCCACAAAACGGCACGTAATCACAATGAAGTGTTGTTGAAAGTTGCAACCAATCATTTGATCTTTATCAAACGTGGGCTAAGATCCACTGTTTGGGCTGAACTCTTTGGGTCGCCGAATGAAATACTGACCTAGTGACTCTACTAAGTTGTGAGTGTGTCCTTAGCAGGGATTACTATGTATTTTCATTATTTTTTATTATTGCAATTAATTAATTAGATGATGCTGTGTTCACAGTAACACTGTGCATTCTCATTTGTCACCAAAAAATCATTATATACCATAGAAAGCGTGCAAACCTCAGTACTTCAGCAAATATTTCACTTATAACTAAAGGGTTTGAATACGACAACGTGATGAACAACTGACCTTATTCAACAGTTTTTATAAATAAACTTACTTTTAGTATTTTCATTCCATAAAGTGCCAGTAGCTGATGTTTACCCAACTGCTTGTGTATTTTTTTCTTGCGATCATCTTTGTCTTTTACCATTGCGAGCCGTTATTGTCTGTATTGAAAGTTCTTCAAATTTTGTTTTAAAATTTAATTCCAGATACTCCTGTAGCAGGCATATAAAGCAGACTATAAAAGTAAATTATTAGTTATGATTCATTTTTAGTGCAAAATGCCCAAATTTATACCCAAGTCTATCGAACGTGTACCTAATTCAACTCTGCTAGATAATATTCAGCGATTTTTCCAAACGTTTGCGAAAATTTCTTAGGTATTGATTTAGGTTCAGTACGAAGTTTCTTTTAATGCTTCATTTACTTTCATTTTCACCTTCGATAATTCCACAAGCTAGCTGTGTGACGCAGGCGATAATTGCATTCCAATGTACATTTATTTGAATCATAAGTCAATTTAGACACAGGCGGAAAGTTAACAAGTCTATGAAATGTTTTGTTTTATGTGTGTTATGAAAATCCATTAAAAGTCGGGTGTATCACGCACAAATTTTTGTGGCAAATTTGGTTCTATGTTTGCGTTTACCGTTTCGTTTGAGAAACTCGAAAGTCAACCCTGCAGAAATCGTCTGATAACGAGCATGGTTCATTGATGAAGTAGGACTGAGATCTCATCGACTTAATTTTGCATTAGGCTGAAGGCATTTTCAGCGTTTTGTGTTCTCATTCAAATAGTAAGCTAATCCTATTGGGCTTTTCATTTCGATAGGGTTGGTAACGTGACATACAAATACAGCCAATATATATAATACAGCCAACTAATATTCATATAGCGGCAATGCTGACTAAAATCTTCAAATTAGAATTAAACAGACACGGGAATAATGGGGTCATCATTCAGACACGTTGATGAGCAATTGTAAAAAGCAATTCTTATGTAATGTCTTTACAAAAGTTATGCAGTTTGCTGTTCATTCAGCCTTTTTATGAATACATAGAAAACATATACAAAAGAAAACTTTGAACGAAGTATCAATATTAAAGTTCGCTTTCAATCACATTTCACACAAAACCCCGAGAAGTCTGTATGAGGAATTTTCATCAAACATTCCTTGATTTACATGATTTGAATCTGATGGAACGTGAATGCCCATGTAAGGTCTTGCAGGATTGAATGGTCTATTTGGTAACCAGCGTGTGTAGGCAGCTGTTCTTCCATTGGATAAATAAATTTTTTTTGTCTGAAAGATCAAACAGAAAAAAGATGAACACAAAATTTGCAGTTATTAAACATTGTGGTTGTATTTGCAGGTGAAAACTTACACTCGTGTTTAATGTCATTCCCGTCCATAGGTGATGGTAATAATGCCCGATGACGATCCGTGACCGGATTAATGCAACCATCTTATAGAAGTGATCTTTGCTATAAATGTTTGCTGCATTCCCGCCGATCCTTCGACAACTCGCTTTTGCTTGGTCTAGATTTAGGCGGTTATCATTTGTGATCAACACGTAACACTTTCCATCGTAAACTTCATCGCAATTTTCTAAATATAAATGAAAATGTTTAGGATTGCCCATTTCAGAGGTTCCCAAACTTTTTGCTCGTTTGGCGCCAAATTATCAGTGAAAAACTCTAAAAAATAAAATAGAAAATATAAAAATTAAATAAAGTTTACAAAAATAAAACAAAAATGAAATGAAAACGGAATAAAAAATTAAGATTAAAATATCGTTGACAGGGGGTTTATTTTGAAAAATGTTGCTTCTGCCTTGCACCAACGTTGTCATACATACTTCTACGCTTACAAACGGTGTTCCTTGGGTTTCCAATTCACTACTAATTTGCATTGAGTGGAATAAGTTTAATTTCTAAATGATATATGGATTAACCTTTCCACAGGTTTCTACCTGCCCCGAGCAGAAGCAACACTTTTTCAAATGAAAACGTCTGACAAGGATAAACCTCTTTATTTTCATTTTAATCGTTTTTTTTTTTGGCTATTTCATTATTTTTTTATTCCGTTTTTATTTTAGTTTCGTTTTTTTGCAAATTTTGTTTTATTTTGTTTTAATTTATTTTTTTTAATTTTCCGCGTGACAACGATGGACCACCATACTGGTCTATTTTATAGTCTTAGTGAATATAGCTTGCATAAAACTAATAAATTATTATTTAAAGATTTCTATATTTCAATCTGTGGAACATTTCCACAAAGTTTAAAACTCAAATAAAAGTAGAGAAATAATCTTGTGTATCATACCTAAATCTCTTCTTGTCATACACTTTCCTTCCAAATCGTTTAATCTAGTCTCAATACCTTTTGCTATACCATCAACGTCGGCAATGTCTAATAGAAAAAAATTAAAGCTATTTGAAATAATGTTCAGAAATTCCATTTTTATTTTGATATATGTAAGATGGATATACTTGTGGTCAAGTATAAGTTCTGGAATCTGTTGGCGTTGAATCGACTTATTAATGGTATTAATTAATTAATCAATTTCGGAAATTTAATATGCTTGATAAGCTTTTTCCTACACTTGCCATAGTATCGATAACAATTAGTCTCTCAGGCGCAGAAAGTTGGCAAAGTCATTGTTCAACAAATGTTGTTGTAATAATTACCTTGATGAATTCTTTGAAGTTCAGTTTCATCAGCAACACCAGGAGAGCCTGTTGCACCTTTCAATCCTCTCGCACCCGGTGGACCCAATAAACCTTGCCGCCCTGTGGTGCCAACATTTCCTTTCTCTCCCTTAATTCCAGGGGGCCCCTTTTTGCCGGGGGGTCCATTAACTTGAGACCGGACATCGGGTCTTTGTTGATTTTCATTTCCGAACACATCATCCAAGTCTTCACAGACCATTATTTTCTTATTGTCATGGCCTTGCGTATGACCTAAGATAAATGCCAACAAGAAAATGGCCAAATAAATGCAAACATGCATTTTCATTGTCAGTCTATTCACTTAAATCGCAAATCAAACACGTATCTACAACGGAACCGATTTTCCTTTTCTTATAGTCTATATATTGACACGATACTTATAGTGTGGTATGATACCCCTTTTTTCATTTTATGCTACAAAAAGCTGACATTTTCTCGAGTGTATATGTGTGAGCGTTGACGTTGCCAAAAATCAATCACCAGTTTGATATCGTGAAAAACTTCACATAAAGGTTTCTCAAGTTTATTACAGACTTTATAAGTGGCCTCTTTTGTGCTATACCCAATGGATGCAAATGAGGCTAACTATAAACAACCATAGTATTTGACCTCATTTAAATACGAAAAGTGAGGGTGAAAGAAAATGTTTTCGAAAAGGTTCATCAAACTTTTTTATTATTCTCTTACGTGTTTTCGTTACAATTGAATTACATTGAGATCGAGAGATACATTTAATTTTGTCTTCATTTAGATAGGTTAATCATTGATTTACTATGTCAACACGGAGAGCATCAACATTTATAACAACAACGTACGTATCAACATTATACGTACAATCGTATCTTTTTCCCATCACTGAAATTCGTATTAGACCGTGCATATTCATTTTCACATCAGATTAAAAATATATCACTATCAATTAGATAAGCAGTAGCCTATTTATTACATTGATGTTGACAATATTGACATTTTGAAGTGAATTTTAAACTGAACAATACGGTTTTAAACCAAAGGTTCCGTTCTGCGGTGCTAGCCTTGTTATGTTATATATAAACATGAATCGGATCCGAATCATGAAAATCACGGAATGTTTGATGAACCTATTACAACCAGATTTCTTGGGGTTTTGCGTAAAATGTGATTACACGATCAATATTGATTCTTCGTTCAAGGTTTATGTGTTTCATATGTGAAAAGTACTATCTATCTGATCAAAAATTATTGATTTGTCGAATTTGATAGCTTGAATGTTGAACTTATATCATGGAAGTATAATAGTTTTTTTCTTATAGTTTTGTTTCAAAAGTTCACTTGCGCTTCCACGATTCAAAATAGGAAAAATTATTTGCTAATATTATGACAAACTAAGTATATATATTGTCATAAGCTGCTAAAATTTCAGTTTCAGCTGTAAAATTTAGGTTTATAGAAATGCACTGTCGTGTCACTTTGTCCCAATCCTTTCAACTTTCTTAAAGTGTTTACTAAATTTTAGATCGTTACCTCAGACAAAACATTGTAACATTAAAGTTTGTTTTTCCGACCTTATTGACCTGAATCATACTTAAGGTCTCACATGACTTCGGATCATCTAACTTCGGTAAATCACTTTCAGATCTTGGATCAAAGTTTTCCGAGTTTGCCAGGGAATCGGCTCAAGTTTACATCAGTTTTTTTCACATCATTTTCGCCATCGTTTTTGTAGAACAGCACTCAAAAATAAATTCCCACATTTGTTCTTAGAAGAAAACATGATAAAATACCCTCTGTTCAGGTTCAAACATTAATTTCAGATTTGTATTTGAATATAACGACCGAAATAAAAACTCAGCCCCGAAACCCTATACCAACTAGGTATGTTACAAAAAAATTAAAGTTCATCCGATTAAAATAAAACTGCACCAGTGGATGGATCTAAGTGAAAATAAGAAAACAATACCAAGTTTGCGAAAAACGGTCAAGAATTAACGGAGATATCGGCATTTAAGTACCGCCCGATAGGCCAATTTTTTCCATAAGGATTGTATTGTGCCGACTCAAAAACTGTGACCGCGAGAATGTCAGACCGATAAACAACAGAAAGTATCTCGACTATTTTTGAAGGTAATCGAAAAAAATTAGGAACGAAAAGTTATTGTGAATAGAAGAACCTAATGCAAAAAAGTTTACAAATTCTTTTTAACGATATTAGCTGCTTTCCAATTAATTATGTACGAGAAAGTTTCTGAACTTTACATAACCTCTGGTCGTCAACGACTTTCCCACTACGCAAGTCCCCGCCTACGCGGCAATTAACTGATTTAGCGTTTTTGATATCCAATCTTAATGAACGATTAATTATCATTTAATATTCCTTAACTCATAAGATATTTACCGCGCTTAGTGACACGCTAAACGAGAGAAATCGCTGCGAGGGAAATGTCGGCATTCAGTCGATAACTAATGCGCGTTGACAGACGCGTGCAAAGATCATACTTCTCGTGCCTTGAATTAATTTGTACCGTTTCGTAAACGTATGCGAATTGACTTTTTTAATAAGAACTTTAATAAATATGAAAAAAAAAATATATATCAATCCTTAATTTTTCGATGTGCGTCACATCTAAGAAAATTGAGATTATTTTAGGATTTCATTCTGGCAACGATCATTGAAGCCGTCGGAAGATCGTCGCAAATTAACCCTGGAGTTGAGCATATTAGTTTGACAGTGCCTCGTTGCGGGTAATAATTAACGATGTTCTGATTGAACAAACTTCATAAAAATTGGTAAGTATCAAGTTAGGAATGACATACATGCGTCCATATATATTTTATTGGTGTCCATAGACAATATCATTAATTTGCAGTACGTATAACTTTAGCGTAATTTTTAAAAGCCCCGAATGTTGGGAAATTTATGCGCTAATGAAAAAACTCAAATAACGAATCATAGTTGCGCATTTTATCTAAGGTATGTCAAAATTTCATGGAATTCCAAACAACAGCAGGCAGTCCGTAGTCGTTTTTATGAGCGGTATTCTGACACGGCGTTACGGTACTTAGCAGACGTGGTGCGTACATTTTTTGGCGCGAAAAAGCGCGTTTTGTAACATTCC
The DNA here is from genome assembly GCF_964204865.1 of Styela clava. Taxonomy (NCBI): domain Eukaryota; kingdom Metazoa; phylum Chordata; class Ascidiacea; order Stolidobranchia; family Styelidae; genus Styela; species Styela clava. The sequence goes on along the minus strand of NC_135262.1, from coordinate 14,927,054 downwards.
TATACCAACAATATAGTCTCATCTTAGCTAAAAACTTTTCTGAGATATGGATCTTGGGATTGACCTTAACTTCTATATATGGCGCTTGGCGCTTCGACGTGACATATATTTTAAAAATATTTATACAATACAATACATTTATTAGACAATTATGATGAAAATATTAGTACATATTTTGAATTCTGTAAATCGAACTTTTTAAAACGGACAGTTTTAAAACAGCTGAAATAAACAATGGCATTCTTTCGAATGCATCTTGAGCGTCACATGCGTTTTATATAATTGGTGATTAATTTTACATGTGATAATTATCTCAAAACTTTTCTCCTTCGATATAAGCAGTTTTACATGTATGTGTGGGCTGTTTGATATTTAGAGAAGAAACTGACCAACTTAAAATATACAAATAAATTGTGAGAATTCAACGTCATAACCATGACTAATTATATAGGGAGCGACTGACTTGTTGAGCTTGTAGACAAACATTGCTTCATCGGATTATACGGATTTGTTATATTGACGGGGAAGAAAGCCAAGAAGGTCTAAAATGCAGTAACCAGATATTATAAAATATTTGTCAACTTAATTGCAGTAAAATACGAGCAATGAAATTATATATGGACTGCAGCACAGTAATTGGCTGTAAATACTATCATAATAAATATTCTGAATGGGCAAATCAATGTCAGTCCCTGTTATATGATTACCTTATCAAAGTTCTCGATATAAACTCGATAAACTCGATATAAACTCGATATAAACGAGTTAAATTTCTAACGCTTTGATTTACATAAAATATGAACTATAAATGCAAGAAGGACCTACAGTGTGATTGTCTTTGATACATTGGGTCCAGTTGAACTACAACAAGCATATCATAAAACTATGTTAATAAATCTTCATATACCTAAGTATATTTATATCTCGAAATTAAATATAGTTGAGTCCTCAGAGTTGGAGGTTGTGATAAGCGTAGTTTGAATGAAAATGCAATAAGATAAATAGAAATGGTAAGAAAACGAACCCACTATGCATGATTACTAAACCATAACGGTACCATTACTTGGCACATTTCACAACCGTGTGTGATGTTTCCACCTCTGTCGAATGTCGAAAAACATCGTCAGAGGTGAATTATATGTAGTTAATTGAAAGTAAAAAGATATGATAAACTAAGTACATCTTACCTAATTTATTCAGTGTCTAGTAAAAGTAAATATTAAAGTGACAATGACTAATATATTATAAATATAACTACTATTACAGTTTTAAAAGTATTTTTAAATATTTATCAATATACATATAACAAAACACCTATTATTCGGCTTTCGTTTCTTTCGATTTGCAATACTTTTTCGGGTTCAGTTGAGCGGCAATAAGTGTATATATGAATAATATTTAAAAATACGAAATTCCTATTTTGAGAACTTTGTATCCTAAATGTCAGTACTAAGCCATGTCGCGAATTGATATTTCATATTGGCACAAAATCGCTCTAAGTTAAGTTAACGACATTAACTATCGGGAAAAGTCGCGAGATGGCCGAGTGTCCAAAACCAATTCTCTATTATTTGAGCAGAATCTTAAACTGTGGGTCGGTCACTCCTCGAGGGAGGCGTAGTCTGCTGCCCATGACTAGTTAATCACTGTCACAAATAAACAAGCATATGATCAGCAGTCGATTGCCGCAATTTTTTCAGTTGTCTTTATTTGTTTGGTGCTAATTATCTTCATTTATGTTTCAGGCAACAGTTTTGAATATTCTCAATAAAACGAGTCTGGCAAATCGACACGCCCTCTTTTTAGAGTTTGTCATGTCTTGTGCCCCCCTTCAAAAACAACTAGCTAACAATAAGCTACAAATAACAGATAGTGAGCCGAAAGTATGTTTTATTCAAAAACACGTTGAAAATGTGTGGATGAAACGTAAATATTCAAAATAAAGAAATGTAAATATCCAAAATAAGGCGGACAGGATCAAACCTTACAAATATTTATATTTTTACTTAGCTTCACGCCCACTAGAAATATTGTCTACGCGCCCCAGCGTTTCAGAACCACTGATTTAGAGTAAGATGCTACTAAAAACTAAATAGGTTGAAAGGAAGCACTACTTTACTTGGCATCATAAAACGAGATGAATGTTTACCCACCAGATCATGGAAAACGGACTTAAGAAAACTTTTTGTTCAACATTTTATGGACAAGTATATAATATATGTGAATGAACAAATAGCCTACCCCTACAAAGACTAATTGAAGATAGCTCATTCAAAATTCGATTAACCAACTCCATATTCAGTTATTGAAATGCAACACACCTTTTGTTTATTCGAAACTAAGTTAGGTCATATGTACAGAAATGTAATTTATAAAAAGTCATACAAACAAACAAAAGTTTGTACAATCAAAAAGAGGCTTTTCAGCGACATTGCAAACGTAAATATAAAGGCTTCGATTTGCGACCAATATTTTCAAGCATTGTTCCCTCAAAGTATCTTGGAAATTGTAAATTGCGGGTGACTCAAGTCGGCCTGTGAGCTTTCATTAAACAAATCGACCTAAATATTCGCAAATGCAAACAGTATTTCTTCGACTTTTGATGGAGCATTTGGGACCGTTTTGTCAGCAAGCTTAAATACGAACGGCAGCGAAACGTTCAAATAATGCTACTGTTGTTGTTAATTCACTATGGACCTGACACTTTCGTGTCGAGATTTTATGATCTAACTGACTATATATCATGTCCTATCCGCCTATATTATATGGAAAACAAACAAATACAAAGAAGGTGTCGGGGAAACTGTCCATTGTGACAAGTGGAAAGATGGGGGTTGCGATTTAGTCCAGAGATAAGCGCAAAACCTCACAGTCGAAAGTAAAGAAGAAATTCAAGAAAAAAATTCTTCGCGGTAAATAAACAACCTCGGACACATAATATTATTTATTGCTTTGTTATCATCATTAAATTCTAAATATGTAATTAACTTCAAATCAACATGTAAAATATAAATGATATAGAATGCAACATACAGGGTGATCAAACCAAGTGTAGACAAATGTTTATTATTTAAAATATCTACATTATAAAAATGTGAGAAAGAAAAAAATATTTTGCAGAAAATATCATTGTAAACATAAATATTAAGATTCATTGTTATTTTTCGATATATCCTCCCTTTGCCTTCACTACACGCCTTGATCTGATTGAAACTTGACTGCACGAGGCACGTATGGTGTCTTCTGAAATTTTGTCCCAACAGGTCATCAATTTATGCCTTAATATTAGTTGTTGTCAGTCTGATACACGGGAATATTTCACGTGGTACGAAAGCAGCTTTGAATTATTGCAACAATTAACTTTTGTATTCGCTAAACGGCGTTTATAAGGCTACCAATCCTTGTCGTTAGAGAGCGCCCTCGCCCATTACTTTACCAAGATTACCAAAACTACTGACTACTGAAAACACGTGTATTCCAGCGTTCGATCGGACCCGCTAGCTGTTTCAATCTAACTTGAAAAAAAAAAAAAAAATTTCAGAAACCCTTTCAAAATTTTTGGCTACGCCCCTGTGCCCGCCTGAAACAAAACAGGGACGTTTTTGCCAATTTGTCCGTTATGTCACAATACATCTTATCATAATCGCTAAATTATTCGAAACCTCGTACGAATACACTTTGAACAGTACTAGCCGCTATCACGAACGCTCCCTCATTTAATGCAGACGCACTGTAAAATATCATGCAAAATGGCGAAACATGCCCGTTCCGTTTTTAGTGGACAGTAACCGACGAGGGCGATCTTTAAAAGACAAGGATCTGTAGCGCTACAATCGCTTTTCAGCGAATACAAAGATTGATTGTTGCAATGATTCAAAGCTGCTTGCGTACCACTAGTGGTGCGCGTAACTCAGATTGAGAGCAACTGCTCTAAAGCATAGATGACTTATTGGGACAAGATTTCGGAAGAAACCATACGTGCCTCGTGCAGTCAAGTTCCGAACAGATCGAGGAGTGTGGTGAAGGCAAAGGGAGGATATATCAGAAAATAACAATGAATTATATTATTTATCTTTATAATGCCATTTTCCGCAAAATAATTTTTTCTCTCTCACATTTATATTGTAGATATTTCAATAAACATTTGTCTACACTTGGTCTGATCACCCTGTATGTAAAAGGTTTGTGAGCTGCACCACAAATATCATGGTATGGGAAACGAACACACAGCTCCATATGTCATTCTGGAAGGATCCGAGTTGACAACAGTGGAAACAGGAAAATCAATGACAAACAAAAAAAGTCTTGTCCACGTTTTCTGCTGAGGAGCATCAAATATTCCATACCAAACGAAGTTGTCTAAACTACCCGGAGGAGAAACCACTCCAGTCTGAAATAAATCAAGAAGATTAATGATATTAAACTTGATGAAAATGTAGATAGTTGTAATATCGGATAATCAATATGTTAACGTTTACACAACATAAATCGAACTGAATTATATTGGTAACCCGCGACAAAGACTCAAAGTTCGAAAAGCTGAAATGTTTATACAGCTTTGTAGCATTGAGTAAACATCACGTATCTGATCTTCAAATCTCGAGAAAATATTGCTTTGATCGATGATTTCAACAATCTGATCAGAAAAAATATAATTCTTCCTACTCAATCTCTGAAAATTATGAAGGCAAAATTGGAAGTATGGAGACTGCAGCCTTTTATCAGAAACTTTTAAATTTGTGCATTATTGTTCATTGCGGTCAAGCAAGGAATGTAAGTTTGTTGATTTAATAGTCCAAGTTATGAAACTTTTTGAATAAAACTTTCTGTAAACACGATTTGAAATGGACGATAAATGGAATTGTCTACGATGATTGGCAACTGTGTTTTGTGCGACGATAACAGAAAAACCGAATCCACTATAATACACGTGGAAAAAAATATCGAACTCGCTTTACGGTGATTAAGTTTTCAAAATAGTCTTATAAATTTGGTCGCGGATCTATAGCAAGGGCAATATTTTATATATGAAATAACGAATCAACAATTTGTAATGGTCAAATGTACACATGATTGAACCAATATTTCTTAACCTTTATGCCTTTGAAAAAAATCGTGGGCGAGAAAATCTAAAAAAAATATATTTTGATTATCATAAAAATGTTGTTTCTTCATTATTAACCGTGAAAATAACTTACAGTCAAGTTTAAAAATTTATAATATAGTTGATAAACTGTGAATTTTATTACAATAAAATTTTCGTGAGACCAAATTCACAACCAAAATTACAGGAAGATTTTTTGCTATAAACGAAATGAATTCTCCATTGATTGTCATGACATTAGATTGATATTGATTTGTGATGGAATCTTTTTTTTTGAGGTGATAAAACAGTTGCCACTGCTTTCCCCAATTTCCCCAACCCGATCTACGTTATATGTGATCATAAATCTTATCTATAGACATCAATATTAAGTAATGACGTCGGCATAATCGGAGATGAGATCATTGATCATGTAGATTATAAAATTGGTTCTGCAAAAGCACATCGATAGTAACCCACATCTTCAAAATCAATCCATCATGATAAACTCTAAAAAAAGTTTTAAATCTAACACACTTGGCGGTAGTTGCGTTTATACCTTCAAATCAACAGTCATATTTGTCCATGCGCTTGACCAATAACGATGTGGAGGAATCATTTTCATCAATTTCGAAGAAATGAACGTATCAATACTGGGATCATCTTTCGGTATGACAGCAATTTCCATCGACATTTGTTTGCAAATAGAAACTGCTCGTAAATAATCGACATCTGGTTTTTGATGGATTTCAGTCCAGTAACACAGACCTCTTTTTTCATTTTTTACTTCACAAAATTCTGAGAAAACATAAACGCAAGAGAAAAGATTCTTCAAAACATATCTCAATGTCATAGTTACATGCTTATAATAGTATATAATTATATCATGGTATACTGAAATTAGACTTTTTGGAAAATGTTCATAAGTCTTACTTTTTTGCTGCACGCTCATAGATACAGTCAATCCTGCGATAAACGTTCCTAATTTATTTTATTTAAAACTTGCCGGATCTTCTGTCTAACTCAGGGTGGTCCAAGGTTGTCGGCTCCGGGGCCACAAAATTATTTTTGCATTGTTCGCGGGCCACAATAGTGCCAAGAATAGGTAAACAGTGCAATACATAACAAACACTTTTATTTTGCAAACACATTGATCAGTATTTGTTATTTATTAAGCTAACACATTAAGGCATGTAAAAACCACCAAAAAACTTTCTAAAACCTACAAAACTTTTTCTATTTCTACATTTATTGTGGGATTTCAAACTCTTCATAACGGAAAAAGTGCTTCCACAAATTTAAGTAATATCTTGACTCTGGAAATGCTCATTGCCGCTCTAAATTATATTCTTTTATCACCGACACAACTTGCAGTGAGCATTGTGGTGTTTTTCCTCCCACATCTAGTTAAAAATCTGTTTGAATTTGTCAACTTTTTTTTTCAAACTTATGTTCACAAAATAACAGATTGATTGATTACACAATGTGAGGTACAGGAGAGTAATTACTAAATTTTCCGACATATAGGCATCATTTTCCGCATTCGATTTTTAGATTTCTATGATGCCAAAATTGTTAGCATATATTCCCGACTAAACGTTGCCTCAGCTAGCCATATCACTAGTCAATTCAGTGACATTAGTGATGTAACAATACGTCAGAAAATTTTTCTGGTTAATTTTATGACTAAATAACACAAAATCAATTTTTGATTACAGTATATTTTCTCGTTTTGTAGCCCGGGCCCATATTTTTAAACCAAACTCACTAACCGGGCCCTCATTCAAGCACGGACGCTTGTTGTTTTGTCAGGTTGTTTGTTTGTCAAGTCACATATACGGAAGATCGATCGTTACAATAATTAATATATTGTCATTTCCAGTCCTCAAGTATGATTCGAACGAGAATAACAAAAATTTTGACTTTTTCTACGCACCGCAGGTACAAATCCGCAAAAGAAGAAAAGTTTTGCGACGCCCTATCAATATTGAAACGAGAATATCGATTATGGATGAATTATATCTTATAATTAGCGAGTTATTTATTAATTAGTGATGGTACACGCGGTGTCACTATAGAGTCATGAATCGAAACCGCGGTTTCGATCGATAAGTCTTCGATCTCCGACCGATATTCTCGTTTTTATGTTCTGTTCACACGGGCGTCTATTCAAATTGGCCCTTATTAATCAAGATCGGGCGGTTAAACGAGCACATACGGTACTTTCCGAATGCGACGCGGGCCACAGATAATGAATCTGCGGACCGCATGTGTCCACGGGCCTGGATTTGCACCATTTCAACCCTTTTCACATCAGCCTTAGCTATTCCGTTTGTGACGCCTCTCTACCGTGACGATATATTTTTAAATTATTCATAAATTATTAAATTTAATTTGACCACATAATATCAATATTCCTGAACTGTATTATGCTGGCATAGATCAATTTATAAGTGTAACCGCTTGTATTACAACGTAACGCGTACCCAGAATCTTATATAAACAACCCACAATCTAGCAATCCTGAATTTTGCACACTTCCTATATCTTTCTACGTATGCTACAGGCAGCACTTTCTCGTCGTAGTCGTTGAAAACCCCACTATTATATTATAGTCCAACATCGAAAACGAATTTTTACCTCACTACCAGATTGTAGGCATGAGACAGTTATTGACATGAAATTGACCGTAATTGTAAAATATACAATTAACTGATTAAAATCGAACCAAATAAAAATATTGACTATCATTTTTGGCTTGGAATTGCTTACCATGCATATCCTCCCGTGTTGTTGCCAGCGTTGATGCCGTCGTATCTGGAATAGTTTCTTTTTTGAGAACCAACAAAGTCACCGGCACAGCTATTGACACAGCCAAGATCACGATCGCCACTCCAATAACAATGAATTTACGTTTTGCTGTTGAAAACACGAACTTGAAAAAATATTTCGGCAGAGTTTGTATGCTAAATTTAGAATATTTTCACTTCGGTTTCATAAAAACCGTTCGACATATAATTACTGTTTGTTGTATAACGTTATAATGAAGTACTATGTACAACACGTATAAATTGAAGCATCAATAATAGAAATATTCTCATTAAAGAATGATTCCACAAAACGGCATGTAATCACCATGAAGTGTTGTTGAAAGTTGCAACCAATCATTTGATCTTCATCAAACCCGGGCTAAGATCCACTGTTTAGACTGAACTCTTTGGGTCGCCGAATGAAATACTAACCTAGTGAGTCTACTAAGTTGTGAGTGTGTCCTTAGCAGGGTTTACTATGTATTTTCATTAATTTTTTATTATTACTAATTAATTACAACTAATTAATTAGATGATGCTGTGTTCACAGTAACACTGTGCATTCTCAATTGTCACAAAAATTCATTATATACCATTGAAAGCGTGCAAACCTCAGTACTTCAGCACATATTTCACTTAAAACTAAAGGATTTGAATACGATAACGTGATGAACAACTGACCTTATTCAACAGTTTTTGGAAATAAACTTACTTTTAGTATTTTCATTCGATAAAGTGCCCCGTAGCTGATGTTTACCCAACTGCTTGTGTATTTTGTTCTTGCGATCATCTTTGCCTTTTACCATTGCGAGCCGTTATTGTCTGTATTGAAAGTTCTTCAATTTTTTTTTTTTAATTCAATTCTAGATACTCCTGTAGCAGGCATATAACGCAGACCTTTAAATGTAAATTATTAGCTATGATTCATTTTTATTGCAAAATGCCTGAATTTATACCCAAGTCTATCGAACGTGTACCTAATTCAACGCTGCTAGATAATATTCAGCGATTTTTCCAAACGTTTGCGCAAATTTCTTAGGTATTGATTTAGGTGTAGTTCATGGTTCAGTACGAAGTTTCTTTCAATGCTTCATTTACTTTCATTTTCACCTTCGATAATTCCACAAGCTAGCTGTGTGATGCAGGAGATAATTGCATTCCAATGTACATTTATTTGAATTATAAGTCAATTTAGACACATGCGGAAAGTTAACAAGTTCATGAAATGTTTTGTTTTATGTGTGCTATGAAAATCCATTAAAAGTCGGGTGTATCACGCACAAATTTTTGTGGCCAAATTTGGTTCTATGTTTGCGTTTACTGCTTCGTTTGAAAAACTCGAAAGTCAACTCCACAGAAATCACTTGATAACTAGCATGGTCCGTTGATGACGTAGTACTGAGATCTCATCGAGGTAATTTTGCATTAGGCTGAAGGCATTTTCAGCGTTTTGTGATCTCATTCAAATAGTAAGCTAATCCTATTGGGCTTTGCATTTTGATAGGGTTGGTAACGTGACATACAAATACAGCCAATATATATATGCAGCCAACTAATATTCATATAGCGGCAATGCTGACTAAAATCTTCAAATTAGATCGCGATCGACTGGTCGGTTATAAGGTCATACCATCAATATGGAGATGTTCTTGTACATAGACGTAAAGCCAACGGTTCCATTACATTTGAACCCACGTACATTTGAACCCATGACAATTGCACCTGTATGCTATTGCACCTATGGAATTTTTTTTGTTTCACGGATAGTTAAACCCATACTAACCCTAACCCATGGGTTTTAGCACCCGCATATAGATTGAACCCGTGGATATACGCATGGGTTCAAATGTACATGGGTTCAAATGTACGGTCACCAAAGCCAACTAATATTAAAAATAGAACATCTTATTATAATTGAACAGACAGGGGAATAATGGGGTCATCATTCAGACACGTTGATGAGTTGGAAAAAACCCTAAAGGCTATTTACAATTACAAATCGTGAAATCATTTTCTCTGTTGCTTTATGCGTACTTCTAATATTTTCTCATATTTTTCTAGTATTAAAAAAAATTCCCCTTTATGTTCCGATGCAACGGTGTGTGTACTCATTTTTAAACATTACTCACTTATACGATGTTCCCAACTGCCTGTCTTTTTCTCTCTTTATATATATGCCTAATTGTTTTTTTTTTGCATTAGACTTTATTGAGGTTTCTTATATAAAATCAATTGACTCCTAATTAATCCTTACAACATTTTCATTACTTTGCAGCTCCCGTTCTTTGAATAAAAAAAGCACGTTAATACCAATATGTGTGGTGAAGATTTTTGTGCATGATACGCAAAAAGCAATTCTTATGTAATGTCTTTACAAAAGTTATGCAGTTTGCTGTTCATTCAGCCTTTTTATGAATACATAGAAAACATATACAAAAGAAAACTTTGAACGAAGTATCAATATTAAAGTTCGCTTTCAATCACATTTCACACAAAACCCCAAGAAGTCTGTTTGAGGAATTTTCATCAAACATTCCTTGATTTACATGATTTGGATCCGGTTTAACGTGAATGCCCATGTAAGGTATTGCAGGATTGAGTGGTCTATTTGGAAACCAGCGTGTATAGGCAGCTGTTCTTCCATTTGATAAATGAATTCCCCTTGTCTGAAAGATCAAACAGGAAAAAGTTGAACAAAAAATTTGCAAATTCATTAAACATTGTGTTTTTTTTTTGCAGGTGAAAACTTACACTTGCGTTTATTGTCATTCCCGTTCATATGTGATGGTAATAATGCCCGATGACGATTCGTGACCGGATCAATGCAATCATCTTATAGAAGTGATCTTTGCTGTAAATATTTGCTGCATTTCCGCCGATTCTTTGGCAACTCGCTTTTGCTTGGTCTAGATTTAGTCGGTTATCATTTGTGATCAACACGTAACACTTTCCATCGTAAACTTCATCGCAATTTTCTAAATACAAGTGAAAATGTATAAGATTTCCCATTCCAGAGGTTCCCAAACTTTTTGTTCGTGCGGCGCCAAATTATCAGTGAAAAACTCACGGCGCACTTACACGAAAAAAAAATCTGCTTTTAAATAAAACTCAATATTGTGATCGTTAATGTGTACTTTATGCCTTTTAAAGATTGTAAACATGTAGGCCTAATAAATAAAGGCAAAGAGTCAACTCTTCTTACGTAACAGAAAGTCAATGACATTAAAAGGTGAAATGAAATTATTGATTTAAATTACACAGCATTTAAAATAAAAAACATTGAAACATTTATGATAAATGCATTTTAGTTATGTTTAACACAATTTTGTTGATTTTTCCTTTGGGAATACTGGTTTATGGTGGCCCATCGTTGTCACGCGTAAAAGGAAAGATTAATTTTAAAAACAAAATATTAAATAAAGTTTACAAAAATAAAACAAAAATGAAATGAAAACGGAATTAAAAATTAGGAATAAAATTAAAATATCGTTGACAAGCGTTTTTATTTTGAAAAATGTTGCTTCTGCCTGGAACCAACGTTGTCATAAATAATTCTACGCGTACAAACGGTGTTCCCTGGGTTTCCAATTGACTACTAATTTTCATTGAGTGCAATAAGTTTAATTTCTAAATGATATATAGATTAACCTTTCCACAAGTTTCTACCTGCCCCAAGCAGAAGCAACATTTATCAAAATGAAAACGTCTGACAAGGATGAACCTTCTTTATCTCATTTTAATCGTTTTTTTTATTATTTTTTTTGCATTTTTATTATTTTTTCATTTCGTTTTTATTTTAGTGTCGTTTTTTTTTGCAAATTTTGTTTTATTTTTTTAATTTTTTAATCTGTTTTAAATTTTTTTTTCTATTTTTCGCGTGACAACGATGGACCACTATACTAGTCTATTCTATCATTATAGTGAAGATAGCTTGCATAAAACTTTTAATTATTATTTAGAAATTTTTATATTTCACTCTGTGGAACATTTCCACAAAGTTTAAAACTCAAATAAAAGTAGAGAAATAAATAATTTTGTGTATCATACCTAAATCTCTTCTTGTCATACACCTTTCTTCCAAATCGTTTAATCTGGCCTCAATACCTGTTGCTATATAATCAACTTATACTTGGCAATGTCTGATAGAAAAAAATTGAAGCTATAATTAGCAGTAATTCTGCGCGAAACTGATCTGAAGCCTATGAATTTCCTTGTTTATTTCCGTAATAATTACCAATCAGCAAAAATTCGACGATGACCTAAAAATATTATATTTGTCGCTCAGACAGATATTGAAAAACATGATTGTAAACATTGCCTCGTTTTCGCGGTTTTGCGTGTTATTTATGAATTTTCAGTTCTGTTTCCAAAATTTAGTTGTAAATGGGTATTTTAATTGCCTTTTTGTCTTCCAATGAGCATTAGTTTAGTGGCAGTAATCAAAAATTAGTCTCGCAAAGGCTGCGATAGACTAGTCTAAAAATAGCTATTAGCATTTTAATGAAAATGATGGTTTTAAATAAGCAGACCAGTTTGTAAGCTCTAACTCTCCAAAACTTTATATATGGACTGCAGCACAGTAATTGGCTGTAAATACTATCATAATAAATGTTAACGACATTACCTATCGGGAAAAGTCTCGAGATGGCCGAGCGTCCAAAACCAATTCTCTATTAATCACTGTCACAAATAAACAAGCGTGTGATCAGTAGTCGATTACCGCAATTTTTTCCATTAGATATTGCCGACGTTGATGGTATAGCAAAAGGTATTGATACCAGAATAAACGATTCGGAAGAGAAGTATATGACAAGAAGAGATTTAGGTATGATATACAAGTTTTTCTCTCCAGGTTCTCTACGATTACTTTTAATTGAGTTTTAAACTTTGTGGAAATGTTTCAGAGATTATAATATAAAAGCTCGTAATAATAATAAAATAGCTTTATGTATATATATTCATTATAAGATAACTATCGACCATCTTACACATTTTCACTTGTATTTAGAAAATTGCGATGGAGTTTACAATGGAAAGTGTTACGTGTTGATCACAAATGATAACCGACTACATCTAGACCAGGGGTGCACAACACGAGGCACGCGTGCCAAATTTGGCACGCCAAACGCTCAAACGTGACACGCGAACGGTTTTGTAAAATAAAGAAATATTTATGATATACATTGAAATATCACGTTTATATCAAAAACAGCAGTTTTTTTTTTCAGGACCATAAATTGTTTTAATAAATAGATATCCGTTATCATGTATTGTTATTGCAATTTGTTTGTTTTACGGAGTTAATTTACAATACCACAATTGGGCGTGGCACGCGACAAGATTGTTTTGAAAAATTTGGCACGTACCCTCATTTGAGTTGTGCACCCCTGATCTAGACCAAGCAAAAGCGAGTTGTCAAAGCATCGGCGGAAATGCAGGAAATATTTACAGCAAAGATCACTTATTCGGTCACGAACCGTCATCGGGCATCATTACCATCACATTTGGACGGGTATGATAATAAACACGCAAGTCTTCACTTGCAAGTAAGTAAAACCACAATGTTTTGGATCATTTGCATTTTTTAACTTTGCTCAAATTTTATGTTCAACTTTTTTCTGCTTGGTCTTTCAGACAAAAATAATTTATTTATCCAATGGGAGAACAGCTGCCTGTACACACTGGTTTCCAAATCGACCATTCAATCCTTCAAGATCTTACGTGGGCATTAACGTTGAATCGAATCCGAACAGTGTAGGCCACAGAATGTTCGGTGAAAATTCTTCTCACAGATCCCTTGAGGTTTTGTGTGAAATGTGATTAAACGCGAACTTTCATATGGTTTCCTTGTTCAAAGTTTTCTTTGGACTTTGTAAAGCTGTATAAATAAGTGACCGAATGAACAGCTAGCTAACTGCTTTACTTTTGTGAAGACATTACCTAAGAATTGCTTTTTACAAATTATCCACGAAAATTGTCCACGCATACTGGCAATAACATGCTTTTTAACGTTAAAAGAATGGTTAGACCTGTGACGTAATGTGATTACTGTGACGTAAATGATGAGTAGCGCGACAACTCTCAATTGTTGCGGCGCAATGCATCTCATCTATTCGTCTGGCTCAGCAGTCGATTTACAGTTGTGTTAACTTGTAGACGTTTGTTTATGATCGTTGTTTTGTTGTATTGTTTAACGTGGTGCCGCTGTTCTCAATAAACGTAGTTCAGTTGTATACGAATTTCTATTCTGAGCAGATAGCAATTAAGAAACGAAACATGGTGTCAGAAGTGGTTCTATTCTTTGTGGAATAGCGAGGATACGAATTACGCCTACATAAAATTGCTCATCTGCAGATAGAAAATGAATCTTCCTACTCCAGCGCCATTTAATGTTAAAAGTGGCAGTTTGTCTCTAAATTGGAAGATATTTAAAAGGTCGTGGGACTACTATGAAATTGCCTGCAAGTCCTATCCTGCGTACTGCAACTCTATTGACTATAATTGATAATAGATAATTGATGGAGTACTCGATAATCACCTTAGACGAAGATTTTTACAAGAACGAGATTTAACTCTTGTAAAGAGTATTGATAGCTGTCGAGCTCATGAGTCGACAATGATTCGCCTGAAAACAATGAAGTCGTCGATGGAGTATGTCAACGCAACTCATAATAAATGTTCTGAATGGGCAAATCAATGTCAGTCCCTGTTATATGATTACCTTATCAAAGTCCTGAATATGGAACAATTAACTGGTCAACTAATCCAAAAACTAAGTTTGACTGGTAATCTGACGAGTGTGCGGGGTCCATGAACTTTCCTTTATCGGGATAAATATGAATAAGCTAAGATTTTTGTAAGAAAGTCTCAGAATGTGAAATCTCAAAAATTAAAATTGACGATATAAACGAATTAAATTTCTAACAGTTTGATTTACATAAAATATGAACTATGGATGCAAGAAGGACCTACTGTGTGATTGTCTTCGATACATTGGGTCCAGTTGAACTACAACAAGCATATCATAAAACTATGTGAATAAATCTTCATATAACTAAGTGTATTTATATCTCAAAAATAAATATACCTGTGTACTCGGAGTTGGAGGTTGTGATAAGCGTAGTTTGAATGAAAATGTAATAAGATAAACTAGAAATGGTAAGAAAACGCGCCAACTATGCATGATTACTAAACCATAACGGCACTATCACTTGACACACTTCACAACCGTGTGTGATGTTTCCACCTCTGTCGAATGTCGAAAATCATCAATATGGAGAGCAAATTGTAAGAGAAATATTGAGAGCAAACTCAATATCCGTGAGTGTAAATTTTGTGGTAAAAAGCACATTTTTGGTAGAAATTATTGTCGGGGTAAAGCGTGGGGTAAAGTTTGCAACAGATGCAATATGAAAAATCACTTTGCAGTAAAATGTCGACTGAGAACTAAATATAACCATGGTACCGATGGCCCAAATGCTGAATGTGTCGATACTTATTATAAAAATGACATTGATATGTGTGAAAATATTTATACCAATAGCAGTACCCATTTATCTCATAAGAAGTTGTTGTTATGTTAATGTTATTTCGAAGACCCACTATATTGAGGCCAGCAACGACTTTAAATTAATTAAACTAGTACCTACATCTGCTGAATTATCAATGTACAACAAGACGTTAATCTTGCCGTTGGGGAAGATTTCTTTACCGGTTTATAACCCGAAAAATCGTATATCTTATTTTTTAAATTTTATGGTTTTGAAACAACCATTAGTACCATTACTGGTATTTGGGGCAATTCAAGAACTGAATTTAGTTACTGTCAATTATGAAAATATTTTTTGTACCATTTCCAATTCATGTAATTTTGAAAAATTCTCCAAGATGTCGCTCAGCCAAATTTTTGCCGAGTTTGCTGATATATTTACTGGCACGGGCAAACTTGAAGGAAAATTGAAACTGGAGGTTGATAATACGGTTACTCCAGTTCAAATGCCAGTGCGAAAAGTACCATTATCACTTCAAAACAAGGTTAAGAATGAGCTGGACAGATTGGTGAATGACGGTATTATATCCCCTGTAGATTGTTATACGCCCTGGATTTCAAATTTGATTGTAGTATCAAAGAAATCTGGAAATATTCGTTTATGTCTTGACCCAAAGCCTTTGAATAAGGCTTTAGAACGAAACAATCATCCAATGCCTACTATTGACGATGTATTACCTACCTCACTTGCACAAGGCAAAAGTATTCACCATTGCCGATGTTAAAAATGGTTTTTGGCATATTGAACTCGATGTTAAAAGTAGTTATCTGACAACGTTTGGTACTCCATGGGGTCGCTATGGGTGGCGAAGAATGGCATTCGGACTTAAGCCGTCCCCTGAAGAGTTTGTGCGCCGTCTGAACTTTGCTCTTAATGGTTTAAGTGGAGTTATGCCAGTTACCGATGATATCTTGATATATGGTGTGGGTGATACCATAGAATAGGCAACGCCCGATAACAAGAAAAAAAATTTATGATCTTCTACAAAGATCTAGAGAGAAGGGTATTAAATTGAAAAAAGAATAATTACAATATATGAAAACATAAGTTGCTTACTTGGGTCTCGTTATCAGCAAAGACGGTTTAAACCCAGATTTGGCAAAATTGGAAGGTATCAGAGATATGCCTCATCCGACTGATAAACAAGGGGTGCAAAGAATTTTGGCTACTACAATGTTTCTACAGCGATTTGCTCCGAAATTATCTTAAATTAGTGCACCTATTAGAAAACTTATTAGAAAATATAATGAGTTCATATGGGACAAAAAAGTACACGGTACATGTTTCAATACAATGAAATTTACTCTGATGAAATCTCCTATTTTGCAATATTATGATGAGAATGTCCCTATTGTCCTACAATGTGATGCTTCTTCAAAGGGCTTAGAGCTTGCTTGATGCAAAATGACCACCCTGTTTCTTATGCTTCACGTGCTCTGACATCTAATGAGTGCAATTATGCCCAAAGAGAAAAAGTACTTTTGGCGATTTTGTTTTGCATGGAAAAATTTGAACATTATGTGTATGGAAGGACTGTACGAGTTGACTCCGATCACAAACCACTCGAAACTATTACTAAAAGCCATTAGTAGATGCACCAAAACGACTACAAAGAATGCTTCTTCAAAATTATGACTTTGTGGTAAATTACAAAAAAGGTGCAAATATGTTCATTGCCGATAGTCTGAGCCGAGCATATATTGATAAAAGTACTGACACGATTGGTAAAGATGATGTATTTCAACTGTCACTGGCTAATGAAATTGAAAAAATTGATATGTTGGAAGATATTCCATTGTTGGACAAAACAATGCATGTTTTACAAAAATTTACACATAAAGATTCGTCAATGCAAACTCTTAGAGCCATCATTGAAGATGGATGGCCGATTACCAAGAAACAGCTTCCACGGTCCATGCAAGAATATTTCAATTTTAGAGAAGAACTTACTGTTCAAAATGGGCTAATTTCGAAAGGATGTCGCATTGTGGTACCAGAATCTGCCAAACATTATATTCTGCAGCGCATACACGCAAGTCACATTGGAATACAGGTTTTTATTCGTAGGGCAAGAGAGGTTCTGTTCTGGCCAAAAATGGCCAGTGACATACATGATTATGTCTCGTCATGCACTACTTGTCGAGTGTTTCAACCTAATCAACAAAAAAAGCCGATAATTCACCATGAGATTCCTTCTCGACCATGGCAAATTATTGCGTCCGATTTATTTGAACTGCAAGGCAGAAACTATCTGGTAACAGTTGATTTTTACTCCAATTTTTGCGAAGTTGACAGACTTCATACGACCACATCTGCAGAAGTTATCAGAGCGTTGAAACAACACATGGCTAGACACAGCTTACCAGAAAAACTGATTTCTGACAACGCTCCTCAATATAGTAGCGAGGAATTTAGAATATTTGCTGAAGATTATGAATTTCAGCATGTTACAAGCTCTCCTACATATAGCCAAAGCAACGGCAAAGCAGAGTCCGCCGTTAAACAAATGAAGAGCATAATGATAAAAGCTATTGAGAGTAAGGGTGATGTATTTCTTGCGTTGCTCGATTGGCGTAATACGCCGAGTGAAGGAATACCAGGTTTACCAGCACAAAGGTTATTTGGAAGACGCACTAGAACTCTGCTTCCAACATCAAAATCTCTTCTGCGTCCGAAAATTGTTACGAATATCGAATCACATTTAAAGAAGCGTAAAGACATTCAAGCTAAATATTACAACAGGGGAACGAGGAAGCTGATGAAATTGTATCCGGGTCAGTTGGTCAGAATGAAGCCGGACCGTGGGAAAGATGGCGCAAATGTAGAATTGAACGACAAGTTGACATCAGATCGTATCTGATCCGAACTGAAGATGGTGGTCTTTATCGAAGAAATCGAAGGCATTTGAGGCATACAAGAGAACCAGATGAGTTCCAACCCTTTACAAATAATAATGATTACGACTGTAGTATTTCTGATCCATACACATCTTCCTATAATAATGGCGATATAAAAACACAACATGACCCAATTATTAATGATGATATTCCCGATAGCAGTGTTTTAGTTAATCCTAGTGTATCTGATCAAATAGAACATAGATCAACCCCCCTCTTCGCAGATCCACACGCACTGTTAAAAGACCTGATAGATATGGGTATTGAATAATAATGTTTTATGTTATTGCACATTTATTGAAGCTATTTGTATTAATATGCTATTTA
This sequence comes from Styela clava, assembly GCF_964204865.1. Lineage (NCBI taxonomy): Eukaryota > Metazoa > Chordata > Ascidiacea > Stolidobranchia > Styelidae > Styela > Styela clava. Next base: position 14,908,387 of record NC_135262.1, on the reverse strand, counting down.
TTGTTTGACGGGAAGATGTGACGTAATATGATTACTCCAATGATGAGTAGCGCGACAACTCATAATTGTTGCGCCGCATGCATCTCATCTATTCGTCTGGCTCAGCAGTCGATATACAGTTGTGTTAACTTGAGACGTTTGTTTATGATCGTTGTTTTGTTGTATTGTTTAACGTTGTGCCGCTGTTCTCAATAAACGGAGCTCAGTTGTATACGAGTTTTATTCTGAGCAGATAGCAATTAAGAAACGAAACAAGACCTACAGCAATGTAATGGAAAAAATTCTAAGAATTAATTAGGAGTTGGTTGATTTTAAACAAGAGTGCTAAATTAATTTTTAATGCAAACGACACAATTAGGTATACATGTATATAATATAAAGAGAGAGAGAGAGAGTTGGAAAACAATATTCGATTCGTTTTGGACAACCCTTAGTCTGTATATTTTTATGATTTCGCCTGAAATGGACAGGAAGGTCGCAAAATAATCACTTGGTCTCTTTGACAGCCGTCAGCTATAGTGTAAGTTTGAGGGGTGCAACATACGGTCCGCTGACCCTTGTCCGACTCACGGTGCCTCGCTAGAGACTCGGTACCCCAGTATTTTTAAAACGTTTTTTCAATTTGTAACGTAACTACCGGTGTTTTCTACGTTGTGTCATGTAACTACGTCAGACTGGGATAACAATTTGTCTGACAATGAATCATAAACGTGAAATTTTTCATTGGTGCCATGTTGTGACTAGAAAAAGATAAAATATCTATCAGTACAAGGCAAAATTGGTTAGGAATGGCAAAATTTCCACTATATTTGGGGTATGAAATACTTCATTGTTGAACACAATCAAGATGTGGTTATCGTCATTTGTCAAAGCAAGCAACAATATTGTATGAAACTTTCTGCTAGTTACGATGGTAAATACGGGTTGAAAATATTTATCAAAAAGTATCTTTGGAGAAAGGTATATTGTGGCAGCAAGACATATAAACCAAACAGAATAGTCATTGTTATCCTTGCTACAGTACACATGCATTAAACGTATACAAATCCATTAGCGCAAATGCATAGAGAAAGTAAAGTTAGTAAGTCTAGCGTAATCCCAACCGATAATAATGTCTAATGGTGAGCAACGTGAAAGGTGAAAGTGAAAACAAAGGTAAGTATAGTGAAGATTATATATGACCTTAAAATACTAGTTACGGAGAACAGAGACTTTGGTTTAAAACCTTATATAGTTCAGTCTAGATTTTGGTTCGATATGTAAATATTGCCATCATCAATGTAATAGTTTCAGCCTATCTAATTCATAATGGTTTATTTCTAATCTGATGTGAAAATGAATATGAACGGTCTAATGCGAATTTCTGGTGATGGGAGAAAGATACGGTTGTACGCCAAAAAATGTTGAGGCTTTCATTGTTGACATACTAAATAAATAATTAAGCTAAATGGAGACGAAAGTAAATGTATCTCTTGATCTAATTATAATTCAATTGTAACGAAAACCCGTAAAAAATATTGAAAAACTTGGATGAACCTTTTCGAAAAACATATTCTTCACGCCTCACTTTCGTAGTTAAGAGAGGTCAAATACTATGGTTGTTTTCAGTTAGCCTCTTTTGCATTCCTTGCGTATATTAATAGGAGGCCACTCATGAAGTGAAGTTTCTCATGATATCAAACTGGTGATTGTTTTTCGGCAACGTCAACGCTCACACATATACACTCGAGAAAATGTCAGCTTTTTGTAGCATAAGTGAGCATAAAGAAAAAAGGGTATTGTACCACACTATGAGTAACGTGTCAAAATGGAAATCAGAAGAAAGGGAAAATCAGTTCCATTGTATATACGTGTTTGATTTGCGATTTAAGTGGATATATTGACAATAAAAATGAATGTTTGCATTTCCTTTTTTTTGGTTTTCTTTTTAGTATCAAACTCCGGCCGTATACAAGCCAATGACAACAAGAGAATGGTCTGTGGAGAATTAAAATCTAATCTGGTTCCCAAACTTTTTAACATCGTTACCCCGAAATCCAATTCCCCAAAGCTCAATTACCCTTTTTCGTAAAAATAAAAAGTCTAGCATGTATACAAAAAATTTAATAGCAACAGTAAAAAAAGGAATCAAACAATGGAACATGGTCTTGATTTAATTTCAGTGAGAAGAGTGACACTGTTTCTGCAAAATTAAACGATCAAATCTAGGCATCTCATATCATCATCAATCAGAAGCTTATTTCGATATTTTGTTTTAATAGATGTCATTGCAGAGAATCCTACTTCACAGCGGTAAGTTGGGAGGACATTGAATCAAAAATCTCAATGCCTTCTTAGAGATGATGGTATATTCATGTTGGAGGCTAGTCCAAAATTTTCCGATGTCTGTCCTTGCAAAGTGAATTTTGAGACCTAAATCCTTACGCAATCTGGAAAATCAAATCTGAAAATATAGTTATCACTAATGGTGCTTTCTTTGCACAAAAATGATTCGCATATCCACATGTCCTAGTGTTGTTCTACAATTCCAGGAAAGTACCGATCGATAGCAGTGACTATTGGAATCAAATGGTTGACAGTCTCATGTGTAAAGTTACATTCTTTCTTTGGATCAGACTTCATAAGCATTGTCATATTTGAAAAAATGCTCATGTTTCCCTTTTGTAACATTCTCTCATACAGCTGAATTTTGCTTTTAAAAGCTGCTACTTCATTGCGAGTCGTATGCAATCACTGAAGTCGTCCTTGGGACCTAAAATTTAGGGAATTCACTGCAGCAAAAAAAATCACCCAAGTAAGCCACCATCAGCAGGAAATCATGTCTGCGGTGCCCCTTGTAACTGAAATAAAGTCGTTTTCGGAAATGCACAGAGTATAAAACAATAATTGAGCACATGGAGAAACATCCGTGGATTCATCTAATTTATTAGTCAAATTAACTTGGTAGATTGCTGCTTTCCCAAAGTAGCTGCTTCGATGAGACAGGGCTTTATCAGTTCTTCACCGACGGTGTGGGGTTTATTTGCCTGGGAGATCCGGAAGGCGATGCGGTACGACGCCTTCAATACTGAATTATTTTGGCGTGCCCACATTCCACAGGAATCAAGACGACAAAATTTCAAATTCTCATATTTTCTCCTGAAATAATCACTTGTTTTTCTTGCCAAGTCGCCATGACACGACTCAAAAGTGTTTCCTCCGGTTCCATACTTTTCTGGATGAGTATTTTACAGAAAACGACGCATTGCGGTTTGTCCGCGAAATTTTTGATAACACTTGTAAAGCCGAATTCTATAAAAGACTCTTTGTAAGTTCTTTTTCTCAAATACATCTCAACAGATTGCACAAGAATAAACACTGCAGCCTTATTAATATGGCCCGCAGGTGGCCGGACCCTGATCTAAAGTCTTCATACTTTGGTTTCCCGCAATGCTTATTATGTTTTGTGGTAGTATTGTGGGCACTGATTACTGATTTCCCCTTTTCTCGATGTCGCAATAGTAGTAGTTATTAGCAAATTCCTTTTCATATTAGAAACTCTGACTCCTAGAAGAGTGACTTCCTGCTGATAGCCATGGAGGTGGCTTTCTCGGCAGTTTGAATGATCCTAGGTTTTTGTTTAGTCCGGGCATCTTCAATTGTTATCGTGATGATTATCGCTATTTCGTCGTCGTCATCTTTACTGTGTTGTTTTTTGCATCCGACGTGTCGTCTTTTTCCCTTTCATGTGTCGTCGTTTTACGTATTGAATTTATCATCGCCCCTCTAAGCTCAGTAAGATATTTAGGATTGCATTTCTGGTGGTAACAGTTAAAAATGTATTTCTTGTTATGGCAGTTTAAGATTACATTGCCTGAAATATAGCGTTGTGGTTTGAATTCATTTAGTAGTCTTCATGTATAGCGTCATTTCATGCTGTATTTTGGATCGTTCAGTAACAATATGATATTTGCATGTCTACAGTTCGATTTGTGTTGCATTTATATGTATTGTTTTACATTGATTGTATATCTGTCGTTTTGGTACTAGGCTTTTATATGGAGTTGTTTCTGTGTGTATTAGTTTTTTATTCCGTGTCAGTTGTCTTTATTTGTTTGGTGCTAATTATTTTCATTTATGATTCAGGCAACAGTTTTGAATATTCTCAATAAAACGAGTCTGGCAAATCGACACGCCCTCTTTTTAGAGTTTGTCATGTCTTGTGCCCCCCTTAAAAAACAACTAGCTAACAATAAGCTACAAATAACAGATAGTGAGCCGAATATATGTTTTATTCAAAAACATGTTGAAAATGTGTGGATGAAACATAAATATTCAAAATAAAGAAATGTAAAACTCTAAAATAAGGCGGACAAGATCAAACCTTATAAATATTTATATTTTTACTTAGCTTCAAGCCCACTAGAAAAATTGTCTACGCGCCCCAGCGTTTCAGAACCACTGATTTAGAGTAAGATGCTACTAAAAACTAAATAGATTGAAAGGAAGCACTACTTTACTTGGCATCACAAAACGAGATGAATGTTAACCTACCAGATCATGGAAAACGGACTTTTCGTTCAACATTTTATGGACAAGTATATAATATGTGTGATTAAATAAATAGCCTACCGCTACAAAGACGGTAGATAGCTCATTCAAAATTCGATTAACCAAATCCACAGTTATTGAAATGCAACACACCTTTTGTTTATTCGAAACTAAGTTAGGTCATTAAGTACAGAAATGTAATTTGTAAAAAGTCATACAAACAAACTGAAGTTTGTACAATCAGAAAGAGGCTTTTCAGCGACATTGCAAACGTAAATATAAAGGCTTCGATTTGCGACCAATATTTTCAAGCATTGTTCCCTCAAAGTATCTTGGAAATTGTAAATTGCGGGTGACTCAAGTCGGCCTGGCCTGTGTGCTTTCATTAAACAAATCGACCTACATATATTCGCAAATGCAAATAGTATTTCTTCGACTTTTGATGAAGCATTTGGGACCGTTTTGTCAGCAAGCTTATATACAAACGGCAGCGAAACGTTTAAATAATGCTACTGTTGTTGTTAATTCACTATGGAGATGTTATTGGGACCTGACACTTTCGCGTCGAGATTTTATGATCTAACTGACTTTATATCATGTCCTATCCGCATATAATATACGGAGAACAAACAAATACAAAGAAGGTGTTGGGGAAACTGACCATTGTGACAAGTGGAAAGATGGAGTTTGCGATTTAGTCCAGAGATAAGCGCAAAACCTCACAGTCGAAAGTAAAGAAGAAATTCAAAAAAACAAATTCTTCGCAGTAAATAAACAACCTCGGATATATAATATTATTTATTGCTTTGTTATCATCATTAAATTCTAAATATATAATTAACCTCAAATCAACACGTAAAATATAAATGATATTAAATGCAACATACAGGGTGATTAAACCAAGTGTAGACAAATGTTTATTATTTAAAATATCTACATTAAAAATGTGAGAAAGAAAAAAATATTTTGCAGAAAATATCATTATAAAAAAAATATTAGAATTCATTGTTATTTTTCGATATATCCTCCATTTGCCTTCACTACACGCCTCGATCTGATTAAAACTTGACTGCACGAGGCACGTATGGTTTCTTCTGAAATCTTGTCCCAACAGGTCATCAATTTATGCCTTAAGATTAGTTGTTGTCAGTCTGATACACGGGAGTATTTCACGTGGTACGAAAGCAGCTTTGAATTATTGCAACAATTAACTTTTGTATTCGCTAAACGGCGTTTATAAGGCTACCAATCCTTGTCGTTACAGAGCGCCCTCGCCCATTATTTTACCAAGATTACCAAAACTACTGAATACTGAAAACACGCGTATTCCAGCGTTCGATCGGACCCGCTAGCTGTTTCAATCTAACTTGAAAAAAAAAAATAAAAATTTAGAAACCCTTTCAAACTTTTTGGCTACGCCCCTGTGCCCACCTGAAACGAAACAGGGACGTTTTTGCCAATTGGTCCGTTACGTCACAATACATCTTATCATAATCGCTAAATTATTCGAAACCTCGTACGAATACACTTTGAACAGTACTAGCCGCTATCACGAACGCTCCCTCATTTAATGCAGACGCACTGTAAAATATCATGCAAAATGGCGAAACATGCCCTTTCTGTTTTTAGTGGACAGTAACCGACGAGGGCGATCTTTAAAAGACAAGGATCGGTAGCGCTATAAACGCTCTTCAGCGAATACAAAAATTTATTGTTGCAATGATTCAAAGCTGCTTGCGTACCACTAGTGGTGCGCGTAACTCAGATTGAGAGCAACTGCTCTAAAGCATAGGTTGATGACTTATTGGGACAAGATTTCGGAAGAAACCATACGTGCCTCGTGCAGTCAAGTTCCGAACAGATCGAGGAGTGTGGTGAAGGCAAAGGAAGGATATATCAGAAAATAACAATGAATTATACTATTTATCTTTATAATGCCATTTTCTGCAAAATAATTTTTTCTCTCTTACATTTATATTGTAGATATTTCAATAAACATTTGTCTACACTTGGTCTGATCACCCTGTATGTAAAAGGTTTGTGAGCTGCACCACTAATATCATGATATGGGAAACCAACACACAGCTCCATATGTCATTCTGGAAGAATCCGAGTTGACAACAGTGGAAACAGGAAAATCAATGACAAACACGTTTTTGTCACGTTCTTGTCCACGTTTTTTGCTGAGGAGCATCAAATATTCCATACCAAACGAAGTTGTCTAAACTACCCGGAGGAGAAACCACTCCAGTCTGAAATAAATCAAGAAGATTAATGATATTAAACTTGATGAAAATGTAGATAGTTGTAATATCGGATAATCAATATGTTAACGTTTACACAAAATAAATCGAACTGAATTATATTGGTAACCTGCGACAAAGGCAGAGACTCAAAGTTCGAAAAGCTGAAATGTTTATACAGCTTTGTAGCATTGAGTCAACATCACGTATCTGATCTTCAAATCTCGAGAAAATATTGCTTTGATCGATGATTTCAACAATTTGATCAGAAAAAATATAATTCTCCCTACTCAATCTCTGAAAATTATGAAGGCAAAATTGGAAGTATAGCCCAATACAAGCCTCAAGCCCTGCCCATTTTATGGGTATTTTTAAACTTATTTTTTTATGTCAACCATTAAGCCCTAAAGCTTTACTCATGGGTTTTTAAAAGCGTCTGCTAGAGTTCTATTCAGCAATATATCTTTAAAACACACCCCTCGAAAAAAATTTTTGCAAAAAAATTTCAAAAATTTCTAAAAAAAAATTGGACTTTGAGATATTCTGTGTACAGTAGAGGGTTAATAATTAATTCCTAATTAATTAATTTTTTCTTCAACGTTTTCGTCAAGTTTTTCCTAACATAACAATACCAAAACGACTATTATAGCATAAATGGTTATTACTCTGAAATTCACAATTGTATTTACAGTATTGTCAAGTTCAAGGTCAAATTACCGATACTGATGACGTCACAGCTCTTATTATTACTGCACAGACAACCCCCAATGCAAAACAATTTTTTCGACGGAAATGCGCGTAGAACGGCGTAAACAATCTCATACGCGCATTTACGCGTTAAAATTACCATTAATTTTACGTTTTTTTTTACATACAAAAATCTCCATACCTCTGCCAACTATGGAGCATTCGAAATCATATTTATCAAAACAACACAGCGCCAGGGATGGTCAGGGATAGTTAGTATGACTGAAAATACATGCTAAAACAATAACGAGAATATCGGTTGGAAACCGAAGACTTATCGATCGATAGTTAGGGGATCCCCCAAAACAGAAACTGCAGTTTCGATTCATCCGCTCTTGTAACTTGCACACTGCGCATCGCACACACACACTCGGTGGGTTTCAAAATTCTCTCGCTTTACAAAAATCTAGATCACTATATCAATAATTGATTGATAACTCGCTAATTATACGACATAATTCGCCCGAAATCAATAGGCTTCTGGTCCGAGATAAGATGAATGCACATGCAAAATCTGGAGCAGATTCAAACTCGCTTTCGTGAGATATCGCGTGCATCTAACAGACAGACATACAGACAAATACCTATCAACATACTTACCGATTAAAATCGATAAGTAATAAGTCGTTATAAAGGAGTATTTCCCGTCTGAGCTGAGTCACATTTTTTAGACGTCTGACAGGTGAATTTGAAATCCAGGCTTTTTATACGATTCGCACTTTGCGTCACGGCTGGAAGGTTTTATCGCTTCTCTCATATCAGGGCATTACGTCGATAAACAGCTAAGAAGGATATTGACCCTATAAGTACCGAAATTTAAAAACTATAGGAAAGTAAACCCATATGAGCGTTCCGGGAAGGGATAGAGACTGCAGCCTTTTATGAGAAACTTTTAAATTTGGGCACTATTGTTCAATACGGTCAAGCAAGGAATGTAAGTTTGTTGATTTAATAGTCCAAGTTATGAAACATTTAAAATAAAACTTTCTGTAAACACGATTTGAAATGGACGATAAATGGAATTGACTACAATGACTGGCAACTTTGTTTTGTGCGACGACAACAGAAAAACCGAATCCACAAAATACACGTATAGAAAAATATCGAACTTGCTTTACGATGATTAAGTTTTCAAAATAGTCTTATAAATTTGGTCGCGGATCTATAGCAAGGGCAATATTTTATATATGAAATAACGAATCAACAATTTGTAAAGGTCAAATGTGCACATGATTGAACCAATATTTCTTAACCTTTATGGCTTTGAAAATTATCGTGGGCGAGAAAATCTTAAAAAATATATTTGGATTATCATAAAAATGTTGTTTCCTCAATATTATCCATGAAAATAACTTACAGTCAAGATTAAAATCTATATTATAGTACATAAACTGTGAATTTCAATACAATATAATTTTCGTGAGACCAAATTCACAACCAAAATTACCAAAAGATTTTTTGCTATAAACGAAATGAATTCTCCATTGATTGTCATGACATTAGATTGATATTGATTTGTGATGGAATCTTTTTTTTTGAGGTGATAAAACAGTTGCCACTGCTTTCCCCCATTTTCCCCAACCCGATCTACGTTATATCTGATCATAAATCTTATCTATAGACATCAATATTAAGTAATGACGTCGGCATAATCGGAGATGAGATCATTGATCATGTAGATTATAAAATTGGTTCTGCAAAAGCACATCGATAGTAACGCACATCTTCAAAACCAATCCATTATGATAAACTCTAAGAAAAGTTTTAAATCTAACACACTTAGTCGGTAGTTACGTTTATACCTTCAAATCGAAAGTCATATTTGTCCATACGCTTGACCAATAACGATGTGGAGGAATCATTTTCACCAATTTCGAAGAAATGAACGTATCAATACTGGGATCATCTTTCGGTATGACAGCAATTTCCATCGACATTTGTTTGCAAATAGAAACTGCTCGTAAATAATCGACATCTGGTTTTCGATGGATTTCAGTCCAGTAACACAGACCTCTTTTTCATTTTTTACTTCACAAAATTCTGAGAAAACATAAACGCAAATAAAAAGATTCCTCAAAACATATCTCAATGTCATAGTTACATGCTTATATAGTATATAAATTATATCATGGTATACTGAAATTAGACTTTTTAGAAAATGTTCATAAGTCTTACTTTTTTGCCGTACGCTCATAGATACAGTCGATCCTGCGATAAACATTCCAAATTTATTTTATTTAAAACTTGCCGGATCCTCTGTCTAACTCAGGGTGTTCCAAGGTTATCGGCTTCGGGGCCCCAAAATTATTTTTGCATTGTTCGCGGGCCATAATAGTGCCAAGAATAGGTAAACAGTGCAATACATAACAAACACTTTTATTGTGCAAACACATTGATCAGTATCTGTCATTTATTAAGCTAACACATTAAGGCATGTAAAAACCACCAAAAAACTTTCTAAAACCTACAAAACTCTTTCTATATCTACATTTAGTGTAGGATTTCAAACTCTTCATAACGGAAAAAGTGCTTCCGCAAATTTAAGTAAAATCTTGACTCTGGAAAAGCTCATTGCTCACAAGATTTCAAAATGTCGTTCTAAATTATATTCTTTTTTCACCGACACAACTTGCAGACATATCAAGTGAGCATTGTGGTGTTTTTCCTCCCACATCTAGTTAAAAATCTGTTTGAATTTGTCAACTTTTTTTTTCAAACCTATGTTTACAAAATAACAGATTGATTGATTACACAATGTGAGGTACAGGAGAGTAATTACTAAATTTTCCGACATATAGGCATCATTTTCCGCATTCGATTTTTAGATTTCTATGATGCCAAAATTGTTAGCATATATTCCCGACTAAACGTTGCCTCAGCTAGCCATATCACTAGTCAATTCAGTGACATTAGTGATGTAACAATACGTCAGAAAATTTTTCTGGTTAATTTTATGACTAAACAACACAAAATGCAATTTTTTGATTACCGTATATTTTCTCGTTTTGTAGCCCGGGCCCATATTTTTAAACCAAACTCACTAACCGGGCCCTTATTCAAGCACGGACGCTTGTTGTTTTGTCAGGTTGTTTGTTTGTCAAGTCACATATAGATAAGATCGATCGTTACAATAATTAATATATTGTCATTTCCAGTTCTCAAGTATGATTCGAACGAGAATAACGAAAATTTTGACTTTCTCTACGCACCGCAGGTACAAATCCGCAAAAGAGGGAAAAGTTTTGCGAAGCCCTATCAATATTGAAACGAGAATATCGATTATGGATGAATTATGTCGTATAATTAGCCGCGGTTTCGATCGATAAGTCTTCGGTCCCCGACCGATATTCTCGTTTTTATGTTCTGTTCACACGGACGGCTATTCAAATGGGCCTTTATTAATCAAGATCGGGCGGTAAAACGAGCATATACGGTACTTTCCGAATGCGACGCGGGCCACAGATAATGAATCTGCGGACCGCATGTGTCCACGGGCCTGGATTTGCACCATTCCAACCCTTTTCACATCAGCCTTGGCTATTCCGTTTGCGCCGCCTCTCTACCGTGACGATATATATTTTTTAATTATTCATAAATTTTAAATTTAATTTGACCACATAATATCAATATTCCTGAGCTGTATTATGCTGGCATAGATCAATTTGTAAGTGTAACCGCTTGTATTACAACGTAACGCGTACCCAGAATCTTATGTAAACAACCCACAATCTAGCAATCCTGAATTTTGCACACTTTCTATATCTTTCTACGTATGCTACAGGCAGCACTTTCTCGTCGTAGTCGTTGAAAACCCCACTATTATATTATAGTCCAACATCGAAAACGAATTTTTTTAATTTAATTCTAAATACTCCTGTAGCAGGCATATAAAGCAGACCTTTGAATGTAAATTATTAGCTATGATTCATTTTTATTGCAAAATGCCTAAATTTATACCCAAGTCTATCGAACGTGTACCTAATTCAACGCTGCTAGATAATATTCAGCGATTTTTCCAAACGTTTGCGAAAATTTCTTAGGTATTGATTTAGGTTTAGTTCATAGTTCAGTACGAAGTTTCTTTTAATGCTTCATTTACTTTCATTTTCACCTTCGATAATTCCACAAGCTAGCTGTGTGACGCAGGAGATAATTGCATTCCAATGTACATTTATTTGAATTATAAGTCAATTTAGACACATGCGGAAAGTTAACAAGTTCATGAAATGTTTTGTTTTATGTGTGTTATGAAAATCCATTAAAAGTCGGGTGTATCACGCACAAATTTTTGTGGCAAATTTGGTTCTATGTTTGCGTTTAGCGCTTCGTTTGAGAAACTCGAAAGTCAACCCTGCAGAAATCGTCTGATAACTAGCATGGTTCATTGATGAAGTAGTACTGAGATCTCATCGACTTAATTTTGCATCAGGCTGAAGGCATTTTCAGCGTTTTGTGTTCTCATTCAAATAGTAAGCTAATCCTATTGGGCTTTTCATTTCGATAGTGTTGGTAACGTGACATACAAATACAGCCAATATAATACAGCCAACTAATATTCATATAGCGGCAATGCTGACTAAAATCTTCAAATTAGAATTGAACAGACACGGGAATAATGGGGTCATCAGTCAGACACGTTGATGAGCAATTGTAAAAAGCAATTCATATACAAAAAAAAACTTTGAACGAAGTATCAATATTAAAGTTCGCTTTCAATCACATTTCACACAAAACCCCAAGAAGTCTGAATGAGGAATTTTCATCAAACATTCCTTGATTTACATGATTTGGATCTGATTGAACGTGAATGCCCATGTAAGGTCTTGCAGGATTGAATGGTCTATTTGGTACCCAGCGTGTGTAGGCAGCTGTTCTTTCATTGGATAAATAAATTCTTTTTGTCTGAAAAGATCAAACAGAAAAAAGATGAACACAAAATTTGCAGTTATTAAACATTGTGGTTGTATTTGCAGGTGAAAACTTACACTCGTGTTTAATGTCATTCCCGTCCATAGGTGATGGTAATAATGCCCGATGACGATCCGTGACCGGATTAATGCAACCATCTTATAAAAGTGATCTTTGCTATAAATGTTTGCTGCATTCCCTCCGATCCTTCGACAACTCGCTTTTGCTTGGTCTAGATTTAGGCGGTTATCATTTGTGATCAACACGTAACACTTTCCATCGTAAACTTCATCGCAATTTTCTAAATATAAATGAAAATGTTTAGGATTGCCCATTTCAGAGGTTCCCAAACTTTTTGTTCGTTTGGCGCCAAATTATCAGTGAAAAACTCTAAAAAATAAAATAGAAAATATAAAAATTAAATAAAGTTTACAAAAATAAAACAAAAATGAAATGAAAACGGAATAAAAAATTAAGATTAAAATATCGTTGACAGGGGGTTTATTTTGAAAAATGTTGCTTCTGCCTTGCACCAACGTTGTCATACATACTTCTACGCTTACAAACGGTGTTCCTTGGGTTTCCAATTCACTACTATATAATTTGCATTGAGTGGAATAAGTTTAATTTCTAAATGATATATGGATTAACCTTTCCACAGGTTTCTACCTGCCCCGAGCAGAAGCAACACTTTTTCAAATGAAAACGTCTGACAAGGATAAACCTCTTTATTTTCATTTTAATCGTTTTTTTTTTTTGGCTTTTTCATTATTTTTTTATTCCGTTTTTATTTTAGTTTCGTTTTTTTGCAAATTTTGTTTTATTTTGTTTTAAATTATTTTTTTTAATTTTCCGCGTGACAACGATGGACCACCATACTGGTCTATTTTATAGTCTTAGTGAATATAGCTTGCATAAAACTAATAAATTATTATTTAAAGATTTCTATATTTCAATCTGTGGAACCTTTCCACAAAGTTTAAAACTCAAATAAAAGTAGAGAAATAATCTTGTGTATCATACCTAAATCTCTTCTTGTCATACACTTTCTTTCCAAATCGTTTAATCTAGTCTCAATACCTTTTGCTATACCATCAACGTCGGCAATGTCTAATAGAAAAAAATTAAAGCTATTTGAAATAATGTTCAGAAATTCCATTTTTATTTTGATATATGTAAGTTGGAAATACTTGTGGTCAAGTATAAGTTCTGGAATCTGTTGGCGTTGAATCGACTTATTAATGGTATTAATTAATTAATCAATTTCGGAAATTGAATATGCTTGATAAGCTTTTTCCTACACTTGCCATAGTATCGATAACAATTAGTCTCTCAGGCGCAGAAAGTTGGCAAAGTCATTGTTCAACAAATGTTGTTGTAATAATTACCTTGATGAATTCTTTGAAGTTCAGTTTCATCAGCAACACCAGGAGAGCCTGTTGCACCTTTCAATCCTCTCGCACCCGGTGGACCCAATAAACCTTGCCGCCCTGTGGTGCCAACATTTCCTTTCTCTCCCTTAATTCCAGGGGGCCCCTTTTTGCCGGGGGGTCCATTAACTTGAGACCGGACATCGGGTCTTTGTTGATTTTCATTTCCGAGCACATCATCCAAGTCTTCACAGACCATTATTTTCTTATTGTCATGGCCTTGCGTATGACCTAAGATAAATGCCAACAAGAAAATTGCCAAATAAATGCAAACATGCATTTTCATTGTCAATCTATTCACTTGAATCGCAAATCAAACACGTATCTACAACGGAACCGATTTTCCTTTTCTTATAGTCTATATATTGACACGCTACTTATAGTGTGGTATGATACCCCTTTTTTCATTTTATGCTACAAAAAGCTGACATTTTCTCGAGTGTATATGTGTGATCGTTGACGTTGCCTAAAATCAATCACCAGTTTGATATCGTGAAAAACTTCACAAAAAGGTTTCTCAAGTTTATTACAGACTTTATAAGTGGCCTCTTTTGTGCTATACCAAATGGATGAAAATGAGGCTAACTATATACAACCATAGTATTTGACCTCACTTAAATACGAAAAGTGAGGCTGAAAGAAAATGTTTTCGAAAATGTCCATCAAACTTTTTTATTATTCTTTTACGTGTTTTCGTTACAATTGAATTACATTGAGATCGAGAGATACATTTAATTTTGTCTTCATTTAGATAGGTTAATCATTGATTTACTATGTCAACACGGAGAGCATCAACATTTATAACAACAACGTACGTATCAACATTATACGTACAATCGTATCTTTCTCCCATCACCAGAAATTCGTATTAGACCGTGCATATTCATTTTCACATCAGATTAAAAATATATCACTATCGTCTAGATAAGCAGTAGCCTATTTATTACATTGATGTTGGCAATATTGACATTTTGAAGTGAATTTTAAACTGAACAATACGGTTTTAAACCAAAGGTTCCGTTCTGCGGTGCTAGCCTTGTTATGTTATATATAAACATGAATCGGATCCGAATCATGAAAATCACGGAATGTTTGATGAACCTATTACTACCAGACTTCTTGGGGTTTTGCGTGAAATGTGATTACACGATCAATATTGATTCTTCGTTCAAGGTTTATGTGTTTCATATGTGAAAAGTACTATCTATCAGATCAAAAATTATTGATTTGTCGAATTTGATAGCTTGAATGTTGAATTTATATCATGGAAGTATAATAGTTTTTTTCTTATAGCTTTGTTTCGAAAGTTCACTTGCGCTTCCACGATTCAAAATAGGAAAAATTCTTTGCTAATATTATGACAAACTAAGTATATATATTGTCATAAGCTGCTAAAATTTCAGTTTCAGCTGTAAAATTTAGGTTTATAGAAATGCACTGTCGTGTCACTTTGTCCCAATCCTTTCAACTTTCTTAAAGTGTTTACTAAATTTTAGATCGTTACCCAGACAAAACATTGTAACATTAAAGTTTGTTTTTCCGACCTTATTGACCTGAATCATACTTAAGGTCTCACATGACTTCGGATCATCTAACTTCGGTAAATCACTTTCAGATCTTGGATTAAAGTTTTTCGAGTTTGCCAGGGAATCGGCTCGAGTTTATATCAGTTTTTTTCACATCATTTTCGCCATCGTTTTTGTAGAACAGCACTCAAAAATAAATTCCCACATTTGTTCTTAGAAGAAAACATGATAAAATACCCTCTGTTCAGTTTCACACATTTACTTCAGATTTGGATTCGATTATAACGACCGAAATAAAAACTCAGCCCCGAAACCCTATACCAACAATATAGTCTCATCTTAGCTAAAAACATTTCTGAGATATTGATCTTGGGATTGACCTTAACTTCTATATATGGCGCTTGGCGCTTCGACGTGACATATATTTAAAAAATATATATACAATACATTTATTAGACAATTATGATGAAAATATTAGTACATATTTTGAAGTCTGTAGACCTAACTTTTTAAAACGGACAGTTTTAAAACAGCTGAAATAAACAATGGCATTCTTTCGAATGCATCTTGAGCGTCATATGCGTTTTATAAAATTGGTGATTAATTTTACATATGATAATTATCTCAAAACTTTTCTTTCTCGATATAAGCAGTTATACATGTATGTGTGTGCTGTTTGGTATTTGGAGAATAAACTGACCAACTAAAAATATACAAATAAATTGTGAGAATTTAACGTCATAACCATGACTGGTTGTATAGGAAGCGACTGACTTCTTGAGCTTGTTGACAAACATTGCTTCATCGGATTATACGGATTTGTTATATTGACGGTAAGAAAGCCAAGAAGGTCTAATATGCAGTTACCAGATATTATGAAATATTTGTCAACTTAATTGCAGTAAGATACGAGCAATAAAATTATATATGGACTGCAGCACAGTAATTGGCTGTAAACACTATCATAATAAATGTTCTGAATGGGCAAATCAATGTCAGTCCCTGTTATATGATTACCTTATCAAAGTCCTGCATATGGAACAATTACCTGGTCAACTAATCCAAAAACTAGGTTTGACTGGTAATCTGACGAGTGTGCGGGGTCCATGAACTTTCCTTTATCGGGATAAATAGGAATAAGCTAAGATTTTTGTAAGAAAGTCTCAGAATGTGAAGTCTTAAAAATTAAAATTGACGATATAAACGAGTTAAATTTCTAACGCTTTGATTTACATAAAATATGAAATGAACATAAAATATGCGAGAAGGACCTACTGTGTGATTGTCTTCGATACATTGGGCCCAGTTGAACTACAACAAGCATATCATAAAACTATGTTAATAAATCTTCATATAACTAAGTATATTTATATCTCGAAAATAAATATACTTGAGTCCTTGGAGCTGGAGGTTGTGATAAGCGTAGTTTGAATGAAAATGCAATAAGATAAATAGAAATGGTAAGAAAACGAACCCACTATGCATGATTACTAAACCATAACGGTACCATTACTTGACACATTTCACAACCGTGTGTGATGTTTCCACCTCTGTCGAATGTCGAAAATCATCGTCAGAGGTGAATTATATGTGGGTGATTAAAAGTAAAAAGAGATGATAAACTAAGTACATCTTACCTAATTTATTCAGTGTCTAGTAAAAGTAAATATTAAAGTGGCAATGAAATAAATATAACTACTATTACAGTTTTAAAAGTATTTTTAAATATTTATCAATATAAATATAACAAAACACCTATTATCCGGCTTTCGTTTCTTTCGATTTGCAATACTTTTTCGGGTTCAGTTGAGCGGCAATAAGTGTATATATGAATACTCTAATAATTAAAAATACGAAATCCCTATTTTGAGAACTTTGTATCCTAAATGCCAGTACTAAGCCTTGTCACGAATTGATATTTCATATTGGCACAAAATCGCTCTAAGTTAAGTTAACGACATTAACTATCGGGAAAAGTCGCGAGATGGCCGATCGTCCAAAACCAATTCTCTATTATTTGAGCAGAATCTTAAACTGTGGGTCGCTCACTCCCCGAGTGAGGCGTAGTCTGCTGCCCATGACTACACTCTAAGAAATATTTACCGGCAATCGCCTGGCATTACATATTACTGGAATGTAGTTGTGAAATTTTAATGCGATTTTAAGGTGAATATCACAAGAATTTTCGGTAAAATCGCTGTTGATCACCTGTAAATTTTACAGGATTTCCCTAGTAATCCTTACAATTTTTTTACGGTAATTTTCACCGACAATGCGTAGAAATATTTACCGACGCTAGCCTGTGAATTTACATTACAAATTCGGTGAATTTACATTCAGAACACGGTAAAAATTACCGTAAATATCCTGGCATTACATTTTACAGGACATGATCAGTAAAAATCACAGACTATTATTCTATGAAACAAGGTTTATTCAAAAAATAAATGTGAACGTGAAATGAATGATTAAACTTGGAAAAATGAGAAATTGTATAGTGAAAAGTTAGAAATGCGAGGTAAACAGAAACTTCTTGTTGAAGAAGTTTATGCTCGCAGGGTATCCGTTCACATAGTTTCTTTAAACAAGTCTCTATAGACAGTCCTTGTGAGAGAATAGTCTATGGCAGAAGGGGAGTCTTTCCGGGTTAGTGTTGCCCATGCTGATTGTATTGCATCATCCATTTGCTTTTACGAACTCTTACGAACTGGTATTTTCTTCTTCATAACTTCAAGTTATCTGAAATGGAATGTACAAAGAGTTTTACCCAAACAACTCCAAAATTTAAAAATATTACCTAATTTTCGAATAAGATTTAACATTTTGTAGTATTCAATCAACCAATCTAATTCTTTTGCAAGTGAGAAATATCTGAAATTATTTAATTGCATGTACTAGCATACATTACAATATCCCACCTTTCTATAAACTTTTATATTTTCTTTTCCTCTTGGAGTTCAAGGACAAAAATCTGTGGGCAATCAATCGATACAGACTTTTCCAGTATTACCAAACTTTGTAGATCAGATGGAAGAGGTACCTGAAATAGTATTTAAATGGAATAAATTATTTAAAAGTTCCTAAATAATAAAAAGTACACTCCTAATACTTTATTGCCAGAGCAGATGACAAAGTTCCTCTTTTAGCAATTCAAAATTAACATTATAACTAACCTCAAATACTTCTTCCTTGAAATAACATGTTAGTAAGAATCTCAAATATTTTGAAGCCTATGACATTGAATTTTTCACAGTTCAGAGTTGGGGCAGACAATTTGTTCATGCCTGCATAATCAGATTCTTCAGTTTCTAAAGCGAAAACACTGTTAAAAAGGAATGTATTCATTCCCCAACTTCATTATATGTAATATGTTCAAATTCGGTCTTATTCAAAGGAGAAATTCAACCAAATTTATAGAATTGGTTTTAGTAAATATGCAGAATAAGGTAGATAAATGTTGTTTTAATTTTCTATTTATAGTGTCATAAGTTAAAGGGAAATCTAGTGTTTTTATGACAGTTAAATGTGAATTGCTGTTTTTCAAATTCAATAATTTAAAATATCATTATCAAATATGTCTGTCTGTAGATGATTTTCAATCACTGAATCAGTATATAAATATATGAGTATATGTAATTGATACCTGTATATTCTTCAAGCCACGGTTTCTGGGTGTGGAGCAACGTTACCCCTTCCCCTGTCTGCCTGTTCATGTTTTCCCTGTAGTCCAGTCTGGGTTTGCGATCATCATAAAGCTGTTGGTAATTTGACGGTTTATCTTGATTCAGTAATTAGATGTTAACATTTCAAGTCTAGAGCTGTAAAGAGGGCATATTCAGATATTGTATTGTCATTTCAACATTCTGACATTTGCCAGTCTACTGACAAAAAAAAATTCAGACTTGGTAATACGAATTAAGCTCTGGCTGTGTTAAGTATCGACAGGCGTAACATGGATCTGCATCCAATCAACCTTATACCAGTACCGTATACTACTGTACTGTCAGACTGTTATAGCCAGTACTGAAGTATGTCTGTATGTATTCATATATATATTAATTCAGTAATTGGTACGGTATAGATCTTACCCTACTTCCAGACTGCCCCATAATCACACTGAACAATACATTAATAACCAGCACTAAATAACACAACACCTGCACTGACATTATTGAATCCAAGATGCATTGCCTTAGGCTTAGAGAAATACTGCCAACGCATCACTGCAGTAATAACAAAAGCGACCAAGATATAAATGTCGGCTGACCAAATATCGAAGTCCAAAAGTCTGGAATTCGTCAAATCAAACGGACAAATTAAGGAGTAAAGCAACAAAAAACCGCGCGTGATAAATTACGCGTTTGAAATATAGCGTCTGATTGGCTGCTCTTCTTTACCAGTGTGCGCGCCCAACATTGACTAATGCCACGCCTCCAATGTCGGTGATTATTACCGACATTTGTCGGTGAATCAGTTTACCGACCTTATTTTTTAATTTTTTACCCCTAAAATGACAGTAAAATTTACCGAACATTTCTTAGAGTGTAGTTAATCACTGTCACAAATAAACAAGCGTATGATCAGTAGTCGATTACCGCAATTTTTACCATTAGATATTGCCGACGTTGATGGTATAGCAAAAGGTATTGATACCAGAATAAACGATTCGGAAGAGAAGTGTATGACAAGAAGAGATTTAGGTATGATATACAAGTTTTTCTCTCCAGGTTCTCTACGATTACTTTTAATTGAGTTTTAAACTTTGTGGAAATGTTTCAGAGATCATAATATAAAAGCTCGTAATAATAATAAAATAGTTTTATATATATATATTCATTATAAGATAACTATCGACCATCTTACACATTTTCACTTGTATTTAGAAAATTGCGATGGAGTTTACAATGGAAAGTGTTACGTGTTGATCACAAATGATAACCGACTATATCTAGACCAAGCAAAAGCGAGTTGTCAAAGCATCGGCGGAAATGCAGAAAATATGTACAGCAAAGATCACTTATTCGGTCACGAACCGTCATCGGCATCATTACCATCACATTTGGACGGGAGTGACAATAAACACGAGTGTAAGTCTTCACTTGCAAAGATCTTACGTGGGCATTAACGTTGAATCAAAATCCGAACAGTGTAGGCCACAGAATGTTTGGTGAAAATTCTTCTCACAGATCCCTTGGGGTTTTGTGTGAAATGTGATTAAACGCGAACTTTCATATGGTTTCATTGTTCAAAGTTTTCTTTGGACTTTGTAAAGCTGTATAAATAAGTGACCGAATGAACAGCTAGCTAACTGCTTTACTTTTGTGAAGACATTACCTAAGAATTGCTTTTTACAAATTATCCACGAAAATTGTCCACACATACTGGCAATAACATGCTTTTTAACGTTAAAAGAATGGTTAGACCTGTGACGTAATGTGATTACTGTGACGTAAATGATGAGTAGCGCTAATTGTTGCGGCGCAATGCATCTCATCTATTCGTCTGGCTCAGCAGTCGATATACCGGTCTTACTACTTACTGAATACAGCGCGAAACACCACAAAGAGCGCAAAACAGCGCGAAACAGCGCAAAACAGCGCGAAACAGCGCAAAACAGCGCGAAACAGCGCAAAACAGCGCGAAACAGCGCAAAACAGAGGGAAACAGCGCAAAACAGTGGGGAAACAGCGCGAAAGAGCGCAAAACAGAGGAAAACAGTGTGAAGCAGAAAAAAATTTTGCAATGAGTTCGGGGCACTTTGTTTTGAGTTGGAGTACCACGGCAGCAAATTAAAAACACGAACCAACGTATGTAGCCAGTAATGCTGTAATGGCAGGTCTGCCCCTGCTGGTGACACATTTTGGGTACCATAATTTAGAACATTTTCCATATGGATATGGTTGGCTTTAGGGTTAGGGTTAGGTAAAAAGGGACCTCCAGAAGTATGTGCACCAAGATGGCGCCCAACCTGAAAATAGTATGTGTGTGTGTTGCGGATTCAGGTTGTGCGACATATTGCTGCACATACTTCTGGAGCACCAAAAAGGTAGATAAAATTTCGCATGATGACCTTTAATCCGGTACATAACCTTGTATATATGCCGGAAATAGCGCCATAAAACCATGGCGAGAGGCGCCGTGGTTCTTTCGTGGCAGGAGGTGGTAATGACTGCGTCTCCTGTTTTGCGCTGTTTCCCTCTGTTTTGCGCTGGTTTCCTTCTGTTTCGCGCTGTTTTCCTCTGTTTCGCGCTATTTTGCGCTGTTTTGCGCTCTATCGCGCTGTTTCGCGGTGTTTCGCGCTGTATTCAGTAGGTAGTAAGACCCGTCGATATACAGTTGTGTTAACTTTTAGACGTTTGTTTATGATCGTTGTTTTGTTGTATTGTTTAACGTGGTGCCGCTGTTCTCAATAAACGTAGTTCAGTTGTATACGAATTTCTATTCTGAGCAGATAGCAATTAAGAAACGAAACATGGTGTCAGAAGTGGTTCTATTGTGGAATAGCGAGGATACGAATTACGCCTACATAAAATTGCTCATCTGCAGATAGAAAATGAATCTTCCTACTCCAGCGCCATTTAATGTTAAAAGTGGCAGTTTGTCTCTAAATTGGAAGATATTTAAAAGGTCGTGGGACTACTATGAAATTGCCTGCAAGTCCTATCCTGCGTACTGCAACTCTATTGACTATAATTGATAATAGATAATTGATGGAGTACTCGATAATCACCTTAGACGAAGATTTTTACAAAAACGAGATTTAACTCTTGCAAAGAGTATTGATCGCTGTCGAGCTCATGAGTCGACAATGATTCGCCTGGAAACAATGAAGTCGTCGATGGAGTATGTCAACGCAACTCATAATAAATGTTCTGAATGGGCAAATCAATGTCAGTCCCTGTTATATGATTACCTTATCAAAGTCCTGCATATGGAACAATTAACTGGTCAACTAATCCAAAAACTAAGTTTGACTGGTAATCTGACGAGTGTGCGGGGTCCATGAACTTTCCTTTATCGGGATAAATATGAATAAGCTAAGATTTTTGTAAGAAAGTCTCAGAATGTGAAGTCTTAAAAATTAAAATTGACGATATAAACGAATTAAAATTCTAACAGTTTGATTTACATAAAATATGAACTATAAATGCAAGAAGGACCTACTGTGTGATTGTCTTCGATACATTGGGTCCAGTTGAACTACAACAAGCATATCATAAAACTATGTGAATAAATCTTCATATAACTAAGTATATTTATATCTCAAAAATAAATATACCTGTGTACTCGGAGTTGGAGGTTGTGATAAGCGTAGTTTGAATGAAAATGCAATAAGATAAACTAGAAATGGTAAGAAAACGCGCCAACTATGCATGATTACTAAACCATAACGGCACTATCACTTGACACATTTCAGAACCGTGTGTGATGTTTCCACCTCTGTCGAATGTCGAAAATCATCAATATGGAGAGCAAATTGAAAGAGAAATATTGAGAGCAAACTCAATATCCGTGAGTGTAAATTTTGTGGTAAAGAGCACATTTTTGGTACAAATTATTGTCCAGCGTGGGGTAAAGTTTGCAACAGATGCAATATTAAAAATCACTTTGCAGTAAAATGTCGACTGAGAACTAAATATAACCATGGTACCGATGGCCCAAATGCTGAACGTGTCGATACTTATTATAAAAATGACATTGATATGTTTGAAAAAATTTATACCAATAGCAGTACCCATTTATCTCATAAGAAGTTGTTGTTATGTTAATGTTATTTCGAAGAGCCAATATATTGAGGACAGCAACGACTATAAATTAATTAAACTAGTACCTACATCTGCTGAATTATCAATGTACAACAAGACGTTAATCTGGCCTTTGGGGAAGATTTCTTTACCGGTTTATAATCCGAAAAATCGTATATCTTATTTTTTAAATTTTATGGTTTTAAAACAACCATTATTACCATTACTGGTATTTGGGGCAATTCAAGAACTGAATTTAGTTACTGTCAATTATGAAAATATTTTTTGTACCATTTCCAATTCATGTAATTTGGAAAAATTCTCCAAGATGTCGCTCAGCCAAATTTTTGCCGAGTTTGCTGATATATTTACTGGCACGGGCAAACTTGAAGGAAAATTGAAACTGGAGGTTGATAATACGGTTACTCCAGTTCAAATGCCAGTGCGAAAAGTACCATTATCACTTCAAAACAAGGTTAAGAATGAGCTGGACAGATTGGTGAATGACGGTATTATATCCCCTGTAGATTGTTATACGCCCTGGATTTCAAATTTGATTGTAGTATCAAAGAAATCTGGAAATATTCGTTTATGTTTTGACCCAAAGCCTTTGAATAAGGCTTTAGAACGAAACAATCATCCAATGCCTACTATTGACGATGTATTACCTACCTCACTTGCACAAGGCAAAAGTATTCACCATTGCCGATGTTAAAAATGGTTTTTTGGAAATATTGAACTCGATGTTAGAAGTAGTTATCTGACAACGTTTGGTACTCCATGGGGTCGCTATAGGTGGCGAAGAATGGCATTCGGACTTAAGCCGTCCCCTGAAGAGTTTGTGCGCCGTCTGAACTTTGCTCTTAATGGTTTAAGTGAAGTTATGCCAGTTACCGATGATATCTTGATATATGGTGTGGGTGATACCATAGAATAGGCAACGCCCGATAACAAGAAAAAAAATTTATGATCTTCTACAAAGATCTAGAGAGAAGGGTATTAAATTGAATAAAGATTAATTACAATATATGAAAACATAAGTTGCTTACTTGGGTCTCGTTATCAGCAAAGACGGTTTAAAACCAGATTTGGCAAAATTGGAAGGTATCAGAGATATGCCTCATCCGACTGATAAACAAGGGGTGCAAAGAATTTTGGCTAACACAATATTTCTACAGCGATTTGCTCCGAAATTATCTCAAATTAGTGCACCTATTAGAAAACTTATTAGAAAATATAATGAGTTCATATGGGACAAAAAAGTACACGGTACATGTTTCAATACAATGAAAGATACTCTGATGAAATCTCCTATTTTGCAATATTATGATGAGAAAGCCCCTATTGTCCTACAATGTGATGCTTCTTCAAAGGGCTTGGGAGCTTGCTTGATGCAAAATGACCACCCTGTTGCTTATGCTTCACGTGCCCTGACATCTACTGAGTGCAATTATGCCCAAATAAAAAAAAGTCTTGGCGATTTTGTTTGGCATGGAAAAATTTAAACACTATGTGTATGAAAGGACTGTACGAGTTGACTCCGATCACAAACTACTCGAAACTATTACTAAAAGCCATTAGTAGATGCACCACGACGACTACAAAGAATGCTTCTTCAATTACAAAAATATGACTTTGTGGTAAATTACAAAAAAGGTGCAAATATGTTCATTGCCGATAGTCTGAGCCGAGCATATATTGATAAAAGTACTGACACGATTGGTAAAGATGATGTATTCCAACTGTCACTGGCTAATGAAATTGAAGAAATTGATATGTTGGAAGATATTCCAGTGTTGGACAAAACAATGCATGTTTTACAAAAATTGACACAGAAAGAATCGTCAATGCAAACTCTTAGAGCCATCATTGAAGATGGATGGCCGATTACCAAGAAACAGCTTCCACGGTCCATGCAAGAATATTTCAATTTTAGAGAAGAACTTACTGTTCAAAATGGGCTAATTTCGAAAGGATGTCGCATTGTGGTACCAGAATCTGCCAAACAATATATTCTGCAGCGCATACACGCAAGTCACATTGGAATACAGGCTTTCATTCGTAGGGCAAGAGAGGTTCTACTCTGGCCAAAAATGGCCAGTGACATACATGATTATGTCTCGTCATGCACTACTTGTCGAGTGTTTCAACCTAATCAACAAAAAGAGCCGATAATTCACCATGAGATTCCTTCTCGACCATGGCAAATTATTGCGTCCGATTTATTTGAACTGCAAGGCAGAAACTGTCTGGTAACAGTTGATTTTTACTCCAATTTTTGCGAAGTTGACAGACTTCATACGACCACATCTGCAGAAGTTATCAAAGCGTTGAAACAACACATGGCTAGACACAGCTTACCAGAAAAACTGATTTCTGACAACGCTCCTTAATATAGTAACGAGGAATTTAGAATATTTGCTGAAGATTATGAATTTCAGCATGTTACAAGCTCTCCTACATATAGCCAAAGCAACGACAAAGCAGAGTCCGCCGTTAAACAAATGAAGAGCATAATGATAAAAGCTATTGAGAGTAAGGGTGATGTATTTCTTGCGTTGCTCGATTGGCGTAATACGCCGAGTGAAGGAATACCAGGTTTACCAGCACAAAGGTTATTTGGAAGACGCACAAGAACTCTGCTTCCAACATCAAAATCTCTTTTGCGTCCGAAAATTGTTACGAATATCGAACCCCATTTAAAGAAGCGTAAAGACATTCAAGCTAACGAGGGAGCTGATGAAATTGTATCCGGGTCAGTTGGTCAGAATAAAGCCGGACCGTGGGAAAAGATGGCGCAAATGTAGAATTGAACGACAAGTTGTCATCAGATCGTATCTGATCCGAACTGAAGATGGTGGTCTTTATTGAAGAACTTACAGCTATAGTGTAAGTTTGAGGGGTGCAACATACGGCCCGCTGACCCTTGTCCGACCCACGGTGCCCCGCTAGAGACTCGGTACCCCAGTATTTTTAAAACGTTTTATCAATTTGTAACGTAACTACCGGTGTTTTCTACGTTTTGTCATGTAACTACGTCAGACTGGGATAACAATTTGTCTGACAATGAATCATAAACGTGAAATTTTTCATTGGTGCCATGTTGTGACTAAAAAAAGATAAAATATCTATCAGTACAAGGCAAAATTGGTTATGAATGGCAAAATTTTCACTATATTTGGGGTATGAAATACTTCATTGTTGAACACAATCAAAATGTGGTTATCGTCATTTGTCAAAGCAAGCATCAATATTGTATGAAACTTTCTGCTAGTTACGATGATAAATGCGGGTTCAAAATATTTATTAAAAAGTATCTTTGGAGAAAGGTATATTGTGGCAGCAAGACTTATAAATCAAACAGAATGGTCATTGTTATCCTTGCTACAGTACCCATGCATTAAACGTATACAAATCCATTGGCGCAAATGCATAGAGCAGGTAAAGTTAGTAAGTCTAGCGTAATCCCAACCGATAATAATGTCTAATGGTAAGCAACGTGAAAGGTGAAGTTGAAAACAAAGGTAAGTATAGCGAAGATTATATATGACTTTATCAATACTAGTTACGGAGAACAGAGACTTTGGTTTAAAACCTTATATAGTTCAGTTTAGATTTTAGTTCGATATGTAAATATTGCCATCATCAATGTAATAGTTTCAGCCTATCTAATTTATAATGGTTTATTTCTAATCTGATGTGAAAATGAATATGAACGGTCTAATGCGAATTTCTGGTGATGGGAGAAAGATACGGTTGTACGCCAAAAAATGTTGAGGCTTTCATTGTTGACATACTAAATAAATAATTAGGCTAAATGGAGACAAAAGTAAACGTATCTCTTGATCTGATTATAATTCAATTTTAAAGAAAACCCGTAAAAAATATTGAAAAACTTTGATGAACCTTTTCGAAAAACATATTCTTCCAGCCTCACTTTCGTAGTTAAGAGAGGTCAAATACTATGGTTGTTTTCAGTTAGCCTCTTTTGCATTCCTTGCGTATATTAATAGGAGGCCACTTATGAAGTGAAGTTTCTCATGATATCAAACTGGTGATTGATTTTCGGCAACGTCAACGCTCACACATATACACTCGAGAAAATGTCAGCTTTTTGTAGCATAAAAAGGAAAAAGGGTATCGTACCACACTGGTGACCGTACATTTGAACCCATGTACATTTGAACCCATGCGTATATCCACGGATTCAATCTATATGCGGGTGCTAAAACCCATGGGTTAGGGTTAGTATGGGTTTAACTATCCGTGAAACAAAAAAAATTTCATAGGTGCAATAGCATACAGGTGCAATTGTCATGGGTTCAAATGTACGTGGGTTCAAATGTAATGGAACCTACCACACTATGAGTAACGTGTCAAAATAGAAATCAGAAGAAAAGGAAAATCAGTTTCATTGTATATACGTGTTCGATTTGAGATTTAATCAATCATAAGCTTACTCCGATATTTTGTTTTAATAGATGTCATTGCAGAGAATCCTACTTCACAGCGGTAAGTTGAAGGACATTGAATCGAAAATCTCAATGCCTTCTTAGAGAGAATGGTATATTCATGTTGGAGGCTAGTCCATAATTTTCCGATGTCTGTCCTTGCAAAATCAATTTTGAGAACTAAATCTTTACGCAAACTGGAAAATAAAATCTGAAAATATCGGTATCACTAATGGTGCTTTCTTTGCACAAAAATGATTTACAAATCCACATGTCCTAGTGTTGTTCTACAATTCCAGGAAAGTACCGATCGATCATCATCCATCATCCATCCAGCCACCATCAGCAGGAAATCATGTCTGCGGTGCCCCTTGTAACTGAAATAATGTCGTTTTCGGAAATGCACAGAGTATAAAACAATAATTGAGCACATGGAGAAACATCCGTGGATTCATCTAATTGCAAAGAGAACAACGGACTGGTCCTTAAATCTTCCACAACGTGCTGTAAAATATCGTCACTCGTTTTAGAAATACGATGTTTGATTGTATTGTTTATTAGTCAAATTAACTTGGTAGATTGCTGCTTTCCCAAAGTAGCTGCTTCGATGAGACAGGGCTTTATCAGTTCTTCACCGACGACGTGGGGTTTATTTGCCTGGGAGATCCGGAAGGCGATGCGGTACGATCCATCCAATAATGAATAATTTTGGCGTGCTCACATTCCACAGGAATAAAGACGAGAAAATTTCAAATTCTCAGATTTTCTCCTGAAATAATCAACTGTTTTTCCTGCCAAGTCGCCATGACACGACTCAAAGTGTTTCCTCATTTTACCGGTACCATACTTTTCTGGATGAGTATTTTACAGCAAACGACGCATTGCGGATTGTCCGCGAAATTTTTGATACTACTTGTAAAGCCGAATTCTCTAAAAGACTCTTTTTAAGTTCTTTTACTCAAATACATCTCAACAGATTGCACAAGAATAAACACTGCAGCCTTATTAATATGGCCCGCAGGTGGCTGAACTCTGATCTAAAGTTTTCATACTTTGGTTTCCCGCAATGCTTATTATGTTTTGTGGTAGTATTGTGGGCACTGATTACTGATTTCCCCCTTTCTTGATGTCGCAATAGTAATAGTTATTAGCAAATTCCTTTTCATATTCGAAACTCTGACTCCTAGAAGAATGACTTCCTGCTGATACTCATGGAGGTGGCTTTCTCGGCAGTTTGAATAATTCTAGGTTTTTGTTTAGTTCGGGCATCTTCAATTGTTATCGTGATGATTATCGCTATTTCGTCGTCGTCATCTTTAGTGTGTTGTTTTTTGCATCCGACGTGTCGCCTTTTTCTCTTTCACGTGTCGTCGTTTGATGTATTGAATTTATCATCGTCCCTCCAAGCTCAGTAAGATATTTAGGATTGCATTTCTGGTGGTAACAGTTAAAAATGTATTTCTTGTTATGGCAGTTTAAGATTACATTGCCTTAAATAGCGTTGTGGTTTGAATTCATTTAGTAATCTCCATGTAAAGCGTCCTTTTATGCTGTATTTTGGATCGTTCAGTAACATTATGATATTTGCATGTACACAGTTCGATTTGTGTTGCATTTACATGTATTGTTTTACATTGATTGTGTATCAGGCATTTTGGTACTAGGCTTTTATATGGAGTTGTTTCCGTGTGTATTAGTTTTTTATTCCGTATCAGTTGTCTTTATTTGTTTGGTGCTAATTATTTTCATTTATGTTTCAGGCAACAGTTTTGAATATTCTCAATAAAACGAGTCTGGCAAATCGACATGCCCTCTTTTTAGAGTTTGTCATGTCTTGTGCCCCCCTTCAAAAACAACTAGCTAACAGTAAGCTGCAAATAACAGATAGTGAGCCGAAAGTATGTTTTATTCAAAAACACGTTGAAAATGTGTGGATGAAACGTAAATATTCAAAATAAAGAAATGTAAATATCTAAAATAAGGCGGACAAGATCAAACCTTTAGTTTTCGTCCGAAGTAGCCAAATCTGGTAAAGGAAATTCATTTCACTACCGGTACCAGGCATTCTGACATTTAATATATTCTAGTGTTCGGCACTTACCGGTACAGGGTAACAGCGTATGGTACCGGTGTTAGAACTGAGACAACGCAGTTACCGGTACGGTATTAGGAATAAAATATTTTACATGTTTCCTATTTATAATACAATGACTGAATAACCGTATTGGTCTAGTTACGGTCCACATACCGGTACATACTTGGTCTACCTACCGGTACTGGTCTACAGGACATACCACAGTCTACAAATATACTGACACCAAGCAAGCAGTCCATGATTTCGAAAAACAAATACCGGTAGCGAAGAGCGAAGCAGTATTTACCTTTGACGCCACCGATACCCACAAAAATAATTTGCAGAATCAAACCGGACAGCCAGTGTTCCCATGGATAAAATAAGACAGCGAAATTTTAGACGAAATATCAGATTTCAGGCGAAATTTAGAAATAAATAAAAGTGATAGGCTTCTGGCAAAAAAATCAATCTTTAATCACTGAAAATTTGAAAGTAATTGGTCCAGTATTCGAAGAGAAACCCGATTTTTCAATGATAATGACGAAAGAAAATAACAATAACAACAAAATTTTGAAACGATCGTTATGTCCACTAAACGTGTCCAATAAACGTGTCCAAAAATAAATATTAAAATTCATTGTTATTTTTCGATAAATCCTCCCTTTGCCTTCACTACACGCATCTGATTGAAACTTGACTGCACGAGGCACGTATGGTGCTTTCTGAAATTTTGTCCCAACAGGTCATCAATTTTTGCCTTAAGATTAGTTGATGTCAGTCTGATACACGGGAGTATTTCAGCTTTGAATTATTGCAACAATTAACTTTTGTATTCGCTAAACGGCGTTCTTGTCGTCAGAGACCGCCCTCGACCATTACTGTCCAATTAGTGGCGTAGCCAGGGAGGGTGGTTTTGCGGGTGGACCCCCCCCCCCCCCCCTATTGAAATATAAAAAAAATAAAATCAATTTTCTGTATCATAGTCCATAGATAGCATTTTTCGTAGCTTGAAATGTTTTTTAGAACCTCCAAGACTACTAAAAACACGCGTATTCCAGCGTTCGATCTGACAGAACCCCCTACCTTTTGAAAATTTTCTGCTACGCCCCTGTGCCCACCTGAAACGAAACGGGCACGTTTTTGCCAATTTGTCCGTTACGTCACAATACATCTTATCATAATCGCTAAATTATCCGAAACCTCGTACGATTACACTTTGAACAGTGCTAGCCGCTATCACGAACGCTCCCTCATTTAATGCAGACGCACTGTGACATATCATGCAAAATGCCGAAAACATGCCCGTTCCGTTTTGAATGGTCAGTGATGGACGAGGGCGATCTATAAAAGACAAAGATCGGTAGCGCTATAAACGTCCTTCAGCGAATAGAAAAATTAATTGTTGTAATGATTCAAAGCTGCTTGCGTACCACTAGTGGTGCGCGGAACTCAGAACTTCTCTAAAGCATAGGTTGATGACTTATTGGGACAAGATTTCGGAAGAAACTATACGTGCCTCGTGCAGTTAAGTTCCACTCAAATCGAGGCGTGTGATGACGGCAAAGGGAGGATATATCGAAAAATAAAAATGAATTCTATTATTTATATTTGTAATGCTATTTTGCTATATTGTAAATATTTCACTAAAACATTTGTCTACACTGTCTGATCACCCTGTATATAGAAGGTGAGCTGCACCAAAAATATCATGGTATGGGAAACGAACACACAGCTCCATAGGTCATTTTGGAAGGATCAGAATTGACAACAGTGCAAGCAGCAAAATCAATGACAATCAAAACAATTCTTGTCCACGTTTTCTGCTGAGGAGCATCAAATATTCCATACCAAAGGAAGTTGTCTAAACTACCCGGAGGAGAAACCACTCTAGTCTGAAATAAATAAAGAAGATTAATGGTATTAAACTTGATGTAAAATCTAGATAGTTGTAATATTGGATAATCAATATGTTAACGTTTACACAAAATAAAGCGAACTGAATTATGTTGGTAATCTACGACAAAGGCAGAGATTCAAAGTTCGAAAAGCTGAAATGTTTATACAGCTTTGTAGCATTGAGTCAACATCACGTATCTGATCTTCAAATCTTGAGAAAATATTGATTTGATCGATGATTTCAACAATCTGATCAGAAAAAATATAATTCTTCCTACTCAATCTCTGAAAATTATAAAGGCAAAATTGGAAGTAGGGACTGCAGTCTTTTATGAGAAACTTTTAAATTTGAGCACTATTGTTCAATGCGGTCAAGCAAAGAATGTAAGTTATGAAACTTTTTGAGAAAAACTTTTTGATTTGAAATGGACGATAAATTGAATTGTATACGATGACTGACAACTTTGTTGTGTGCGACGATAACAGAAAAACCGAATCCACTATAATACACGTGGAAAAAAATATCGAACTTGCTTTACGATGATTAAGTTTTCAAAATAGTCCTATAAATTTGATCGCGGATGTAGAGCAAAAGCAATATTTTATGTATGAAATACTAAATCAAAAATTTGAAAAGGTTCAATGTGCACATGATTAAACCAATATTTCTCAACCTTTATTCCTTCGAAAGAAATCGCGGGCGAGAAAATCTTTAAAAAAATATTTGGATTATCATAAAATAAATATTTATTCATTATTAACCGTGAAAATACAGTCAAGATTAAAAATCTATATTATAGTAGATAAACTGTGAATATTAATACAATACAATTTTCGTGAGACGTGTGATGGGATCTTTTTTGAGGTGATAAAACAGTTGCCACTGCGTTCCCCAACCCGATCTAAGTCTGCGCACAGGACCTATACGAGATTCAAACGTTATATCTGATCATAAGTCTTATCTATAGACATCAATATTAAGCAATGACGTCAGCATAATCGGAGATCATTGATCACGTTGGTTATAAAATTGGTTCTGCAAAAGCACATCGATAGTAACGCACATCTTCAAAACCAATCCATCATGATAAACTCTAAGAAAAGTTTTAATTCTAACACACTTGACGGTAGTTACGTTTATACCTTCAAATCAACAGTCATATTTGTCCATACGCTTGTCCAATAACGATGTGGAGGATTTGATTTTAGCAATTTCGAAGAAATGAACGTATTAATAATGGGATCATTGTTCTGTATGACAGCAATTTCCATCGACATTTGTTTGCAAATAGAAACTGCTCGTAAATAATCGACATCGGGTTTTTGATGGATTTCAGTCCAGTAACACAGACCTCTTTTGTCATTTTTTACTTCACAAAATTCTGAGAAAACATAAACGCAAATAAAAAGATTCCTCAAAACATATATCAATGTCATAGTTACATGCTTATGTGGTATATGAATTATATCATGGTATACTGAAATTAGACTTTTATGAAAATGTTCATAAGTCTTACTTTTTTGCTGTATGCTCATAGATACAGTCGATCCTGCGATAAACATTCCAAATTTATCTTATTTAAAACTTGCCGGATCCTATGTCTAACTCAGGGTGGTCCAAGGTTGTCGGCTCCGGGGCCCCAAAATTATTTTTGGGGCCACAATAGTGCCAAGAATAGGTAAGCAGTGCAATACATAACAAACACTTGTATTGTGCAAACACATTGATCAGTATTTGTCATTTATTAAGCTAACACATTAAGGCATGTAAAAACCACCAAAAAACTTTCTAAAACCTACAAAACTCTTTCTATATCTACATTTAGTGTAGGATTTCAAACTCTTCATAACGGAAAAAGTGCTTCCGCAAATTTAGGTAAAATCTTGACTCTGGAAATGCTCATTGCTCACAAGATTTCAAAATGCCGTTCTAAATTATATTCTTTTTTCATCGACACAACTTGCAGACATATCAAGTAAGCATTGTGGTGTTATTCCTCCCACATCTAGTTGAAAATCTGTTTGAATTTGTCAACTTTTTTTTTCAAACTTATGTTTACAAAATAACAGATTGATTGATTTCACAATGTGAGGTACAGGAGAGTAATTACTAAATTTTCCGGCATATAGGCATTATTTTCCGCATTCGATTTTTAGATTTCTATGATGCCAAAATTGTTAGCATATATTCCCGACCAAACGTTGCCTCAGCTAGCCATATCACTAGTCAATTCAGTGACATTAGTGATGTAACAATACGTCAGAAGATTTTCTGGTTAATTTTATGACTAAACAACACAAAATGCAATTTTTTGATTACCGTATATTTCCTCGTTTTTTAGCCCGGGCCCATATTTTTAAACCAAACTCACTAACCGGGCCCTTATTCAAGCACGGACGCTTGTTGTTTTGTCAGGTTGTTTGTTTGTGAAGTCACATATAGATAAGATCGATCGTTACAATTATAAATATATTGTCATTTCCAGTTCTCAAGTATGATTCGAACGAGAATAACGAAAATTTTGACTTTTTCTACGCACCGCAGGTACAAATCCGCAAAAGAAGAAAAGTTTTGCGACGCCCTATCAATATTGAAACGAGAATATCGATTATGGATGAATTATGTCGTATAATTAGCGAGTTATTTATTAATTAGTGATGGTACACGCGGTGTCACTATAGAGTCATGAATCGAAACCGCGGTTTCGATCGATAAGTCTTCGGTCTCCCACCGATATTCTCGTTTTTATGTTCTGTTTTCACGGACGGCTATTCAAATGGGCTCTTATTAATCAAGATCGGGCGGTAAAACGAGCATATACGGTACTTTCCGAATGCGACGCGGGCCACAGATAATGAATCTGCGGACCGCATGTGTCCGCGGGCCTGGATTTGCACCATTTCAACCCTTTTCACACCAGCCTTGGCTATTCCGTTTGTGACGCCTCTCTACCGTGACAATATATATTTTTAAATTATTCATAAATTTTCAAATTTAATTTGACCACATAATATCAATATTCCTGAACTGTATTATGCTGGCATAGATCAATTTATAAGTGTAACCGCTTGTATTACAACGTAACGCGTACCCCGAATCTTATGTAAACAACCCACAATCTAGCAATCCTGAATTTTGCACACTTTCTATATCTTTCTACGTATGCTACAGGCAGCACTTTCTCGTCGTTGTCGTTGAAAACCCCACTATTATATTATAGTCCAACATCGAAAACGAATTTTTGTCTCACTACCAGATTGTAGGCCTGAGACAGTTATTGACATGAAATTGACCGTAATTGTAAAATATACAATTAACTGATTAAAAACTAACGAAAAAAAATATTGACTATCATTTTTTGCTTGAAATTACTTACCATGCATACTCCCCGGTGTTGTTGCCAGCGTTGATGCCGTCGTATCTGGAATAGTTTCTTTTTTGAGAACCAATAAAGTCACCGGCACAGCTATTGACACAGCCAAGATCACGATCACCACTCCAATAACAATGAATTTACGTTTTGCTGTTGAAAACACGAACTTGAAAAAATATTTCGGCAGAGTTTGTATGCTAAATTTAGAATATTTCCACTTAGGTTTCATGAAAACCGTTCGACATATAATTGCTGCTTGTTGTATAACGTTATAATGAAGTACTATGTACAACACGTATAAATTGAAGCATCAATAATGGAAATATTATATTTAAAGAACGATTCCACAAAACGGCACGTAATCACAATGAAGTGTTGTTGAAAGTTGCAACCAATCATTTGATCTTTATCAAACGCGGGCTAAGATCCACTGTTTGGGCTGAACTCTTTGGGTCGCCGAATGAAATACTAACCTAGTGACTCTACTAAGTTGTGAGTGTGTCCTTAGCAGGGATTACTATGTATTTTCGTTATTTTTTATTATTGCAATTAATTAATTAGATGATGCTGTGTTCACAGTAACACTGTGCATTCTCATTTGTCACCAAAAAATCATTATATACCATAGAAAGCGTGCAAACCTCAGTACTTCAGCAAATATTTCACTTATAACTAAAGGGTTTGAATACGACAACGTGATGAACAACTGACCTTATTCAACAGTTTTTATAAATAAACTTACTTTTAGTATTTTCATTCCATAAAGTGCCAGTAGCTGATGTTTACCCAACTGCTTGTGTATTTTTTTCTTGCGATCATCTTTGTCTTTTACCATTGCGAGCCGTTATTGTCTGTATTGAAAGTTCTTCAAATTTTGTTTTAAAATTTAATTCCAGATACTCCTGTAGCAGGCATATAAAGCAGACTATAAAAGTAAATTATTAGTTATGATTCATTTTTAGTGCAAAATGCCCAAATTTATACCCAAGTCTATCGAACGTGTACCTAATTCAACTCTGCTAGATAATATTCAGCGATTTTTCCAAACGTTTGCGAAAATTTCTTAGGTATTGATTTAGGTTCAGTACGAAGTTTCTTTTAATGCTTCATTTACTTTCATTTTCACCTTCGATAATTCCACAAGCTAGCTGTGTGACGCAGGAGATAATTGCATTCCAATGTACATTTATTTGAATTATAAGTCAATTTAGACACAGGCGTAAAGTTAACAAGTTTATGAAATGTTTTGTTTTATGTGTGTTATGAAAATCCATTAAAAGTCGGGTGTATCACGCACAAATTTTTGTGGCAAATTTGGTTCTATGTTTGCGTTTACCGCTTCGTTTGAGTAAACGCACATCTTCGTTCGTTGATGAAGTAGTACTGAGAACTCATCGACTTAATTTTGCTTTAGGCTGAAGGCATTTTCAGCGTTTTGTGTTCTCATTCAAATAGTAAGCTAATCCTATTGGGCTTTGCATTTTGATAGGGTTGGTAACGTGACATACAAATACAGCCAATATAATACAGCCAACTAATATTCATATAGCGGCAATGCTGACTGAAATTTTCAAATTAGATCGCGATCGACTGGTCGGTTATATGTCATACCATCAATAGGGAGATGTTCTTGCACATTGACGTAAAGCCAACTAATATTAAAAATAAAACATCTTATTATAATCGAACAGACACGGGAATAATGGGGTCATCATTCAGGCATGTTGAAGAGCAATTGTAAAAAGCAATTCTTATGTAATGTCTTTACAAAAGTTATGCAGTTTGCTGTTCATTCAGCCTTTTTATGAATACATAGAAAACATATACAAAAGAAAACTTTGAACGAAGTATCAATATTAAAGTTTGCTTTCAATCACATTTCACACAAAACCCCAAGAAGTCTGAATGAGGAATTTTCATCAAACACTCCTTGGGATACGATTGAACGTGAATGCCCATGTAAGGTCTTGCATAATTGAATGGTCTATTTAGAACCCAGCGTGTGTAGGCATCTGTTCTTCCATTGGATAAATAAATCTTTTTGTCTGAAAAGATCAAATAGGAAATAGTTGAACATAAACTTCGCGAAAAGTTAATAAATGCAATAGATACAAAACATTGTGGTATTACATTGCAGGTGAAGACTTACCTTCGTGTTAAATGCTATTCCCGTCCATATGTGATGATAAGTATGCCTGATGACGATTCGTGACCGGATTAATGCAACCATCTTATAGAAATGATCTTTGCTGTAAATATTTGCTGCATTTCCGCCGATCGTTCGACAACTCGCTTTTGCTTGGTCTAGGTTTAGTCGGTTATCATTTGTGATCAACAAGTAGCACTTTCCATCGTAAACTTCATCGCAATTTTCTAAATACAAGTGAAAATGTATAAGATTGCCCATTTCAGAGGTTCCCAAACTTTTTGTTCGTACGTCGCCAAATTATCAGTGAAAAACTCACGACGCACTTACACGAAAAAATATTCTGCTTTCAAATAAAACTCAATATTGTGATCGTTAATGTGTACTTTGTGCCTTTTAAAGTTTGTAAACATGTAGGCCTAATAAATAAAGGCAAAGAGTCAACTCTTCTTACGTAACAGAAAGTGAATGACATTGAAAGGTAAAATGAAGTTATTGCTTTATATAAACAGCATTTAAAATAAAAAACATTTATGATAAATGCATTTTAGTTATGTTTAACACAATTCTGTTGATTTTTCTTTGGGAATACTGGTCTATGGTGGCCCATCGTTGTCACGCGTAAAATAAAAAATAAATTCCAAAAACAAAAAAGAAAATTGGAAAATTAAATAAAGTTTACAAAAATAAAACAAAAATGAAATGAAAACGGAATAAAAAATTAGGAATAAAATTAAAATATCGTTGACAAGCGTTTTTATTTTGAAAAATGTTGCTTCTGCCTGGAACCAACGTTGTCATACATACTTCTACGCTTACAAACGGTGTTCCCTGGGTTTCCAATTGACTACTAATTTTCATTGAGTGCAATAAGTTTAATTTCTAAATGGTATATGGATTAAACTTTCCACAAGTTTCTACTTGCCCCAAGCAGAAGCAACATTTTTGAAAATGAAAACGTCTGACAAAGAGGAACCTTCTTTATTTTTATTTTAATTTACTTTTTTTTTAATTTTTTTTTTCATTACCATTATTTTTTTATTCCGATTTTATTTTAGTTTCGTTTTTTTTTTGCAAATTTTGTTTTATTTTTCTAATTTTTTTTTTTGTTTTGATTTTTTTTTTCAATTTTTCGCGTGACAACGATGGACCACCATACTGGTCTATTCTATAACTATAGTGAATATAGCTTGCATAAAACTATTAAATTATTATTTAGAGATTTCTATATTTCAATCTGTGGAACATGTCTACAAAGTTTAAAACTCAAATAAAAGTAAAGAAATAATCTTGTGTATCATACCTAAATCTTTTCTTGTAATACACTTTTCTTCCAAATCGTTTAATCTGGTCTTAATACCTGTTGCTATATTATCAACGTCGGCAATGTCTGATAGAAAAAAATTTAAGCTATTTTCAATACTGTTCAAAAATTCCATTTTTTATTTTGTATATGTAGGTTGGAAATACTTGTGAGCAAGTACAAGTTCTGGAATCTGTTGGCGTTGAATCGACCTATTAATAATATTATTAAATTAATTTCGGAAATTCACTATGCAATTTCAATAAAGTTCAAGCAAGTTCAATAAAGCAAGTCCAAAATTTAAATAAATGTTGTTGTAATAATTACCTTGATGAATTCTTTGGAGTTCAGTTTCATCAGCAACACCAGGAGAGCCTGTTGCACCTTTCAATCCTATTGCACCCGGTGGACCCAATAAACCTTACCGACCTTTGCTGCCAACATTTTCTTTCTCTCCCTTAATTCCAGGGGGTCCCTTTTTGCCGGGGGGTCCATTAATTTGAGATCGAACTTCGGGTCTTTGTTGATTTTCATTTCTGAACACATCATCTAATTCTTCACAGACCATTCTTTTCTTATTGTAATGGCCTTGCGTATGGCCTAAGTTAAATGAAAACAAAAAGGGCCAAATAAATGCAAACATGCATTTTCATGGTCAATCTATTCACTTGAATATCAAATCAAACACTATCTACGATATAGTGTGATAAGAAACCCTTTTTCATTTTCTGCTCCAAAACGCCGTTTTTTCTCGAGTGTATATGTGTGAGCGTCGACGTTGCCGAAAATCAATCACCAGTTTGATATCGTGAGAAAATTCACGAAAAGGATTCTCATGTTTATTCGAGAACGTATAAGTGGCCTCGTATATAATATACCCAATGAATGCAAATGAGGCTAACTATAAACAACCATAGTATTTGACCTCACTTAAATACGAAAAGTGAGGCTGAAAGAAAATGTTTTCGAAAAGGTTTATCATAGTTTTTCATTATTCTATTACGGGTTTTCGTTACAATTGAATTACATTGAGATCGAGAGATACATTTAATTTTGTCTCCATTTAGCTTGGTTAATTAGTCATTCACTATGTCAACAAGGAGAGCGTCAACATTTTTTCTACGTACAATCGTATCTTTCTCCCATCACCAGAATTGTTATGTTATATATACTCTTGAATCGGATCCGAATCATGAAAATCACGGAATGTTTGATGAACCTATTACTATCAGACCTCTTGGGGTTTTGTGGGAAATGTGATTACACGATCAATATTGATTCAATTATATTGATTCAATATTGGTTCGTCGTTCAAAGTTTATGTGTTTCATATGTGAAAAAGTACTATCTATCAGATCAAAAATTATTGATTTGTCGAATTGGATAGTTCGAATGTTGAATTTATATCTTGGAAGTGTAATAGTTTTTTTTTATAATAGTTTTGTTTCGAAAGTTCACTTGCGCTGCCACAATTCAAAATAGGAAAAATTATTTGCTAATATAATGACAAACTAAGTATATATATTGTCATAAGCTGCTAAAATTTCAGTTTCAGTTGTAAAATTTAGGTTTATAGAAATGCACTGTCGTGTCACTTCGTCCCAATCCTTTCAACTTTCTCCAAGTGTTTACTAAATTTTAAATCGTTACCTCAGACAAAACATTGTAACATAAAAGTTTGTTTTTCCCACCTTTTTGACCTGAATCATACTTAAGGTCTCACATGACGGAACATTTAACGTCGGTAAATCCCTTTCAGATCTTGGATCAAAGTTTTTCGAGTTTGCCAGGGAATCGGCTCGAGTTTACATCAGTTTTGTTCACATCATTTTCGCCATCGTTTTTGTAGAACAGCACTCCAAAGATAAATTCCCTCATTTGTTCTTGGAAGAAAACATGATAAAATACCCTCTGTTCAGGTTTCACACATTTATTTCAGATTTGTATTTGATTATGATGACCGAAATAAAAACTCAGCCCCGAAACTTACCAACAATATAGTCTCATCTTAGCTTAAAAAAAACATTTCCGAGATAGTGATCTTGAGATTGACCTTAACTTCTACGTGACCTATATTTAAAAAATATCTTTATACAATACAATACATTCATTAAACCAGTGGTTCTCAACCTTTTATGACTCGTGGCCCCATTTCGGAGGCTTTTAGCCCTCATGGCCCCCACTTTAATATTCCAGAGGTATTAATAGGGTTAATTTCATTGATAGATTCCAAATCCCATTATGTTAAAACAATTGATTAATTTTACATGTGATAATTATCTCAAAACTTTTCTTCTTCGGTATAAGCAGTTATACATGTATGTGTGTGCTGTTTGGTATTTGGAGAATAAACTGACCAACTAAAAATATACAAATAAATTGTGAGAATTTAACGTCATAACCATGACTGGTTGTATAGGAAGCGACTGACTTGTTGAGCTTGTAGACAAACATTGCTTCATCGGATTATACGGATTTGATATATTGACGGTAAGAAAGCCAAGAAGGTCTAAAATGCAGTTACCAGATATTATGAAATATTTGTCAACTTAATTGCAGTAAAATACGAGCAATAAAATTATATATGGACTGCAGCACAGTAATTGGCTGTAAATACTATCGTAATAAATGTTCTGAATGGGCAAATCAATGTCAGTCCCTGTTATATGATTACCTTATCAAAGTCCTGCATATGGAACAATTAACTGGTCAACTAATCCAAAAACTAAGTTTGACTGGTAATCTGACGAGTGGGCGGGGTCCATGAACTTTTCTTTAACGGGATAAGTATGAATAAGCTAAGATTTTTGTAAGAAAGTCTCAGAATGTGAAGTCTTAAAAATTAAAATTGACGATATAAACGAGTTAAATTTCTAACGCTTTGATTTACATAATATATAAACTATAAATGCAAGAAGGACCTACTGTGTGATTGTCTTCGATACATTGGGTCCAGTTGAACTACAACAAGCATATCATAAAACTATGTTAATAAATCTTCATATAACTAAGTATATTTATATCTCGAAAATAAATATACTTGAGTCCTCGGAGATGGAGGTTGTGATAAGCGTAGTTTGGATGAAAATGCAATAAGATAAACTAGAAGTTCATCGTCAGAAGTGAATTATATGTAGTTAATTGAAAGTAAAAAGATATGATAAACTAAGTACATCTTACCTAATTTATTCAGTGTCTAGTAAAAGTAAATATTAAAGTGGCAATGAAATAAATATAACTACTATTACAGTTTTAAAAGTATTTTTAAATATTTATCAATATACATATAACAAAACACCTATTATTCGGCTTCGTTTCTTTCGATTTGCAATACTTTTTCGGGTTCAGTTGAGCGGCAATAAGTGTATATATGAATACTCTAATATTTAAAAATACGAAATTCCTATTTTGAGAACTTTGTATCCTAAATATCAGTACTAAGCCATGTCGCGAATTGATATTTCATATTGGCACAAAATCGCTCTAAGTTAAGTTAACGACATTAACTATCGGGAAAAGTGGCCGAGTGTCCAAAACCAATTCTCTATTATTTGAGCAGAATCTTAAACTGTGGGTCGGTCACTCCTCGAGGGAGGCGTAGTCTGCTGCCCATGACTAGTTTATCACTGTCACAAATAAACAAGCATATGATCAGCAGTCGATTGCCGCAATTTTTTCAATTGCCTTTATTTGTTTGGTGCTAATTATTTTCATTTATGTTTCAGGCAACAGTTTTGAATATTTTCAATAAAACGAGTCTGGCAAATCGACACGCCCTCTTTTTAGAGTTTGTCATGTCTTGTGCCCCCCTTCAAAAACAACTAGCTAACAATAAGCTACAAATAACAGATAGTGAGCCGAAAGTATGTTTTATTCAAAAACACGTTGAAAATGTGTGGATGAAACGTAAATATTCAAAATAAAGAAATGTAAATATCCAAAATAAGGCGGACAGGATCAAACCTTACAAATATTTATATTTTACTTAGCTTCACGCCCACTAGAAAAATTGTCTACGCGTCCCAGCGTTTCAGAACCACTGATTTAGAGTAAGATGCTACTAAAAACTAAATAGTTTGAAAGGAAGCACTACTTTACTTGGCATCATAAAACGAGATGAATGTTAACCCACCAGATCATGGAAAACGGACTTAAGAAAACTTTTTGTTCAACATTTTATGGAAAAGTATATAATATGTGTGATTGAACAAATAGCCTACCCCTACAAAGACTAATTGAAGATAGCTCATTCAAAATTCGATTAACCAACTCCATATTCAGTTATTGAAATGCAACACACCTTTTGTTTATTCGAAACTAAGTTAGGTCATATGTACAGAAATGTAATTTGTAAAAAGTCATACAAACAAACAAAAGTTTGTACAATCAGAAAGAGGCTTTTCAGCGACATTGCAAACGTAAATATAAAGGCTTCGATTTGCGACCAATATTTTCGAGCATTGTTCCCTCAAAGTATCTTGGAAATGGTAAATTGCGGGTGACTCAAGTCGGCCTGTGTGCTTTCATTAAACAAATCGACCTAAATATTCGCAAATGCAAACAGTATTTCTTCGACTTTTGATGGAGCATTTGGGACCGTTTTGTCAGCAAGCTTGAATACGAGCGGCAGCGAAACGTTCAAATAATGCTACTGTTGTTGTTAATTCACTATGGACCTGACACTTTCGTGTCGAGATTTTATGATCTAACTGACTATATAATATATCATGTCCTATCCGCCTATATTATACGGAAAACGAACAAATACAAAGAAGGTGTCGGGGAAACTGTCCATTGTGACAAGTGGAAAGATGGGGGTTGCGATTTAGTCCAGAGATAAGCGCAAAACCTCACAGTCGAAAGTAAAGAAGAAATTCAAGAAAACAAATTCTTCGCGGTAAATAAACAACCTCGGACACATAATATTATTTATTGCTTTGTTATCATCATTAAATTCTAAATATGTAATTAACTTCAAATCAACATGTAAAATATAAATGATATAGAATGCAACATACAGGGTGATCAAACCAAGTGCAGACAAATGTTTATTATTTAAAATATCTACATTATAAAAATGTGAGAAAGAAAAAAATATTTTGCAGAAAATATCATTGTAAACATAAATATTAAGATTCATTGTTATTTTTCGATATATCCTCCCTTTGCCTTCACTACACGCCTCGATCTGATTGAAACTTGACTGCACGAGGCACGTATGGTGTCTTCTGAAATTTTGTCCCAACAGGTCATCAATTTATGCCCTAATATTAGTTGTTGTCAGTCTGATACACGGGAGTATTTCACGTGGTACGAAAGCAGCTTTGAATTATTGCAACAATTAACTTTTGTATTCGCTAAACGGCGTTTATAAGGCTACCAATCCTTGTCGTTAGAGAGCGCCCTCGCCCATTACTTTACCAAGATTACCAAAACTACTGACTACTGAAAACACGCGTATTCCAGCGTTCGATCGGACCCGCTAGCTGTTTCAATCTAACTTGGAAAAAAAAATAATTTCAGAAACCCTTTCAAAATTTTTGGCTACGCCCCTGTGCCCACCTGAAACGAAACAGGGACGTTTTTGCCAATTTGTCCGTTACGTCACAATACATCTTATCATAATCGCTAAATTATTGGAAACCTCGTACGAATACACTTTGAACAGTACTAGCCGCTATCACGAACGCTCCCTCATTTAATGCAGACGCACTGTAAAATATCATGCAAAATGGCGAAACATGCCCGTTCCGTTTTTAGTGGACAGTAACCGACGAGGGCGATCTTTAAAAGACAAGGATCTGTAGCGCTACAATCGCTTTTCAGCGAATACAAAGATTGATTGTTGCAATGATTCAAAGCTGCTTGCGTACCACTAGTGGTGCGCGTAACTCAGATTGAGAGCAACTGCTCTAAAGCATAGATGACTTATTGGGACAAGATTTCGGAAGAAACCATACGTGCCTCGTGCAGTCAAGTTCCGAACAGATCGAGGAGTGTGGTGAAGGCAAAGGGAGGATATATCAGAAAATAACAATGAATTATATTATTTATCTTTATAATGCCATTTTCCGCAAAATAATTTTTTCTCTCTCACATTTATATTGTAGATATTTCAATAAACATTTGTCTACACTTGGTCTGATCACCCTGTATGTAAAAGGTTTGTGAGCTGCACCATAAAT
Source organism: Styela clava (assembly GCF_964204865.1). Taxonomy (NCBI): domain Eukaryota; kingdom Metazoa; phylum Chordata; class Ascidiacea; order Stolidobranchia; family Styelidae; genus Styela; species Styela clava. The sequence goes on along the minus strand of NC_135262.1, from coordinate 14,863,829 downwards.
ATCATGGTATGGGAAACGAACACACAGCTCCATATGTCATTCTGGAAGGATCCGAGTTGACAACAGTGGAAACAGGAAAATCAATGACAAACAAAAAAAGTCTTGTCCACGTTTTCTGCTGAGGAGCATCAAATATTCCATACCAAACGAAGTTGTCTAAACTACCCGGAGGAGAAACCACTCCAGTCTGAAATAAATCAAGAAGATTAATGATATTAAACTTGATGAAAATGTAGATAGTTGTAATATCTGATAATCAATATGTTAACGTTTACACAACATAAATCGAACTGAATTATATTGGTAACCTGCGACAAAGGCAGAGACTCAAAATTAGAAAAGCTGAAATGTTTATACAGCTTTGTAGCATTGAGTCAACATCACGTATCTGATCTTCAAATCTCGAGAAAATATTGCTTTGATCGATGATTTCAACAATCTGATCAGAAAAAATATAATTCTTCCTACTCAATCTCTGAAAATTATGAAGGCAAAATTGGAAGTATAGAGACTGCAGCCTTTTATCAGAAACTTCTAAATTTGGGCATTATTGTTCATTGCGGTCAAGCAAGGAATGTAAGTTTGTTGATTTAATAGTCCAAGTTATGAAACTTTTTGAATAAAACTTTCTGTAAACACGATTTGAAATGGACGATAAATGGAATTGTCTACGATGACTGGCAACTGTGTTTTGTGCGACGATAACAGAAAAACCGAATCCACTATGATACACGTGGAAAAAAATATCGAACTCGCTTTACGATGATTAAGTTTTCAAAATAGTCTTATAAATTTGGTCGCGGATCTATAGCAAGGGCAATATTTTATATATGAAATAACGAATCAACAATTTGTAAAGGTCAAATGTGCACATGATTGAACCAATATTTCTTAACCTTTATGCCTTTGAAAAAAATCGTGGGCGAGAAAATCTAAAAAAAATATATTTGGATTATCATAAAAATGTTGTTTCTTCATTATTAACCGTGAAAATAACTTTCAGTCAAGTTTAAAAATCTATAATATAGTAGATAAACTGTGAATTTCAATACAATACAATTTTCGTGAGACCAAATTCACAACCAAAATAACAGAAAGATTTTTTGCTATAAACGAAATGAATTCTCCATTGATTGTCATGGCATTAGATTGATATTGATTTGTGATGGAATCTTTTTTTTTTGAGGTGATAAAACAGTTGCCACTGCTTTCCCCAATTTCCCCAACCCGATCTACGTTATATGTGATCATAAATCTTATCTATAGACATCAATATTAAGTAATGACGTCGGCATAATCGGAGATGAGATCATTGATCATGTAGATTATAAAATTGGTTCTGCAAAAGCACATCGATAGTAACGCTCATCTTCAAAATCAATCCATCATGATAAACTCTAAAAAAAGTTTTGAATCTAACACACTTGGCGGTAGTTGCGTTTATACCTTCAAATCAACAGTCATATTTGTCCATGCGCTTGACCAATAACGATGTGGAGGAATCATTTTCATCAATTTCGAAGAAATGAACGTATCAATACTGGGATCATCTTTCGGTATGACAGCAATTTCCATCGACATTTGTTTGCAAATAGAAACTGCTCGTAAATAATCGACATCTGGTTTTTGATGGATTTCAGTCCAGTAACACAGACCTCTTTTTTCATTTTTTACTTCACAAAATTCTGAGAAAACATAAACGCAAGAGAAAAGATTCTTCAAAACATATCTCAATGTCATAGTTACATGCTTATAATAGTATATAATTATATCATAGTATAATGAAATTAGACTTTTTGGAAAATGTTCATAAGTCTTGCTTTTTTGCTGCACGCTCATAGATACAGTCAATCCTGCGATAAACGTTCCTAATTTATTTTATTTAAAACTTGCCGGATCTTCTGTCTAACTCAGGGTGGTCCAAGGTTGTCGGCTCCGGGGCCACAAAATTATTTTTGCATTGTTCGCGGGCCACAATAGTGCCAAGAATAGGTAAACAGTGCAATACATACCAAACACTTTTATTTTGCAAACACATTGATCAGTATTTGTTATTTATTAAGCTAACACATTAAGGCATGTAAAAACCACCAAAAAACTTTCTAAAACCTACAAAACTTTTTCTATATCTACATTTATTGTAGGATTTCAAACTCTTCATAACGGAAAAAGTGCTTCCACAAATTTAGGAAATATCTTGACACTGGAAATGCTCATTGCCGCTCTAAATTATATTCTTTTATCACCGACACAACTTGCAGTGAGCATTGTGGTGTTTTTCCTCCCACATCTAGTTAAAAATCTGTTTGAATTTGTCAACTTTTTTTTTCAAACTTATGTTCACAAAATAACAGATTGATTGATTACACAATGTGAGGTACAGGAGAGTAATTACTAAATTTTCCGACATATAGGCATCATTTTCCGCATTCGATTTTTAAATTTCTATGATGCCAAAATTGTTAGCATATATTCCCGACCAAACGTTGCCTCAGCTAGCCATATCACTAGTAAATTCAGTGACATTAGTGATGTAACACAAAGTGTAACCGCTTGTAAGTGTACCGTATACATCAGAAGATTTTTCTGGTTAATTTTATGACTAAATAACACAAAATGCAATTTTTGATTACAGTATATTTTCTCGTTTTGTAGCCCGGGCCCATATTTTTAAACCAAACTCACTAACCGGGCCCTTATTCAAGCACGGACGCTTGTTGTTTTGTCAGGTTGTTTGTTTGTCAAGTCACATATACGGAAGATCGATCGTTACAATAATTAATATATTGTCATTTCCAGTCCTCCAGTATGATTCGAACGAGAATAACAAAAATTTTGACTTTTTCTACGCACCGCAGTTACAAATCCGCAAAAGAAGAAAAGTTTTGCGACGCCCTATCAATATTGAAACGAGAATATCGATTATGGATGAATTATATCTTATAATTAGCGAGTTATTTAATAATTAGGGATGGTACACGCGGTTTCACTATAGAGTCATGAATCGAAACCGCGGTTTCGATCGATAAGTCTTCGATCTCCGACCGATATTCTCGTTCTTATGTTCTGTTCACACGGGCGTCTATTCAAATTGGCCCTTATTAATCAAGATCGGGCGGTTAAACGAGCACATACGGTACTTTTCGAATGCGACGCGGGCCACAGATAATGAATCTGCGGACCGCATGTGTCCACGGGCCTGGATTTGCACCATTTCAACCCTTTTCACATCAGCCTTAGCTATTCCGTTTGGGACGCCTCTCTACCGTGACGATATATTTTTAAATTATTCATAAATTATTAAATTTAATTTGACCACATAATATCAATATTCCTGAACTGTATTATGCTGGCATAGATCAATTTATAAGTGTAACCGCTTGTATTACAACGTAACGCGTACCCAGAATCTTATATAAACAACCCACAATCTAGCAATCCTGAATTTTGCACACTTCCTATATCTTTCTACGTATGCTACAGGCAGCACTTTCTCGTCGTAGTCGTTGAAAATCCCACTATTATATTATAGTCCAACATCGAAAACGAATTTTTATCTCACTACCAGATTGTAGGCATGAGACAGTTATTGACATGAAATTGACCGTAATTGTAAAATATACAATTAACTGATTAAAATCGAACCAAATAAAAATATTGACTATCATTTTTTGCTTGGAATTGCTTACCATGCATATCCTCCCGTGTTATTGCCAGCGTTGATGCCGTCGTATCTGGAATAGTTTCTTTTTTGAGAACCAATAAAGTCACCGGCACAGCTATTGACACAGCCAAGATCACGATCACCACTCCAATAACAATGAATTTACGTTTTGCTGTTGAAAACACGAACTTGAAAAAATATTTCGGCAGAGTTTGTATGCTAAATTTAGAATGTTTTCACTTCGGTTTCATAAAAACCGTTCGACATATAATTACTGTTTGTTGTATAACGTTATAATGAAGTACTATGTACAACACGTATAAATTGAAGCATCAATAATAGAAATATTCTCATTAAAGAACGATTCCACAAAACGGCATGTAATCACCATGAAGTGTTGTTGAAAGTTGCAACCAATCATTTGATCTTCATCAAACCCGGGCTAAGATCCACTGTTTAGACTGAACTCTTTGGGTCGCCGAATGAAATACTAACCTAGTGAGTCTACTAAGTTGTGAGTGTGTCCTTAGCAGGGTTTACTATGTATTTTCATTAATTTTTTATTATTACTAATTAATTACAACTAATTAATTAGATGATGCTGTGTTCACAGTAACACTGTGCATTCTCAATTGTCACAAAAATTCATTATATACCATTGAAAGCGTGCAAACCTCAGTACTTCAGCACATATTTCACTTAAAACTAAAGGGTTTGAATACGATAACGTGATGAACAACTGACCTTATTCAACAGTTTTTGGAAATAAACTTACTTTTAGTATTTTCATTCGATAAAGTGCCCCGTACCTGATGTTTACCCAACTGCTTGTGTATTTTTTTCTTGCGATCATCTTTGCCTTTTACCATTGCGAGCCGTTATTGTCTGTATTGAAAGTTCTTCAATTTTTTTTTTTAATTCAATTTAGATACTCCTGTAGCAGGCATATAAAGCAGACCTTGAAATGTAAATTATTATCTATGATTCATTTTTATTGCAAAATGCCTGAAATTATACCCAAGTCTATCGAACGTGTACCTAATTCAACGCTGCTAGATAATATTCAGCGATTTTTCCAAACGTTTGCGAAAATTTCTTAGGTATTGATTTAGGTTTAGTTCATGGTTCAGTACGAAGTTTCTTTCAATGCTTCATTTACTTTCATTTTCACCTTCGATAATTCCACAAGCTAGCTGTGTGATGCAGGAGATAATTGCATTCCAATGTACATTTATTTGAATTATAAGTCAATTTAGACACATGCGGAAAGTTAACAAGTTCATGAAATGTTTTGTTTTATGTGTGCTATGAAAATCCATTAAAAGTCGGGTGTATCACGCACAAATTTTTGTGGCCAAATTTGGTTCTATATTTGCGTTTACCGCTTCGTTTGAGAAACTCGAAAGTCAACCCCACAGAAATCGTTTGATAACTAGCATGGTACGTTGATGACGTAGTACTGAGATCTCATCGGCGTAATTTTGCATTAGGCTGAAGGAATTTTCAGCGTTTTGTGATCTCATTCAAATAGTAAGCTAATCCTATTGGACTTTGCATTTTGATAGGGTTGGTAACGTGACATACAAATACAGCCAATATATATATGCAGCCAACTAATATCTATATAGCGGCAATGCTGACTAAAATCTTCAAATTAGATCGCGATCGACTGGTCGGTTATAAGATCAATACCATCAATATGGAGATGTTCTTGCACATTGACGTAAAGCAAACTAATAATAAAAATAAAACATTTTCTTATAATCCAACAGACACGGGAATAATGGGGTCATCATTCAGACACGTTGATGAGTTGGAAAATCCCTATAGGCTATTTATAATTACAAATCGTGAAATCATTTTCTCTGTCGCATCCCGGGCGCTTTAAATTTTTCTAATATTGAAATATTTTTCGTTCATGTGCCGATGCAACTGTGTGAGTCTTCATTTTTAGACATTGCTCAATTGTACGATGTTCCCAACTGCCTCTCTCTTTCTTTATATATATATATACTGCATTGTGTTTGCATTGAGACTTAATTAAGAATTCTTATAAAATCAACTGACTCCTAATTAATCTTTACAACAAATCCATTAATTTGCAGCACCCCTTCTTTGAATGAAAAAAGCATGTTATTACCAATATATGTGAAGCTTTTCGTGCATGATATGTAAAAAGTAATTCTTATGAAATGTCTTTACAAAAGTGATGCAGTTTGCTGTTCATTCAGCCTTTTTATGAATACATAAAAAACATATACAAAAGAAAACTTTGAACAAAGAATCAATATTAAAGTTCGCTTTAAATCACATTTCACACAAAACCCCAAGAAGTCTGCCAGTAGAAAAGTCATCAAACATTCCTTGATTTACACTGTTGGGATCCGATTCAACGTTAATGCCCACGTAAGGTCTTGCAGGATTGTATGGTCTGTTTGGAAACCAGTGTGTGTAGGCAGCAGTTCTTCCATTAAATAAATAAATTCTTCTAGTCTGAAGGATCAAAAGGAAAAAAGTTGAACAAAACATTTGCGCAAAGTTAATGAAGGCAAATGATCCAAAACATTGTGGTTTTACTTTGAAGGTGAAGACTTACACTCGTGTTCAATGTCATTCCCGTCCATATGTGATGGTAATAATGCCTGATGACGATTCGTGACCGGATTAATGCAACCATTTTATAGAAATGATCTTTGCTGTAAATATTAGCTGTATTTCCGCCTTTTGCTTGGTCTATATTTAGTCGGTTATCATTTGTAATTAACACGTAACACTTTCCATCGTAAACTTCATCGCAATTCTCTAAATATAAATGAGAATGTGTAAGCTGGTCTACAGTTATATTGAATATATATATATATATATATATATATATATATATATATGTATATATATATAAAAGTATTATAATATTAATTGAAGATTTTAAAAGTAAACGGTGATCCCCCGGAAAGGAAAACTTGTGTATCATACCTAAATCTCTTCTTGTCATACACTTTCCCTCCAAATTGTTTATTCTGTTCTCAGTACTTTTTTCTGTAGCATCAACGTCGGCAATGTCTAATGGAAAAAAAGTAAAGCCATTACAATAATGTTCAGAAATCCCATTCTTATTTTGATATATGTAAGTTGGAAACACTTGTGAGCAGATACAAGTTCTGGAATTTTTTGGCTTTGAATCGTACTATTTATGATAATATTAAATTTATCAATTTCGGAAATTCCCTATGTTTGATAAGCTTTTGCTTACACTTGTCATGGTGTCGCTAATTAGTCACTTAGTCGCAGAAGAAGCAAAGTCATTGTTCAATATTTAAATAAATGTTGTTATAATAACTACCTTGATGAATTCTTTGAAGTACAGTTTCATCAGCAACACCAGGAGCGGCTATTGCACCTTTCAAGCCTTTTGCACCCGGTGGTCCCTTTAAACCTTGCCGACCTGTGGTGCCAACATTTCCCTTTTATTCCAGGCGGTCCTTTTTCCGGGAGGTATTTGAAGTACAGTTTCATTAGCAACACCAGGAACGCCTATTGTACCTTTCGAGCCTTTTGCACCCGGTGTTCCCGATAAACCTTGCCGACCTGGGGTGCCAACATTTCCTTTTTCCCCCTTTATTCCAGGCGGTCCTTTTTTTCCGCGAGGTCCTTTAATTTGAGAACGGACTTCGGGTCTCTGTTGATTTTCATGTGCGAACACATCATCTAATTGTTCACAGACCATTCTTTTCTTATTGCCCTGGCTTTGTATACGGCCTAAGTTCAAGGCCAGCAAGAAAACAGCCAAATAAATGTAAATGCAAACATGCATTTTTATTGCCAATCTATTCACTCAAGCCGCATGTCAAACACGTATCTACAAGGGAACTGGTTTTCCTTTTTTTTCTTTTTTCTATATGACCACACTACTTATAGTGAGGTGAGATAACCCTTTTTCTATTTTATGCTACAAATGCCGAGTTTTTCTCGGGTGTATATGTTTGAGCGTTGACGTTGCCGAAAATCAATCACCAGTTTGATATCGTGAGTAACTCCACAAAAAGGTTTCTCATGTTTAATCAAGACTTCATAGGTGGCCTCCTGTGTGCCATACGCGGGGATGCAACGGAGGCTAACAACAGCAACCATTGTATTTGACTTCTCTCAAATACGAACGTTGGGCTGATAAAAAAAATTCTCGAAGAGATTCATTATAAGTATAAACCCCAAAGTCTCTGTCCTCCGGTGCTAGAATTGTTAATACTCTTCACTATACTTTAAACTTGATTACCTTCAGACACAATTATTTGTTGAGGGTGGATCTGTATGCTTATAATGCATAGATACTGTAGCGCAGGGGTGGCCGATCTGCAAGTATTCATGTATTATCCAAACAGCGAAAAATAAATATTCTCAAACAATGAATGTTATGTGACTGCTCAAACTTCAGTATCTAATTTACAATTTCCTCCAAACGCAATTCTTCGCTTTCCTAGAATTATAACAAATCGGGCAATTCGACCATTGCGCAAAAAATGTATCACACTACTTTTGGAATGAGACAATACCTTTCACATACTGCGAAAGTCAGTGGCGGCGCGTGGTCATTTTGACAACCGGGGCAAGCTACTGCGGGACCAAGTCACCCCCATCTACGGGAACAGGATGAGCGCTGTAAGTTCTCCCATCATTTTATGAGTATAAAAACCATTCCATCGGTAACAACCAATCGGCAAAAGCGACAATTTTTAACGATAAGAAAGTGTCTTTAAAACCGGTCCAAGTCAAGGGATTAATAAATATAGACATAGTTTATTTTGAAACCTCTTTCAAAAGGAAAGACAATATTTACCCAGATAAATACAATGACATATTAACAGAAACTTCGGGAAAGCAGACAAAGTCTAAAATAAGGTTTAAAACGTTACTATGAAGAAAGGAAAGTTAATGCAAAGATAAGGACATGCGTCGCTCACTCATAGATATATATGCTGCTAGACCTCTACTGCTTGAACATATATGCAACACGCCGCGGTTTCTTGGAAGCAAAATGCTCAATAACGCGCTGATTAAAGTCATGCATCCCAGAAATAACGTCTCTGTGAATGGATAAAACAGCCAAGGAATTTAATCTATCTTGCTTCATTGTGTTTCTGAGATACGTTTTAATACGCTTCAGCGTGCTGAATGTTCGCTCTGCGTCGGCGGAAGAAATAGGCGTCGTCAAAATGATGTCCAGAAATTTTGCAAACGCCACAAAGGTAGTTACTAGAGTGTTATCTATGAGGAACCCATAGAGCGCGCAAGTTGATGTGATGTTCAAAAAAGTTTGATTGGTGTATATACATCGCAATTCATTTTCCAATTTACCCACGTTTATCATGGGGTAAAATTTGGAGACAGTAGCCAACAAATGGATGGGAAATTGACGTTCAAATTTTGAAAAATTTTTGGGGTTCATCAAAGAGAACGCGGCAAGGTGTTCAGTGCGCAGACGATCGCCTATTTGATTCACCAGAATGTCACAGCATTCCTCTGCAGACAAAATCAAACGCTGCGTTGTTTGCCCGCGGCGTAAAGAAGCACTCCTTGTGTCGTCGTAGTTTATTGTTTTCCGGATACGAGATGCAGCATCGCAGAAGTCTGAAATACACGACTGCACAGACGCTCCATCCATTAGCCTTGACTGCAATGCGCCGTATAATACATCCACGTGATAGAATATTGTGGAGAAAAAAGCGAGAAAAAATGAAAACTCACCATCTTCTAGCAGACGCTTTAGACCTGCCGCCTCCCTCACAGAGCGTTCGTCCCAAACCGGAGAGCTCTGAATGCCATTGAAACACTCAATGAGCTCGGACCTAATTTCGGACACGCCCTGCACCACGCGTGATTGAAAGTTCCAACGTGTTGGTGCACAAGCTGGGAGACGGCGGCTACATATCTGGTGAAGGCGGTCAGAGCGCTTCGGCGAAACGGAAAAAAATGAAGAAAACCCCGAAACGTTTGCAAAAAATATACGGACGAGAGGGGTATCAAGACACATATTTTTAATAACGAGGTTGAATTGGTGTGCATAACAATGTAAAAAATGCGCATGAGGAAAATCTTCTTTTATATAAACTTGAACACCATGTTTCGACCCACTCATGACTGCCGCGCCGTCATAACTTTGAGCTATCAATTTTGACTTCGCGTTGTAAGGCTGTAACACTTCTTTCAGTACAGCCGATATCCCGCAAGCCGTGTGATCAACGATTGGTACAAAGCTGTGAAATCTCTCGGTAGGTTTACCATCTTTCACAAACCGAAAAATCACAGCCAGTTGGGAAACGCACGTGATGTCAGTTGTCTCGTCAGACTGAATCGAAAGGAACTGGCAATTCTCAATTTCCAGAGCCAAATGTTGTAAATAAATTTTATACATTGAGTCGAGCAAATCATTTTGGATATCCTTAGATGTCCCTTTCGAAACAGTTGCGGCATCAAGATGATCTCTCAATACTGTATCTAGGGATGCGGTGTATTCCACCATATCCAAAAATACCCCTCTATTAGAAGAGCCAGCCCGTTCATCGTGCCCACGGAGGGACAGCTCGTGACAACCAATGAACTTCAAAACATCTATCAATCGACCGAGAACATGGCGGTTTTTCTCGACGTTTTGGTTGTGCCGACGAATAGAAACCGCGCGTCCTTCATCCAACTGTGCTGCAATATTAACATTTCCGAATGTTCGGTATTTTACTGCATTGTCCAGATGCTCCATAGAGGATTGATGATCCCTGGCACGCTCGGAAAGATGATTAAGATCTCTAAAACCAAATTCACACCAACGTGAGTCACGGCGGTAGCAAAAAGTAGGCAATAAAAACAAAACAGTGCATTTTTGTCCTCGCTGTAACACAACCATTCGTGTTTTTTATACCAAGTTTCTGCGCAGAATGTACGCCGACGCTTTCCTCCGTCATGGGATTGTTCCAGTGAACAATTTTTTGGTTGATAAGGCCCAAGACGTTGTACCTCTAATTTTTGTTCCAGCGGCAGCTGCGAAAACGGAGTGCGAAGTAGTGCATCAACCTTATTCATTATGAGGTCTAAGGCTAAGAAATGCGAAGCCGGAAAGAAGTGAGGAGCTCAAAAGGAATGTGGAAAATCGAAAGCAAATGGACTAAAGGTCTCTAACTGATTCAAATAGCGAAACAAGCGACAAAAACGAAGGCGAGGAAACTATCAACTCTTCAAGCAACCAACGAACGAGAAGGAATGCGTGAATATGTCAACACGTTGTTGTAAGAAACGTCGGCATTGTGTCGTCATAATTCCGGGGCTAGCCCCGATGATTTAGTAAAAGAAACAGAAAACAAACGAGACAAATGCGGCGAGTGGAGGATAAAAGAGAGAATACGATATACAATGAGCAACCGGGGCAAAATCGGCGTCGCCCCGTCGACGTTCGGCGAAGGCTTTGCGAGCGAAAAATGAACCATGTCGGGAGAATATGGCTAGTGTAGACAGTCTGTGCAACCGATATTGAGGTATTTTTCGAATATTTTTTATTATACCGAAAAAACAACCGGGGCATTGCCCCGGTTGGCCCTATTGACGCGCCGCCACTGGCGGAAGTTATTGTTGGATCGTTTGTCAGTCTAGACACGCGATATTCGGTACTTCATTTTTAAAACTTGGCAGCGGAAAAACTTGCATTTGTTACGAAATAATATGCTTTACCGGGCTTGCCCAGACTCAAATACTGTATGTGTATATTTTATTTTGCGCATGGAAATCACTGTATACCGCCTGGTGTTGAACACAAAACTGGTTTGAGGCAATTTTTGGGGGTATTTCAATGAAATTCACTCAACATCAGACGCGATCGACAGCTAGAACCGTGGCGACCGACGTGTTGGCCACCCCTGCTGGGTGACCGTACATTTGAACCCGTATATCCGCGGGTTCAATCTATATGAGGGTGCTAAAATCCACGGGTTAGGGTTAGTATGAGTTCAAATATCCGTAAAAAAAATTCCATAGGTGCAATAGTATGCAGGTGCAATTGTCGTGGGTTCAAATTTTATTGAAACCCCCCTGCTGTATAGCAAGAATAAATAAATACTTACGTCAAAGAGTCAAACTTAGAATGGAATTATCCATTTTTAACGTCGTTATCACAGATGCAATCCTCCCAGATAAAAATATATCTAAATAAGAATAATCGTGGCATCAAAGAAGGCGAGGCAGAGACTTGCGTGACAAATGAGTATGCTTCTGTAAAACCCTACCATGAATATGTATGGCCTTTTTCCTATATCATATTTTCCATGAATTCAGCGCGCCATTAATGCCAGATTAGTATTACACTAATATAATATACATGTGAAATGCCCCCAAACGGGCATAGGTGTTCTAAAAAGCATACTGATTTGTCTTGTGCGTTACCTTGAGGCCATGAGTTTCTGGTCTCGAAAATGTTTACACCAGGGGAGTGTGGTGTTAGTATTTCTTCACAGTGTAATTATTAGATAAACAATGTACTCTTGATTGCCCTAGCTCTGTCGTACTGCATACTTCAATGTTTGCGTGTTATTCTATTGTTTACAGTGTTAAGTTGTGGTAGTGGTGTTCTTATGTTTAATAAAGCCTAGAATCGGTATCCTGTTATCTTTCATAACAATTTATTAAACATAACTTAACGAACCAACCACAATGGATAAAGTTTTAAAGCCGGAGAAACTAGACACAGATCCTGATACACGTGACGCGGAATGCGAATGGCTGCATTGGCAAAAGACATTCGAAAATTTCTTGGAAGCTTTACCCACTGAAGGACTTGATAAATTGGGAGTATTAACAAACTATGTGTCTCCGAGAACTTATAGATATATTAGAAATATCACAACTTATGATGAAGCCATAGATACGTTGAAAGGGATTTTTGTACAGACAAAGAATGAAATATATGCACGTCATATGTTGGCCACGCGATCCCAACAAACTTCTGAGTCAGTTGCTGAATATTTAAGAGCATTGACAGAATTGAGCAAAGATTGTAACTTCCAGAACGTATCTGCTAAAGAATACCAGAATGAATATATTCGGGACTCTTTTATACGTGGCTTGAATTCCAGTTGGATACGCCAACGACTGCTGGAGAATAAGAAATTGACACTGGACGAAATGGTTGATCAAGCCAAATCATTGGAAACTGCCGTTCGAAATTCACAATCTTATGCTATAAACGAAAACACTTCCGTCGGAGCAGTACCTTCAACAATACAATCAAACAATTTCGATGTTGGATCGTTGCCAGATAATGCAGCGATGACTATTAGAAGTAAATGCATTTTCTGTGGTAATAGTAGACACCCACGATCCAAATGCCCAGCTCGGGAAGTAGTCTGTTTCAAGTGTCAAAAGAAAGGACATTTTGCAAAGGTCTGTCGCGGAAGAACTATTTCGAACAATGACTCCAGCAGTCGCCTTGACATTTCAGCAATGATACCACATTCAACATTGGCTACTATTCATGACAAACCTTATGTTGGATACGTTACGTCTACATTACGACAAGCCACAGCCTGGGTAGAAGTCGGTCAACGAAAAGTACGAGCTTTGTTCGACAGTGGTAGTTCGGAAAATTATATTCACCCAAGGCTGGTAAAATCTCTTAGGCTCAACGTTCGTACGACAAAGAATGTCATTTCCATGGCATCGTCTAAATGTTCAGTAGAAGTTCTTGGATGTACTGAAATGGATTTATACTATAATAATCATAAATATAGCGGAGTTAAGTTTGGTGTAATCGACAGCTTATGCGCTGATATGATCCTCGGACTCAATTTCCAAACCCTGCATAAAAGTGTAAGATTTCACTACGGTGGTAAAAAACCTGAATTATCAATCTGTGGTTTCTCGTCATTGAAAATAACCCCACCTGAACTGCGGACTGTCATCCAATAGCCACTAAATCGAGAAGATATTCACACGAAGATAGATTATTCATTCGAGACGAAGTAGCAAGACTTCAGCGAGAAGGAATTATCGAAACATGCCTTTCGCCATGGAGAGCTCAAGTCGTTGTGGTTAAAGCAGAAAATCGAAAGAAACGTTTGGCAATTGATTACTCGCAAACTATTAACAAGTTCACTTTATTGGACGCTTTTCCATTGCCAAAAATTTCAGAGTTAGTGAATGAAATCGCACAATATCGAGTTTTTAGTACTGTTGATCTCACTAGCGCTTATCATCAAGTTCCACTGAAACACCAAGATAGAGAGTTTACCGCGTTTGAAGCCGAGGGAAATTTATACCAATTCACAAGGCTGCCTTTCGGAATCACAAAGGGGGTCTCTTGTTTTCAGCGGATAATGAAGCAGCTCGTGAAAGAAGAACAACTGCGAGGAGTTTTTCCATATTTAGATAACATAACTATTTGTGGGATGACTAAAGAGGATCACGACAAAAACCTGGCTGCTTTCCTGGAATCTGCAAAACAACGAGGATTGATTTTTAATGAATCGAAAAGTATATGGACTACTCGAACATTGCCAATTTTAGGATATCAAATTGCTGAAGGTGAAATTCGTCCAGATCCCGAAAGATTAAAACCTTTACGCCAACTTCCAATACCATCAAATTCTAACGAATTGAGCAGATGCATGGGATTCTTTTCATACTATTCTAGATGGATTCCAAACTTTTCAAATAGAATCAGATCATTAACAAAATCGACCTCTTTTCCTCTTACTGACACTATAGGAGCTTTTCATGAACTAAAACAGTTAATAGAAAATGCTGTTCTCATTGCCGTTGATGAAAATATTCCATTTGGATTGGAAACTGATGCTTCAGATATTGCTATAGCAGCGACACTAAATCAATCTGGTCGTCCCGTGGCATTTTTTTCACGTACATTACACGGCTCTGAACTTAAACACCCTTCGGTCGAAAAAGAAGCTATGGCCATAGTTGTTGAAGCAGTACGACATTGGCGTCACTTTTTAACAGGAAGACGTTTCATCATGAAAACAGATCAGAAAAGTGTCTCTTACATGTTTGATTTACGCCACAAAGGTAAAATCAAAAATGAAAAAATAACAAGATGGAGAATTGAGCTATCCGGTTACTCTTTCGATATCGCATACAAACCAGGCAAAGACAATGTTGAACCAGACACTCTATCGAGGATTTCATGTGCTCTTCCTTCTACTAATATCCTCACTAAATTACATGATGCATTATGCCATCCAGGTATATCTAGATTCGCTCATTTTGTTAAGGTCCGTAATTTACCTTATTCGACTAATGAGTAAAGACGTTAAGCGAACGGTCTTGAATTGCCGTGTATGCAGAGAGATAAAACCTAAATACTATCGGCCTGAAGCAGGAACTCTTGTAAAAGCGACTCAGTCCTTTGAACGTTTAAGTATTGACTTCAAGGGACCTCTTCCGTCAAACAATCGCAACAAATATTTTCTCTGCGTAATTGACGAGTTTTCACGATTTCCCTTCGCTATTCCAACACCTGATGTTTCGGCCGCCAGTGTAATAAAAAGTCTAACTCCATTGTTCGCTGTATTTGGAATGCCTGCTTACATACATACTGATCGTGGTTCGGCTTTCATGAGTTGTGAGTTTAAAAGATTTTTGCAAGAAAAGGGTGTGTCTCACGGTAGAACAACTCCTTACAATCCTTCGGCGAATGGTCAAGTAGAACGGTGCAATGGTACAATTTGGAAAGGAATAAAACTTGCTTTAATGTCAAAAAGTTTGCCAATTGAATTTTGGCAAGATGTTCTATTAGATGTTTTGCATTCCATCAGATCACTGTTGTGCACTGCAACAGATGCAACACCACATGAACGGTTGTTCAATTTTGCAAGAAGATCTACCACAGGATATGCCGTTCCAACGTGGCGGACAAATTCTAAAATTGTTCTTCTCAAGAGACAGATTAGAAGAAACAAATCTGATCCATACGTCGATGAAGTGAAACTTCTGGATGCAAACAGACATTACGCTCATATTCGGTATTCAGATGGTAAAACCTCAACAGTATCAACAAAACATCTTGCACCGTGTGGTGATGGTACACCGTTTAGAAGTGAGAATAATGGAAGTTTCCCCGATAATCAACCTTCTCAATTACCTGTAAAGCAGGCTGATACAGCAGATTCGGACTATTTACCAAAAATATCGCATCCCGTTATCAACCAATCAAAAATTCAAGAAGGGGAAGAAAAGTCAAATATTCCTGGTGATGATGAAAAACACGAAACATCCCCAATGAAGATGATAGACACCCCGGCTCCTAGGCGTTCTACTAGAGAAAAGCGTCCAATTGATCGTTTACATTACTATGAGTGAAATGTTTTTTAAACTTTTTGTTAACTAATCTTTTAGGAAGGGGAAATTGTGGTGTTAGAATTTCTTTACAGTGTAATTATTAGATAAACAATGTACTCTTGATTGCCCTAGCTATGTCGTATTGCATACTTCACTGTTTGCGTGTTATTCTATTGTTTACAGTGTTAAGTTGTGGTAGTGGTGTTCTTATGTTTAATAATGCCTAGAATCGGTATCCTGTTATCTTTCATAACAGGGCCATGTAATAATGTAAAATTATAGTGACGCTGAAGGCCGGACCACAGAACATCTTATCACTTTTTAGCAACTCGAAGTTGAACTTTCAATTTGTTTTTCAATTCTGAATTTTGTCTCGCGTGGAGTCTCTTTTAATGAACTGCTCAGAGCAGTACGTGATGTTGAAAGAAGGATCATTTTGATGCGTGATTTTCGGGATTCGTGTAAGAAAAATGCGAATAATTTCCACGGTATGCTACTTCGTGATCAGGGATTGCTTGTCATTTTTTCTATTTCGATAATTACCAAAAGATCTCCATTCGGCCAGCCACTATAAAACAAGAAAGAAATATCTGCTTCACTAAATATTTCTTCTCCAAAGATACTTTTTGATAAATATTTTCAACTCGTATTTACCATCGTAACTAGCAGGAGGTTTCGTACAATGGTGTTGTTTGCTTTAACAAATTACTCTAACCACATCTTGATTGTGTTTAACAATAAAGTATTTCATACACCACTGAATGTCGAACTTTGGTCATTCATAACCAACCTTGCTTTCTACTGGTAAACATTTTAACTTTTTTAATCTCAGCATGGCACCATTGAAAAATTTCACGTTAATATTTCCTTGCCAGACAAATTGTCATCCCAATCCGACGTAGTTACATGACACAACGTAGAAAACACCGATAAGTTTTATTTATGAAGTTATTGCTGACCGCTACCAGGTAGACCAAATAATCAACCCTCGGCTATCGTGTTCATTCCAGGCACAAATATAAATATGTAGGTTACAGTATATATACTTTAAATAATCTTGTCTTTCTACTATTTTGCCTCAATTAAAATGATTCGAATGATTGATACATTTTCGGAGACGCTTTACAATGCTTTTCTTATGGCGTTACCGCACTATGATTTCGTAAGATTTCCGACCAGACAAATCGGTATGACCATTTTCTTTTAATTTGTGATATCAAAAGATTTCAACGTCTATCATTCCACTCGACTAAACTCGGATATATCATACGTTGTTGTTGTTGTTATTGGACACGTCGGTGGACATAACGATCGTTTCAATAGTATGTTGGTATTGTTGTTCGTATTCTTGTTCTTTGACACGTTATGAAAAGTCGCTTTTCTTATTGATTACCAGACCAATTGCTTTGAAATTTTCAGTGAGTAAATATTATATTTATCGCTCAAAGGCTATTACTCTTTTTTTGCTATGACGTCATCAAAATTTGCCACTATGTGGCGCAACGTGCCATATACTTGAGCATAGCTCTCTTGTTATATGTTTTATGGCGCTTATAACTTCAGTGGTCTTTTGCGCCATTTATCAATTTGAATTTGAAATCTTAAACTGACATATTATACAATATTTACAAATAAATAGTTATAAAATTAAATCAATTACAATAAATAACTAATCCTAAATATCTCTGCCCGTAGAGTCGTAAACAAAACAAATTCAATAACAGTTTCAATAATGTCCATGTTACTAAGCTCTTCTTCTCCAAAGTCGGTTCCAATTTAAGTTTTCTGGCTTTGCGAACGACTGGAATTCACAAATGTATAAATAATATATTCACATATTATTCCACTTTTTATTATGTACAGCTCATTTGCCCCGGTTAATTGCATACCTTTTCTCGCTTTCTTTCATACTTTGGATAAAGTTGACAAAAAGGTCAAATATGGGAAGAATATGCTGCAGCTTTCATCAATATATAAAACAAAACGTGCACAAATTAATATACAATTAATTAACTTGTTATTCGGGGGTCAAAATAACCTAAAAAACATTCTTTTTTATCTAGAGTAATTGCCGGATTGTCAGTAATAAAATATAAGTATTGAGTAACTTGTGCCCACAAATCTTGCGTGGTCGGACAATAAAAAAATAAGTGAAATAGGTCTTCAATTGCATTTTCACAAAATCCACAGAGATTTGAATTCACCAAGTTGAATCATTTTAAAATAAAAGGAATAGAGAATTTCTGTTCACCAAATGGTGTAAGTCACAGACTCCTTGTTCTCTCCAGTTTTTTTTATTTATAAAAAATGGCATTCTTGCATATTGCAATTTCTTGTTGTACCATAATGGTTCATTCATTATATAGATGGATATTGGCATTGCATGTTAATTCCTTGTATATGTACCAGGTACGAAGTCTATCCCTAATTGTTACAAAAGGAAGATTTTTTATGATGCGAGAATTATACCATAAATTTCCTTTTAGTAAACAATGTATTCTATATTTCGTAAATAATAAAGTTCAATGGCTTTCTAATTACTTTCTTTCGACTCATCAATAAGGTGATACAGCCATTTCAGTTTTTTAGAAATAATGACACTTCCAACATCTACCATATTAATTCCACCTTCCATTTTTGGGCCAATCAGTGTTTTACGCTTGACTCTTCCCCAATTTGAATTCCACAAAAAAAGAAATATATATTAAAGAATTCAGTGATTTTACGACTTTTTGGGGTATCGTAACTGGTAAAAATGTAAATTGATATGTAAAAAAGGATAGAATTAATGATTTGATTACACACACTTTTCCTAGAATTGTTAAATTTCTCATACGCCAAATTTGGATAATGTTTTGTACTTGCTGCAATTTCGACGGCAAGTTAAGTTCATATAGTTGTTTCAAATCAACCGTAATTGTAATTCCCAACAATTTAAATTTATAAGTCCAGATCAGATTGTGCTGAATATTTTGTTCACATATGCCACTTTTACTTCCAATAATCATTGGTTGTGATTTTTCAGCATTTGTTTTGCCCCCTGATATAATTCCAAACACTTCAGCTGTTCGAAGTAAATTTACTATTCTTTTAGATGAACCATCAGTAAATACTACGTATCTTCTGCAGCTAGGGCTATTTTAATTTCGTTTTCTGCGATTTTAAATCCAGTGATATCGGACCATAGTTGCAAATATTTCTATTCTTATGAGGAATAAATACGATGAGATTGGATCGCCTTGTTTAAGCCCTCTTTGGGGAATCGTTTGTCACAACATTAAAAAGAAGTGGAGATAATACGCTACCTTGAGGAATTCCGTTATCGATATATATTGAATATATCGGACATTGTGATGCTGATACGGACTTGAAAGGTACGAATGGCATGTAGTCCTATTTAGTAGACGCCAAACCTGAATTTAACAAATTTTATTGAATTTTATCCCGATGGGAATCCCATGGGATGGGACAGGTATAATTGCTATGGGATGGGAATGAGACATAAAAATATGTCCCATGGACAAGCCTGTCAATACCTTCTTGATAATTCTGACCATTTATTGTTGTAACTTTTCAAAAAGAAATCAATGACATGTCACGAACCCCCGTTCCACCCAACCTGTTATGATTACAAGAAAGTGACTGGACTCATTCAGGGAACGTATTCGTGGTATTCCATGGACATATCTTTTTTCGATGCCCGCTGGATTATGTTCTGCAGAGTGGCTTCGAACAGGTATTAAAGAGTTCATCGCTAGATGAAAACACATTCTACACCAGGGGTGCGCAATTACCTTTCTGAGTGGGCCAGTTACAGTCTATAGTAGTTTATTTACAGCAGCTATGCTAACGTTTATATAGTAATAAGTATCGTCCTCATGACGCTATTTTAACGGAAATTTATATCCATAAAAAGTATAGTCGTAATTCCAGCAGACACAACTGAGCCGGATGAAAAACTTCGATGGGCTGGATCCAACCCGCTGGCCGTAATTTTCCCTCCATGTTATACACCAGGGGTCGGCAACCCACGGCCCGCGGAGTAAAATAATTCGGCCCGAGATGCTTCACTGAATAATATCAACAAACCGGCTGTTTTCGCCATTATATTCTTTACGTAACAGAATTTATTGTCAGACACGTGAGATTAGATTACAGTATAACCCAACAGTTCATGAACAGTTACTTATTTGATGAGCTTACGATTTAATTATAATTAGACAACTGGAAACAAGACACGGAAAAGTTGATACTGGGTGCTGCGGGTTGAATGGCGCAGAAAAAATGCAATGCAATGAGGAAAGACAATCCATATTCTATTCGAAGATGTATCACTGCTTGATTTTTATAAAAATATATTCTTGAAGTAAAACTCAATTCAAATTTGACAAACTATACGAAAAAGTAGGGATTCATCGACTATATGTTTGGTTTTTACTTTCTAAAAATTTATGCGGCCCGACAAAAAGTTGCCGACTACTGTTATACACCATGGTATGCTACTTATATGCCGGGCCGTTTGCGAAATGAAATAGATTCTACCGCCGATATTGACGCAACGCATCTACCAAAAACAATCAATCTTTCCTTAATGCCACAAATCGTAAATATATACTACTACGAAGAAAAACACTTAATTTAATTCAACGAAAAAAGTATGCAAATTATACAAAAACCGCATCGCTGCACAGAAATTAGGATCTTGAAATCATTGAAAAATATTCATTAATCTTCCTATTATACAATAGCGGATTGAATGAATGTCAGTTATTTGTTTCATATGCATGGACCACCCCAAAGTGACTATAAACCAAGTGGAGACACCGAGTGCAATGGTGCGTATTGAACGTCATATTGGGTCCAACGAATCGGGGGAACGCGGCATCGTCGGTTTGTTTTAGCTTCGTGAGAAGGTCTCGTTCGTCAATTTGTTTGAAGATTTTTACTGTTTTTCATTTTATTCGGGTAATTTCATTATTGGACACGTAGTAGACATAGCGATCGTTTTAATATTATGTTGTTGTTGTTGTTGTTGTTCTTTGACACGTTTTTAAAAAATTCATTTTCTCTTTGATTACTGGACCAATTGCTTTGAAATTTTTCCATAGTTAAAGATAAAAATTTTCTTCAGAAGGCTATTACTTTTTTTTTGCTATGACGTCATCAAAATTATTGCCTTTAGGTAGCGCTACGTGTCCATATATTTGAGCATAGCTCTCTTGTTTTTTTTTTGGTATTTGTCTCGTGGAATCATACTGGTATCGTGCGGTTTCGTGAAAGTTGCGATAGTTATCTTATCATCAGGTGTGAGTTATGCATCTTTGAAACCTCATATCTCACGAACCTTATATTAGATGCAGATAAGTTTTATATTGTTTGAAAGACAATCTAGGAGTATAATTATAATTAGGAGATGAAGATAAAATGTCGCGATTATCATACAAAAATCGGCAAAATTGAAAAGCGTGAAATTTTTTTTGAAAAGCTTTCGAATTAAATAACAAAAACTTCGATTTGCTTGTTTTAAAATAATATGACATCGACACATTTGCATAGGTTGAGCATAGCTTTCGACATTAGATATAATTTGTCGTGCACCAGTAAAATTGTATTTATTGTAAGTTTTTTCATTCAATGTTCTCCAATTCTTGACATGTCCACTGCGCCAACTTGAGTTTAACAACAACGTTCCCAAATTACTTCGTTACGCAATTAAGTATCAACGTTCCGTATGAAAAACACATATCGCTTTCCTTCGCAAGTGTGAAACGTCATTAACCTAATGCATAGGTTTAAATCAGGTACTATTTGAACTGGTATTATGATACCTGTTCACACCATGCCAAACTTTTGAAGCCTGCGTTTTACATTAATCATCCCAGAAGCTGATGAAATAAATTTTCTCGGAAATATGTTTCTTAATTTAACGAGCTGTTGCTCCAAAAATTATAGAATGTAAACGGTTTCATGGCTAGCACATTGTGCGGCCTAATGAATTTCATCGAAGCATGTACATAATAAGGTACAAAATTTGAAAACCAGCCGCCGCGACTGGTGTTGCAGCTCTTACCATTTATTATTGGCAGGATATTTCGATTCTTTGAGTCAGAAAATGTAAAATATTTACTAGGTGATCTAGCGACGCCATCATGTCTTCTACGTTCTCGTTGATAAAACTTAATTGTAATTTTATCAATATCCAACAGTGAAAAATTAGCCCTGATGTTTCCGGGGGAACCCTATAAAGACACTGGGTTCAAATTGTTTGTTTGTTTCTATGGAAAGGGTCAATCCCGATGAATGCCCACAATCTTTACTAACTCTTTTTAGGTCTTACACACCTGATAAATATTTGAAAATGGATAGTTTTACCCAATATTTATGCCACCCATCCAAAAAAGCAATCGTATTTTCGCGCGAAGTATAAACTATATTTCGCGCAAATATTAAGCCTTTCATAATATATGTTCGCCTGTTACTTTTCTGACAGATAAAGTTGCTTGAAATATAATTTCCCATCTTGCCGCAATATCGCTTTCAAAATTTTGAAACGTTTCTCAATTTAAGGTTAAATATTCACGCAAAAGAGGAGACATCTGAAGTTATCAAAAAACGGTATGCTAGTAGACCTGCTGCAAGAGCTCAAGTCAAATAGTTGATAGATAATATATTATTTTATACACTCCAGATTATTAGATGTTCTTGTAAACTTGATATACGTCGTTATCCTTCATTCCATGCATGTAGTATATTTTTTTAATATTATTTTGGCAATGTACACCTTGTTGAAAATTTGCGATACGCATATTTTAGTATTATGACATGTACCGCAAAAATAGTGCAAGTTTCTGTAGTATAATTTGTATTGTAGTTCTGTCAGTTTGTTAAAATAGGTTCTGTGCAAGTAGCGATACTTACATCAGAAATTTTATAATATTTTAATAAGAAAATGTGTATCTTTTTGTTTAATATTTTGGTTTTATTGGAGTGTTGATTTATTGAGTGAAGTTGGATGACTTTAACCTTAACTTCGTATATGCTGACCATACCGCCGAGCCGAGTTATCCGAGAAACATCTGCGGATAATTAATTTTTCAGAAGATTGCTCATTCGTTTTGCCGCTGCGAAAGTTTGGTCCGAATTATTGAGCATCGTTTTTTTGTTATTCAGCTGTTTAACGATCGCAGGTTTAAATCACTTAGTTAGGATCATACAGCGATACACTCTAGCTAGACCCAAAATGGCTGGTGTGACGTCACACGAGCGCTTATAACGTTACCAAGGCATGTCCTCACTTGGTTTATAGTCACTTTGGACCACCCTACGGCGCCGAAGATCCAGCAATTCTCTTGCACATTCCCCTCGTGACTTGCTGTGCATTGGGCCGAGCAAAGAGGTGTGTCGGGGGCGCGTTCTGTTTAATTTATTTACTTTTAATCATTATTCTGTATTTGCTGTATCATATTTTATCATTTGAGTATTACTGTATTAGGCACTTGGCAGCTTGGTAATTGTTCGAATCGTTATTGCAAGGTAATTCGTTTTACTTTATAAAACTACGATGAAGCATGCTTTTGGATCTCTGGTTATTGTTTTGGCAACAATAATCTTTGTTAATGCAAATCAAAGGATTCTTCGCATGGATAAATTTGCAGGTAAACTGTATTATTATTAACTATAAGCTGCTAGCTAACCTAGCACACGGTACCGGTACCGTACTTAATTAAATCTTGGCGTAAGAAAATTGCATTGCGTGGTCAGAAGGTTGCACCACATTCAGACATTACTGCATTTGGGTCTCATGTAGTTTTGTAGACGTAATTTTTGAATGGCATAGTCAGGTGGGGGTTAGGATTGATACGTGAAAAAATTGTTATGCTACGCCCACTAGAAGTATGTTAGGTACAAAACTACATGAGACCCCTGCATTCTGACATTAGGCAAAGACAGCTGAACAGCAAGAGATAAAAGTATAGACAAACAGAAGTCTGGAAGTACTGAAGGCGTAACATGGTGGTAATTTTTATCCAAACCTCGCCTAAAATATTAGACTCTACCTACATTACTGCATTCTTCGGGTCTAGCGACTGAGCGAAGTGAACGCCTCACAATACCTGCTCAAATACTGAAATAACTGATCTAAGGCAGTCCTGTAAGGGTTGTGGCTTTGAGGCTTCTGCAAGTTCCGCGGTTTAATGAGAATTCTTGCACCGAAGTAGGCATACCAGTAGGCGTAGCCGATAAACTGTTTCGGCTTCAGCTCTAATGCCTCTAAATTCTGAGCTAACGGAATAACTTGAAAATGGAATTCTTTTGTGATTTTTATGAGAAAGGACCTGAAAAGGATATAAACAAGGAATTGAAATCAAGAAAATGATTAAATTTAATCACACTATGAAACCAATTGAAAGTGTTTAACCTTTTTGAAATTGGTAATTTTTGTTTTAGCTAAGAAGCCTCATCAGCAGACAGAAGTCACCTTTGCATTTGCATCATATTATCAAAATAACATGGTTTTGCAAATGGAGCCACATAGTGCTGTTATATGGGGATATGGAACTCCAGGAGCCACTGTCAATATTTCTGTAAACGTTCAAGATGTATACAGCACTAAAGTAAAAGTTCACTCTGGTAGGTATCATCATAAAGATTTGGTTCAAGGTTTCATGCACAAACCAAACAACCTTTGAAGCATAGTCGCCTGGCGGGTGATTCATCATGCTTTAGGATTACGTTTGCCATCGGCCCATCGCACCTCGGATTACTCTGCGTGGGTTTGCAGGTTTGAATCCTGTGGCCGTGGGGGTTAATTATGAAGATTTCTGCACTCCTCATTGGTGTAGGGTGGTTTACATAGCCGCTGGTCGGCTACGACTATCTCCACTTTCAAGTCTATGCATCTGAAGCAAACAACTGGCTAACCAATCCCATACTCGCCATAGACTGTTAAACGGATTAGTGATTGTGGTTTGCCATATAATTAAGTTTTCTCATCGACTTTCCTCCCCATCAGTATAAAAATAATATTTTATCCGTAATTTTCAAACAAAGCTTCGAATTTTTTTTTCCCATCTATATTTTTGCAATCTAATGACCATATGGGTCTTAGGTAAATGTTGTATTAATGTACATGAATATGAATTGTATTTTTATTATTTACAATTCACACAGGGTTTCCTGACAGAGGTATATGGATGGTGAAAATCAAGCCACAGCCTGCTGGTTCAACTTCTGATATTCAAGGAGTTCATGATCATTTTGGAAGTTTACAATGGATTTTGTTGAAAAATCTATTATTTGGCGAGGTGTATGTCTGCAGCGGACAAAGTAATATGGTCTTTACAATGAGTATGGTAAGTAGATTATCTTGATCACCTATATATTTTCTAATCAAAAGGTTTTAAAACAATTTTCTTTGGAGCATTTTTAAGAAGTAAGCAATATGATACTTTCATTTAAAATTGCATGGTAATTTCAATCAAAACGGCCTCGATTCGTTCATTATTTTATTTTGTAACTTTTTTTGAAATAGAAGTTGTCAAATACATGAAAAGTTGATGGAAGCTATTTTGCTCATGGTTTCCCACTTGTCAATGGAGCATGAATTTCTCCCAAGAATCACTATCTTTTGCAAATACAATAAATATATAGTCGTTAGCCATCTGTGGTTAGTTGTAACTCTTTCAAAAATAGTCTTTCCACTTTAAAGAGCCATAGACTCTGTTTTGGGCGAGCATGTATTAAAAATGCAGATTAGTGGCTTCCTTGTATTTGACTAAAGCCCTGTTTCTCTTCATCCTATTGCCCAATGGTAAAGTCCTTGGCAATATGTCTAATTGTTCTGATGCTTATGTTTTAGCAACAGCCTGGTAATTGCACTAGAAACCAAGTTTGGAATAGGCAGTGTCAATGATACATATTTAATATGGATTTTATGAATTATACGAAAAAGGCCAATCAAGTCTTATGCACAGGTTATTTTTCGTTTACACTTCAGGTGTACAATTCCTCAGAAGAATTGAAAGAAACCGTCAATTATAAGGATATTAGATTATTTACAGTTAATCAAAACTTCTCTGATGATCCTTTGTATGATATATCTGTCATTGAAGAATCGTGGTCCATTCCTTCACCAGGTACGTCTTTTTTTCATCTGTTTTCGATTAACTGTTGCCAGAGCATTTCATTGCAAAAGAGCATATTTGGGCAAATTTATAAGACTTCAAAATCATATATCATAAAAAAGGCTGAATCAGTTGATAGAGTAAAAGATGGATCAATTGTATACAATTATTGTTATATTCTTAATGAGTCAAGTTTTATTTCTTATTGTGTCAGAGTTAGTGGTGGTGATATATATATATATATATATTTCCTTGTGGCGAAGTACTCACGACTCCTAACCTTGCTTGAAGCAAATGTATATTTGAAAGAATCATCTAAATTTAACACATTTCATTTGAATCATTGTGTTATTAAAACAACCCTGCAGTTAGTAAAGTAACATCTGCTGGTCGCAACTTATTAAAAGCCTTGCATGTTTATTTTATCGGCCATCTCGCATACCATAGGTCGATCACAAGCATTGGTTTGAATCTTAATCATTTTTAATTAATGATTAAAATACTCTGCACAATCAATATTGCATTTGCACCATATACCATCTTTATAAATTAACCTGATGAAACCACATTTCATTGATGAGAATATATAACTGTGTCTCAGTCTGGTTTTGCAAAATTTTTGATTTTAGGAAATTATCTTTATTGTTGATTTGGTGTACTACAGTCACAGTGTAATGGAATACTGTAAAAAATAGAATTCCTTTGTGTTGACGTGTTGTGCAAACAGTGATACTATATACAAATATACTAATATGTTTTTCTGTTAGTCCGATGTCTATTATTGTGGATTTAGAATGTATACTATAGCATGTAATGACTGAGTGCCAATGCATTGTATATTTATCACTTCATAAAAAATACAAAAATTAGCTGAATGTACAATTTCAGTTATATTTTTAACCTATGATTTTATTTACCTACAAAGTGGAATCCCTTATGTACATTGTACATTTTTATATTTACTAGTTGTTAAGTAACTAAAAATTGTCATGTGAAGCAGCGCTTTACAACCTTTCTCAGTTCGCGACCTACTTTTATTACCATTTTTTCTTGCAACCCACAATGAAATGTTAATAATATATGAGAAAAGAAACAATGTATCCAATCCACATGCAATTTACAATTAATGCAAAACTTGAGCGTGCATATTTGATATTATCAACTCAAGTCGAGGCTTGATAGGAGACGGGCTAATTTGGAAGCACTGATGTAGAGCATATAACCACTTTAGGCACCTAGTTTGGACTTGTTTTACCAATCAGGCAAATCAACCCAATGCTTGTTTACTCCACTTCTTTATCATGCTTAGTATCCGTATCATGCTAAGCATTAGGAATATGCTTGTCATCGCACTTTGATTACCCTGCATGTGTCCGAATCCTAGATCCTGAGTGTCAAATTACTAGACTCCTCACCGCCACTGTTACGGCTTCCTCCACCACCATGCATCCAAAAAAAAAAAAATGACTAACTAATCCCAAAGCTGACATGAACTAGTAACCGGACGAGAGTTATATTATCTTGTATGATTATGCCATCTAATAAGCTTTCTTATTATATCTATATATCTTATTATAGTCCATGAATACAATTATCCGGTTAACTATATCCATATCTGACATGGAAACTTGGAAGAGGTCAAGGTTCGTAAATAAAGTTGTCATTTTTCATTTCAGAAACTGTTGGAGGGAAAGACTGGAGCTATTTTTCTGCTGTTTGTTGGTTGTTCGGGAAATATTTATATGATGAGTTGAAGATACCAATAGGTAAGAATATTCCCATTTAGTATTAAAATTTTGATGATTTATTTAGAAGTCACATTATTCGAATTTTTGTTCATTTAGGGTTTCAATATAGCTTTTGAACAGAATCATTTATTAGCTAGTCTGCATATCATATAATAATATTTCTCCCATTTGCAATGCTTGAAACTCATTACATTCATCTTTTTCTTGTAAGAATTATAAAAATTAACTTATAATCATTTTTCTAGGTTTAGTTGCAAGTACATGGGGTGGAACACCAGTCGAACCTTGGGCTCCTCCTGAAGTTTTTGATGTTTGTAATGAAACAAGCAAGTAAGAATAATTTTTAATAATATCAGGTGGCCTGGGGGAACATCCCAATTAATATTAGAAATCAAATTTTGAAAAAGGTCGCAAGCTGAATTAATATTTGTATGAAGTATTGCAAAATTATGAATGTAACAAAATGTTAAAAGATCAAAGGCTGAAGCCACTAAAATTTATGGCAGCTTTGCAACATTAACTAACCAATTCATTAACTACCAATCCAGCTCTGAGTGATTTATTATGTTTGTTTTAGCCAGACGCATTACATCAGGTAACATAGACTATAAGAGGCTAATAAACTCCAGCTCATTTTATTATGATAAACTTGGCTTTGACTCTACTTCCAACAACTGGGAAAACAACTCTGGAATCCCAGCTCTGAATTTAGGCCATATCTTTCATTTCTCAAGTAAAAAAATACTGCTGTGACTGTTTATATTAGAGTGGAGATATATTTATTTTACTTTTGACTTTAACACACTACTTGAGATGGAAGTTAAGAGTATTGCTAAAAAATAACATTACCCTACTTTGTTTTAGTGATGAAATTCCATCAGCTTATGATAATGATGGGTTTACTGGATACTGGGATAATAGTAAAATATGGAATGCACAGATACATCCTCTGATTAATATGACAATCAAGGGAGTTCTGTGGTACCAAGGTAAGTACCATGCTCCTGGAGCGATTCTTGTATAAGTATAATTGATTTATATCAATCGTGATTTGGATATTAATTTAGACTGAACAAATGCTGTACATATCATTATAGTTTGGTCCCAATTTCCAAATTTTAAAGAAAACTGTATTTATTATCATCTGAAAAAATTTTACATTAGAAATTTCCAAATATAATAATTCAAATTTTGAGATGAATTGTTTGGAATAGCGCTCTATTAGAAAGAGGTAACAGACAATGTATGTTTCCCCGACCCTCGACCCCGGAAAATTTCTCGCTATACTTTACTAATGCAAAATTTTGGATACTTATTTTGCAAGTGTTTGATAGAGTTGACTTTTAAAAACTGATTTACAAAACCATTATTTTAATTAAAATATACAACCACATGTCGCCTGCATGCTCACTCAAGCCTAGTCTATCGCAGCCAATTAATACCAATTAAAATACTTCATTTACAACTAATTTTTGAAAACACATCTAAAAACTGTTATAACAAGGCAATGTTTAAAACCATGCTTGAATATCTATCTGAACGAACAAGGTGTCTTAGCGACTCCAAAAAATCCAATTTGTTTCGCCATCCTTGGCTTTTTCCCGATTGGTCATTATTACGGAAATAAACAAGAAAATCGATGTTTGGGAAAACATCCATAAAGTTGTTGTCCAAATAATGACTTACTGCTCCCTATATGTATTATCACACTCCTACCCCCCATGTTACTACATGATCTACAAAATACACGTCAGAATATAGTGGTGAATTTGGGTCTTATGAACTTGGTTCATTTCATTTTGGCAGTACCAGGTCTCCAATGCCTTTATAATACTCTGAATTATCATTCATATTTGAGACCTGCTTGTTTTTAAAATCTGAAAGTTCTTGCTTCGAATGTCGTTTGGAGGAGTTTGATTGATTTTTCTTTACGCGCTCAATTCTAGGATTTCCAGCGACTCAGAATCCACTACTAAGATGGCAGTTGTTTCTTATATTTGACCAAATTCATAGCTGGGACATAATACTTTATTACGAATTGGGTATACATATCAATTGCAGTTTATTTTTTTATTTTTCTATGCAGGAGAATCAAATGAGGCATATCATACCAACTCCTATCAGTGTGTTTTCCCTCAAATGATTAAAAGTTGGAGAAAAAACTGGTATGAAGGCACAATGATGTCAACGGATCCAGATTTCCCCTTCGGATTTGTACAAATAGGAGATAAAACTTCAACATCAGGAAGTTTTGAGTTGATACGCTGGCATCAAACAGCGGATTATGGATATGTCCCCAATCCTGAAATGGAGAATACGTTCATGGCTGTTGCCATCGATTTGCCTGATAATGATTCTCCATATGCGAGGTTGGTGAATTTAAACTCAGTATTGTACAACAGTATAGGTATATTTTGACTTCATAACCAGATAAAATAAAACAAATTAAATTTGAGTCATAAGGACAAACAAACCTCGATGTGTTGCCAAAAGGAATGGTATATGTTCACCCACCTAAAAATATGTTAATACCTATTAATTAATAGTTAATACCTGCTCACATGCAGGCACATACAAACCACAAAGATGATTGTTATTAACAAACGAGAATAATTCATGATAATATTTTTAGTAACAAAGAGAAAATTCGGATATAAAATATTTGAATACAATAAACAAGACTAATATGGTTTTCATTTTTAGTGTTCATACACGTGATAAGCAGGATGTTGCACACCGTCTAGTAGCTGGTGCTCTTGCTGTTGCATATCATAGAACCATGGTTTTCGATGGACCGTTTCCTCAAAAACTAACTGAAAACACAAAACATGAAATATTGATTGAATATTCCAACTATCAACAATTATCTGTTGTTGACAACAACAACTTTCAGGTAAGATAAAGTGAGATGATTTATGTTATGTCTCTGCTAAAGAATCTTCTTGTTAAACATTGAGGATGGCATCCATTTGTGCAGTGAATAACCGCATCTGGAATTCAAATTGTATTCTCATTTACGAAAATTGGGGTCATATTTAGAGATGAAAGTTTAACCTTTAACCTGGAGTCTTAAGTTGAATTTCAGACTATAAGGAGACTGAATCATAATTTGAAACTGAATCAACTGAAAGTTTTGTATACAAGTTATATATTGTCGAGAATTTTTTATCAAAGTTAGTTTTAGATTAGAAGTTGAGGACTTTTTATTTTATTGCATGAGATTTTAACAGCTTTTTGTCAGACTTCACAACTCTGATTGAAACGAGCCCACTTATGTCAGAGTGGCCTGAATATGACTGATCTAAGAAAACATAATGTACGCCTAATTCGATCTAACTAAAAGAATAATAAATAATAGGAATAATAATTTTGAATGCTTGATCAACATAACAGACAATGAAAATGGTTCTAATAGAAACAAATTAGTTACTAATTGGAATCAGGCGAGCAAATGAAACGAGCCAGAAATTTAAACAAAAAGTGTCAAAAGAAATGTTACATATTTACTCAACTGAAGATATGTTTGTATTTGGGCTTAAAGGGTTAAAAAGGTCCACTTGTTTAACAAAGTGGTTAACTATGTTGTCATAATCTGTTTCAAACGTCATGATCACCACTACACTCTGGTTGCACTAACCTGTAAGATTGTGGTCCTTACAAAAAGGTAGATTCTTAGGATAGGATTTTCATAGGTATTCTGGAAGAGGAAAGCTGACAAGACCATTTAATCATTTGATATACCACAGCATTTTGTCAGGTTGTCTCGGGTCTGGTATGGAATTAGTTGGCTGGTTATTTTTTCAAATGCATGAACTTGTTGACGAAGAAAGCTGTAACCGACCAGTGCTTGTTAAGAGTGGAAGCTCGAAATGTAATAAAAATATCTTTAATTAATATTAGTATTCTAACTCAGAGGAGTCTTGCCTATTTTGAGTATTTCTTCATCATAGCCATATTCAACAAACTTCAAGTAAACATTAACATTTGGTTTTATCAGCTTTATTCTCTATTACAGATTTGTTGTGCAGATGAAAAATGTCAAGTCACAGATCCTTCAGACAGTCCACTTTGGTTTACAACTCCAATTCTTGGTTCCACTGACCATACGATCACCATAAGCAGCAAAAAATGTAGCGATGATTTCAAGTATGCTGAGAAAGTGAGATATGCATGGGAGCTAACCCCTTGTGAATTTAAGAATTGCTCCGTCTATAATACACTCGGATTTCCAGCTCCGCCATTTTTTTTAGATGTAACCTCTAAATAATGGGTTTTCAACATGTTTCTGACGATTTTTTAAAAATAATTTTTCATTTTTGAAAGACTTCATCCTGAATTCTTAAGAATTGCTCCGTCTATAATACACTCGGATTTCCAGCTCCGCCATTTTTCTTAGATGTAACCTCTAAATAATGGGTTTTCAACATATTTCTGACAATTTTTTAAAAATAATTTTTCATTTTTGAAAGACTACATCCTGAAATCTGTCTTCTTAATTTTCTTCAATTATGATTCGAATGAAATCTCAACTCTAGGGTAAAATAGTCAAGTGCAGTGGTTCCTCAAACTTTTTTTTATGTAGCTCAAAAACTCTCTGGCACATTAACTTATTCATACAAGGAAAAAAATGCAAAAGCAAAAAAATCTTTTTGCAATAATAGACACTTTCACTTTTATAATTAGGATTAAAATTGCCACTCGGTAGCAGAAAACAGGATCATCTTTCATCGCTATTACAATCAAAATTTACCTATAGCGACCCAAATGAAACTAAATTTATCAATAACTTTTTGCAATTTATAATGGATTTGTGGCCCTGCAGTGAGGGATGGCCCATTGGTTGTGAACCGATGGATTCTAGTGTATCATATTTCATAATGAAACACAAATCCAACATATGATTATATTGGCATTTCCACTATCTGGTCCTTCTGAACTTACTCGCTATTGAATACCAGATACTTCTTCTTTGGAAGGCAAATTTGGGGCTAAATTGTGCAATGCCTCATATAACAAATTTTTAACACAAGTGAGTATAGGTTTTCAAGTAAGTGTGAAACCAAAATTTAGTGCTCATTAGTTATATAACTATTTTGTTTTTGATATTCTCCAGCATATATTGTTCAAGGATTTAGAATCGACCACATCACTGTTTCATTCTGTATTATCATGCTTGTTTTATCACTTAAATTTTCAGACTGCAGTATATTATGCCAGTTACTTGTAGCAAATTTAACTATGCATATTTAGGGAAATCAAGACCTGGTAATGTCATCACCTTTACATCTTAGTCGTATCATAAAAAAAATCAATAGTATAAGTATATAATATCTTAATATTATGCCAAATTAGTTATGCAAGAATTGAATTATAATTGATTTCATTAAAGTTATGGTGTTTTGAGTTTTTCTGGTAGTTTCAGTATGTGTGATGCATAAAGCTTAAATCTTCAAACGTGGAACTTGGAAGACCAGACTTTTGATAATGTGAGAATATTAAAATTGTGAAGCAATATTTTAATAAATTCCAAATTTGGAAGATATCTGCACTCAATTGAAGATGATACAAGTTTGAAGAAAATCGTTTGGAATTTCTATTAGTTGGCCGGAACGTTTGTACGTATGGTGTCAGTCCTAGTAGAGGGGAAAAGGTATAAGTTTGTTTTGATTCCTACGAGAAAACACAAAACAAAGCAATGAATAAACAGTCGATTGGAAAAACTGGAAGAACATCTGATAAGGTTTCAAACAAGTAGACACACATGTGCTAGTTTACTCCTATTACACACACGATCATACGTTTAAAAAAGATAAAAACACGAACGTGTGTCTTTCTGGCATCTTAACTTCGGTCACATATACACACTAGATATGTATCGGTATCGGCTAAATGTAGACCGATATTTCCGATATATTTAGCTTCTCATTATAATTCAAAAGGTTCTAAAAAATAGGTTAGAATACCAATCTTGAAATTATCTTTTGCTTTGATAGAACGTGAACTATGAGGCATGGACGTCCCCACCCCGCTAGTAGAAACTGGAATCGGATTCTGACTTGTTTTTAGCCATTTATTGGTCAAACTGGCTCAAATTTTTATATTGCAATTTTTAATAATATCACATGGTAATTATGAAGGAATATATATTACGAGAATATTAGTGGATTTTCCGATGCGTAAAATACGACGTTATATTGGCACAAGATTCTGCGCAAGTAACTCAATGTATCAGTTTCATAAGATAAATAGGCTAAACCAGTGATTCCCAAAGTGGGCGATATCGCCCCCCCCCCGGTGGGCGAAGACAATACAGAGGGGGGCGAAAAAGTCGAAGGGGGCGATTTCGAGAAACCTATTTTTGTTCGGCGCATCGTGCACTTGATTTCTGTATTCTGCGTGCTTTCGTAGGTTTGAATTACGTGGGAGATTATCACACGCGAAATGATTGCGTATCCAAGTGGTCGGCAAAATAGGGCCTGAGTGAAATAATCTGGCTAGAACGCTTCACTGAATGGAGCTTTCCCCGACCTTTGACCCCGGAAAATTCTTCCCATACTTTACTATTTTAAAATTTTCGGTGCTTATTTTAAAAGCGGTTTCGCGAGTTGTGGCCTGTGAAATGGGGTATTTGTTTTAAACTATTATTCTAATTCATACCATTCAACAATCTGTTTTTCAAAAATACCGGTAAAGAATTTTAGCCTAGTCTACCACAGCTATTTCTACACTAATTTAACTAAAACTCCTAGGAAGATCATTGTGATCATTGACTTATATTTAAATTTCCGAAAAACAACTAAAAACTAACGAATATAATTCAAAAACGCAAAAATGAGGTAATGTAACCACGCCTGAAAATCTGTCTGAGTGAGAAATGTGTCTGGGCGTTTATTTTTTTTATCTTGCAAACAATAATTTTCGAAAATGGACATTACAGAAAACAAGCAAAGAACTAGTATTAGTGATGCCCAATTAGAAAATGTTCAAATCTTAGCGTCGTAAAGCTTTCAAGCGTGATGCAGCAAAAAGGCGATGTCACATTTAATGTCATTGTAATAATTTTTTAATAAGACGACTGAGTTGAGTTCACGAATTGTCGCAGTTTTCGCGCGCTGTTCCGTTTTTAACATTTTCAAAAATTATATATATGACCCGCAAAAGACTAGCAAACCTAAATTTTGTCCCGCGAGCGACATAAAATTTGCCGGCCCCTAGGCCGTAGCCGATAGTCGGTCACGGCTTCTCCCACATCAGAGTGCACGAATCCAAAACAAATGGCCGATTAATTATATGGACTGGTGATCGGACTGGAGGCCGTGGTAGGATAAGGAATCGGGGATGTATTTTACCGAAGACCGTGATATATCATGTATTTTAGTGCAGGTCATCAGACTGTAGGAATGAATGATATGTACGAAAATTATTATTATAAGTTTGGGAAAATTACCTTTGTTTTCATTATTTTAATGTGAGATGGGGTGAATTTAGGGAGTTGAATGCTAAATGCAAGGGTACACCGCGGTTGTTGAGGGGGTAGAACGGTGGATTTTTTCATTTCCGAACTCTTATATGGTGAAAAAGTGGCCGTGCCGTGCTACTATTTCTATCAGAACAACGAAATCGCCTTTCCATCAGTAAACGGGGTAATTTTAGATATATATAATAAAAAAAACTCGCTGAAGAACACCAAGCTCATCCATCTCATTAAAAAAGACTATGAACTCTGATTCGTCTTCTTATTTGGTCTGTAATATATTTTTATTTCTGACTTTACATTTTTTTTTGTAGTGCCGGGGGCGATGAAGTTGTATAAACTACTTTAGGGGGGCGATGGTACAAAAAGTTTGGGAACCACTGGGCTAAACGATAATTTACATAACATTATTATTTACTTTTATTTTACCACCAACAGTAGCTAAATTCTATTAGTTTTGTAATTAAACACCTTGATTACTAGCGCCAGTGCTAAATGCATCCTAATCAAGTAACGCATTTAGATCCCAAACATTAACAATTTATTAATATATACATACATACACAAGTGAAGTATAGACCTACTTCTATTTTTTTCTCCGAAATAATGTCTACTATTAAAAATGGACAAAGATTACTTTTTTTAACCCGTCAGCCCTGCACAATTGAGGTAATAATTATCTTATTATTGCTATTGAATACCAGATACTTCTTCTTTGGAAGGCAAATTTGGGGCTAAATTGTGCAATGCCTCATATAACAAATTTTTAACACAAGTGAGTATAGGTTTTCAAGTAAGTGTGAAACCAAAATTTAGTGCTCATTAGTTATATAACTATTTTGTTTTTGATATTCTCCAGCATATATTGTTCAAGGATTTAGAATCGACCACATCACTGTTTCATTCTGTATTATCATGCTTGTTTTATCACTTAAATTTTCAGACTGCAGTATATTATGCCAGTTACTTGTAGCAAATTTAACTATGCATATTTAGGGAAATCAAGACCTGGTAATGTCATCACCTTTACATCTTAGTCGTATCATAAAAAAAATCAATAGTATAAGTATATAATATCTTAATATTATGCCAAATTAGTTATGCAAGAATTGAATTATAATTGATTTCATTAAAGTTATGGTGTTTTGAGTTTTTCTGGTAGTTTCAGTATGTGTGATGCATAAAGCTTAAATCTTCAAACGTGGAACTTGGAAGACCAGACTTTTGATAATGTGAGAATATTAAAATTGTGAAGCAATATTTTAATAAATTCCAAATTTGGAAGATATCTGCACTCAATTGAAGATGATACAAGTTTGAAGAAAATCGTTTGGAATTTCTATTAGTTGGCCGGAACGTTTGTACGTATGGTGTCAGTCCTAGTAGAGGGGAAAAGGTATAAGTTTGTTTTGATTCCTACGAGAAAACACAAAACAAAGCAATGAATAAACAGTCGATTGGAAAAACTGGAAGAACATCTGATAAGGTTTCAAACAAGTAGACACACATGTGCTAGTTTACTCCTATTACACACACGATCATACGTTTAAAAAAGATAAAAACACGAACGTGTGTCTTTCTGGCATCTTAACTTCGGTCACATATACACACTAGATATGTATCGGTATCGGCTAAATGTAGACCGATATTTCCGATATATTTAGCTTCTCATTATAATTCAAAAGGTTCTAAAAAATAGGTTAGAATACCAATCTTGAAATTATCTTTTGCTTTGATAGAACGTGAACTATGAGGCATGGACGTCCCCACCCCGCTAGTAGAAACTGGAATCGGATTCTGACTTGTTTTTAGCCATTTATTGGTCAAACTGGCTCAAATTTTTATATTGCAATTTTTAATAATATCACATGGTAATTATGAAGGAATATATATTACGAGAATATTAGTGGATTTTCCGATGCGTAAAATACGACGTTATATTGGCACAAGATTCTGCGCAAGTAACTCAATGTATCAGTTTCATAAGATAAATAGGCTAAACCAGTGATTCCCAAAGTGGGCGATATCGCCCCCTCCCCCCCCCCCCCGGTGGGCGAAGACAATACAGAGGGGGGCGAAAAAGTCGAAGGGGGCGATTTCGAGAAACCTATTTTTGTTCGGCGCATCGTGCACTTGATTTCTGTATTCTGCGTGCTTTCGTAGGTTTGAATTACGTGGGAGATTATCACACGCGAAATGATTGCGTATCCAAGTGGTCGGCAAAATAGGGCCTGAGTGAAATAATCTGGCTAGAACGCTTCACTGAATGGAGCTTTCCCCGACCTTTGACCCCGGAAAATTCTTCCCATACTTTACTATTTTAAAATTTTCGGTGCTTATTTTAAAAGCGGTTTCGCGAGTTGTGGCCTGTGAAATGGGGTATTTGTTTTAAACTATTATTCTAATTCATACCATTCAACAATCTGTTTTTCAAAAATACCGGTAAAGAATTTTAGCCTAGTCTACCACAGCTATTTCTACACTAATTTAACTAAAACTCCTAGGAAGATCATTGTGATCATTGACTTATATTTAAATTTCCGAAAAACAACTAAAAACTAACGAATATAATTCAAAAACGCAAAAATGAGGTAATGTAACCACGCCTGAAAATCTGTCTGAGTGAGAAATGTGTCTGGGCGTTTATTTTTTTTATCTTGCAAACAATAATTTTCGAAAATGGACATTACAGAGAACAAGCAAAGAACTAGTATTAGTGATGCCCAATTAGAAAATGTTCAAATCTTAGCGTCGTAAAGCTTTCAAGCGTGATGCAGCAAAAAGGCGATGTCACATTTAATGTCATTGTAATAATTTTTTAATAAGACGACTGAGTTGAGTTCACGAATTGTCGCAGTTTTCGCGCGCTGTTCCGTTTTTAACATTTTCAAAAATTATATATATGACCCGCAAAAGACTAGCAAACCTAAATTTTGTCCCGCGAGCGACATAAAATTTGCCGGCCCCTAGGCCGTAGCCGATAGTCGGTCACGGCTTCTCCCACATCCGAGTGCACGAATCCAAAACAAATGGCCGATTAATTATATGGACTGGTGATCGGACTGGAGGCCGTGGTAGGATAAGGAATCGGGGATGTATTTTACCGAAGACCGTGATATATCATGTATTTTAGTGCAGGTCATCAGGCTGTAGGAATGAATGATATGTACGAAAATTATTATTATAAGTTTGGGAAAATTACCTTTGTTTTCATTATTTTAATGTGAGATGGGGTGAATTTAGGGAGTTGAATGCTAAATGCAAGGGTACACCGCGGTTGTTGACGGGGTAGAACCGTGGATTTTTTCATTTCCGAACTCTTATATGGTGAAAAAGTGGCCGTGCCGTGCTACTATTTCTATCAGAACAACGAAATCGCCTTTCCATCAGTAAACGGGGTAATTTTAGATATATATAATAAAAAAAACTCGCTGAAGAACACCAAGCTCATCCATCTCATTAAAAAAGACTATGAACTCTGATTCGTCTTCTTATTTGGTCTGTAATATATTTTTATTTCTGACTTTACATTTTTTTTTGTAGTGCCGGGGGCGATGAAGTTGTATAAACTACTTTAGGGGGGCGATGGTACAAAAAGTTTGGGAACCACTGGGCTAAACGATAATTTACATAACATTATTATTTACTTTTATTTTACCACCAACAGTAGCTAAATTCTATTAGTTTTGTAATTAAACACCTTGATTACTAGCGCCAGTGCTAAATGCATCCTAATCAAGTAACGCATTTAGATCCCAAACATTAACAATTTATTAATATATACATACATACACAAGTGAAGTATAGACCTACTTCTATTTTTTTCTCCGAAATAATGTCTACTATTAAAAATGGACAAAGATTACTTTTTTTAACCCGTCAGCCCTGCACAATTGAGGTAATAATTATTTAGTATCGAAATATCGGTATCAGAATATTGGCATTTTTCAAATATCGGTGCATCGATATCGGCGTTTTTGGCTGGTATCGGCGACAAATATGTAATCGGCACATTTCTAATACACACTGCCGACACAGTGGATTTCAATTTAAACTGTTTTCATCAAACCGATGTGATTTGGCTGTGATTATCGCTATTTGTTTACCCAAGCTACATTCAAAGCAAACCAAGGACTGTTATGCCAACCAGGCATACTAATATGAAGCAAATAATTTGATTAAGGTAAACAACTGCGAAGTAGTGTGGTACATGAAAAACAGTGTCAGAAACAATAATAAATAAATTCTGAATGTCTTGTCATGAAATTCTTGAACTGGATGAAATGCGACTTGACTGCTGTGGTGTACGAGGTGCAACGTAGTTCCGTATAAAATGCCTGGCCCTTTCTCCTTCCTTAGTTGTTTGGGATGCGGTAATTTGGAATTGGAATGGCATCTAGCCAGCACGTACAGTAAAGTCAAATTAGTTCATAATATTCGAAATTTTTCAAGCAACAAGAGTTTTCATCCTGGCTCCTTTCTTCGAACAGATGACACATTTCATGTGCCATGTTAATCGCGTAGCAGATTACTCTATTGTTGATATTGCAACGTACTCTGGTGCGTGGTAAGTGTTACATTAATTTCACGACCGCGAAGACTTTTTGAAACGAGATAATTAGTTACGGGTAAAAAAGATCGTTGTTGCTTTAACCGTGGTTAAGTGAAATTCTTAAGTGAAATTCTACCAAAGCCAATCAATTAGCATGAGCCATGAGTATGTATTGTTAAAAATTAAAAATGTGAGATTGCGGGGCGAATTTTACTTTATAAATTTGCGAAGAGGTTGAGAACCGAAAAAATCGAATACGCCAAAGGATAAATAAAATTGGTGACGCAATGCCATTGTACGAGAACCTAATCTCGCCATTTTCCGAAGAAATGTGCATTGATATATAATCACCGAATCCTAGTGCTGTAGTCTTTTACTGCAATCTAGCACAAAATCATGTTTTGCACACGCATTTGGAATAGCATAATATTCACAGATTGAAAATTAGACTGGGACTGTCAAGGATTTGCTTTAGCTTATTCGTGTTGTGTTTTATGACTGAATATGCACATCTATTGTTTTTACTCAATGGAACTGGATAAATGTCATAGACATTGAAAAAGAATTTTGTAAGAAAAGATCGGTGTTTTTGACGCCATTCTTAGCATTTTTCGGGAGGTGAGAGGGCGTACACATCAGCGAGTTTATTTAGATTCCGCAATCATCATGAAGGCGATACATGGGAGTATTCTTTCAAACGGTTATAAAAGCGTGGTTGAAGAAATAGGCTACAACAAAATTTAAACGGGTAAATAAATGTTTTGTGTATAACTATGTAATAGAAGTAG
Source organism: Styela clava (assembly GCF_964204865.1). Taxonomy (NCBI): domain Eukaryota; kingdom Metazoa; phylum Chordata; class Ascidiacea; order Stolidobranchia; family Styelidae; genus Styela; species Styela clava. The sequence continues at coordinate 14,823,155 of NC_135262.1, read as the reverse complement.
GTGTTTGCCCACATGAAAAAAAAAACGGAAGAAAATAAAAAACAAACACGAAGTGTTTATTCTTTTTGTCGAAGTAGGCTACAAAATAATATTAAAATACACAGAATTCAATTTGGTAAAACTGGGAGATGGCGATACGCAGGGTTGTCCATGGAAATTCCATGAGATGGGACAGCACACATTTGTGTTTCCCATGGGACACGTGGGACACAAAAACCGTATGATTTTCGGGGAAATGATGGTAAGACATTTCATTAGGGATTTCGTGCCTATATAATTGAGCATAGCTCTCTCGTTAGCTATAGAAAGCCAAATATATTCAGCATTAACAATATACTTCGTGAAGGGTGCTGATGGTCACATGTATAATAGTTATGACCATAAAGTTAGGTCCGTAAATTTTATTGTTTTGCATGTCTCTTCGTACACGAAGTCCCATTTAGTGGACGCTAAAATTTAACAATTTTTATTGAATTTTATTCCAATGGGAATCCCATGGGATGGGACAGGCATAATTTCTATGGGATGGGAATGGGACAGAAAAATATGTCCCGTGGACAAGTCTGGCAAAACGGCCACCCCTATTTGTGAATCTTAGTTTTTACGGACCCCCATACTATGCCGTACCAACTTGTCTGCCTAACTAGAGCTGAAAATGTTGCCCCACACATGCAGGTCGTTGCAAAAGGCTATAAAATTGTAATTGTTTTCAGTGATAGCATTGGATATTCGTCCGCATAGCTCAGCCAAAAAGGTACAATGGCCTTTCATTGAAGGCAATCAATAAAGATCAATCAGACTCCAATCAAATCTTTGCGGACCGCGTGGGCAGTCATCACGGACCCCCAGGGGTCCGCGGACCCTAGTTTGGGAAACCTTGGGCTAGTTTACTTGTTTTATAACCTTCATTTTATTTTCATTTATTTTTTTTAGCTATTCCAACTGGCGTTGAGTTGGCGTTGGGTCAGGGCGGTGCCGATTTGGAATTGACGTCCTGTGATCGGTACGTTCACGTGTAGGGAGGCCATTACCGGTACATGTCAAAAGGCTAGCTTTGTTTTCTAGGATTAGGATTTACGTATTTATTCGAGGAGAGGAAAGTGCGCTCTCAACGCTTAGCACGATGCACCACAATGCCGAGCCTAGAAATAATCAAGCGATAAGCGTAAGATTGCGCGGGCCAATATAGAGATAAAGGAGGAATGGGGGTAAGGAGAATCAATTGTCTTTGACAGACAGGGCCCGGCCTGAGATGAGTCGCGCTTTGCATCTAAACTTCGCAACTTGAACTCGCGCCAAGCCACTCTTTATCTGTGAGACGTTTTGTACCTTTAATTTAGTAAAACACACTTCTATTTTCAAGAGTGGGCTCTGTGACAGCAGTGACGAAACGGATAATTGTTCATCATAACATGAGTGAACAGAATTTAATACCAACTGGGAAAAACGCATTTCTTTGCCCACAACATTGGTAAACCACAGTGTCTGGTGCGCTTTCAAATAATTTCTGTTACGAAAGAGTATCATTTGAAGAGACATTACAACATCAAAGAAAAGGAACAGAAAATTATTGTTGACACTGAAGCAGTAACCAAAAGCAAGAAGCAATGATTTGGTTTGATATTCTGTTTGTGCTTTATACATCTTCATTAAAATTTAAAAGAAAACTCCACCCATGCAACATAACAATAACAATAGGCTGCTTAGAAGGGTCTCATTTTTTAAGATATTGTGACGACCGTTTTTTATCTGTTAAATGATGTCATTTAATATTGTTTCCATATTTGGTATTTTGGCGCTGAAACACCGGGAGCGCTGTGACACTGTCTTTTGGGTGTGGCCTGTTAGCGTGTGCTGTGGTTGGCAGGGTGCAGTTGTCTGAGTGTGGTTGTTTTCGGTTGGATTTTGTGTGTTTTGTATCTGTGGTAGTGCCTATGGTCTCCGGTGGGTTATCGGGGATGTTTGTTTGTGGTTTTGTGACTGTTGGATTGAGATTGATTGGATGTTTTTGTACTGGACAGTAAGCTAATGTTGGAACCCTGTTGCTGCTTGCGTGTAGTGCCATTGTAGTTCATTTGGTGTTGTATTTTCAGTTTCATCATTAAATTAGCTATCATCAATACTGTTCAAATATTGTGCACATATAAAATTGTTTATAGTCTTTTAAAATGCCTGTCATAGGTTATTTTCAGCCTATTTTGCAAATTGTAGTAGCTAGTTCAGGGGACGTCAGTGTTTTTATGGTGTATATTGCTTTCTTACATTTTACTGCTTGGTATTGTTATTTTTGTTGTGTGCTTTCCGTTTCTTCGGAGTGTTTGGTTGTATTAACCGTTTCATTGGAGGATAATTAATAAATTGAACAAAATAGCATAAATTGGAGTGAATATTGAGAGGAAACTTGACGTCAGACCATATTGGAAGATATTCTGAACTTGGATAATTATTGCATAGACTACCGGTACGCTACAATATCTAAAGAAAGTAAGCTCGCGGTATTTTTATCCCTTTTGGGTTTTCCCGACTGTTGCCCGCAAGGCCTCTCTACTTTTTTGTGGCCCTTCAATTTTGCAACCTTGGAACACCCTGTTTTAGATTTATGTAAATCGTATCATGTTTGCGTCATATTTACTAATTTATGTCCTTGAGAAAGCTAACGTAGCTTACGTGATTGATACACATAATAGTAAATATGATGCATAGTTTATAGGGCTATAAATTCGGCATAGTTTTCTGAAATGAAGAGCCTGTTGTTAGTAAGCACGATGCAATTGAAAACCTATTATTAACATGTTGAATTCCACAACTGGGCGTTGAATTTATGTTTTTCGTGTTCTGCAGGGCGTTAAGATAACCTGTGAACACGTGATAACCTGAAAAACATGAATGGTATTATTCAAATACAGAATTGCTTTGAGAAAATAGAAATTTTAACAGACGTAGCACTGCGTCAGTAGTTCAGTGTTCCCCAAGGAAGTTCTCAGACTCAAATACATTTGAATAGGAATTCAAATCACTCTACTCTTATATTCAATGTTACAGTTATCAGCTGTTGTTAGAATATATTTAGACTTCAAATCCAGTTTTGCAGAAAGAAAGTTTGGTTTCAATAGAGAAAATGCACTTACTGTTGGTTAACGAATTTGGTTATGTACGAAAGAAACAAATTTGAATTGGTCTTTCCGTAAAAACTATTTTGTAAACATGTCATTAAGACATATGGAGAGATTGTCAACATCAAGAATAGCCGGAGAGGTATTTTAAATGCTCTGTAAATACTATTTTGTCACGAAGAGATATAGAGCCATATTTCCCTATTCGAAATATTTTGATATTTCAAGTATTATACATCGCTCATAGTATTTATAATACGTCAGCGATTTAAACTTTGATTTGTTATCATCCCCTTTGCATTCATTGCGACCGGGTTGCATTAACTGACCGACAGATGGCGCAACAAGACTTATTAAAGCGATAAAATCGGAGTAGCCTATATTAACCAAACTATGATTGTTCAACAATTATTATTTATCATTACTACATCATTTGAGAAGGAAGCTCTTCCAAAGTAGAATAACCTTTTTATGTTTGTCTAACTGGTATTCCTTTCCGAGTGAACACAAATCTTCATATTTATTTTTCACTGTAATCGGTTACAGAACATAAAACTTTTTAGCAATGCAAGCTGTTGAAACGTTTCTTGGCCTTCACAATGTTCATTAGTCTGACCCCATTTTTGAGTCAGAAACGTTGAAATCCCTATTTGAAATTTTTTGAAAGTTAATTAATGAAGGATGTTGTCACAGTCAACGTTGCATGACAAAACTTTTCTGGACAAACAAACTGTTTGAATATCATTTGACTTAAACCTTAAAACGGTCTGACTCTCGGTAATTCAGGCGGAGCTGAGTAAATACGTACAAAGCATGATTGAGGTGATGCAATGTAAATCTCATTCTTCCATATCGTTCTCAATGTTACAATATTGTAATATTTTTTAAATATAGTATTTTTTGAGTTGGAATGATCGATTAATTTATTGCTTGTGTGACTTTTAATTTCATTTTACGTTTTCAAAGAAACGTGTTTTATTCATCATTATGAATTCAATGAAATTATTTATAAGCTCAAACGATGGTTTCAATTCTACTCTGTTATGGTCGGAATTCTTGTGGTTTAAATTGAAAATATTTAGGATTAAGTTTAACATATTTTTGACAAGTCTTTGATAACGACGAATTGCAAGTAGAATTATGAAGAAAAAAATGTTGAAATGATCAATTATTTCATTCTGTTTGACTGTGTAATCTTTATTGATCTTATATTTCGAAACTCTTGATTTTCCTTACAATATATTCTATTGCATCAATATTTCATTTCATTTTCTTATTAGTAATGATTTCTCTAGTATGCAGAAAAGTTAGTGCAAGTGCGAGGCAATCAAATGTTGCTTTTCACACTTCTTCCTACCACCCAATAAGAACAAGTATAAAACACTTACTGCCCTGACATTCCTTATTAGTACCATGTAGCTGATAAAGTATAAGATGTTTTCTACTTCTGAATCGATATTATACTTCAGATAATGTATGGCAAAATTGAACAAGCATTCCTAATTTTTTGAAGCTACAAGGAGATTCGCAAATGAATTAGAAATTCAATAATTCATTATCTTTACTGGAATATTCATATACAAGGTAGCTTTATCCATTCCTCCTGTCACCTAGACTTTATCTTTGACAGCATCGGCTACTACATGTAACATTGAGCACATGAATGGGTACTCCCAAAGTATGTGAACCAAGATGGCGCTCACTGAAACGTAGTATATGTACCAGGTTAGGGTTAGGCCATAATTTAAGTACAACTACTACGGGAGTCACTTGGCTAGTCCCCAAACTCGTAATAGAACTAAAATAAAAATAAAATGGAATAAAATTATGGCCTAACCCTAACCTGGTACACATACTACGTTCCGGTGTACGCCATCTTGGTTCACATACTTTGTGAGTACCCAAAAATGTGTCATAAAATTTATACCAATAATTAAATTTCAATTTTATCTTTGCTAACGTGCTACTTAAATTATTACAGAATAACGGTAAAGTAAATCTATAGCGTTCAAAATAGTATAATAGTATATTTTGACAAGAAACTGATTTGAAGCATAATGATTGTGGGTAAACTAAATTTGATTCAAGCATCATATATAAATTGAGTACATATATCAATTGGGTCCAGATGAATATGAAACGTTAAACATATAATTGGAATGAGCTTCAATAATAGTGTTAATATAAGGGTAGGCGACTGTCTGTGTTAGCCAAGTGAATTATACTCCCTGTCTATTGGTTTCAGTCCCTTTACAAAACTTGATGTAAAGTAGGTGAACAAAACTAGTTATTTCATATTGGTACACACACTCCTGAAGCGCCAAAATTAGTGGTTATTCCTTTGAAGGCACCGCCCCTTCTATTTTTCGATGAACTAATATTCTATTTGTACAAACAAAAGAGTATCCATGATCTGTTAATGTAGCTCTTCTATAGGTACAAAACAAGTTCCAGTTACCATTACGATTCACTTTGGTCACTGAAGCTGAATGTGTGTACTCATGTGATAGTAATTTCCATGGTATTTTTCTCAACTTTTTTCAATTATATGATGTTTTGATGAGGTGTAATAATCGCTTTTAATTGGTTTCTCGGGATGTAAAGATGCGCGGAGTTATCTTGTGGCAAGCTTTATCTCGGATCGGAGGAGAGTCGGGTAACGTTTTTGTGGTGAGCACGTCTGTTTTCGTTGTTGTTGATATTTGTTAAGTCGCTAAGTCAATTTGTGCTGTTTTATTGGAAACGTAGTGGACATAACGACCGCTTTGTTGTTATGTTGTTCTTGTTGCTCTTTGACACGTTTTAAAGAAATCGCTCTTCTCTTTGATTACTGGACCAATTGCTTTGAAATATTCAGTGGTTAAAGATGGAATTTTTCTCCAGAAGGCTATTACTTTTATTTTTGCTATGACGTCATTAAAATTATGTGGTGGTGCTACATGTTCATATATTTGAGCATAGCTCTCTTGTTTTATGATATTGTCCCAGTAGGACATTTTAAATTTCTGATTTTATTGTAGTAGGTAACCGGAGAAAAATATTCGACATGCAAACAATTTTCAAACACGACCTACTTTGACCTCGCGTAATGTGACTTCGCTATGTGTTTCAAAATTCACTTTCAGTTTCAAAAGCAATTTCTTTAAATCGTTACCTCATGAAAAACCTGACTGATGTAACTCTTACTAATATTCCAAATGATTGTTTGTAACACTCGATAATAAAATACTTTGGTATGTGTTGTCTTCGTTGCTTTGTGACTCATTGTCCATTTATTTACCTGCCAAGTCGCAAATTTACGGTGGCTGAAATGCGACCTTCGAGTTCACTATGATAAATGACCTCTCATGCCTTGTGACCTCCATGTATATTCCTTCATTGCAACCGGACAAATATTGATCAACTATGAACCTATACACATTCGAGATATATACATTCATTGTTCCCACATTTTTTTGTTTTTATTCAAATATTGTTCTGGCGAGAGTGCAAAAATATTTATACTTCAGTTGTTGATGTCGTGTCTGATTGCAAATTAATGACAGGCAGCTAATTGTTTGTGCATTGACGCGTTCAGCATTTTTCCAAAAGCAAGGATACAGATGGACAATATACGGTTGTTCTCATTTAGCTAAATTAAGACTTCCATTTATTTCTTTTGCATAACAAGGAGATTTGGATCTTTCTACTACGTTTAAAATATAGCGGAACACGATTTGACACATGTAACAGTTTATTTCGTAAACGCAACCACACAAAAAATAACAAAGGGAATAAAATGCTGTCTGAATTCAAGAAGTAACTTCGCCAACGTAAGCGGGGGAAAAAAATAAACAACAGCACAAACTTGAATATTAAAAGTAATTAGGAATAATATAGAAATGACTTACTATGGTGAATGACAACATACAGAACGTTTGGCTCGCTCGTACCTTACAAAATCAGCTTAAAACATTTTATAAAACTTTGTGGAAACGATCTTCAATAACAATTTTGTTGGAGTATATTGATTTACTCAAAATCATAAAATATATGGGAATTTGAGAAATAAAACCTAATTGACTTATTAGAAAATTGAATTGGACAGAAAATCAATTGTAGAGATTGTCAAAAATTATTAAGAAGGGTAAGAGTTTTTTTCGGTAATTAGTCCCAATGGATTGCAACCTTTATTCGCATGCTTCTCAACTAGAAAATGAAGTCTGCATGGTAATTCTACAGACATGTCTTTAGCGGACTTAATATCTACGGCATACTCAATCACAATAGATTTTTTTATATCTCATACCACGGTCTCTATACATGTGACCTGGGGCGAGTGGTGACTTGAACTAAATAGAGTTAAGAGTTTGTAACAACAAATGTCTATTCCACTTATTACTAGCGCAGGCAGCTATATTCTATCGCAAACTTGGCAAAATCTCAATTCTGTGAAATTTTGTTCGATTGGCAATGATTCTTGATAAACTCTATTCTAAGCCAGTATTACCACATTTTCATGGAACAGACTTTTGTCAATATTGATGGCATCTTCCGACATGCGCTTTGTCACCGAGTTTAGGCTAGAAAAGCATTAGAAGGCATTCCGGCGTTTAAGCTTTACCTCGATGCGTTTTGACCATATTCGTCAATAATATGGTACAGTATACCATATTAACATTGATAAACCTCCAATCATCAGTATTAACTATAAATTTGATCCAAACTTATCAAAGAAAGTATGTAAGTATGTGCAGCATACTACTATCGTGAGCAACATGTAGTTCGTTGTTCTTGTTGAGCGTGTTGCTGAATAACCATAATTTTCTGATCCATCTGAGCGGACCGAACCCGATACGGCCTCCCGTTGTGACGTCACAATTCTTATAGCAATTTTGGGAGCGGACGTCGTTGTTTGGCTCTGAAATCTTGGATGATGGTGGTGGCGTTTTTCTTTCCTCCTTTGATCCCCTAAGATTAGAAATAAAAATTTAGAAATACTTAGCGAACTTTATATATGTATGCAATCACGTCGAACATATTCTATTAAAGACGTATATTTGTTGAATATGGTAACAAAACACATCGTGTTAGCACAAAGGCCTAATGATTAACACCACACGTTGAAGAACACGGATTAGATCCCTGCTCAACGAAACTATTTGTCAAACTCGGCCCACAAACTCAATCCCAAAGTGAGAAATTGTAACTCATGTCTGAAACAGGGAAACACCTATTTAATATCTTCCGTGTGAAATACGTGAAATTATATCAATACTCTCTACTAAGCGAATAGAATCTCTCTTTGCTCTAAATAGCAGTCATTCATCAAACTGCTTAATTAAACGAGTTTCATTAAACATATTCACTGTTCTCTAGCAAAACTATAGAATCTTAATTGCCTTAGTGACTATTTCACCTGTTATATCTTCAACATTTCCAGGAATTGTTGCACTTTCTTCTGATGACGGCATTATGTGATATGTTTTCTTATTTTCATTGTTTCTTCTTGTTGATCCTGAAAATGAAAGGAGATTATTAATATACTTTAATAATTTATTTGAAGGTATTGGTATTTTCAGGAATTTCCTAGGATCAGTACTTAGATATAATTTTAATCCGAAAGTTAAATAAAAAGTATATATATGTCCTGAATAATTGATTTCAAATGAATAGAATGGTAAACTATTCTTGGTTGCTCAATAAAAACTCAATCGTATTCCAAACCCGATTAGAATTGCCCAGTAGAATTTTTATTTAAGATTTTATCTAAGATCAAGAGCAACAACAACGATGAAATTATTACATGAACATGTCCCTGGTTGTAACTCACCTGTTCCTTTTCTATTTACGTTTACTCTCATTTTTAACGTATCTTGAGTACATCCAATGCTACTGTCGTAAAGAGGTTTAGCTGTAATAGTAATAAAAAAAAAAACATTGAAACCAGAACTAAGAATTTAAATTCTCTTCTAATGCCATAATAAGACTTTTATAGCGTTTTGCTTAAGGTGAAACCTTACCCGAAAATCTGATAATTTTGGCAATAATCGAATGTAAATAAACTTAAACAATTATTTATATGTTAGCGGTCTAGTAAAACATGATGATTGCACATTTATCGAGATATATATATACATCCAATAAAAATATGAACTAAACAGTTCACCACGAAAGCTTTTATTCAAATTATATGAGCTATCATTTATGTATTTTGTCTCTTCATTTTCAAATTTAATCATCTGTTGCACAAGATAGCAGGAAATGCAAACAAACAAACTTAATCAAGATTGCGTTTTTGAATATTAAATTTCTCATGCCTGATACTTGCGAAACTGGGTAATCAAAGGCCTTGAGCCCTCACAATGAATTTCTCTTTTAGTTTTTTTTTTTTTGTATAGAGAATTGTTTTGTATTGCACAAATCACAAATATATTCACTGTCCAAAATAGATTGCAGCACCCCCGCTTAAACAAATCGTGAAATGAACGAGTTCGAAGAAGAAAACAAACATAAATTCTTTAGTTGTTAAGCGGAGTTTGTGTCAAGTATGATTATCCCGTAAAGGGGTAAATAATCCCAGGACCATACGTATACTAGATCAATTCATTACAAGCAATCTCAACGAGAGAATGAGAGGAGAACAAGCACTTAAAAATTTATTATAAACGAGTATAAAAGAAATCACACTTTTGGGAACGAAGATTTCTGTCTATCGTTAATTGTAAAGTAAACACTTGAATAGCGAAAACAGATTTACCAACGTAAATAAAATGTTCGTCAATCCATCTTCACTTCACGCCCTTTGCACAAGCACTATACTAATTCTTTTTATTTCGTGCAATTTCACACAAAAGTTAATTTCTTATAATGGTTTAGTATATGAAATTTTATACAGTATATTCTCAAAGCGTTTTGTAGGTAAATTTGAACATATTGCTGATTTACTTTAGATCCACGGCTGACAATTTTTTCAAATATTATATTTTAGTAAGAGTTTGAGGGATCATCAATCGTGCAATCATATTAATCATTTTGGCAATGGCTATATTTGCGCCAATATATCTTTGTTTTTCCTTGAGGTTTTAGAACGGATAATATTGGACAAATCCTACTATTCAATTCAGAATAAATACATTTTCTTTGAAATATTTTAGGTATTTTATCTTAGGATAAAGTTTTCCACGTTTGGAAGCAACATATGAGTTTTAATATATCCCAGTTCAAACTTTTTCTGAGTGAACCTCAGGTCACGTGTCAATATCGACTTTATAACCAATGCAATGATACTATTTAATCTTAAGTGTATAACTAAACATACCCACCCTATTCCGGTATTTCATATGCAAGGAAATATTCTATATTCAAGAATGTAATTAAATAAACAAAAATAAATACAACCGATATCTTGAGTGAGTATTTCAAGTATTTGAACACCGATAATTTGATGAGTTCAATTGTCTTTATCTGATATAAAAGTTTGGAATCAATGTTTACATTTTATTACCCACATATTTGTCTACCCTTGAATATTTTAAAATTTGATAAGTAAGGTGAGGTGAGTACGGTTTGCTTTGTGTAATCGGGATAGGTGAAATGAGCAACATGTCTTGTATAACGTTTTCTATTTGTCGCCGTTGTCATTTTTACAAAATACAAAAAATGAAGAAAAAAAGTATGAACGTCTCAATCTTTGTTTATATCCGTCAAACTGTATATTTATTTGTATTTGTTTCATTTACGGAAAATGAATATTTCATTTTTTGGAAATTGATTGTTTGTGAAGGATTTAAATGCGTAGACTATTGTTACAATTCATATTTATTAGTGACCTTTTCACTTCTGGAAACTAGGGAGATTTGGGTAAATCCCCAAAATATTAAGACACCATTAACGTGTTATTCTCCATTATATAAAAAATTCTAATTACCAGAAATTTTTCGTTGTTGTTATATTTGAAAAAGGCTAAATAAACATAAAATTATTATGCTTGCAACAATTTTCGACACTCACAAATATAATAATATGTTGCTCCAGGTCTGAATGTAAATCCAAACGGATATGGACTTCGTTCTTGAAATTTCGTTGTCAATTTCTTCTCTGTATATGGATCGTCACATGATTGGAGGCGAATACCGCCTGTAAATACATAATAACATAAAAATATATTATTTTAAACATTTTGAAATTATTTGGAACAAGAAAAAACAATTTGACTGGTGGGTTATTACAAATGAAAAAATCATCTACATATTATTACTATGCAGCGCAAGGCATATACGTGCCAAATTAAAACCGTTTTCATACTGTAACGTTTTTTTAATTAAACAATAAACATATATTTAACAAATTGAATAATTTCCTATCGCTTCGTATTTTTTTGGACAACTCTTTTACATTTTAATGAATATTTCGAGTTTTATTAGAAAGAATTTGCATGTTTTCTTGTAATATTTCTGGATATGCTACCGTAAAGTACTTTGCTTTTGAATACAAAATGGACGTCGTATGGAAATTTTTCTCATTTTTGTCAATTGGCATCAAAAGTTATGTCCGAATTCTTAGATTAAAGTTTAAATTTTACTCATATTAGTAAATGCTATTTGAATTTTTATTTTTTGCCTGCACAATAAGAACTTTACATAAGATTGCCTAACATATTACGATTTTTATAAACAAGATATTTATCGATAAAGATGGGTTTTGTGGCTTTTTGCTATAATCCAAGCATTCGTGGAATTTTTTAGACTTGTTTTTGTTTATCATATTAGTCTGAAATACCACCAAATACTACCTTTTGACTTCGCAGAAATTATTTACATTGTTATTGCAAAACCGTATCATTTAAATAAAATATTATTTAATTTTCTTGTTATTGCTATTTCAAGTTTTTACTAAACTACTATGATTGATTTAACAAATAATTTTCATATTTTGCTGATATTTTGAAAGGGGAATCATTCGCACTCAAGGCCCAGCAGTGGTCTGGTTAAATCACACTTCTGCTTCGATTCAATTTCGAGAGATCTAAATATATATCTACGATTGAAAGGTGACATGTTCTTTATTATATTCCCAAAGGGTATCTGCTAAGTGCGCCCAAAAAATGAACAGAATCGTGTTGAACATATCTTATATAGGATTGAATATTTGAAATATTGTATTAATTATAAATGTATTATTGTTTATTTTCTTAAAGCTGTGTATATGAATCAATAAATTTATTTTGGTTTCTATGTCGTTGACCCTCTGTTACTTAGTGTCTGTTTCTATCGTTACGAAACTCTCGCAGAGGTAGGCACTTCTTGCTGCAATTTCTCTAGCTGCAGTTTGTTCATCTGCTGAACCGAGTTCAGTGAACATGAGTGATTTTTTTAGTATTTCAAAGTAAAATCAGTGATTTTTTTCTCTGATAATTTTGCGCGCACGAAAAGTTTGAGGAGCCGCTGGGTAATCCACGCTACGCAAGAACGAGAAAAGCTCATGCTCAAACATTTTGATATAGATGTTTATTACATCATCATACGGCAAGATTCCCTTCGTCTTTGATTTTGAAGAGTTATGAGATATTACTATGCTGCTGCATTCGTGATGAAATGTTTTAATGATAGCTGTGTTTTTCAAGTATTAAAGCATTGATTCCTAACTGAATTTAAAACTTGAATCAAATATATTTATGATGATTTTTTATTTTTTTTATTGCAAACACTTAATGAACTAAATTGCATTGCATAGCTAGTTTCAGCAAACACGAGATTTTATCAGAAAACATGTTTCAAATAAATAAATCATTAATATAAAAATAACATGTAAATACCAAGATACACATAAAAATATACAATTATGTATATATGTATGATGATCTTCTCAGTAATTGGAAAACCGACATTAAACATATGTCGTTATGTTTATTACTACCGACTATTTTTTAATTGGAAATGCAAAACCAAGTTTACTAAGATTTCAAAATAAATTCAACCAAAATAAAATTAAATAATTATTTATCAACAATCAATCAAAGTCGACTTGTTGGGCATATTAATGTTAGAGACGACGATATGTGTGACTATAGTATACCTTTCTGTCTATATCTTTCGAATTGAATAAATGATATAATACCATGCAAAAAAAATTTTTTTTTGTTGTAATCATAAACCCGATCCAAAAAAGTTTTATAAACTCGACACCTAATGCAACATAGTTTTGTGTTTTCATATCCCTGATTGATCCCGGTTTGCTATCAATTTAATGCGATAAAATAAACATAAGTTTGTTTACTGTAATCTGCCCAGATCGACACGTGACTAAACCATAAAGTTACGGAAAACTACGGAAATTATACCAAGCGGGAGACGTTCTGCAAAAATTCTGCAATGAGCCGATGTCTATTTTTAGATTTTACAATTCCAAGACATATTTTTCCATGGTTTCAGTGAATATGCATTTCATCCATTATATATGTATATATTATCTGATATTCTATTATTTAGATTTTTTCAATTTACCATCGTGCCCAAAATACACAAATCAACTTTAGTTTTTACTTTTTATTATGAAACAATGCAAAAATCCGATATTATGTAAAAAAGTAACGTTGCAAATATTAACCATGAAGCTTGTTTATCGAAAACTTCAGAGAAAAACCATAACAATCGTGTTACACGCTTAGGTTAGATATAAGTTTATTTTTTGTTGAAACAAATAAAATTATTATATGTAAATTAGAAGAAATTTAAATAATCGGTATTACATGCACCAAAACGGATAAGGATTTCCTGATAATTTTCAAAAGTACAATATCAATGAATAAACAATAACAAATCGGTGCATTTTGCGAAATATGTGATATTTTCTTATCAGGTCGCCCTCAAATTAGTTCCATTGCTGTTGTGATAGTTAATGATGCTAAATCACTTGTGAGATTTCACTGTATTTTATTTTGTGGTATATGATAATCTTCACAAATTTACAAAAATTTGCCTTTTTCTATCATGTGGAAGAGAATTCACCTTTTATATATATATATATATATAATTAATACACAGGCACAAAAAATTTTCTCGGTGCTGAAAAAAAATTAGGAAAATGTAAGAGCTTCTTCCGTTCCTTGAAAATGACAGAACTAAAAAACTTAGATTTATGTAAATCCAGGCCAGGGTGTTTAATATTTTCACAAAAACCGTAGTAAGACGGTAAGACTTGGCAACGTTTTGAACAACAAATCAAAACATTAATTTGTCACTTCACTACAGAGAAAAACCACGAACCGACCAAAAAGTAACGGAAAACTATACGTGGACTCTACTGAAACCATTGTTTTGCGGAATTGTTGCCAGCAGAGTTTATCGTTTGAAAATGATAAACAAAAAGAGATAAGTTTGAATGGAGAAGAATCATTCTGATTCAGCATTGCCTATATTTAGTTTATTACTCATGTGGTAAGACAGTAGAATGAGATTGTAAATAAAACTTCCAACATCTGTTGACATCTTGCCCATACGACGAAACTTTTAGAAACTTCAGTATTGTTTTATAACGTTGGTAAAATGTAATATGCTTTAGTTTTGTTTTATTTTACAGATATTAGAATGAAAATTTCTTCATTTTAATTAAACAATATATGATTGTAGAAGTGATTATCAAAGTATTTTGTAATATTTGTATATTAAATTGAAATTTTAAAATAAATGGAATTGTGCATAATTATTTGTTTAAAATATGATATTATATATATACTGTAATAATTTTGATCGAGTTTTTTTTTTTATCTGAATGTACTCAAAACAGAATCATCGTCGAATATTTGTAATTTTTTTTATATCTGATTATCAGATTTCGTATATGACACGAGACTTTGGGTGTAATTGTTCGGAATATTTAATCTGTTTATTCATCAATATATCATGACACTGTCAACAAGATTCGAAACTGCCTCAGGTTAAAACATGGACAAGGTCCAAAATTTTGTTATTCAACAACACGAGTTTTAATTAGGGAAAAATTATATTTTATTAAAATTTTCTTTAGAAACGTGATGGAATTATCAATTTACTATCTCATGCTAATCTTCTAACAGCATAATAAACATATGGTAGACGCGATCAAAGATTGCAACACATTATTACGCATGAAAGACATAAGACAAAAATGATGATCTTTTTGTGAAATTTATTTAGTCACAATTTTTTTTTTTATTATCATCCTGGGTGTAGCTATATTCGTTGATGAATAGATAACATCAAATCCAGTACAAGCAGATTAATGTTAAGCCTTGTTGAACTTTTGAACAGGTTTGGTTCAAAGCTTAACATAATACTTTCTCGCTTGTAGGGTGTTATCAGAGGCGCGACAAAACCTTGTTTATAGATAGCCGATAATTCCAAAACGTATAATGTAATATAGTAAAGCACGTTTTTTAGGTTTACATACCTCGTGTATCGCAGTTCATGTAAGCTTCCTTTGTTACGTTATACAGATGCAGAAATGATTCTCTTTCATTCGATCTCCAGATACTATCACGAGTAACTGTGTACGGACACAATAAATCCATCCAATCGTTTATTTCTACAGTGATATCAAGTCCATCTTTTATGGATAATCTGAATATAATCAAACAACTATTAGAATTCAAAAAAATTATACTTATAAATGATGAAGTTTTCTATAATTTTCAAATAAAATAATTCAAATATTTTGTATATCACAAATTTAAAAGTTAGGAAAGATATATATATAAGAATCGGATAAATACAATTTCATAACGATTCCTTGTAAAAATAAGCAATTTTATATACAATATATAGTACAGTTTTATAGTACCAAAACTATTCTTAAATTCTCTGACCCTGTTTTATTTACATTTAATCAAGAAAAGTATTTACACGTTTGTGGTGAAAAACCGCCATTTTGTTGAAACGCACAGGAAAGTCAGATTTTAATAAACATTTCAGTCAGATATCGCTATTTTATGCTTACTTGGCATCGCTTACTTGGCAACTAATGCATAATTAGTGTTCTTAAATTTGTGACCAAAGAGTCGTTACTCATTTTTATTTTTGATGAATGCAGTTTACAGGTTACAGTATAACACTATGATCATTACTCAGAAACCGAGGCTTAATCAATTTCTGGAAGACAGATTAGCAATGGCGAAATCAATTACTTTCTCTCGAGTAGACACAATGCACTTACGACATAAATTGAATATACAGACTATTTTTGAAAAAAATCTATATTTTTTCAAATCGAGGAAAAACGTTTTGTTATTACATTTTCCCTGATAATTCTTTTTCTAATTGTATTTTGTGCAGTTTATTTTGTTTATTTATCAAGCTTACCATCCTGTTTATTATATGTCCAACATGTTAACCTCTACATTATTAAATCCCTCTCGTGAGTACTTTTTTATTTCTTCTGTTCCGGGAAAAATCAAACTATAATTTGTCTTGTTTATTCTAATATATTTTTTCATTTTTCCATAATGATAAGAGAGAGTCACGGATAGCGGATTAATAATTCTATTTATTAACTTGATATATAAGACTCCCAAGCTTTTTTTTAAATAGAGTGGATCATCTAATATCTGAACTGTGTATGCGACCGCAAGGATGGGAAGTGGGGGCGCCTAACCTTTTTGCTAGTATTGTTTGTAATAATCCGGATTTTGTTTTTAAACATTATGAAATTGGAGTCAAAATTGTAATTTGTCCGGATACGAAAATTGGAATCGCACTTTCTGATATTCCCAATTGTATTTTCTGGATTCATGAGCTTGAGTCGAGTCCAATTGTACTCAACTTGTATTCAGAATGTTTGTCAAGAACAGCAGCCTATTAACCAAGCCGCAATTTTTTTTTTCTCAACAGTTCTCTTCGGACTAACTAAAAACTCGTGCAGACTTGTTTTTATGACTAATCTCAGTTGCTAAAAATAAAAACATGTTTATTACTTGAGCTATTTGTTTGATAACAAGTGCGTCAGCATTGATGCATGTGGAAGCTTGGTATTTTCCCTTTGTTTTAAAATGAATTGGGGATGCACATTGGATCAAACTTTCAATCATTAACGAATTACAGGTACAAATAAATATTTCTATTCATATTTTCAATAAGACAACTATTCATTTTATTTTATTTTTTCTGAAGAAAAAATGCAAAATCATGTTCAAGCGTTATGGTGCAAATGGGAATTGTTCTCAAGTAAGATGTTCTGATAAAATTAATTAAATTAAATGAAAGTGATGTCTTTTCATTTTTCCCCAATTTTTTTGCTTATGAAAGTGGCGTTAATGGTTTAATCTATCCCAATCGTTTGTGAATTTACAAATAGTTCAGTAGTATTCGTTTAAAATATTTCGTTTCAGAACAACTCCATTAGTTCACCACTCTTATATTTAAAGGTAAGTCAATTCCTGACATTGCAATTCTAGATAACATAAGTGCCCAAGGCGGAAGAAGGTCATAAATTCGTTCCAGTACTGAGTGTAAATTCCTTTTGTACATGCTAGACATGAAGAATTGATACTCATCACAATTCATATGCATTCCTAACCCTATATCAGACTTACTTTCTGCGATATTGTAATCTATGTTGCCTATTTTAATTAGTATTGATTCATGAATTTCAAACCGAAGTTATGGAAGATAATAAATTGAGGTTTAAGCTTGATTAGACCTGCTTTACATTTACGTCAATGTTATCTGAAATATCTAGTGATTTGTATCTGAAATGTTTGTATAGTCCAATCATTTATTAAAGTCGTACATGTAGATATCAGGAAAAGAGTATGTATTGTGTATCTCAGTGGTCAATCGTGTCTAGATTAGTTCGTTTTTTGGCGGACAACGATAAACAATTCTTTCTTCTGGATTAGCATTAGCAATGTGAAAAGTTTACAATAATATGTCCTTTTACATTCAAAATTTCTGCGTTCAAATCCAAATAAAGCCCTATCAGAATTATCGTGCTGTAGACGGATTTGCCCCAGACAAAGCACACTTTACTCAAAAGTAGGAGTGAAACAAGATCGTCTGAACCTCACTAATTCTTACAATAATTGAGATTAATGACTTTAATGACTTCTCAGTCTTCACAAAAGCATCACGGTACATTAGCAGGTTGAGATAACACAGTATAACTTTCGTTCATTACACATAGTCTAAATTATTTAGGCCAAATATGGCCGTGGATATAAACCGCACTTTGACGGCACAATTTATCGGTGGCCGTACTCGGCTAAGTAAAAAAAAAATAGCATTAAAGATGAAATGGCATGAAAGTTGAAAATACTTCCTCTAAATTTGAATTTGTACAAACAACGGCTAGAATGTATGAAACTTATGTATTAGTTTCTACTGAATTTGTCTGTTCTTGGGTGAAACAGGTCCAATTGTCACAAAACTTCCGAGCCTGAATATGTACTTGTTTTTTTTTCAAGCATCCGAGAGAAAAGATTTAAAAATTCATTTTAACTAAGCATTTTGCTGAGTGCAGTAAAATGTACGTGGTTAATAGTGAATTTTATTGTCATATAAAAATGTCAGTATGACCGTAATTGGCCGTAAAATTAAAATCTCTTCTGTTCAAATGAAAGTATTGGGTCCGAAAATGGAGTTATTTGGGAAACAAAATCGAAATTGATTTATTGTAATACTATACTTTGGGGAAATGAACTCGAATTTATTTTCTCTTATTGGCAGCGCAGTTGTTGGTTTTAGTCAAAGGGGAATTTTACTTAGAGTCGTGTAGTCTTTCAGAAATATTTCCTGTTTCCCAAGACATCTGCTAACATGCTAAAAACATTTGACAGACATGGAACAAAAATAGTTTCAAAACTCGAGTTCATTCGGAAAGAATTTTTCTTAAGACATATCTAAATGATACTTGTTTATGTTCACCCAAATGTCATGTAAATGTATACCTAATAGTTAGTTATCAGTGATAATATAAATCAAGATTTGTCTATCGCAACAAGGCACATATAGCACAGTCGTTCGGATCGTACTTTATTGATTCTATTACCAGCTGAATGTACATAAAATATATAACCTGGCTGTAAACGCATTGGTTTTGTAACTAATGTACAGTGTCTGCTAAAAATATCAAATTTTCAATGAAGCAGAAAAACAAATCCGGGACTCTTGTCATGTAGGTCAAGCGTTGCGTTTCGAACTTTACGGTAAATTGCTCAAAATTCGATGTAATACTTGCTGAACTATATATTTTTTCTCAGATTTTTAGGTTTATTCATTGTATACAAAGGATGCCGTTTTAAAAGTACAAATATTACAGAATAATGTAAAAATGAATTATGAGAATTAAATTTATAAAACATCCATGAAAATATCGAATGCTAATATGCATAATAAAACAATTATAGAAGTTATTTTTTGTGTGTTGTGTCATGGACGATTTAGTATAATTGTCATTTGAGATTTCTCAATTTTTTGAATCGAAGGATAAACTTGAATTTGAGCCCAATGACTTTATATATCATTTCTTTATAATATTCAGCAATATTGGTAATTTCTTGTTAAAATTTCGGTACGATTTTTGTTCGAATGAATGGCAACGATTTGAAATATTTCATATGTGTCATTTCATTTTCCATCTGGTTTATGAATTGGAGCATGAAAACATACTTACATATTCCCAGGAGTTATTTAACATCATACACCGGTGGTTTCTCACAGAGGAATGATTAATTACCGATACACTTCATATGTCAATTTTAGTCAAAAATTTTGTGAAATAGAGAACGTAGGCCTTCGGTGTGAAATTGGACAGGGGTTGACTGGCTCAACACATGTGCAGCATATGTTTTATTTATTCTTTTGGAAAAAATTTGTGTCAAAATGGAATAAATTTAATTATGTAGAATACTATATTTAGATGAATTACGTAATGAAAAACGTTTGAGAGAAAAAAGTTGTTAATTCCGGAAAAAGTAGTTAAGTATATTGACTGTCGGATATAAATAAAATCTTCGGCTCTAAAACTATATCGAAGATCAATTAAATATACGTTTCCCATGACATAGTCGACATTTGGGGGTCAAAATACAAAGATTTCCTATCTTGAAATTTAATCCTATTTTCTCATTATTAGCTAATTTCAAATCTGCCAACATTCAGCGAATCGTTGAATATTATGCGAATCTAATGTAATATGGAAGGAACCGTTTTAGTAGTGTGTCTGGCGAAGTACTGCGGTACTTAAATTAGTATGAGTAAATCTTTATCTTGTATATTCGGATGAAAGCACACATATACACATTTCTCTGGGTAATGGAAGGGTTTGCATTCTGCCAATATTAAAGCGAAAAATTGTATCAATTTAACATTACCGATCGTTTTCCAAAATAGTTATCCTATTATGGAACTTCTTTTAATAATCCACTTCACAAGATTATTTTTAACCCGGAATGACCTATTTATCGCTTCCATTTCTAGCTAATCTCTTCTGAAGAAAAACAGGGGGTGATTATATATGAATGTATACCGTGACAACCGGGTTGCGTAACTCATTATTTGGTCATTTACTCAACTTACTTTGATAAACAACATATGGTGCCCAATCATAAGCTAATAAAATGAACGAATGGCTCATTTGTTCATCTATTCACAATCCTCTTTTTAAATCATTTTTTTCGAATTTGTGTATTTTTATATACAAGTCGTCTCAATCTGCGTAATAGTACATTACGCAAAGGAATTAGCTAATCAAAATAATCATATTATATAGCAATAGGAACGGTTGGTATGTATTTGAGCATGCATTTGATAACATTAAGGCTTTCGTTTTTATTTAAACAATACTTGATTGCCAGTATATATAAAAATGAAACTTGCTGCTATGAAAAACCAATATGCCCTGTCCGCGAGACGCTATGCAAAAGAGAGGGCGGAGAACTGCTACAAATAATTTGTAATAATTTCCAACAAAATTTCGATGTGAAAGCGAATCACATAGAGTCCATACAAAGTTTTGAAATAAATAAAAATAATAGCTTTCTAGCGAAAAATACAATCTTTAACCTTTTAACATTTCAAATACGGTAACAACGAAAAAAAAATACCAGAAACAACCACAATAGCATAATAACAGAACGATACATGGGTCCATTTCGTGTCCAATAAGAACGCCAAGAGCCGTTATGACGACTGGCGTTGGAAGTCTGAGTAATATTTCTCGCATGATTTTGGGCGAAATATTTTAAATCGAAAAGTTTGAATACTGTATATTCATCGCATGAATATATTTATTACATCAAAATCATTTCATATTACCAAGTTTTACAAACAATTTACACAAATACGGATCGAGCGCGAACGCCGTGATAAACAACCCTTTTATAAGCTTTTTCTCTAGTGAAACACATATAACCAGAGCATAACCTATCCTATAAATTTTAGATGACTCTCTGAAATAAACAATCACTGACTATCAACAAGAATCATTACGTTTCCGAACTTAACAAAATTGATATCGATTTGATGCATTTGAATTTCTAAGCGAGAAAATCGGTGAAATAAAGAAAAATGCTGTCCCAACGAGAACATATAAATAACAGTATTTCACACAAACAACTTCTGGTGAAATAAAGATGATCGTATCATAAATATTAGCTTTGACGTTCTGCTAATATCATACCGCTTAAATATTTATAATAAAAATACCCTGTTTACCAAAAGTATTTTTATATAGCAATGGTAAGAGAGGTAGTTGTTGTCCACCAGTCCTCAAATGCAAAGTGATTTTTATCGGTCATTAATGAATTTCAATCATTTTACAAATTGCGTGTGGAAATTCTGGAATTATAAATCTCAGTCCGATGCTTGGCGGTACAGAAAATTTAAGGTGTATTCCTGCTAACGTCAATAATAATTGATAATGATAATAATAAGTAAAAAACAGGTAATGAAATGAGAACACAAGGTTGCACGACATGAAGATTGCATTTCACGAGTTTATAGCAGACACCGTTGTTACTTCTGACACCAATACAAGTAGATTACATACTTCAGATGCATTTTCACAATGTATTTTATCACTAATTATAAAAAAAATTCATTTGAAAAAATTCCTGATCTGATGGGCGTATAAAATACGTAATTGTTTAAATAAGTCGTCATGGAAACGGAATGATACCTCTAAGTCGCGGTATCATACTACTAGTAGCAGAGAAAAATGGTTTAGAATTTAGATAATGGTAATTCTTATGAGGATCATATTTAGGAAAATTGACTGACAAAGACATCAGACCACCGTGTTGAAGATCGTTTATCATATCAAATGACGGTTTACATTCACCGTTACAAATTGGAAGCCCTAATGAATTTTCTATTTCGATATAATCTGAAGACTTAACAATATAAAAAAAGACAATAAAGACGTTTGAACGATTGGTTGTTGGGAGCATAGAATATCTTCGGTTGTACATAGACATTTTATTTAAAAACGTAAAAAAATAATTGAAAACAAACTTTTTATATCTTCTACGGAGGGACGCCAAGCAAGTCTTGTTGAAAGCAAAATCATACAGAAATAACAAGCATTTTCTCGATAACATACCTCGCTAAAATTATATCATGCCAAGACTGAATGTTGACTACCGAATGACAGTTTGTTTCTCCGTTATGAAGAGAAACCCACGGGAGTCAAAGTTAGGGCAATCGACTTGTGATATCATCGAAACAGAACCAACGTAAATTTGCGAGTAATACTACAAATAGAAGTAGCATATCTTGAGTTTTTATTTATCATTGGTTTTCTTCAAGAAGTTAAGGCTAGCCATCAGTATCTTTCAAACCAACAGCAATTTAACAGCCAATTATGTCGGGAATTGGTAACTCGATCTCAAATTTCTATTGATGTAAACAAATACTTTGGGGAGATTAGAGAATATTTTTCTATTACCATTATGATATTTGGGACACAATGAATATACATTTTTGTCTGTTATTTGTAGCGATCAACAAATTAGTATTTTGGCTAATTTTCTATTTTTTTTCGAGCAAATGAACTGAAACTTTCTATATTCCGTTTTCTTCCTCTATCATTAGAAATTGAAGTCTGAATATTTTGATGATCCGATATTCGATTTAGTAATCAGTGGTTCTTAAGTTATTTTTAGTTTGTGGACCGGTAAAATGTCAAACTATTTCTGCGTACAGCGCGGTGGAACTTCAAAATCAACCCAAAATGTCAAAAATACGAAACATAATTAAACGAATATAATTATGACAAAGGCACGCTATTCAAAAGCAGACAATTCAATTTATTAATTAGAAATTTACTGATGTCTTTTCGATATCATACGTGTTAAACGCGGTTTCAATGAAGTTTCTGCAGGGCGAAGTAGAGAGTTGACTTCCACGCGATTTCTCTATTTGGTTTTGATTAAAGATAACGATTAAAGCTTTTCTAACATAAGTGGGTTGTAAGCAACCCCCGGATCAAGTTTGGTCCACGCATCAATAGGAGGTAAAAATCATAAAATAAAGGGCAGACCAACAATGCCTTGCATTTTGAAATATAATATTGGAATTATTAGGCGGTACGGCAGGAAGGTTGACGTGGACCATTTAGTTGATATAATATAAATGAAAGTTCTAAACGTAAAAGAGCGTTACAAACGATTTTGGTGATTTAGTTCACACATTTCGTAAGGGAGGTGAATTTCTGAACTACGGAATTACAAATTTAAAATTCTATTTTAAAAATACCAATTCTTCGTCAAAACAAGATAACATATCAGATTGGCTGGAAATAAGAAACAAATCTGGCATACACAAACACAAATCCTTGATTCAACAAGTATCAACTTATCAGATTCAGCTACTTTTCCAATAACAACACATACATCCCAGCATGAGGTTACTCTATTGTTGAAGCTATTAGCTACAACAACATTAACAAAATCAGTATCAAGAATTATTCACAAATCTTTCCCGTCGAGCACGAATTGTAAATAGGATACGCACGATTCTAACAACACAAAAGAGGTTTTTTAAAGTTTTAGTGCAAAATGTTTAATTGAGAGAAAGTAAATCTTTTAAATAAACTCTCGACATTGGACACTGGCAAATTCCTTCCAAATGCGTGATAATGATCCTAAAAATGACACAACGAGTGATAGCCAATATACAATTCTTTTTGGGATAGCATTCATAGATATTTTCGTTCTGTGTATTCGCGTTATCCAATAATGACAAATGTTGGATATCTACCTACCTTTATATCGTTGTTATAGCGATATTTAAAACAAAAAAGCTCAAATTTGTCATTATTGGTATTTTATTTTTAAATTTCTGTTATATGAAATGTTTGGAGTAATGTAACTGTCTCGGTATTTCTGTAATGAAGCCATAAAAGTAATAATAATGCTAACCATGGTCTAAAAAGGTTCGTATAGGCAAATATCATACGTATACAGATCTTAACGGTTTATAGTTTTTATTATTCGTATAATTATAGCATGCATCGAATAAGACATCATCGGTCGCGTCTGCGTCTAGACTCTATAGACCAGGGGTCACCAACCTTTTCGAAGCCGAGGGCTACTTTTTGAGTACAGATTAAGCCGAGGGCTACCAGTTCAATGCACACAAAAAAAAAGTCAATTTGCTCGATTAAGCTTCAATTAATGATAATTACTGGTATTTAGTCAAGTAAAAACACTGATAAACTTTAGAATTCTTCAGGAAATCAAACGATTATCACAACGTAGCAAATAAATCACTATCCATTTTCAAACTGACTGTTTTTCAAAGTGATCACTACAATAATATCCTCGAAAACCACACCACAGGTTTACGAACACCATGCGTAGGCCTATAAGATAAAAAGAATTTAACAGTTGTACTGTTAAATTTACAAACACATTTAACTCATTATGAATATCTTGTTTTCAACAAGGAGAAATTTGGTCTAATGCTTCTCCACCAGTGTGTTGTACTCCGGCGTGTAACTTGACACGGTAACTCTGAGCGAGTCTTGCAGATTTTCATCATTGAGGCGTGTTCCGTGTTTAGTTCCTGGTGAATTTCATGTCAAAAAATAATGATTCACAAAGATAGCTTGAACCAAACACTGGTCACGGAAAATAGGGTTGCTGTTTGATTCAAAAGGCGAGCTTTTTCTGCCCTTACTGCGCTGACCAATGGATAGTGACAAAATGTGAAATATCTCTCCGCTTTGTCGTTACTATAATCGCCCCGTAAATTAGACATACGCAAGGGGGTAAAGGGAAATCCATCCCCCACTCATCGTGAAAATGGTAGGTTTTCTGTCAATTTTCTTTGAAATCAATAACTGTATTATTGCTGCTTCACAAATCAACGGACAAGAAAAAACGCGGGTTCGTGGAAGGTGACATCTGTGATGTCATGATTGGGAGAATACTGAATGACCCGTCTCATTGCTGAGGTCAAATACTAAGCAGGATGAGCGTTACAATAATAATTAACATAGTTTAAGTTTCCACATACAGACATAAGTGCGATTTATACAAGAATAGCATGACAAAAATTAATTGATCTAGCTTATACTTACAAGCGCCGTTATTATGCTTATTTTGGAACAGTCATGCGGGCGACTCATGTGGTCTTCGCGGGCGACTTGGTGCCCGCGGGCAACGGGTTGGTGACCCCTGATCTAGATCATTCTGTATGTCTGACTATCTGTCTGGCTGTATGTATGTGTCTGTCTGTCCGCCTATCAGTGTGAATGTCTGTCTGTCTGTTTGTGAGCGAACCTCCTTTCATCTCTATAACCATAAAGTGGAGAAGCCTTGGGAATTTTAGAGAACATCTAATTATTGGCCTCAGTGGGGTATATCACACACGCAAAGATATCGACAAGACGCGTAGCTTTCAAAATGAACTGACAAATTCGATGGCCCGGTCACAAATTACCGTTACACTTATAAATTCACAAGTTTACATAAATGATTCCGGGTGAATGGGCGACGGGCCCCAAATATTAGCGGAGATCTTAGGCGCCTACCTCCTGTTCATATTTAAATAAATATACCAGTATTTTCAGACGTAAATGAGATTTGATGTTAATGAAGGGTTATGGAGGATGTGTGATATAGTCTATTGATATAAAATCTACTATATATCCATTGAGAGTGAACATTTAATAAAAAAAAATTCTTCTTTTTCTCTAGGTGCTAGACTACTAATGGTTTCCGGCATTTTTCATATAGTACTCCTTGTTCTTGATATTTTATCAGCGGTAAAAATGAGAAAACCTTTTATTGGATTGGCAAGACATGGATTATATTGGATTATAGCTCTAACTACTAATTTAAATCGCAGTAGTTTTATAACTCTATGCATTTTAATATTACGCCATAACACTGTGGTGCATTTTCGTACAAGGTGTAATAGAAATCTGTTCTCCATCTGGATGGGTGAGTTTCTTTTGATTTCTATTGATGAAACAACTTTTATGAAATAGAGTAGCCTTCTGTGTCAAGGGGTCATATAAAAATCCTTACACATATATGTTGATTGGTTCAGTTGCCAATTGAAGAGTTGCAATTTACATTTCTTCCAGTGTAAACCACTACCATTATATCTGCTATTCAGATACCTGATAAACCGGACTATAGCGAACACAATAAAATTGGAAGAGGTTGTGTCGGTGGTGCATTACTTATTGAGGTGATAATTTAGAGGGCATTGACGAATTATATTGTACATTGTAGCACTAACGTAGTTTGATTGGTGTTTAATTAAGATCCAAACTATATTCTGAACTAAAAATAAGACAGTAATAATAATGAGATGAATCACCGACATATTTAGTAGTTGTTTAATTGCAATTTTTCCAAAGGGAATTATCTTAATATTTCAGGTAATTGGCCTGGGTTTTTGGCCCTGTATATGGACAAAGGCGAAGACTGATGATGATGAATGATTGCGAACGAGGCAGATGTGATTATGCATATTTACGTGCACTACATTAAAATATAAAAGAGTGCCTATATGAAATACAAGCATAATCACTTTTTTGTCAAATTCGGAAGACTATTTATTTGAGGCGGGAGTGTGACCTATATATGAAATACAAGCATTATCACATTTGTTCCTTAATAGTAGTCAGTGTAGTTGTAGTCACCAAAGATATCTTTTTTTTTCAAAACCGATCCGATACGAAAACCGACCCGATATAACTTACATATATATATATTCGTTTACATTAACAAAAGGCATTCGTATAATGTGAGTTTAATATGTTGCTTTCTCAGGAACACTCATGCTTGTAAAACAGCATATTTTTGCAGTACTAGATGATCTAACACTGAGGAATTAGGGCATTTTCAACTAAGTTTTGTGATATCAAGGGTAAATTTGATGGATTTTCAAATTAAATCAGATTTTAACTTCAACTATTGAAGCTTAGCGGTATATTTGAAACGTAAAAATAATGAATAATTAAGGATGAAACGCGAATGATGTCAGAATTTTAAAACGACGCCGCTCGTTTGAATATGTAGGTTTTCCAGGTTTGATATATAACAGCTTTCTCAGACAAAAGGACAAAAATTAACAATTACTCAAGTTGATTTTATTCAATTTGTAGCGCACAATCCCATTAAGTAGAGATTGTAGCTCAATAAGAAAAAACAAAGCCTAACATAATCATTAATCCGACACGAGCCTTACGAGTACGTTCCACCCGCTACTTGTATTTCAAGGATCTAAAAGATTCTGAAAAATCATCTCAGAAAACACTTGATCAAAACAGTACATGTGCTATTGTGTCACTCTCCATGTTGTATTTCAAAATCCATGTTGTGCTTGCATTTATATTGCATTTGCACATTTTGGTTTTAAGAATTCGTTTTGCACAATGTTGCCTCAATTCAAATATAAACATTAAAAATTATAATCTTTGATGAAAATCTGACTATCAATTATTTTTCCAGGTAAGGCCAAATATAGAAAAACAAGAATACGGCTTATGTGGTTTTAAAACTAGACAATACTGGGCGAGGCCGTTGTTTTCCCAACAAACAATAGTTTCGTTGCTTTCTGCTCGCAGTGTTTTGATAGATTAATATATATATATATTTTCTTATAATAATCAGAAATGTTTCTTACTTGCACATTGAGAACTTTTACAGTATGGAGCAATGGAATAATGTTGATGGTTTTTCAAAAAGCCCTTTTCGAATGAAATCGTATATACAGCATAGTAAATTTGTGAAGATTTCGTAAATTTAAAAAAAAATGATGCGCTCTCCAAACTTAGAATAAGGAAAATTTGAAAATAAATGTCGAGCAGACTGATTTAAAGAATATGCTACTGATTATGCTATTTAATTCCCAAATATACACTACTTTATTTTAAGCTGAAACTGAATTTGAGGAGTGTTGTTTTTGGCCAAGACAATTTTGAATTTCAATAAAAATTAGCAAACGACTAAATGAATTTGAGTGAAAAAAATAAATAATAAATGATAATACTAGATAAATAATGAATGGTGCAGTCAGTCAAACCTCGGACTCAAAAATAATTTATACAAGCACTTTTCGTTTTCAATCTAGTGGCTGGATTAGTCGTTCTTACTGGCCCACCTAAGTTGGGTAAAAAATCTGACGCCTTGCCCACTTTGAAATCTTATCTGCTGTAGTTTATAGCAACAAAGGTGCAACAGAAATTCGAACGCCATAATAAAAATGATCACGCAGAATATTTAGATATAAGCAATCTGTTTGCTAGCATTTTCGATATTCTGAAATTTGTTCTTTGATGTATTGTTCTCCTATCCCTAGCAATATTTCAGAAAATTGAAATTTTTACATAAACACGACATATGCCTTATGAACATATCGAAAGCTGATTTTTACCGCGGCGGAAATATACACTTTTGTGTTCAATCGATGCTATTAAATTTCAAGTTTTGAAACCTCGACTTTCCAGTTGAGTGATTTAATGTGTTAGTACATATAACTTTTCAGCAACGAGTTCGCGGCTATTGTTTTCCCTCTTGCGCCAACGATTTGGGATTCAGATATTTTCGCTTTTGTAGTATTTCAGTTGGAAATACATCAAAACATAAAAATGAATAAATTCGACAATATTTGCAAACTACAATTTACAATATCATACATAACCGAACTCTTTGCCGCAGACAAGATTTCATTTTACGATGTAATTAGACTAAACGGCCATTCAGTCAGCTTTTTGCCGCATAAATGTGATCATATCCCGACAAAATAATAAAAAATATCCCGAAACAAAAAAAAATACCGATAAATACACTCTAGATACCGAATAATCAATATACTCACTCTGGAATTAGGCTCTTGTCCCAATAAACTACATGCCGAGTTCCTGATGCCCCTTGTAAAACAAAAACCGACAACAGAGAAATGACAATTTGTTTATCCATTTTGTCCAATCTTTCTAAAGTTTTTTCGAGTATGATCACTCACAGTATGTGAATTACACGTATATATTAACACTTATCGAGTTATAACCCGCTAAGTCTTTATTCTTAAAAAAAATCAAAATAAAAAAAAATCAGGTGATACATATTTTGAAAAACCTTTAAAACGTATCCTATTTAAATCAAACATGGAACTGGACTAAACTGGAATACGCGAAAGATAACAAAAATCAAATTTCAGTTCATTTTTAATTTTTCTGCCACTATTACTAACCATCAGCTTTTATCGACTAATCAATGTGAAAACGTACAAAAAATAATTTTCCTTGTCGTTCTGGCTATAAAAATTATTTTTCAACAAATAACATTGTCGTACGTCACATCAGTCAGATTTATTTTAATGCCAGCCACTAAATATAAACACTTTACTTTCTGCGTAAACTTTTCTTTGAAAAATAAAAAGAAAAGTGCAAAAATTGAAGACGAAGTTTATGGCGTGTTTATGCAAAACAGAACAGTGATATAGAGATAACTTTCAATACGTTCTAGCTTAACTTTGATTATAAAACGTGTCCATTGGAGCTAATATTCCAAGAAACAGGAAAAATTTATATATTTAGCCTATTTTATTCATTTCAGAAATGCCATAATCTTAAGATCATTTTCCTGATAGTCGAATAACACGCTAATTTGCTTATCTTATCAAGCCAAGAAACAAATTGTACATAGCAACTGACCATGTATTTTAAAATAAAACAAAGTGGCCTTTTTGGGGAAAGTATACTGAATTTATTAAGTTTCGAGTAAATACTACATTGTCTATGCCTCCAACACAACCTGACGTCTTCGCTGCAATGTCTTCGGTGCAATGTTTAGTCACTTCTTTTGTATATTTGTTAACAGTGCGCTTGAATGAATACAAGTTAGCCAAACATACAAAATTTACAATTCTCAACTTACAAAAATATTGTTAGAATCTTTCCTACGCAATTTTTTGATGATTTCTACCATATCCTTGTCAGTTACATTGTTGTCCTAAGCGAAACAGTCGCAAATAATTGTTGCAAAAGAAAAAGGCACAAAATTATATCAAATTTCCAGATCAGATTTTGCTATAATTTTACACTTTCATGACATCTAGCGGGACTTCTTAGTAAAGGATATCAAGCAACTTTGATGTAACAAAAGGAATTTGTCTAGTAACTTATAGAAAACAAAAAGCTTAGAAATAAAGTTTGATAAACTGGATATGCATTTTCCGAGTTCCAGGCACTTAACAGATTGATAATGATCGCTGTTTCCGACCTTGAGAAAAAGAGAATATCAATTTACCAAGGTCTCATTACAGCCTGCATCACTTTTAATTTTTACATTTCGACAATCGCACATTCAAACTTATACATAAATTATCCTAAAATTAATTTTCGTCTTCTATATAAAAATATTACATTTACGGTTCGGTATAGCTCATTTAACTTATTATCACAACGTGGGTGGTCTGGCGGACCACTAGACCAACATTCAGCATGAAGATGACATCATTGTTCGACTGAATACGTACTCGACTAACCAAGTGTAAAATGAATTTTTCAACGTACATACTAACTTTTCAAAGTAGACTTGTCAAATATTGCATGTGTAAAATTAGATATTCGAGTTTGTATTTTTTAGACCAATCTCTGCCTAAAAAACGAAAGTACAATAATTACTATTGCGTGAATGCATTTCCCGTATTAAAATTTCAGCACCAAATGCTATTGTCTTTCAACTGTTATTCATACGAACTAACTCGCATTTGTACATATTTGTTATATAATTTATGATCATAATACCATTAAGTACGACGTAACTTTTTACAGCCCAAGACATGAATGTAACAAATTTTAAATTTGAAAAGTTTTTGATTTTCAAACCATCGACATCTCTGCGCGGATACCTCCAATTTGAGCTAAACCAGCAAAGTCAACAAATAACGATATTTTATTTTTGATGCTCAATTTCTTTTCAAGTAGCCCAAAACTAAAACCAATTAACCTTGTAAATTCGGTAATAGCCCGGTAATGACCTTGGTCGTTACTGTGTTTTGACATTTGAAAAATAAAGTCCGTGACTATCAACCACTTTTGAAAAAATTCACAACTATTTCATCGTCCGAAACTTTGAATTTGAAATATTAATTCCTTAAAAGCTGGAGTAGTTCAGGCTGTTCAATGTTAATGTTTCTTTTGAAGAAAATCCTTCACTCGAATAGATATTGCTAGTGGAATTGGTCATTTAAGTTCTACTTCATTCAACAATGTTTTTGTATACATTCCTTAATAATATATAATGGCCTCGGTCATTACCATACCATGCAATAGCAAAAACAAGAAAACAAAACATACTCCTATAACTGAAAAATTGGAGGTACCACCCTGGTTTACCTATTTCAGCAAAGTTGTGAACAATAAATAATTTGACTATAACATCTCTATGTTTTGACTTCATTAGCAAAATGTTCAGTACTGTTTTAAATCCAATTTCCGTGGTTTTCTTGATTCAATTATTTCAAAAAATGGTGGTATTTTACCGTTTTGTTTTGTACAGAGATTTACACACTGTTGTTTTTGTCTGTCAAATAGGGATTTCTAGAAATGATGTGAGGAGGGTGCTTGGGTCAAGCTTCCAATTTTAAATTCGGTTTGGCCGAATAAATTCCGCTTATGACCTTAGGTTATTTGTGCCAATGAGGCATATTTTACTTCTGGGAGCGACAAGTTAAAGTTGTATTGTAAGCATTTTTGTGATCATCCGATTTAGTTAAATTAGTGTCCGTTTTTACATTATATTCGAACGCGTACACTATTCTTAACATCAATAAAAATTATCATTTCTCAATTATATGGATCATTAATTTTAATATGATATCGGTATTCAACGATGCCGAACATTGGCATTGTCAAATTGGTTACAAATGTATTGGAGTAATCTTGTTGATTAACGTTTTGTTTAATCATCAAAAGATAACAAATCTCGTGAATGGCAAATTTTTCATTTTTATCCGAAAACGATTCTTTGTTCGATTAATTTACAGATAATAAAACAGAATCTAATAATTTTTCATTACTTTTACGAAAATCACGAAAAAGTAGTCAACACATGAACACGGGAACCTATGTTCGCATAATTGTACCAAAAAGTTTTAAGAACGCATTGCACAGAAGTTATATACAATATTCAAATAGTGCATCGAAAATGATGTATATGAACACAATTGTCAAAATAGTTGAATTTTGTAATCATGATAGAATGTAGAACCAAGGAAGTTCTCCGATAATAAGCGACCTGTCTACATGCTGCTTGGTTAGATAACAAGAAAATAACTAACAAGATAAATAGTAGATAATACGATTGTTAAGTTGCATCAGCTTTAGATTTAACGGTATGCTTATGTACAAATGGTACACGTTTCTGCAAACTAGTTTGATGTGAAGATAAAAAAAAAAATTCATGCCAATGCTAACTATCTCTTACAAATTGTGCCCTTTATTGAAAACTTCGAATCTAGGAGAAAAAAAAATTAACAATGGCACTGTGCCGACTAATCTCAACGGCACACAAACAATATCATGGTACATCTGCGTTATTAAGCATATAAATGGTGGGATTAAACTTAGCCTTGGTTTTGGGAAGTCTATTTACAGTCAAGCCATTCTGGTATTTTTTGAAATGTTTCTTATGGTATAAGAACGGAAATAAATAGGAAATTCTCAGATAAAGTGGTCTCGGACAAAGAGTCCCACTATTTACCCCCGAAACATTGGTAATGACTTTGATATTCAATTTCAGTTAAACTTAAAAATATGTGAAAAGAAAGACACTTATCCGAAAGACAAATACACATTCTGTGTGTTCTGACACCTGCACATTTCACCAATGTCAATGTTTACCCGAAAAAAATATATTGAAGAATAAAATGACTATTTGAACACTTACTTCAATATGGCGTCAATAACGAAAGCAAACATCATGTTTGACCTAATTCATACTTAAAATACCTTGAAGCCAATTCATAGTCAGCTCTGAATTCAGTACTAATTTGTTATTGTTTGTGTCGACTATAACCTATTGCCACAGAATGCTTCAGCCATTTTGTTTGAATTTCATATCAAGTTAAATTTCATTTAATTAAATGTGTCTTCATCGTTCCATTTGAACGGCTACCCTTTTCCATTAGTTCACAACATTTGACAATCACTATACGGAAATAATTTCGGACATGCTACAATTTATATTACAAGTCCAGAGTGCCTGTATGCTTCTCTACAAATTGAACAAAAAGGCGATACGCTTTGTTGCACATAATTTATTACGAATTCAAGATAAGCAGTGGTGTTCATCCGTCATAATAATTGTACTCAACTGATTAAGAGTAAAGTAGCTCATAACTGATAAAAAGAATTGACCTTTTGACCTCAGTTTGGTGATAAGTTGATCCATGTGGGATTTGTTATATAAACAGTAAAGCACTAAATGAAAAAACGGGTTATTTACTCTATATACACAATAAGAAAAGAAAATTCCTTTTCCGCCAAAGATACTTATTAGTGCGGACAAGCTGATACAATTCGTCAGTACTCACTCTCGCAATTTATGATAGAATGAATCCGAATTCTACCTAATTCACTCCGAGTTACCTCATAAACAGATTAAACACAAGGCAAATGGATCCCACAAAACGTTATGAAACATATTTCTGTTTCGGTATCATTCGTGTGCGTCAAAAAATATATGTATAACTGCTGCCTTTCAAATACAAGTACCCATTTGTAGATGCAAGACCCTAAGGCTAAACCAATACAAGATTAAACTTTATTATACCGGATGGAATTGCACAAACAAGGTAATGCTAATTTATAAAGTGTTCAAGTTCGAAAATCTTTTATGGTTTTTGTTTTGCCCAGTGGGAACTTTCAAAACTCTAGAAAGTTAGAGAAAGTAACTGCTTGTAAACTGCTTGTCTGAGGAAGTCTGATTTTGGTCAGACGAAACGTTACAGAAATATATTTGTGTTAGTGTGCAGCAGGACTCTTGAATTGCATATTATGGTATTTTATTCCTGCTACAGCATCCTTGCATTACATGCATACGGATCCACTAGCGCAAAGGCATAGAGAAAGGATTGGGAGTTAGTCTCGCGCAACCTCTACTGATCGTTATAAAAGTCTAAATAGCTCGAGAATTTTTGTTATATTTTAAAATATTACAAAACAATTGCCTCAATTCTGAATAACCCACATATATTCATATTTCCCGCCGCGATTGACCGCGTAAGACCATCAATGACGTCATTTGAACATCTGCTCCACAAAAGTATTTCTTAAGTATTTTATATATTGGGCTTCATAGGACGCCAATTAATACCGAATTGAAATAGGATTCAAATGTTACGATATATGAGATTATGACATCATAATCCTGTGAACGATTATAAAGAATATTTTTCTTTCTAGAATATGACGCATTTATTGACAATGGCAGCAGCGTGAAATCGCATTATATAAATTTTAAACTTTTGGAGGTATAGCCTACTAAAGCTAAATTTTTTACAATGTTGAAGACCTGTGCTTCGAAATAAAACATGACGTTACTAGCAGTATTGATAGCTATAGTTATAGGTCTACCACATCCTCTTCCATTTTACAAAAAATTATCCATATCGTTTTTCTATAGCACCATCTTTTTTTTTAATTGACTGCAAAATATAACTATCAAATACTATAAAACCAACTGATATTTTTGCAGTATTTTCAAAATGACTCAACATATAACGATCAGTAGAGGTTGCGCGAAACTAACTCCCAATCCTTTCTCTATGCCTTTGCGCTAGTGGATCCGTATGCATGTAATGCAAGGATGCTGTAGCAGGAATAAAATACCATAATATGCAATTCAAGAGTCCTGCTGCACACTAACACAAATATATTTCTGTAACGTTTCGTCTGACCAAAATCAGACTTCCTCAGACAAGCAGTTTACAACAATGTGTTGGAATTGATACTCCAGCTTGAGACAAATTTTGGCGCTCCAGAAGTGTGTGTACCAATATGGAGGTAACTACGGTAATTTTGTTCACCTACTTTACATAAAGTTGTGTAAAGGGACTAAAATCTAGGGCAGGGGGTATATTTCCTTGTTCCTCAGTTAGTTCCTTGTTGTAAACTGCTTGTCTGAGGAAGTCTGATTTTGGTCAGACGAAACGTTACAGAAATATATTTGTGTTAGTGTGCAGCAGGACTCTTGAATTGCATATTATGACTCAACATAGCTAACAAAATTACTTTGATCTCTAATTGGCTTCGGATGAATGAAAAGGGCGAGTGATTGGGTAATTTTTATGAGCTCACTTTTTGTATGATATGTCAATTCGAAAAACTTAACTTTAGACAGCTTTCCACACGACGGCAGCCGCTTACTTGGTGAAGAGATTGTGAATAAATTTTAATAAATTAATAATTAATAAATTTTGTATAGTTCTCATCTAACTTTTGTTGTATGGGAAGGTCTTTTTTCCATGTTTTTTCCCCAATAAACTACTGTATTTAAAAGTGTAATGAGTGACTTCGATATTTCCACCATATAAAGATGAGATTGTGTCTTGCTTCCAAACGTTTGTGTGATAACTCAACTTAGTTAGTTCAAAAATTTCATATATACATACAAATAACCACTTCAACTACTTCTGCAAATATTAAATGTATGTAATAAAAATATTACCAAGATTTCCTTGTTTGTGAAAAGTAGGGCGAAAATATGAAATATTTAGATTTTTAGATTGGTTGAAATACGTTGATTATGATGATTCATGATTGCGATATTAAAGAAAATTGAGGGCAGAATTGATGGCATTTCATTCACTCACACCGAAAATAAATAAACGAAAACTATATACAAATGTACGAATTAGTTGAATATCGAAATTTATGATTGTAGACAATAATTTATGGGTTTACATCATTTCTGTCATTGAAGCAAATATAGGCATGATGCATGTACCCCACTCTCTAAAATTTGAGGGTTATTCAAACATCGGTTCATCCTGTTGATGGTCTTATTGCGTGTTGTGTACATCTTAAATCAGGGTTCAGTTTCAAGGTTAAATGAAAAAACAAATATGAGTCAGTTCATTATAAATGGGTGTTGTCACGTTGGAAGTTCCGGAAGCGACAATTTTGTCTGACCTGTGTCGTTGTCAGATATGTTACGGCACAGCGTTTTGAATAAACTATTTTCAAAATGGTGTGAACCTTATTTGAATTTAATGAAAAGTTACCTGTTTAGATCATTTATTATGTATGTTAGTTTTGACTATTCGAGCGCGATGATCTATGGACTCCAACGCTGTTGGAGTCGTTGGTGAAAGATTTTAACTCACGCGTAGAAACACCTCTCAATCCTCGGTGTAACTTGTACAATCGGTTGGCAATCATCATAAGTATCTGATTATCTTTAATTTTGTTTGATTCAATAACATATGGATCATCGTCATTCAAATATCAGCAACATTCCCTGTCGTCTATATGCTTTATTAGTATTATTTTGTAACAATGGTCACCCCAATTTCACGAACAATCATGTAGAATGTAGATCTACAGCACTGTCTTGGTCAGTAGCATTATACTTCTAAAGTCCTAAATGTTAAAACATAAAATTGTCATTTTTGTACAAATGTTTTTGTGGTTTCATGGTCACGTCATTCAACTTTGAACAAAAACAAAGAAAGATGTTATGGTATCAAATAACTCGACATGTCGAAATCGCCACTATCGTAACTTTGCTAAGTTCGCCCAACGATCCAGTTCAATGATAGTCATCAGACTCAAGCATGAGACCTAATTCAACAAGTAAATCACTGTATTTGATTTGAATGCGCGACATTTTACATTGGAAAGAAACAATAGAATTATGTAAATCACATGTCAGATGATAAATCCTACTTTCAATCGTCTTATTTCTTTTTTGGAACAAATTCTGGAATCTGGCAGATCTCAAAAAAACTTGATTATTTTTTAAAAATTAAGTCTTATCATTAACTTCTTTGCCTATTGCGACCCATAAAATGCGTATACTATAGTTCGAAAAATAGAGGCTAATCACAAAAAATATATTTATTCTTTATTCAATTAATGTGTACGCATTTATAAGTTTTGTGTACGTGTATTGCATGTTATTGTCAAATAACTTAGTTTATATTTGATACTTTTTAAAAACTTAAGAACATGGAAACCGTTATGATTTAACACGCATGAATAGATATGACTTCAAGAAATTGTGGAGTATTGTTCGGGGTTATTTGAGTTGAGTTACTCCAGACGTAACAAGATAAAACTGTAAAAGCTAATATACGTTGATTATAAATTATGAATTTCATATGTTGATGTAGAATATAGAAAAATGGCATATGGAGAAGTTATTTACATAGCTTTGGCAAAAACGATAAATGGAATATCTTTGACACCTACATTCCCCCCAAACCAACGTCTAAATTTGTCAGAACCAATGCATCAGCGCCAAGAGAATCTATCGCAAAATTAATGTGTTGAATGGTAAATTTGAAATTTGAAGCTACACTTTGGTTATTTGGATATTTTATCAAATCGTTTGAAAACCAATATGTGATCGTTGAATTAGGAACAATGCAAACGTTTAATTAAGAATCGAAAATCGTCAATGTATTAAATTGTCAATCTGCGAGGTAAATAATGAAAAGTAGTTGAAGCAACAATTCTATTGTTTCTTTCATATCAATAACATTTATATAGCATAGCATACAAAAGAATGAGTTTCAATGTATCATAAGTATTCATCTTGATATTTTGAACAGGTAGACCTATCATCCGTTTGGAATATATATACTATAAATCGAATAGCAGTATATTCGTATGAATTTGCATACATACATTTCATCCGATTATAGATCAACTTTTGAATAACTTAAAACCATCAAGTGGTCGTGGTCACCTACTCAAAAATATCAAGTTTCAACCCAAATCCATTACTACTTTGTTAGAACTTTGTTGACTAATTTGATAAATATTCGCACCTTGTCTGTAAAACAATACTTGTGTATCTACAAAGCCGTTTTTAGTATTATCATATAAAACTGAATAGAACTAATTTTGATGTTCATATATATATATATATATATGAAGGACATTTAGATTAATGTCGCCGTTATCTTAATATAGGATATGTTGGAAAAATTTTTGTTGGTTTTAGCTTAATATTTGTATCTTTTCAAATTGCGTTTGTTCCTGGTTACACCCCACTTCAGCAAACTCTTAAACGCCGCTAATCTGAAGTCAAACATGAGGTGAACGTCAATCACACTGGATTAGACTTATACTTACTTAATTTGGGGTCAATTACTGACCCGTAAATGTTTGAAGATCTCATGGTGTTTTTCCGTTAGTTTGAAAATATTAGTATACAACGGAGAGATGATTTGTGTTTTCTGAGCTATCATATTAACAAATCGTGGTGTCTTGGCAAAATTATAGCTGAACAGTACCAGTAACAGTACAAACTTGATTTGAATAAATAAATTAAATTCCTTTTTGTTGAAATAGAAAAGTTTTCTGTCTTGATCCCATGTGCCTCAACACACTCCAATCATAACAGTTGTTTTAATATGGGTGGGAAAATGCTTACTGTTTTCGTCATCATTCAGATTTTTGCTATTTAGCGGGTTAGCGAATGAGTAATTTTGTTAAAAAAGCATGCTTTACATTTCTGATACGTTTTATGACAATCCCACGTTGAGATATATCGCCTAGACAGAGGGTGTCTCAAAAACGTCCCATTTCTTCCACTTGCCCCACTTCTTCCACCTCTTATTCCCTTTTTTCAACGTGTGCCACCCGTCCCATGCGTCCTACGTTTCTCACTCGGGCCACTTCTCCAACGTGTGCCACTTGTCTCACAATTGTCGTTCATACTTTGTTTTTCCATATTTATAATATATATTTTAAAAGTGTTCAGCTGTATAAGATGCATTTTGACATATTATCTGCCGTATCTTTTTACATCACGTAACAACAATGTGCACCATGACAGACGCTCTGTGATTTCCGCGTGAAATTACAAACTGATAACTATAAAAGAAGTGAAATTTCATACCTTGAACGATAAGATAAATTTGCTGTGGATCATTATGACATGAAACAAGTGATCGAGTAAAAAAAACCTTGGTCTGCCAACGGTCCAATTGCTATTGTATTACTTTGTTTATCTGAGTATAAACGTAAATTAGACCATGCTATGGCATTGACTATCAACTGGTTCCGCGATACCCTAAGATTTACCCAATACAGTCCGAGGGCTTCGCACGTTCCATTCAAATCGAATACATATTAGGCTTGCCACTATTATAAAGCTTTATGAATTGTAAATACCATTTTGTTTTTGTCAATATTAGGTTTGCTTTTTTGCATATATTCATAATTTATACAATCCGAATGATTAGAACAATTAAACTATTGCAAAAAGTTCTTCGAGCCACTGGAATGATACATTGGGGTTCCGCTCCGCCAAAACGTTTGAAAACCACTGTGACATTGATAAACGTTGATAGGGTGACTGAGCTGAAAAAGATCTGTGTACCAAACGCAGTGTACCATATATACAGGCCACATGGATTAGGTGTTAAGTTCGGAAACGTAAGCTGCAAGTATATTCAGACTAGTTTGCATCTTCAAGTCAAATATCAATTTGAGCCGGTACAAAAAGTCTCGAAGTTAAAAAGCAAATCTTTGCTTAATTCTAACCTGAATGTGTCGCTTGTTTTGTCTGGAACATTTCATCCTGAACAACATCATACGAAATCAGGTACTTTTGTAAACTCGAGCTAATTCAAGCATAGAGTAGAATAATAAAGTTCACAACATAAAGTTACCAAAGGCGACACAAGTAAATAAAACGGTGTTTTTAACCAAAATAAAAAAAAAAATCCAAAACTTTCGAAGAAAAATTCGAGTAGCAAATTACCGGAACAACTTATCCTTATTCATGCCCCATGTTTAGTACAGTGCATATTTCAATAGCGTATAAATGCTTTATCAAACTAAATTTTACACTATTTTATAGTCGTTTCAAGTGATCTCATTGCCTAATCATTTACATTGACCCATGATTATCATAACCCGTTTTTCTTCCCACTTGCCATTCATGTTTATGGATCCATGAAATACAACAACAATTAAAGCGAAAATTTGGCAAGATAGATTTCTCGTGAATATTCATTAATTGTAGGAATAATCAAGCTGGGAACCTATTTTTGGTCATTAAACCCATGTTTTTGCAAAAGAGTTTTTCAAAAGAGTTTTTCAAAAAATCTATCAGAGGAGAATGTTGAAAACAAAATATACAGAATTAAATGCTAATTCTGTAAATGAAACTGTAATGCTCATTTTAAGAACTGACTGATATATTTTTGTTTGATTTTCGATATCATCTTGAAACCGAAAATTGAAAACACGTGATAAAAACAACAACAGTAATAAAAATGTTTTTATTTAGATCCAACACGAATATTTCCAATTGACATTGTGCTAATTTATCACGTAAACAGCTGACACTCTGGCCGAATGGTAGGAGCAAACTACCCAACAGAGTATGCGTATGAACCGACTTGGCACCAACTGTTTTAAACGGATATTCTCGTCACGCTACACATCAAAACTTACATATCTCCATAAGAGACCAAATGCCATACTTCAGACATAATTGAACAACGAGCTCACAAATTTAGTAGAGCAGGAGTATATGAGTTGAAGATAGTATTCTGTTCCGCATAATCGAAGTAACCGATTACGATTGGATAGTTAGATACATATTTATATGTATCAAAATCAAATCACAAAGGCAATATCATGTGTATTTACATGTATTTTTAAAATTGTTTTTATCATCATCTATGCTTCAATCAAAAAAAATCAATAAACAAACAAACAAAAGGAAGTCAAAACCTTTGAAAAGTATTTTATAAAATGTCAATATTCAGACAGAGATGGTCGTGGAAACTAACTTCCTTTCCCCCATACTCAAGAAGTGATCAATTAAGGTTATGCGCCCATCG
This sequence comes from Styela clava, assembly GCF_964204865.1. Taxonomy (NCBI): domain Eukaryota; kingdom Metazoa; phylum Chordata; class Ascidiacea; order Stolidobranchia; family Styelidae; genus Styela; species Styela clava. The sequence goes on along the minus strand of NC_135262.1, from coordinate 14,781,541 downwards.
GTTATTGCAATCACCCATGTCCCTATTGCTTTATACTGCGAGTATACCATATATATTTTTAGATTTATATGATTTATAGCAGGGGTCACCAAACTTTTTGGACCGCGGGCCGGGTATGACTCAAACTGTGTTGAAACGGGCTGGATGAATATTTTTGTCAATGCAATACAATAAATTTACAAAAGTTAGGAAATCCATTCAATTTATTCAACAATAATATATATTCTACATTGAAGACTTGAATATTAAATTCTATCTATATCGCAGAATATAGATCGAGAACATCCCAGGAAAACAAATATATATACAAGATTTCTATATCTAGACAACTATCCTGAGTTTAGCTGTTATCAAAACGTTGCTGTCGTGAATTATGAATGTTACAAGATCCGCTTTTTTGCGCCAAAAATGTACGCATCACGTTTGCTTAGTTACGCCGTGTTGGAATACCGCTCATAAAAACGACTACGGACTGCCTGCTATAGCTTGGAGTTTCATGAAATTTTGACATAATTTAGATAAAATAAACAACTATTATTTGGATTTTATTTTTTTCATCAGCGCCTAAATTTTCTAGCATTCGCCGCTTTTAAAAACCACTCCAGTTATACGTAGTGAAAATTTATGATAGTATACCGACGATCGCCTGTAATTGCGCCTTCGACAACGAACTCACTAAATGCAAGCTATCTTTCTCGTATTGAAGTAGGATTGTGACGTCGCAGTGACATAATTTTTGGATGACGTGGCAAGGTGGGGCTAGAATATGCAAATTGTAACACCGCGCCCACAAGAAGTACCTTTGGGAGTATACGGTTCATTATCTACTGAAATGGCGAAGCTATTGTTCTAGTAATTAAAACAACAATAACGACATGAAAAATAATTCCAGTTATACGTAGTGCAAATTAATGATATTTTCTATGGACACCAATAAATTTATATGGACGTATGTATTTCTTTCCTATCTTGATACTTACCAATTTTTAGGAAGTTTGTACAATCAGAGCATCGTTGATTATTACCAATAACGAACCTCTGTCAAACGATCATGCACAACTTTAGCGTTTATTTGAGACGATCTTTCGGCGGTGTCAATGACCCTTGCCGGACATGGAAAGATTAATGGGACGGACATGGAAAGATTAGTGATTGATATGTGTTCTTTTTTCATATTTATTAGAGTTCTTATCAAAAAAATATTACAATTATTATAGAAAAAGTGGCCTGTCAGGCGGTACAAAAATTCCGGAATCTCCGTTATTTCTTGACCGTTTTTTATAAACTTGGTATTGTTTTCTATTTTCACTCAGATCTATCCACTGGCGCAGTTTTTATTTAAATCGGATGAACTTCAATTTTTTGGAAACATACCTACATGAATATCCGCATTCAGACAAAAGTTAGTGTGACTTGTGAAATTGGAGCAGTACGCGAGGAATTACAGTACTGCTAGCGCAAAATGCACATTGGACGTTTATTTTAGCACAAAAAACGTGAACTGTTTCGTAGAAAGCACCCGCCAGAGTGTACAAGTACATCTTTCGCAGAAAACGTTGCGTACCGGTAAAGAATTTACCCTATTTTGTCACTGCTATACTTTAAGACTAATTTTTCATTACTACTATTAAAACTACAACTCCTAAGGAGGCAAATGATAATTGACTTATTTGATTCATACTTAAATTTCCGATACACAACCAAAAACTATCGAATTTAATCATATTTGCGTGTTATTGCGGGCCGGATAAAATGACGTCGCGGGCCGGATCCGGCCCGCGGGTCGTAGTTTGGTGACCCCTGATTTATAGAAACAAAGCCAGTAAAACACAAAAAATCACTAAGTAATAAAAAAAAGTAATACATGAAATTGTTTAGATTTTTATACAACATTTTTTTAGGTACAGAAACAATAACTCAATCGTTACATAAAGATTATAACCTTTTCTCCTAATCTTTACTGAACCAGTTAATGGTGAAGTATAGAATTTTGGTCAAGTTTAGACATCAGTTCCAAGTGTGTAAACAAAGCTCTATTTGCACAGTATGCATCACCCAGACATCGCAGACATCTGGAGAAAAATGGGTCAGATAATGCAAGCAACGGTGTTATGAATTACATTGCTGCTTGTCCCACATGTCTGCTATAGATTCTGTTAAAATCTTGAATAATTTATTGACGTTAAAAAATAATTTAAAATTGTTGAGTTTGGTTACATATAATAAAGACGCATAACTACAATTTCTCCTATGACTGAAACAATTTTACGTTACGTAAAAGGGAAGTATTCATTAATTTTTGCTCATATATATTATGTTTAAACAAAACAATACAAGAAATAGCGTCTCGTTACTAAGAAATTTGTATCGATGTGATGTATGTGAATTTGCATGCGCAGTTTTAAAGAACTTCATTGCACGAAATATTCAAGAAAATTTAGAGTATTAAATTCTAGATTAAGCATAAGCTCTGTTTCTCAAGTTCAATTTCGCTGTTCTTCAATCCCCCTTAGTTAATAATCAGCAAATGCGCTTTACACTGCATGAAACCATATATTTCACAATTATATTGACAGTTTTACAGCATAATGTTCAGACTCGTTTTGTAGCTGCACTATCATGCCTAATGTATTGCGCCCGGTTAGAACGTAGACAATGTTATTTTGGGAATCGTTATTAAAAATGTGGAGGTGACATTTGGCTGAAACTTATTCCAATATATCCATTGAAAATGGCAGTAAAAAGTAACAGACTCAAAATAAATTAATCACGACACGTTTTGTTGCATTCTATTTTTAAAAATAGATGAATATTCAAATGTAAATGAATTTCATATAAAATGCTTCAAATAAAAGTTCACAATCAATAATGCGCTGCGGTCAGGAAGCCATAGCAATAAAAAATTAATGACTGTTCATGAATGGACTAACTGAATAAAATTTCGTGGATTGTGTTGTTAGAATGATTAGGGTATGCATGAAATGGCAAATTTAATAATAGTTTTCTTCATCACCAGTTCAATAATATTAATGGTAAATTCCACAGGTAAGTTTGGTTTTTAATATTCTTTTCAGGGCTGAATATGGCAAAATCATGTATTACTATAGTTCAAAATGTTACCAAAATATATTTTCGTTTGATATTGAATTTTTGAAAAAAGTTATTTTGAATTCGATTTTACACTTTCGAAAAATGCAATTCCTTTATATTGGAAATTAGGTGTCGTTTAATCGTTATTGTTGAAAGCTAACCTTTTTTTAAATTAAGTGAATCTGACAGTTCACTATATTGGTACGTATAAAACGACAATAGCCTTCATAAAAATCAAGCCTGGCTTCATAATATTTTAATTTAAGTTATTAATAACCGTTGCATGTATTTACACAGATATTCTTTGCTCTAACAAACCCAAGTTTCCGGAAAATGGAAAAGTATTTTGCAATGATGGCAGATCGGTCGGCTCCAAATGTATATTTACATGCGAACCTTATTACACTTTAATAGGGCCAAAAATAATTGAATGTGTTCAGAACTCGTCAGAGCCAGAATGGACAAGTTTGACTACATCGATTTGCATAGGTAAATAAATTCTCAATTCGAGTAATTGAATAATTCAAAATACTGAAGTCTTGTTTTATTTTTAGCTGATCGTTGCAAATCATTTATTGATACAGTTCCAAACAGATTTGTCAGTTGTACACGAGAAAACCGAGTGAGGTCAGTTTGTCATTTTAAATGTTTGCAACGGAAGTATTCATTGTATCCTGTTAGTAGCAAGACAATCAAATGTATGCCAAATAAAGAGTGGAGCGGGAATATACCATGTTGTGCACGTAAGTTTTTAATAATTTAAATGAATCTAAACTTTTTGCCAGTACGATTCGGTAAGACCAAAAAGTATCGATTTTGTGCAAAGGTTTGGCTGACAAGCAAATAATCTACCGTATAGCAAAACCTCTTTAAAAAATCACAAACTAAGAAATCTCTGGTGAAAATATCTGCTATCATAAGACCTAGAGAAAAAATTCAATTAAATTTACGTGATACTCTACCAGTAACATCCTCCGTGAAAAGTATTGGAAATAGGAAAGTTATCGTTCCAATAGTAGTATATAATAGTCATATGATAATATATATTATAACAGTATAATAATCGTCCAATAAACTTTATTTTTTGTTATTGAAGCTCCATGTCCTCCACTTAGCGTTCTAGATGTCTATATTCTATTGGATTCTTCGGATTTGGTGGGAGCTAAAGATTGGGTTTTAATGAAAGAATATGTCAAGCAGACTTTTCGGTAAATCATTTTTTAATTTTAGTCCGATATAGTTTAAAATTATTAACCTGGCTTCTATTCAAGAAAATATGACTGATTATACCTCCCACAGCATAACTACAGCAAATTTGAGCGATGCCATTGGGCAGTGCACAAGACAGATGTACAATTTAAGCCGGAGTTCTTTTTTTAAGCCAGAAAACAAAAACTTTGAAGTTAGCATTCTGTGAAATATATCAACACAGGTTGTGATAAATATTTGGGACTATTTAGTTGATCATTATTTTTCGGGATAATTTATAATTAGGCATGACAATAAGACTCCAAATGAAACAAGACTGCAACGTACATAATAATATAAATTGCCATGGAGTAGATTACCATCATTATTATGTTAAACTTCAGTTAATAATCCAAGTCTTTTCGATACGATATGCATATGAAGTTGGTCCGCTTACAACTGCGAATGCGATATGCTTAGTTAAATACAGATATAATAGGTATAATTTAGTTATAAATATTATTGATGTATATATTGAAAAATTCATTAATTAGAGTAATTTTGGCAAATGGATTCACTTTACTATGAATAAATATCTGGTAATCAAAGAAAAGACTTATTTCTCGGTTTTTCCTATTTATAGTAAAATAATTTATAATCATGTATATTTATATGTTCAGAGATTATGCATTATCCTCTGATTATACGAAAATTTCTATAATGCGTTACAATAACAAAGTTTATACGAAAAATTTGATTTCTTGGGATGATTGTTGTGACAAACCTTCGGAATTTTGGTACGCATTAGATTCCCTGCCATATGGTGGTACAGGTGAGTGAAATTATATCAGAGATAGATTTTGTAAAGAAGATATTGTTCTTTTTAATGTAAAGTTATCTGTTATATCCATAATCCAGCAGAACATTCAAAAAATGATTAAACAAATCTAAGAAAAGCGTTTTTAAATGCAATAAAACTGAAAGGTTTAATTAAATTCAATCCAATTCTATTACCAATGGTTTGTTGATCCATAATATGTTCGAGCAAACTCCATACTAATTTTAAGGTGAATAATATTTAAACGTTTGATTTCAGACTTATTTTCAAGCATTGAGGGTAAAAGCAAATAAAGGGGACAGTTTATACAACAGCATTATCTTTTTTGCATAACTAGGTTCAAATCTTGGCAAAGCAATTCAGTATGTTACTGAATACATGATGTCGCTCAAAGCAGGAAATCGTCTAAACGTACAAGACCAAGTTATGATCTTCACAACCGGTAAATCCGACGAGGATTACACATGGGCATCAGTGAATCTTCAAGCGACCGGAGCGTTCGTAAGTAACGTTATATTCACTATACATTCAAATTGCCATACATTATATCAGGGGTGGCGAACACGTCGATCGTCTGATGTTGGGTAAATTTGATAAAATATCCCAAAAAATTGCCTTGAACCAGCTGTGTGTTTTAAACAGGAAGAATACAGTACTGCACATGCGCAAAATACAATATACACATGCAATATTTGAGTCTGGGCAAGCCCGATAGACTGATAGAGCATATTATTAGGTAGCAAATGCAAGTTTTGCCGCTGCTCAGATTTGCAAATGAAGTGCCTAGTATCGCGTGTCTTGACTGACATACGATCCTACAATAACTTTTGCAGTACGCAAAAGTTATTGTCTCACTTCAAAAGTAGTGTGATAAATTATATTCGCAACTACAGCATGAGGGGCATCAAAATGCACTTTTTTTTCAATTACAATCGAGCAAAGAATCGCACTTGGACGAAATTGTAAATTATATACTGTAAGTTTGAGCAGTCATATGACATTTAAGGTTTGAGAATGTTTATTATTTGCTTTTAGATAATGCATGAATACTTTGCGAGGTTTCTTGATGAATTTTCAACACCTACGACTGAAAATTAGGCACGCTACATATCTGAATTGGGACCTCCTGAAGTATGCGCACCAAGATGGCGCACAACCTGAACTCAGGTTGTGTACCAGCTTAGGATTCAGATTGTGCGACATCATGGTGCGCATAATTCAGGAGTATCCGGAATTGTATGATTTGAAAAAATCTCAAATAAATTATGAAACATTTATTCCAGGTGCAAATAAATAATCAACTAAAATAAAACATAACAATACAAATTTTGTGTCGATTTTATTACGAATGCGCCCACAAAGACTTCTTATCGGCAGCGGTGGAAGTTTTTGTATGCGTGTTGGCTGAAAGCTGGTTGGCCACCCTGCATTATAGCATCCAGCAGTATATATTCTTGATAAATCTATGAAATTCTGTAGTTTAGCTGTTTGTTTTAATTAACAAAGCACACTGCACAAGTCTTTCATTTACAGCGATTTATAGAATTAATTAATAATCAAGATTGTTTTACAATTATGAACAAAACTACGAAACCAAGATTTAAAAAATCCTATGTAGCCGACTTCTGCCGGGGGGCATTTTGAATACCCCTCCTAAAAAATGTCAAACTTTTTGTTCAAACGTGCGAGAATCTTCACTTAGATATCATGGGAAAGCGGTATTTTGCCGAAATTATGCCAGCCGTTTCTCGAGAGGCGTATGCTTCTTGCTCAACCGTGTTGCGTTGAAAATGGGCAAATTTTTTTTTTTTTATAATTTTTATACTGCAATCGGACACGCGTGGTCTACGATTAGCCACAAAATAATTCTTTACAACAACATTCTCTCAACCTCAAAAATTTATTTCAGTTCAGTAAATACTTTAGATTAATCTCAGACATACCAAATCTTGTTAAATATGTGCAACTTTACAAAAATATTATTTTTTCCAATAAACTAAATGTGAGATTGTAAATATAAATACGAGATTTTGGTTTTCTGAGAAAAAACGTGTTCTGTAAGATAGAACAAAGTTCATTGTGGGCCAATTCGTTTTCGACACACCTTATCATGAATATATATATATATATATATATATATATATATATATATATATATATATATATATACAGAAAATTTGAGCAATGCGAATAAAATATATTTCATTCAAACTAGTTCATTCAAATGTTACTGAATCAGGATATTTTATGTGGAACTGCCACAGATTTGTATCGTCACAACATGAATTGATTTTTTGCGTGTATCCTGTGCGTCCTCTGACTCAGAGAATCTTCACCCAAATTATAAACAGTTCATTTTGACGTAAAGTAAACATAGAAAGATAGAACAAAACAATGAGTAAGATTCTACTCAAGAACTATGAAATGAAAAAGGGCCTTGGGAGGCATAAAAGCAGCACAATAGAATATAGACTATAGCAGCATTCACATTGCAGCTATGTGAACAACAGTTCATTCTATTTTTGGTTGTTTCATTGAAATAAACTTCTAATTTTTGATAATATAGTTGAGATGTTTTGAATAAGGCGTTTTAAAGAACCTTTGTTTGATACATATAATACAGATGAACTTTTATACAAAGCAAACCCATATACGAACAACACGTTCTCCTATTTGTTACGGGTAAATTAGAAAAATCACGAAGCGTTTATGGTCATAATGAGCATGATTTCAATTGTTGAATTACTCTTACTATTGTCATCAATTGCACTGATAACAAATGCAAGTCAGTTACAGAAAAGCTGTATTTCAGAGGGCATAGAAATCAATGCTGGAAAGGTACGGTGGAGATGAAGATAACAACTCAAATTGAGACTAATTTATAGAAGTGTGTTGAACCCACTTGTTTTTGCTGATTTTAATGAAAAACATGACTCTTTAAGTTAATATTAAAGTAATTACTTCCAATCCGTTATTAGTCAAAACCATTTTTGTGTAACTAGTATTAAATTCTAATCAACCAATGCTAACATTCACCGTGTTTCCCAAATATAAGACAGGGTCTTATTTTAATTTTCTTCCGAAAAATAACACTAGGGCTTATATGGGAGGATGCCATTTATCAAAAACAAAATTACGAAGTAGAAAATTACGAGATTTTCAAATATACAAAATATGAAACCCGATATCCATTTACTTAAAAATAACACGTTTTTATTAAACAAAAAACTGCCATTATTCAAAATTGACCATATCATCATCCTCTGGAATGTCATGCCAGTCACTAGATTCATAAATTCCAATGAAGATTTTACTCATTGAACCTTTTCCTTTCTCACGCGTTTTAGTTTAACCATTTGAAACGTGTAAGAGAGATTTCTTGCCTTCGATTAGGTCAAAACAAATTTCACGCTATCGGCTAGATCTTATTTTAAGGGTAGGGCTTGGATTATAATCCTTTTTAAATTTGGGCTAGGTCCTCTTTTCAGGCTATAGGACTTATTTTCGGGGAAACACCGTAATTTAGGTTTTTCCCATTTTGGAGTTATCAAAAACTATGTGGTATTCTGTACTGATGAAACAACGTCTAAGGTCTCTTGTGCCTGATTCACTAATATCACGTCTACAGAAACTGGATTCCAAGCTGTTTTAAAGAAAAATGGGTCCAGGTAAATATATGAAAACAAAAAGCAAAATCTACAGAGTATAAATGTGTTACAATAAGTAAAATATTGTTGAAAATAGCTAAAATTAAAAATAAATTATTTACATATAGTGATTCTTCTACATTTTCATATGTTGTTTAAATTACCAAATCTATCTGAGAACTCGTCCAAGAGTTACGAGTCTATTTCCTCGGATCTGATAGCATACTAATTAATAATGCTTTCCAATAAATTCTCGAAAACACAATTATAAAATTAGATAACAGGTTGCATAGAAGGACAATTTTTGTAACACCGTTTTATTTGCCAGATATGTTGAATTTGAATTTCATGTTGACTATGAAGGAGATGGAACTTATCATATTAGGAAATCAGACGATGATATGTTGTGTACACAAAATGTATCCCAATTGAATGCTTTCAAAACGTCGTGGAAAGTTATTGATTAGCATAACAATGAAAAGTACTAGTAAACTCTTTTAATATTTTCCTTCTAATTTAAGACATATGTTGATTTTTTGACACAAATTGAACGTTTGCAGAATTTATTCACCTCGAACACAGAGAGGAAATGAACGGACTTGAGAATGAAGCGGTGTCAAATATGGGTAAAATTACTAATACATGTACATATATAATATAATATTCGATATATAGATAAATTATTATTCTTGTGTTGGTCTGCAGTTAAACTCAATTAATTCTATTTGTTTTAATCAGAAAACCTTTTAGACAATGCAGCTATAGTTTTTCTTTCTGACTATGAAAATTATTTTGCGGCTTTGTTATGTCCCCTCGACAAAGGTATGAAAACTTATATCAAACTTTTTAAGTACTGGAAGATATTGTAAATTAAATTACCAAGTCGAAGTATTTGTTGTTGCATCATGAACTAGGCTGCAACACATACTTCGGGAGCGGCGTTTTTTTGATCCTGCTTGAATATAATTTTATCAAAATATTAAACCACATTACAAAATATCATTTTGATTTAAATTTTAGCATGAATATCAATCGAAAACAAATTTAGCACTTTGCCTTAGCCATGAACCATCACAATTATATATACCAGCTTGTCAACAGAATTTCGCAAGTAAAACCAGAGCCAACCTATTTTTAGAATGAGAGCTAAAAAATGACAAAGTTATTAGTAGATTATCAGTAGCATTGTGCATTTCTTTATGTTTATATATTTATTGGTATTCGTTATTCACCATATACTTTCTTTTCATATAGTGGGTAAATTATTATTTACTGATAGCCTAATAAACAAATAGTGATATATAATTATCTATGATTTACCCTATGTGGGATACCTCGTGACATCAAGATGCCAAAGATCAGATGCCCAATCAACGAATGTGAATTTGAAACAGAGGATGAGGCCTCTATTGTTGCTGCATTGCTGAATTTACACGCTACCACACACAGCGCACAAAAAACTCAACAACCCACAACCCAAGTTGAGAAAGTAAAACGTCCAACCATCACATCTGCTAGCTCAACTGAAGAATGGACATATTTTGAATCAAGATGGATAGACTACAAAGCTGCCACAAAAATATTTGGCCAAGACATAATTTTCCAACTATTGGAATGCTGTGACGATCCACTGCGCAAAGATCTAACTCGAACCTCACCTAATCTTACAGGAAAATCAGGACATGACATACTGAACGCTATCAAAGGAAAATGTCATGATCGCCAGAGTCAAGCTCGCCAACATGAAACAAGACAGAGACGAACCAGTAAGAAACTTTGGCGCCCGCATTCGTGGCCAAGCGAAAGTCTGCCAAGAGATATTGCAGTATCTTATTTTAAGGGTAGGGCTTGGATTATAATCCTTTTTAAATTTGGGCTAGGTCCTCTTTTCAGGCTATAGGACTTATTTTCGGGGAAACACCGTAATTTAGGTTTTTCCCATTTTGGAGTTATCAAAAACTATGTGGTATTCTGTACTGATGAAACAACGTCTAAGGTCTCTTGTGCCTGATTCACTAATATCACGTCTACAGAAACTGGATTCCAAGCTGTTTTAAAGAAAAATGGGTCCAGGTAAATATATGAAAACAAAAAGCAAAATCTACAGAGTATAAATGTGTTACAATAAGTAAAATATTGTTGAAAATAGCTAAAATTAAAAATAAATTATTTACATATAGTGATTCTTCTACATTTTCATATGTTGTTTAAATTACCAAATCTATCTGAGAACTCGTCCAAGAGTTACGAGTCTATTTCCTCGGATCTGATAGCATACTAATTAATAATGCTTTCCAATAAATTCTCGAAAACACAATTATAAAATTAGATAACAGGTTGCATAGAAGGACAATTTTTGTAACACCGTTTTATTTGCCAGATATGTTGAATTTGAATTTCATGTTGACTATGAAGGAGATGGAACTTATCATATTAGGAAATCAGACGATGATATGTTGTGTACACAAAATGTATCCCAATTGAATGCTTTCAAAACGTCGTGGAAAGTTATTGATTAGCATAACAATGAAAAGTACTAGTAAACTCTTTTAATATTTTCCTTCTAATTTAAGACATATGTTGATTTTTTGACACAAATTGAACGTTTGCAGAATTTATTCACCTCGAACACAGAGAGGAAATGAACGGACTTGAGAATGAAGCGGTGTCAAATATGGGTGAAATTACTAATACATGTACATATATAATATAATATTCGATATATAGATAAATTATTATTCTTGTGTTGGTCTGCAGTTAAACTCAATTAATTCTATTTGTTTTAATCAGAAAACCTTTTAGACAATGCAGCTATAGTTTTTCTTTCTGACTATGAAAATTATTTTGCGGCTTTGTTATGTCCCCTCGACAAAGGTATGAAAACTTATATCAAACTTTTTAAGTACTGGAAGATATTGTAAATTAAATTACCAAGTCGAAGTATTTGTTGTTGCATCATGAACTAGGCTGCAACACATACTTCGGGAGCGGCGTTTTTTTGATCCTGCTTGAATATAATTTTATCAAAATATTAAACCACATTACAAAATATCATTTTGATTTAAATTTTAGCATGAATATCAATCGAAAACAAATTTAGCACTTTGCCTTAGCCATGAACCATCACAATTATATATACCAGCTTGTCAACAGAATTTCGCAAGTAAAACCAGAGCCAACCTATTTTTAGAATGAGAGCTAAAAAATGACAAAGTTATTAGTAGATTATCAGTAGCATTGTGCATTTCTTTATGTTTATATATTTATTGGTATTCGTTATTCACCATATACTTTCTTTTCATATAGTGGGTAAATTATTATTTACTGATAGCCTAATAAACAAATAGTGATATATAATTATCTATGATTTACCCTATGTGGGATACCTCGTGACATCAAGATGCCAAAGATCAGATGCCCAATCAACGAATGTGAATTTGAAACAGAGGATGAGGCCTCTATTGTTGCTGCATTGCTGAATTTACACGCTACCACACACAGCGCACAAAAAACTCAACAACCCACAACCCAAGTTGAGAAAGTAAAACGTCCAACCATCACATCTGCTAGCTCAACTGAAGAATGGACATATTTTGAATCAAGATGGATAGACTACAAAGCTGCCACAAAAATATTTGGCCAAGACATAATTTTCCAACTATTGGAATGCTGTGACGATCCACTGCGCAAAGATCTAACTCGAACCTCACCTAATCTTACAGGAAAATCAGGACATGACATACTGAACGCTATCAAAGGAAAATGTCATGATCGCCAGAGTCAAGCTCGCCAACATGAAACAAGACAGAGACGAACCAGTAAGAAACTTTGGCGCCCGCATTCGTGGCCAAGCGAAAGTCTGCCAAGCGACAGATTCCCAGTCCACAGACGCCATCAGCTCATATCGAAAGGGTCGCATTCAAGTCAAGCCCACATCCGATAAGATGCAAGCCACATGTACTTACTGCGGAGAAACAGGACACGGCAAAAGTTTTCCACTAAGAATCAAATAACGTTCCTGTCCTGCTTTCAATCAGACTTGCTACCACTGCTTGAAACTACACCATTTTGAATCAGTTTGTAGAGGCAAAACATCGTCAAAAATGGTCAAACCATCACAGGAACCTGATGACATGGAGAACTCTATGTCCAATTCATTACGCTCAGTTTACAAGAATTCATCCAACGGAATGACTCTGGACCACCACCAATATGTGCCAAAGTTGGGAAAAACGCAAGTCAGATCCACAGCTATTTTTTGATATTATGATCGACATACTGCCATCTGACTTTGCTAAATTGGGGTTTAAAAAGAATTTCAAACCCCAACAACAATGACTGCGACCAATAACAAATGGATACATATCCTTGGCGCCCTAGTTGCAAGATTTTCAGAAACAACTGATAACGGGAAAATAGTTCGTTCCCGTCAGATCATTTACATTATCGACAGCTCGGACAAGCTGTTCTTGAGCAGGAAAGCATGCATTGAACTTGTTTAATTTTTCAAAGATTGGCGGAGTCAACAGGGAAATGACATCAATTAACATGACGGACAAAACTTTGACAGGGACTAAAAATGATGACATATAAATAGGCACATGTCCCCGCCGCAAACTTCCCCTACCAATCTCAACGTCGTTACCATACTCGTCGAATGGGGAAAACCGACAGAAGCTACAGGAGTATCTAATCGAATAATACAAATCTAGCACTTTCAACACCAGCGAACACCAACCGCTCCCTATATGATGGACAGGCCGCCAATAAAACTTATGATAGACCCTGAAGCAAAGCCTGTCGTTCATCACACACCAGTACCAGTACCCCTCGACTGGAAAGAAGAGGTAAAAGCCGGCCTAGACAGGGACACTTATAGGACTATAGGATATTGGGTAAACTATCTGCTTTTGGGTAATAGATTACGTGTTTAAACTTAGTCACTCTAATCTTAAAATAAAAAGTAATATCTTAGTCATAAAATACGTAACAATTAGACGTACTGTAGGGCAGGGGTCCGCAATTACGGGGTCGCGACCCAAATTTGTGACGCGAAACCCCCCGCTCTGGATCGCGAAACAATTTAAATTTTCCATAAATATGAGCATTGCGTCTGTGTAGCGTATTTATGTATAACAACTTTATAAATCACTGATTATAATTATGAATGTTTCCCCGAGTATACACTTCCTTATTTACTGTCGTAACATTGGCCAATCAGCATAATTGCAAAAATGAAGTAACAATAAACGTTTCAGAAGCGCTCAGATACTTTTTCCATTCAGACAGTCTTTCGTGGTTGTGGATATTATCTCGTTTTGGTAATTTTCGCGTGTTGTTTGTTAGTTTTTAGTTGTGTTTTGGTAAATATACGTCCTAATCAAATAACTAAGTCCTAATTCTTGAAATAAGAACCAATAATTTTGCAATGGTAGAGTGTAGATCCAAGAGGAAGAATTCAAGCGATCAAAAGTCGAGGAAACATTCGTTACTTAGTTGTTCGCATTGTTACATCCTACTACGTAGACTTCAGGTTTTCAAAATGCTCCGTACGCACCCTCAGGACTCTGTTAAAGACACTTAGACCTCCGCGAGCTATTCGTTCACTTGAAAACTGTCCTCGACCCACTGCCCTTCATCAGTCTACTTACCTATCCTCGACCCACTGCCCGACTTCCCTCAACTTTCCTATCTTCAACCCACTGCCCTATCTCCCTCAACCTTCCTATCCACGACCCACTGCCCCATCCCCCAACTTTCGCATCCCCGAACCACCACTCTATCTCCCTGAACCTTTCCCCTCTCGACCTACTGCCCTATCTCGATCAACCTACCTATCCTCGACCTACTGCCCTATCTGCTACAACCTATCTTTGACCTACGGTGCTATACTATTCAGTACTATTATTTACTACCCGATCGCCACACTGAACTTTACTATCTTGCGACCAACTTCCATGGGTTAAACTGGTCGTGTATGCTAATGAGATGATTCAATCGTACGTCGACAAAACAGGATTGACGGCATTCGTATAATATGTAGGCTGGAATCTCAAATGGTAAACAATAACCATAATTGACAGTTTAAAAATGTGTTACTAATTGGGCTACTGATGGTTTCTTGCTGGAAATTCTTTCTAAATTTTAACAAGCCGTTTTATGCTCTTAATAATTGGCCATGTCGTGAGTCTTGTGACAATATGATGCCGATCCGAAATGAGCAGTAGTGCTCCTGTTCGTATAAAGCATTTTTCTTTGACATTTTATAGTAAAAGCTGCGACCTTTGCAGCTTCATAAGTTTCAGATAAGATAAGCTCAATTTTGGGACTACACGCTGGATTGGAGGGCAGTTGGCAACGCTAGCTACGACAAAACATTTCATGTCTTAAAAATAGTTTTGAAGGAATTACACTCACTAAGCGACTTATATTTTTGACTGTTTTTGACTATTCAGCCTCCTCAGCCACGTAGAAAAAAATTGTATATACAACAAGGATATGGCAGAACATTCGTTGAAAAAGACTAAGCGTGCAAATATTCGATTACTTCCTCGTCGTTTTGCCCTGCACGGAAATACAGGCGACATTAAATGAGTTTCTGAAAAGGAACTCAGATATTTCGATATCGAAAGGCCTGTTAAAATTTTAAAAACAGTGACTCCAAGCCCGATGCCATCAGTAGCCTAATTAGTAGCACATTTTTAATCCACTAATTATGGTTATTGATTACCAATTGAGATTCCAGCCTACATTTACGAATGCCGTCAATCATGTTTTGTCGACGTACGATTGAATCATCTCATTGGCATCCTCGACCAGTATAACACATGGGAGTTGGTCGCAAACTTTTTATACTTTCGTGTGAGGGCATCGAGAATTGAAGATACAGGCAATCAAAATCAGCGGCGGATGAATATCACATCGCTCAGCGAGCGATCAACTGTGACGCCAAAATAACATCGTACCATGCTGTAAATAGTGTCAGACGCCAAGCCTCAGCCACGCCCTAAAACATGCAAACCACTGTTCTTGGCTCTTTCAGCGTACAAATTGTAACCGGGGTTTAATTTACCTTACAAGCAAATCATTTAGCGGTAGCTGTGGACGATTTTAATGAGGGACAATGAGTAAATATTCAATGACTATATCTATTCCTTGCGGTGACGATCATATCCAATAATGTTCCTCATTCCCGCAAATAGGAAAAAAAAATAGTCTCTCGGAATTGGGCGACGACGATTGGGCCCCAACTCGACTATATTTTAAACAAACTGTATTACTTGCGTGAAATTTTGTCAAAACATTTCCCACTGAAAACCACCCAAATTAACGCTGTGAGTAGCTCACTATATGCCACAGAAAACGAGTGGCCCAAATGCAGCAAAAAATAATATGTAACCTCAATGTAGCAAATAGATATATATATATATAAATATATATACAGAAAATTTGAGCAATGCGAATAAAATATATTTCATTCAAACTAGTTCATTCAAATGTTACTGAATCAGGATATTTCATGTGGAACTGCCACAGATTTGTATCGTCACAACATGAATTGATTTTTTGCGTGTATCCTGTGCGTCCTCTGACTCAGAGAATCTTCACCCAAATTATAAACAGTTCATTTTGACGTAAAGTAAACATAGAAGGATAGAACGAAACAATGAGTAAGATTCTACTCAAGAACTATGAAATGGAAAGGGGCCTTGGGAGGCATAAAAGCAGCACAATAGAATATAGACTATGACAGCATTCACATTGCAGCTATGCGAACAACAGTTCAGTCTATTTTTGGTTGTTTCATTGAAATAAACTTCTAATTTTTGATAATATAGTTGAGATGTTTTGAATAAGGCGTTTTAAAGAACCTTTGTTTGATACATATAATACAGATGAACTTTTATACAAAGCAAACCCATATACGAACAACACGTTTTCTTATTTGTTACAGGTAAATTAGAAAAATCACGAAACTTTTATGGTCATAATGAGCATGATTTCAATTGTTGAATTACTCTTACTATTGTCATCAATTGCACTGATAACAAATGCAAGTCAGTTACAGAAAAGCTGTATTTCAGAGGGCATGGAAATCGATGCTGGAAAGGTACGGTGGAGATGAAGATAACAAATCAAATTGAGACTAAATTATAGAAGTGTGTTGAACCCACTTGTTTTTGCTGATTTTAATGAAAAACATGACGCTTTAAGTTAATATTAAAGTAATTACTTACAATCCGTTATTAGTCAAAACCATTTTTGTGTAACTAGTATTAAATTCTAATCAACCAATGCTAACATACACCGTGTTTCCCAAATATAAGACAGGGTCTTATTTTAATTTTTTTTCAAAAAATAACACTAGGGCTTATATGGGAGGATGCCATTTATCAAAAACAAAATTACGAAGTAGAAATTTACGAGATTTTCAAATATACAAAATATGAAACCCGATATCCATTTACTTAAAAATAACACGTTTTTATTAAACAAAAAACTGCCATTATTCAAAATTGACCATATCATCATCATCTGGAATGTCATGCCAGTCACTAGATTCATAAATTCCAATGAAGATTTTACTCATTGAACCTTTTCCTTTCTCACGCGTTTTAGTTTAACCATTTGAAACGTGTAGGAGAGATTTCTTGCTTTCGATTAGGTCAAAACAAATTTCACGCTATCGGCTAGATCTTATTTTAAGGGTAGGGCTTGGATTAAAATCATTTTTAAATTTGGGCTAGGTCCTCTTTTCAGGCTATTGGACTCATTTTCGGGGAAACACCGTAATTTAGGTTTTTCTCATTTTGTAGTTATCAAAAACTACGTGGTATTCTGGACTGATGAAACAACGTCTAAGGTCTCTTGTGCCTGATTCACTAATATCACGTCTACAGAAACTGGATTCCAAGCTGTTTTAAAGGAAAAGGGGTCCAGGTAAATATATGAAAACAAAAAGAAAAATCTACAGAGTATAAATGTGTTACAATAAGTAAAATATTGTTGAAAATAGCTAAAATTAAAAATAAATTATTTACCTATAGTGATTCTTCTACATTTTCATATGTTGTTTAAATTACCAAATCTACCTGAGAACTCGTCCAAGAGTTACGAGTCTATTTCCTCGGATCTGATAGCATACTAATTAATAATGCTTTCCAATAAATTCTCGAAAACACAATTATAAAATTAGATAACAGGTTGCATAGAAGGACAATTTTTGTAACACCGTTTTATTTGCCAGATATGTTTAATTTGAATTTCATGTTGACTATGAAGGAGATGGAACTTATCATATTAGGAAATCAGACGATGGTATGTTGTGTAAACAAAATGTATCCCAATTGAATGCTTTCAAAACGTCGTGGAAAGTTATTGATTAGCATAACAATGAAAAGTACTAGTAAACTCTTTTATTATTTTCCTTCTAATTTAAGACATTTGTTAATTTTTTGACACAAATTGAACGTTTGCAGAATTTATTCACCTCGAGCACGGAGAGGAAATGAACGGACTTGCGAATGAAGCGGTGTCAAATATGGGTAAAATTACTAATACATGTACATATATAATATAATATTCGATATATAGATAAATTATTATTCTTGTGTTGGTCTGCAGTTAAACTCATTTAATTCTATTTGTTTTAATCAGACAACCTTTTAGACCAAGCCTGCACAACTCAAATTACCACGAGGGCCGCAAGCATAAATCTGAAGGCCCGGCGGGCCGCAAACTTTGCCACACACGTATTTCACAAGATGAACTACAAATCAAAATAATATTGTGAAACAGTTCAATTTAATGAAACACTTTCATTACTGAGGAGCTCAAAAATATGAAGAATCTTATTTTCTTTAGTAAAAACAAGGTACAGTATTTTTGAATAAGAGATGGCAAATATGTATTTAATGGTTCATCTACCTTGAAAACCCACCCTTCATTTTCAATATTTCTTTTTTATTATAATTAGGTATTGCGTGTTGCAGTATAAACTGACTGCAGGTAAATATTTCACTAAGGTTCCGTTTTGTAAAATCGTCCCAAATATATGTATGACAATTTATTTAGTCATATCCACCATTATTGGATATTTCCATTGTAGGCTGGACAAATAATCCGTTTAGTAGCAATAGATAGATCTTCATCTGTTGTACTTTTTTGACTGTTAAATTACATTTTTTTACAAAATCTGCTTCAATTTATTTGAAATTTTACAGTAAATAGCAATATTTTTTGTGCGAGAATTTCTTTTTTAAGTTCTAAATTTGATTCAAAAAAAAACTTCAGTTTCATAACCTGCTAGTAAAAAATAACGGGTTATTAATAGGTTGCTAATATGCACTAATAGGTGTGAGATTGTATATCGATATTGTTTTAAGCGTGATTCAGTTTGAATACTGAGATATCTAAATCAGGGTTTCCCAAACTGCATGGGGGACGAGAGGTCGAGCGACGAATTTCAAGGGTCGCGGAGGGCACACCAATTTCACACAACGTTCGATATTTATTGAAACTAGTGCAAAACATAAATCTCACGATTTCGAGTACGATCGGAGTAGCGGCGCGCTTGCATAACAATGCCGGCTTAGGCTGTTAGACCTGAGAAGTGGCGTGTTCCCAAATTACCCGCGGGCCGCACAGAAGTATCTAGCGGGCCGCATGCGGCCCGCGGGCCGTATGTTGTGCAGGCCTGTTTTAGACAATGCAGCTATAGTTTTTCTTTCTGACTATGACAATTATTTTGCGGCTTTGTTATGTCCACTCGACAAAGGTATGAAAACTTATATCAAACTTTTTAAGTACTGGAAGATATTGTAAATTAAATTACCAAGTCGAAGTATTTGTTGTTGCATCATGAACTAGTACAAATACCGGAATATAAATACTCCTTCCATTAAGTTCAAACGTTTGTTCCCTACCCATTGTGGACATGAACAGCAGTCTCGTTTTGCCTTAGCTATATATATATGCAAGGCTCTCGTGATATCAGAATCTTATCGAAAAAACTTGTGTGCTTTACTTTGTTCACATCATAAGGTGATTCGTGGAGTTTTTCCAAGTCCAAATCCAACTTTGTGACAGGTTGCAGCCTTCATTAACGTCTTGCATGATGTCGCAATATCTGCAAAATTTTCTCCTTCAACATGTCCAGAAACTGACTGAAGTCATTATTTGAGCTAACCAACTATTATTTATCAATGTTAGTTACATATCTATATATATATATATATATATATACTAATTTCATCAACAGTCCTCGATGTTTGCTATTATTCAGAATATTGTATTTTAAAAAATAACGCTGATTACGTTGTTTCATAATTACCTAAATATATTTTATCACACCCGTATATGAATGAAAATAATGACTAACTCGTAACCTGTAAAATGCTAAAAAATACGTTAAATATAATTACTATGACCAAATTTATTGTTAATTAGGTTTTGATTTGGGTATTTTGAGAATTTCGAAAGGTATTGATATTACGTAAAGCGAACCCGCCACGAATTAGCTTGGCTTGGGACAAGATTGTGTTGTCAGTTTAGTTCATGCGATGTGACTGCTATACGTTTCTTAATATAGACGCCGTCGGTAAAAAGTAATGGTCAGAAGGATTGGCAAGATTTACACACAAGCCATTCACAGATTCTCACTTCTCTTTGCATTCACGTTTCTATTGCAAAATATACTAATAGTTTTAAAAATTCGAAATCTTCTTTACGGTCGATAGAGTATAGTCAATGATTCGAGAAAATTCATTTCAGTATATATACATGCTCTTATCCTCTACGTTCATAATGGTCTCCCGGCAGCTTATGCATATACGTACGGTTTGACAAAACATTTTCATGCTTTCGAGTCTTATTCCTCTGTTTTAAATCATTCCTATTTTTACATGTCAATTTGTCGTACTATTTTCAACTTGACAAGCTGGATATTCATCAAGTACATCCGCTTGCTGTTGCCAACCTCCGTTTTTTTTTTCAGAGCTCCAGAAGTATATGCACCAAGATAGCGCACATCCTGAACATAGTATTTGTACCAGGTTATGGTTCAGGTTGTGCGCCATCTTGGTGCACATACTTCGGGAGCGGCGTTTTTTTGATCCTGCTTAAATATAATTTTATCAAAATATTAAACCACATTACAAAATATCATTTTGTTTTAAATTTTTAGCATGAATATCAATCGAAAACAAATTTAGCACGTTGCCTTAGCCATGATCCATCACAATTATATATACCAGCTCGTCAACAGAATTTCGCAAGTAAAACCAGAGCCAACCTATTTTTAGAATGAGAGCTAAAAAATGACAAAGTTATTAGTAGATTATCAGTAGCATTGAGCATTTCTTTATGTCTATATATTTATTGGTATTCGTTATTCACCATATACTTTCTTTTCATATAGTGGGTAAATTATTATTTACTGATAGCCTAATAAACAAATAGTAATATATAATTATCTATGATTTACCCTATGTGGGATACCTTGTGACATCAAGATGCCAAAGATCAGATGCCCAATCAACGAATGTGAATTTGAAACAGAGGATGAGGCCTCTATTGTTGGTGCATTGCTGAATTTACACGCTACCACACACAGCGCACAAAAAACTCAACAACCCACAACCCAAGTTGAGAAAGTAAAACGTCCAACCATCACATCTGCTAGCTCAACTGAAGAATGGACATATTTTGAATCAAGATGGACAGACTACAAAGCTGCCACAAAAATATTTGGCCAAGACATAATTTTCCAACTATTGGAATGCTGTGAGGTTCCACTGCGCAAAGATCTAAGTCGCACCTCACCTAATCTTACAGAAAAATCAGGACAAGACATACTGAACGCTATCAAAGGAAAATGTCATGCTCGCCAGAGTCAAGCTCGCCAACATGAAACAAGACAGAGACGAACCAGTAAGAAACTTTGGCGCCCGCATTCGTGGCCAAGCGACAGATTCCCAGTCCACAGACGCCATCAGCTCATATCGAAAGGGGCGCATTCAAGTCAAGCCCACATCCGATAAGATGCAAGCCACATGTACTTACTGCGGAGAAACAGGACACGGCAAAAGTTCTCCACTAAGAATCAAATAACGTTCCTGTCCTGCTTTCAATCAGACTTGCTACCACTGCTTGAAACTACACCATTTTGAATCAGTTTGTAGAGGCAAAACATTGTCAAAAATGGTCAAACCATCACAGGAACCTGATGACATGGAGAACTCTATGTCCAATTCATTACGCTCAATATGTGCCAAAGTTGGGAAAAACGCAAGTCAGATCCACAGCTATTTTTTGATATTATGATCAACATACTGCCATCTGACTTTGCTAAATTGGGGTTTAAAAAGAATTTCAAACCCCAACAACAATGACTGCGACCAATAACAAATGGATACATATCCTTTGCGCCCTAGTTGCAAGATTTTCAGGAACAACTGATAACGGGAAAATAGTTCGTTCCCGTCAGATCATTTACATTACCGACAGCTCGGACAAGCTGTTCTTGAGCAGGAAAGCATGCATTGAACTTGTTTAATTTTTCAAAGATTGGCGGAGTCAACAGGGAAATGACATCAATTAACATGACGGACAAAACTTTGACAGGGACTAAAAATGGTGACATATAAATATGCACATGTCCCCGCCGCAAACTTCCCCGACCAATCCCAACGTCGTTACCATACTCGCCGAATGGGGAAAACCGACAGAAGCTACAGGAGTATCTAATCGAATAATACAAATCTAGCACTTTCAACACCTGCGAACACCAACCGCTCCCTATATGATGGACGGGCCGCCAATAAAACTTATGATAGACCCTGAAGCAAAGCCTGTCGTTCATCACACACCAGTACCAGTACACCTCCACTGGAAAGAAGAGGTAAAAGCCGGCCTAGACAGGGACACTTATAGGACTATAGGATATTGGGTAAACTATCTGCTTCTGGTTAATAGATTACGTGTTTAAATTTAGTCACTCTAATCTTAAAATTAGAAGTAATATCTCAGTCATAAAATAGGTAACAATTAGACGTACTGTAGGGCAGGGGTCCGCAACTACGGGGTCGCGACCCAAATTTGGGACGCGAAACCCCCCGCTCTGGATCGCGAAACAATTTAAATTTTCCATAAATATGAGCATTGCGTCTGTGTAGCGTATTTATGTATAACAACTTTATAAATCACTGATTTAAATTATGAATGTTTCCCCGAGTATACACTTCCTTATTTACTGTCGTAACATTGGCCAATCAGCATAATTGCAAAAATGAAGTAACAATAAACGTTTCAGTAGCGCTCAGATACTTTTTCCATTCAGACAGTCTTCGTGGTTGTGGATATTATCTCGTTTTGGTAATTTTCGCGTGTTGTTTGTTAGTTTTTAGTTGTGTTTTGGTAAATATACGTCCTAATCAAATAACTAAGTCCTAATTCTTGAAATAAGAACCAATAATTTTGCAATGGTATAGTGTAGATCCAAGAGGAAGAATTCAATAGATCAAAAGTCGAGGAAACATTCGTAACTTAGTTGTTCGCATTGTTACATCCTACTACGTAGACTTTAGGTTTTCAAAATGCTCCGTACGCACCCTCAGGACTCCGTTAAAGACACTTAGACCTCCGCGAGCTATTCGTTCACTTGAAAACTGTCCTCGACCCACTGCCCTACATCAATCTACTTACCTATCCTCGACCCACTGCCCGACCTCCCTCAACTTTCCTATCCTCAACCCACTGCCCTATCTCCCTCAACCTTCCTATCCACGACCCACTGCCCCATCCCCAACTTTCGCATCCCGAACCAGCACTCTATCTCCCTGAACCTTTCCCCTCTCGACCTACTGCCCTATCTCCCTCAACCTACCTATCCTCGACCCACTGCCCTATCTGCTACAACCTACCTATCTTTGACCTACGGTGCTATACTATTCAGTACTATTATTTACTACCCGATCGCCACACTGAACTTTACTATCTTGCGACCAACTTCCATGGGTTAAACTGGTCGTGTAAGCCAATGAGATGATTTAATCGTACGTCGACAAAATAGGATTGACGGCATTCGTATAATATGTAGGCTGGAATCTCAAATGGTAAACAATAACCATAATTGACAGTTTAAAAATGTGTTACTAATTGGGCTACTGATGGTTTCTTGCTGGGAATGACAGTTTTCTAAATTTTAACAAGCCGTTTTATGCCCTTATTAATTGGCCATGTCGTGAGTCTTGTGACAATATGATGCCGATCCGAAATGAGCAGTAGTGCTCCTGTTCGTATAAAGTATTTTTCTTTGACATTTTATAGTAAAAGCTGCGTCCTTTGCAGCTTCATAAGTTTCAGATAAGAAAAGCTCAATATTGGGGCTACACGCTGGATTGGAGGGCAGTTGGCAACGCTAGCTACGACAAAACATTTCATGTCTTAAAAATAGTTTTGAAGGAATTACACTCACTAAGCGACTTATATTTTTGACTATTTAGCCTCCTCAGCCACGTAAAAAAAATTTGTATATACAACAAGGATATGGCAGAACATTTGTTGAAAAAGACTAAGCGTGCAAATATTCGATTACTTCCTCGTCGTTTTGCCCTGCACGGAAATACAGGCGACATTAAATGAGTTTCTGAAAAGGAACTCAGATATTTCGATATCGAAAGGCCTGTTAAAATTTTAAAAACAGTGACTCCAAGCCCGATGCCATCAGTAGCCAAATTAGTAGCACATTTTTAATCCACTATTTATGGTTATTGATTACCAATTGAGATTCCAGCCTACATTTACGAATGCCGTCAATCATGTTTTGTCGACGTACGATTGAATCATCTCATTGGCATACTCGACCAGTATAACACATGGGAGTTGGTCGCAAACTTTTTATACTTTCGTGTGAGGGCATCGAGAATTGAAGATACAGGCAATCAAAATCAGCGGCGGATGAATATCACATCGCTCAGAGAGCGATCAACTGTGACGCCAAAATAACAACGTATCATGCTGTAAATAGTGTAAGACGCCAAGCCTCAGCCACGCCCTAAAACATGCAAACCACTGTTCTTGGCTCTTTCAGCGTACAAATTGTCACCGGGGTTTAATTTACCTTACAAGCAAATCATTTAGCGGTAGCTGTGGACGATTTTAATGAGAGACAATGAGTAAATATTCAATGACTATATCTATTCCTTGCGGTGACGATCATATCCAATAATGTTCCTCATTCCCGCAAATAGGCTAAAAAAATAGTCTCTCGGAATTGTGCGACGACGATTGGGCCCCAACTCGACTATATTTTAAACAAACTGTATTACTTGCGTGAAATTTTGTCAAAACATTTCCCACTGAAAACCACCCAAATTAACGCTGTGAGTAGCTCACTATATGCCACAGAAAACGAGTGGCCCAAATGCAGCAAATAGATATATATATATATATATAACTCTATTACGGTAGTTAAACGGACCTGCCATAATTGTAGTACTTAAGCGGACGTCGTTCCTGTGTCTGTATCATTGTTTTTAAATACGTACTTGGAGAGCGCGAGAGCCGTTGACAACTACGGAGAAAAAGAGTCAACACAATACTCTCGATAACTGATATAAAATTTTTGTCCGCTTAATTCGTCCACTTAATTCAGACCACCAAATGTTTTAGCCTATTTCGGCACTAAGCCGGACCCCTCTTATATGTCGCCCTGGATGTCTACATAAATGATGCTGCTTTTATTTTATTACGCATTTTAAAGCGTATGACCTCGATTTAATTTCCGAT
Organism: Styela clava; assembly: GCF_964204865.1. Taxonomy (NCBI): domain Eukaryota; kingdom Metazoa; phylum Chordata; class Ascidiacea; order Stolidobranchia; family Styelidae; genus Styela; species Styela clava. Next base: position 14,755,990 of record NC_135262.1, on the reverse strand, counting down.
GGATTCGAACCATTTAGCATTATTTATCACAGAAAATAGCATTTTTTTTTCAATGTTCAGTATTTTGTGCAAGGGAGATGCACTGTGTTTGGTGTAGGAAATAATCTTCCATGTCGAAAAATACTCAAAATGCAACGTGAAGGTAGACAAATCGAAACAAATTGATTCAAACGTAATATATATTTGAAACTGAGAAATACACAGAGCATATCACAAATGTTCGCCTATTCCAACCCTATGGTGTAACATATAGATTGAACAGATGCTATGTTGTGAGCGTCAAGATATCAATACCGAGTCAAAATTATTGCATTCAAATAATATTGATAAACTTTGCGCAAAATATATCTCAAAAATCCGCATATCTATATGGCTAGTTATCAAGCGTGACATATAATTGAAAAAACAAAATTTTGAAATGCCATACATATTGAGAAACAATACACAAAATATATTTCAAATGTATCACCAATTTGATTGCTAAAGTGTGAAATATTATTTTAAAAAGGAAGTGTGGTATATAATAGTAAAATAAAAAAATGAAAGTGCTAATATTATTGAGAAACAATAAAAGAAAAGTATATATACGCAGAAAGAAACCGCAGAATGAAATGCATGTCATTAATGAAGACAAAAATCACACAAATTCGATTTCAAATGTTCATCTATTCGGTCACTCAAATGTGGCACGTAATTGAAAAATGAACACCAGCCCTATTGAGGAACATTACACAAAATATATCTCAAATGTCCACTTATCCGGCATTTAAGTGTGGCATATAACAATTAAAATAAAAATTCTGAAATCATATTGAGAAATATTACACAAAGTATATCTCAAATGTCCACCTATCCGGCCACCTAAGTGTGGCATACAAGAATTGAAATGAAAATTTTGAAATCCTATCGAGAAATATCACACAAAGTATATCTCAAATGTCCACCTATCCGGCTACCTAGGTGTGGCATAAAGCATCAAAATGAAAATTCTGAAATCATATTGAGAAATATTACACAAAATATATTTCAAATGTCCACCTATCCGGCCACCTAAATGTGGCATACAAGAATTAAAATGAAAATTTTGAAATCATATTGAGAAATATTACACAAAGTATATCTCAAATGTCCACCTATCCGGCCACCTAAGTGTGGCATAAAGCATTAAAATGAAAACTCTGAAATCATGTTGAGAAATATTACACAAAGTATATCTTAAATGTCCACCTATCCGGCCACCTAGGTGTGGCATACAAGAATTGAAATGAAAATTCTTAAATCATATTGAGAAACATTACACAAAGTATATCTCAAATGTCCACCTATCCGGCCACCTAAGTGTGGCATACAAGAATTGAATCGAAAATTCTGAAATTATATTGAGAAACATTACACAAAGTATATCTCAAATGTTCACCTATCCGGCCACCTAAGTGTGGCATAAAACAATCACAATGAAAATTCTGAAAGCATATTGAGAAACATTACACAAATTATATCTCAAATGTCTACCTATCCGGCCACCTAAGTGTGGCATAAAACGATCACAATGAAAATTCTGAAATGATATTGAGGAACATTACACAAAATATATATCTCAAATGTCCGAATACCCGACTACCTAAGTGTAGCATACAACTATTGAAACCAATTCCTGAAATCATATTGAGAAATCTTACACAAAATATATCTCAAATGTCAACTTATTCGACCGCTTTAGTGTGTGAAATATAACCTCAAATACGAAATTTCGAATACTAATCATATTTTGATGTTGTGGAAAATTGCTCAAAATTTATCTCAAATGTTCACCTATCCGATAACTTGAGAGTGAAAATATTTTAAAACAAAATTTTGAAACCATATTGAGGAACAATACAGAAAATATATCGCAAATCGTCATTTACTCAGCTACGTAAGTGTGTCATGTAAATGCAAAATGATATTTTGGAATGACAATAATATTAGGAAGCATTCAAAAAAAATTTCAACCATCCGACCATTTCAGAAGGTATGTAATTAAAACACGAAATTCTCTAAAAAAATACCGAGAACCATTACACACAACATATCTCAAATGTTCAATTAAGTGACGTTTTCAGTGGGGCCTATAAATGCGAAATGAAATTTTGCCATGTCAACTAAAATGAGAAACATTACACCAATTATAACTCAAATGTCTACCTATCAAGGCGCGCTTAAGTATAGCAGTGATTATACAGTCAACTATACAAGCGATCAACATGAAATTATTCAACCCAGATATCAATTTAGAATCTTTGCACAATTTATTTAAAATTTTTGCACCAACTCGGAATACAAAAACATGATTGTTATTTTGAATTTATAATTAAATAGTAAAAATGTATGCCAAGTATGTATACGAATGTGGATATGCCCACTAGATTAAGTTGTTGATGAGAGACAAAATTATGTGCTCACTGCCGGTTCATCTTTATGAATTATACAGAGATGTCTTAAAGCTTTACAATAAACTTCTCGCAAGATATACAAAGCCGTGCAATTATATTTCTTTTCGTCGTTTCTTTTCTGGTTCACGTTTATTTAGAAGCTTTTTTGGAATTGATTTACAGCCTTTTTCTTTTCCGTATATATGATTTTATTTTAAGTCACTTACATTGCTTATTGAAAGTGATTCTGAAGATGGTGCGGTATAGTCTGTTGACTAATCTGAAACTTTGGTCAAAAATACATGCATAAGTCACAAAACATCATTACAGTGTTCTAGTCCAATTCAGAATTACGGTACTCTTGATTGACCGAACAAACGAAGTGTTTGAAATGGGGAATTGCATTATTACTCAAATAGAACAGTGAGGGCTCCTGAAGTATGCGAACCAAGATGGCGGACATCGGAATGTAAAATTGGTACTAGGTTAGGGTTAGTCCATAATTTTAGGTATAAATACTACGGGAGGCTCTTGGCTAGTCTTCGAACTGATAATAGGACTAAAATAAGGAAAACTGGAAAAAAATTATCGCCTAACCCTAACCTGTTACCCATGTTACGTTCCTATGTCCGCATCTTGGTTCGCATACTTCGGGAGCACCAAACAGTGTTTTTAAACGGAGCACTACAATAATTCGTAGATAGCCGCGCTATTTGTGATGGGCTACAATTGATATTATGATTTGGTTATTACCATTCATTGGTATCAATTTGAGATACCGTATTTAATTAAAAACAAGCATAGCAAACTAATTTAATCACCTCCTGGCACAGCGTTCTCCGAATCACTACCCGCATTTCCGTCTGCCAAGTTCTGAAACGTAGGCCATCTCGTTGGAGAGTAACTTACATGTGAACAAAAAATAAAGCCCAGTAAATAGCTAGATGAGGATGGTAAAATAACACAGGGATATGTGCCAAATCACAAAACAAAATTGCTAGCAATGCAATTCTTCAAAACTGTTTTCCGAAGATAAAATATTCTAATCTAATATGAAGCGGTGTATTAGATATTTTTATTTATACAAAGCTATACAAACCTATATAAAGTGGCGTCAACCACTCGCTTCTCGTATCTCCTTCTGTTTCGGGAAAAATTTGAATTTTCACAATCTTCGTTTGTATTGTCATCTGGATTTAGAAATCCTTCTGAACTACACACTCTTACAAACGCAAACCCAGTCGTAGCAATATTTTGATGATCAGATCAGAACTACGACCAGTAAAAGCATAACAGTATCAGTAGTCTTTTGATAATCAGGAATAAGTGAAAAATCTCAACAGCAAAAATATATGCTAATGATTTGGTTTCTGCAAGACTAACCACTGATCCTTCTTCTATGCTTTTGTGTCGGCGGATCCGTATGCATATAGTGCAAGGATGCTGTAGCAAGAGTAAAGATAACTATCCTACAGTCTCAAGTGATTCAAGAGTCTTGATGCACACTAACACAATTATATTTCTGTAACGTTTCGTCTGACCAAGATCAGACTCCTTCAGACATACATAGTAAATATAATTGTGTTAGTGTGCAGCAAGACTCTTGAATCACTTAGAACAAAAATATAGTAGCCCTATTATTAAAAATCGTTATGACTAATCACCTTATCCGATGAGTGATGATTTCCAGCAGCATTCTTCGGTGACGTTGAAAACCTTGTTTCAAGTTATTATGACTCGACTTCAACTCACTGGGTAATTGATAACACCTGACACAAAAGACTTGGATCGCTTCTCCAAACACAACTGTTCTATTTTATCTAAATTTCTGCAATCACGCACTCATGAATCCCGATCCCCTCACGGCGTCCAGGTTACTTGCGAACAAAACGGCAAACGTGGTAGGTAAAGTTCTTGGCAAACCCGACAGTTTTACTATTGCGACACAAAGCCTCTTTAGTACGGAGTTGTGAATTGAGGTCCTTTTCAGTTTATTGAGCTTATATTGCAAAAACAGAACGAACGATCTTTATGTTCTGCCTGGTTATTGTATCAAAATTATCAATCCTACTCTCCAAAAATCGTAAAGACATATACCGAAAAATTAAAAGATTTTCGCGTAAACAAAATGTCCGCTTAGTGTACGAAAATTATACCCGTTGATTATAAACCAGCAGAACTACTGTCCCCTTAAAGTTGGCGAAAATATGCAGATATTTGAAAAATATTGAAAAAAAACATATTTTTAAACATAGACAATATTTCCGTCTACATAACTGTCGCTTTTTTAGCACGGTATGTCTACTTAACTACCGTATTAGATATATATATATATATATATACAGAAAATTTGAGCAATGCGAATAAAATATATTTCATTCAAACTAGTTCATTCAAATGTTACTGAATCAGGATATTTTATGTGGAACTGCCACAGATTTGTATCGTCACAACATGAATTGATTTTTTGCGTGTATCCTGTGCGTCCTCTGACTCAGAGAATCTTCACCCAAATTATAAACAGTTCTATTGACGTAAAGTGAACATAGAAGGATAGAACAAAACAATGAGTAAGATTCTACTCAAGAACTATGAAATGAAAAGGGGCCTTGGGAGGCATAAAAGCAGCACAATAGAATATAGACTATAGCAGCATTCACATTGCAGCTATGTGAACAACAGTTCTTTCTATTTTTGGTTGTTTCATTGAAATAAACTTCTAATTTTTGATAATATAGTTGAGATGTTTTGAATAAGGCATTTTAAAGAACCTTTGTTTGATACATATAATACAGATGAACTTTTATACAAAGCAAACCCATATACGAACAACACGTTTTCCTATTTGTTACAGGTAAATTAGAAAAATCACGAAGCGTTTATGGTCATAATGAGCATGATTTCAATTGTTGAATTACTCTTACTATTTTCATCAATTGCACTGATAACAAATGCAAGTCAGTTACAGAAAACTGTATTTCAGAGGGCATGGAAATCGATGCTGGAAAGGTACGGTGGAGATGAAGATAACAACTCAAATTGAGACTAAATTATAGAAGTGTGTTGAACCCGCTTGATTTTGCTGATTTTAATGAAAAACATGACTCTTTAAGTTAATATTAAAGTAATTACTTCCAATCCGTTATTAGTCAAAACCATTTTTGTGTAACTAGTATTAAATTCTAATCAACCAATGCTAACATACACCGTGTTTCCCAAATATAAGACAGGGTCTTATTTTAATTTTCTTTCGAAAAATAGCACTAGGGCTTATATGGGAGGATGCCATTTATCAAAAACAAAGTTACGAAGTAGAAAATTACGAGATTTTCAAATATACAAAATATGAAACCCGATATCCATTTACTTAAAAATAACACGTTTTTATTAAACAAAAAACTGCCATTATTCAAAATTGACCATATCATCACCCTCTGGAATGTCATGCCAGTCACTAGATTCATAAATTCCAATGAAGATTTTACTCATTGAACCTTTTCCTTTCTCACGCGTTTTAGTTTAACCATTTGAAACGTGTAAGAGAGATTTCTTGCTTTCGATTAGGTCAAAACAAATTTCACGCTATCGGCTAGATCTTATTTTAAGGGTAGGGCTTGGATTAAAATCATTTTCAAATTTGGGCTAGGTCCTCTTTTCAGGCTATAGGACTTATTTTCGGGGAAACACCGTAATTTAGGTTTTTCCCATTTTGTAGTTATCAAAAACTACGTGGTATTCTGGACTGATGAAACAACGTCTAAGGTCTCTTGTGCCTGATTCACTAATATCACGTCTACAGAAACTGGATTCCAAGCTGTTTCAAGGGAAAATGGGTCCAGGTAAATATATGAAAACAAAAAGCAAAATCTACAGAGTATAAATGTGTTACAATAAGCAAAATATTGTTGAAAATAGCTAAAATTGAAAAAAATTATTTACCCATAGTGATTCTTCTACATTTTCATATGTTGTTTAAATTACCAAATCTAACTGAGAACTCGTCCAAGAGTTACGAGTCCATTTCCTCGGATCTGATAGCATACTAATTAATAATGCTTTCCAATAAATTCTCGAAAACACAATTATAAAATTAAATAGAAGGACAATTTTTGTAACACCGTTTTATTTGCCAGATATGTTTAATTTGAATTTCATGTTGACTATGAAGGAGATGGAACTTATCATATTAGGAAATCAGACGATGGTATGTTGTGTACACAAAATGTATCCCAATTGAATGCTTTCAAAACGTCGTGGAAAGTTATTGATTAGCATAACAATGAAAAGTACTAGTAAACTCTTTTATTATTTTCCTTCTAATTTAAGACATTTGTTAATTTTTTGACACAAATTGAACGTTTGCAGAATTTATTCACCTCGAGCACGGAGAGGAAATGAACGGACTTGCGAATGAAGCGGTGTCAAATATGGGTAAAATTACTAATACATGTACATATATAATATAATATTCGATATATAGATGAATTATTATTCTTGTGTTGGTCTGCAGTTAAACTCATTTAATTCTATTTGTTTTAATCAGACAACCTTTTAGACAATGCAGCTATAGTTTTTCTTTCTGACTATGAAAATTATTTTGCGGCTTTGTTATGTCCACTCGACAAAGGTATGAAAACTTATATCAAACTTTTTAAGTACTGGAAGATATTGTAAATTAAATTACCAAGTCGAAGTATTTGTTGTTGCATCATGAACTCGTACAAATACCGGAAAATAAATACTCCTTCCATTGAGTTCAAACGTTTGTTCCCTACCCATTGTGGACATGAACAGCAGTCTCGTTTTGCCTTAGCTATATATATATGCAAGGTCTGGTGATATCAGAATCTTATCGAAAAAACTTGTGTGCTTTACTTTGTTCAGATCATCAGGTGATTCGTGGATTTTTTCCAAGTCCAAATCCAACTTTGTGACAGGTTGCAGCCTTCATTAACGTCTTGCATGATGTCGCAATATCTGCAAAATTTTCTCCTTCAACATGTCCAGAAACAGACTGAAGTCAATATTTGAGCTAACCAACTATTATTTATCAATGTTAGTTACATATCTATATATATATATATATACTAATTTCATCAACATTCCTCGATGTTTGCTATTATTCAGAATATTGTATTTTAAAAAATAACGCTGATTACGTTGTTTTATAATTATCTAATTATATTTTATCACACCCGTATATGAATGAAAATAATGACTAACTCGTAACCTGTAAAATGCTAAAAAATACGTTAAATATAATTACTATGACCAAATTTATTGTTAATTAGGTTTTGATTTGGGTATTTTGAGAATTTCGAAAATTATTGATATTACGTAAAGCGAACTCGCCACGAATTAGCTTGGCTTGGGACAAGATTGTGTTGTCAGTTTAGTTCATGCGATGTGACTGCTATACGTTTCTTAATATAGACGCCGTCGGTAAAAAGTAATGGTCAGAAGGATTGGCAAGATTTACACACAAGCCATTCACAGATTCTCACTTCTCTTTTTATTCACGTTTCTATTGCAAAATATACTAATAGTTTTAAAAATTCGAAATCTTCTTTACGGTCGATAGAGTATAGTCAATGATTCGAGAAAATTCATTCCAGTATATATACATGCTCTTATCCTCTACGTTCATAATGGTCTCCCGGCAGCTTATGCATATACGTACGGTTTCACAAAACATTTTCGTGCTTTATAGTCTGATTCCTCTGTTTTAAATCATTCCTATTTTTACATGTCAATTTGTCGTACTATTTTCAACTTGACAAGCTGGATATTCATCAAGTACATCCGCTTGCTGTTGCCAACCTCCGTTTTTTTTTTCAGAGCTCCAGAAGTATATGCACCAAGATAGCGCACATCCTGAACATAGTATTTGTACCAGGTTATGGTTCAGGTTGTGCGCCATCTTGGTGCACATACTTCGGGAGCGGCGTTTTTTTGATCCTGCTTAAATATAATTTTATCAAAATAATAAACCACATTACAAAATATCATTTTGTTTTAAATTTTAGCATGAATATCAATCGAAAACAACTTTAGCACTTTGCCTTAGCCATGATCCATCACAATTATATATACCAGCTTGTCAACAGAATTTCGCAAGTAAAACCAGAGCCAACCTATTTTTAAAATGAGGGCTAAAAATGACAAAGTTATTAGTAGATTATCAGTAGCATTGCGCATTTCTTTATGTTTATATATTTATTGGTATTCGTTATTCACCATATACTTTCTTTTCATATAGTGGGTAAATTATTATTTACTGATAGCCTAATAAACAAATAGTGATATATAATTATCTATGATTTACCCTATGTGGGATACCTTGTGACATCAAGATGCCAAAGATCAGATGCCCAATCAACGAATGTGAATTTGAAACAGAGGATGAGGCCTCTATTGTTGCTGCATTGCTGAATTTACACGCTACCACACACAGCGCACAAAAAACTCAAAAACCCACAACCCAAGTTGAGAAAGTAAAACGTCCAACCATCACATCTGCTAGCTCAACTGAAGAATGGACATATTTTGAATCAAGATGGACAGACTACAAAGCTACCACAAAAATATTTTGCCAAGACATAATTTTCCAACTATTGGAATGCTGTGAGGATCCACTGCGCAAAGATCTAACTCGCACCTCACCGAATCTTACAGGAAAATCAGGACAAGACATACTGAACGCTATCAAAGGAAAATGTCATGATCGCCAGAGTCCAGCTCGCCAACATGAAACAAGACAGAGACGAACCAGTAAGAAACTTTGGCGCCCGCATTCGTGGCCAAGCGACAGATTCCCAGTCCACAGACGCAATCAGCTCATATCGAAAGGGGCGCATTCAAGTCAAGCCCACATCCGATAAGATGCAAGCCACATGTACTTACTGCGGAGAAACAGGACACGGCAAAAGTTCTCCACTAAGAATCAAATAACGTTCCTGTCCTGCTTTCAATCAGACTTGCTACCACTGCTTGAAACTACACCATTTTGAATCAGTTTGTAGAGGCAAAACATCGTCAAAAATGGTCAAACCATCACAGGAACCTGATGACATGGAGAACTCTATGTCCAATTCATTACGCTCAGTTTACAAGAATTCATCCAACGGAATGGCTCTGGACCACCACCAATATGTGCCAAAGTTGGGAAAAACGCAAGTCAGATCCACAGCTATTTTTTGATATTATGATCGACACACTGCCATCTGACTTTGCTAAATTGGGGTTTAAAAAGAATTTCAAACCCCAACAACAATGACTGCGACCAATAACAAATGGATACATATCCTTGGCGCCCTAGTTGCAAGATTTTCAGGAACAACTGATAACGGGAAAATAGTTCGTTCCCGTCAGATCATTTACATTACCGACAGCTCGGACAAGCTGTTCTAGAGCAGGAAAGCATGCATTGAACTTGTTTAATTTTTCAAAGATTGGCGGAGTCAACAGGGAAATGACATCAATTAACATGACAGACAAAACTTTGACAGGGACTAAAAATGGTGACATATAAATATGCACATGTCCCCGCCGCAAACTTCCCCCACCAATCCCAACGTCGTTACCATACTCGCCGAATGGGGAAAACCGACAGAAGCTACAGGAGTATCTAATCGAATAATACAAATCTAGCACTTTCAACACCTGCGAACACCAACCGCTCCCTATATGATGGACGGGCCGCCAATAAAACTTATGATAGACCCTGAAGCAAAGCCTGTCGTTCATCACACACCAGTACCAGTACCCCTCCACTGGAAAGAAGAGGTAAAAGCCGGCCTAGATAGGGACACTTATAGGACTATAGGATATTGGGTAAACTATCTGCTTTTGGTTTATAGATTACGTGTTTAAACTTAGTCACTCTAATCTTAAAATTAGAAGTAATATCTTAGTCATAAAATAGGTAACAATTAGACGTACTGTAGGGAAGGGGTCCGCAACTACGGGGTCGCGACCCAAATTTGGGACGCGAAACCCCCCGCTCTGGATCGCGAAACAATTTAAATTTTCCATAAATATGAGCATTGCGTCTGTGTAGCGTATTTATGTATAACAACTTTATAAATCACTGATTATAATTATGAATGTTTCCCCGAGTATACACTTCCTTATTCACTGTCGTAACATTGTCCAATCAGCATAATTGCAAAAATGAAGTAACAATAAACGTTTCAGTAGCGCTCAGATACTTTTTCCATTCAGACAGTCTTTCGTGGTTGTGGATATTATCTCGTTTTGGTAATTTTCGCGTGTTGTTTGTTAGTTTTTAGTTGTGTTTTGGTAAATATACGTCCTAATCAAATAACTAAGTCCTAATTCTTGAAATAAAAACCAATAATTTTGCAATGGTAGAGTGTAGATCCAAGAGGAAGAATTCAAGAGATCAAAAGTCGAGGAAACATTCGTTACTTAGTTGTTCGCATTGTTACATCCTACTACGTAGACTTTAGGTTTTCAAAATGCTCCGTACGCACCCTCAGGACTCCGTTAAAGACACTTAGACCTCCGCGAGCTATTCGTTCACTTGAAAACTGTCCTCGACCCACTGCCCTACATCAATCTACTTACCTATCCTCGACCCACTGCCCGACCTCCCTCAGCTTTCCTATCCTCAACCCACTGCCCTATCTCCCTCAACCTTCCTATCCACGACCCACTGCCCCATCCCTCAACTTTCGCATCCCCGAACCAGCACTCTATCTCCCTGAACCTTTCCCCTCTCGACCTACTGCCCTATCTCCCTCAACCTACCTATCCTCGACCCACTGCCCTATCTGCTACAACCTACCTATCTTTGACCTACGGTGCTATACTATTCAGTACTATTATTTACTACCCGATCGCCACACTGAACTTTACTATCTTGCGACCAACTTCCATGGGTTAAACTGGTCGTGTATGCCAATGAGATGATTCAATCGTACGTCGACAAAATAGGATTGACGGCATTCGTATAATATGTAGGCTGGAATCTCAAATGGTAAACAATAACCATAATTGACAGTTTAAAAATGTGTTACTAATTGGGCTACTGATGGTTTCTTGCTGGGAATGACAGTTTTCTAAATTTTAACAAGCCGTTTTATGCCCTTAATAATTGGCCATGTCGTGAGTCTTGTGACAATATGATGCCGATCCGAAATGAGCAGTAGTGCTCCTGTTCGTATAAAGTATTTTTCTTTGACATTTTATAGTAAAAGCTGCGTCCTTTGCAGCTTCATAAGTTTCAGATAAGAAAAGCTCAATATTGGGACTACACGCTGGATTGGAGGGCAGTTGGCAACGCTAGCTACGACAAAACATTTCATGTCTTAAAAATAGTTTTGAAGGAATTACACTCACTAAGCGACTTATATTTTTGACTGTGAGGTTCCACTGCGCAAAGATCTAACTCGCACCTCACCGAATCTTACAGGAAAATCAGGACAAGACATACTGAACGCTATCAAAGGAAAATGTCATGATCGCCAGAGTCCAGCTCGCCAACATGAAACAAGACAGAGACGAACCAGTAAGAAATTTTGGCGCCCGCATTCGTGGCCAAGCGACAGTCTGCCAAGCGACAGATTCCCAGTCCACAGACGCAATCAGCTCATATCGAAAGGGGCGCATTCAAGTCAAGCCCACATCCGATAAGATGCAAGCCACATGTACTTACTGCGGAGAAACAGGACACGGCAAAAGTTCTCCACTAAGAATCAAATAACGTTCCTGTCCTGCTTTCAATCAGACTTGCTACCACTGCTTGAAACTACACCATTTTGAATCAGTTTGTAGAGGCAAAACATCGTCAAAAATGGTCAAACCATCACAGGAACCTGATGACATGGAGAACTCTATGTCCAATTCATTACGCTCAGTTTACAAGAATTCATCCAACGGAATGGCTCTGGACCACCACCAATATGTGCCAAAGTTGGGAAAAACGCAAGTCAGATCCACAGCTATTTTTTGATATTATGATCGACATACTGCCATCTGACTTTGCTAAATTGGGGTTTCAAAAGAATTTCAAACCCCAACAACAATGACTGCGACCAATAACAAATGGATACATATCCTTGGCGCCCTAGTTGCAAGATTTTCAGGAACAACTGATAACGGGAAAATAGTTCGTTCCCGTCAGATCATTTACATTACCGACAGCTCGGACAAGCTGTTCTAGAGCAGGAAAGCATGCATTGAACTTGTTTAATTTTTCAAAGATTGGCGGAGTCAACAGGGAAATGACATCAATTAACATGACGGAGAAAACTTTGACAGGGACTAAAAATGGTGACATATAAATATGCACATGTCCCCGCCGCAAACTTCCCCCACCAATCCCAACGTCGTTACCATACTCACCGAATGGGGAAAACCGACAGAAGCTACAGGAGTATCTAATCGAATAATACAAATCTAGCACTTTCAACACCTGCGAACACCAACCGCTCCCTATATGATGGACGGGCCGCCAATAAAACTTATGATAGACCCTGAAGCAAAGCCTGTCGTTCATCACACACCAGTACCAGTACCCCTCCACTGGAAAGAAGAGGTAAAAGCCGGCCTAGATAGGGACACTTATAGGACTATAGGATATTGGGTAAACTATCTGCTTTTGGTTAATAGATTACGTGTTTAAACTTAGTCACTCTAATCTTAAAATTAGAAGTAATATCTTAGTCATAAAATAGGTAACAATTAGACGTACTGAAGGGCAGGGGTCCGCAACTACGGGGTCGCGACCCAAATTTGGGACGCGAAACCCCCCGCTCTGGATCGCGAAACAATTTAAATTTTCCATAAATATGAGCATTGCGTCTTTGTAGCGTATTTATGTATAACAACTTTATAAATCACTGATTATAATTATGAATGTTTCCCCGAGTATACACTTCCTTATTTACTGTCGTAACATTGTCCAATCAGCATAATTGCAAAAATGAAGTAACAATAAACGTTTCAGTAGCGCTCAGATATTTTTTCCATTCAGACAGTCTTTCGTGGTTGTGGATATTATCTCGTTTTGGTAATTTTCGCGTGTTGTTTGTTAGTTTTTAGTTGTGTTTTAGTAAATATACGTCCTAATCAAATAACTAAGTCCTAAATCTTGAAATAAAAACCAATAATTTTGCAATGGTAGAGTGTAGATCCAAGAGGAAGAATTCAAGAGATCAAAAGTCGAGGAAACATTCGTTACTTAGTTGTTCGCATTGTTACATCCTACTACGTAGACTTTAGGTTTTCAAAATGCTCCGTACGCACGCTCAGGACTCCGTTAAAGACACTTAGACCTCCGCGAGCTATTTGTTCACTTGAAAACTGTCCTCGACCCACTGCCCTACATCAATCTACTTACCTATCCTCGACCCACTGCCCGACCTCCCTCAGCTTTCCTATCCTCAATCCACTGCCCTATCTCCCTCAACCTTCCTATCCACGACCCACTGCCCCATCCCCCAACTTTCGCAACCCCGAACAAGCACTCTATCTCCCTGAACCTTTCCCCTCTCGACCTACTGCCCTATCTCCCTCAACCTACCTATCCTCGACCCACTGCCCTATCTGCTACAACCTACCTATTATCTTTGGCCTACGGTGCTATACTATTCAGTACTATTATTTACTACCCGATCGCCACACTGAACTTTACTATCTTGCGACCAACTTCCATGGGTTAAACTGGTCGTGTATGCCAATGAGATGATTCAATCGTACGTCGACAAAATAGGATTGACGGCATTCGTATAATATGTAGGCTGGAATCTCAAATGGTAAACAATAACCATAATTGACAGTTTAAAAATGTGTTACTAATTGGGCTACTGATGGTTTCTTGCTGGGAATGACAGTTTTCTAAATTTTAACAAGCCGTTTTATGCCCTTAATAATTGGCCATGTCGTGAGTCTTGTGACAATATGATGCCGATCCGAAATGAGCAGTAGTGCTCCTGTTCGTATAAAGAATTTTTCTTTGACATTTTATAGTAAAAGCTGCGTCCTTTGCAGCTTCATAAGTTTCAGATAAGAAAAGCTCAATATTGGGACTACACGCTGGATTGGAGGGCAGTTGGCAACGCTAGCTACGACAAAACATTTCATGTCTTAAAAATAGTTTTGAAGGAATTACACTCACTAAGCGACTTATATTTTTGACTGTGAGGATCCACTGCGCAAAGATCTAACTCGCACCTCACCGAATCTTACAGGAAAATCAGGACAAGACATACTGAACGCTATCAAAGGAAAATGTCATGATCGCCAGAGTCCAGCTCGTCAACATGAAACAAGACAGAGACGAACCAGTAAGAAACTTTGGCGCCTGCATTCGTGGCCAAGCGACAGTCTGCCAAGCGACAGATTCCCAGTCCACAGACGCCATCAGCTCATATCGAAAGGGGCGCATTCAAGTCAAGCCCACATCCGATAAGATGCAAGCCACATGTACTTACTGCGGAGAAACAGGACACGGCAAAAGTTCTCCACTAAGAATCAAATAACGTTCCTGTCCTGCTTTCAATCAGACTTGCTACCACTGCTTGAAACTACACCATTTTGAATCAGTTTGTAGAGGCAAAACATCGTCAAAAATGGTCAAACCATCACAGGAACCTGATGACATGGAGAACTCTATGTCCAATTCATTACGCTCAGTTTACAAGAATTCATCCAACGGAATGGCTCTGGACCACCACCAATATGTGCCAAAGTTGGGAAAAACGCAAGTCAGATCCACAGCTATTTTTTGATATTATGATCGACATACTGCCATCTGACTTTGCTAAATTGGGGTTTAAAAAGAATTTCAAACCCCAACAACAATGACTGCGACCAATAACAAATGGATACATATCCTTGGCGCCCTAGTTGCAAGATTTTCAGGAACAACTGATAACGGGAAAATAGTTCGTTCCCGTCAGATCATTTACATTACCGACAGCTCGGACAAGCTGTTCTTGAGCAGGAAAGCATGCATTGAACTTGTTTAATTTTTCAAAGATTGGCGGAGTCAACAGGGAAATGACATCAATTAACATGACGGACAAAACTTTGACAGGGACTAAAAATGGTGACATATAAATATGCACATGTCCCCGCCGCAAACTTCCCCCACCAATCCCAACGTCGTTACCATACTCGCCGAATGGGGAAAACCGACAGAAGCTACCGGAGTATCTAATCGAATAATACAAATCTAGCACTTTCAACACCTGCGAACACCAACCGCTCCCTATATGATGGACGGGCCGCCAATAAAACTTATGATAGACCCTGAAGCAAAGCCTGTCGTTCATCACACACCAGTACCAGTACCCCTCCACTGGAAAGAAGAGGTAAAAGCCGGCCTAGACAGGGACACTTATAGGAATATAGGATATTGGGTAAACTATCTGCTTTTGGTTAATAGATTACGTGTTTAAACTTAGTCACTCTAATCTTAAAATTAGAAGTAATATCTTAGTCATAAAATAGGTAACAATTAGACGTACTGTAGGGCAGGGGTCCGCAACTACGGGGTCGCGACCCAAATTTGGGACGCGAAACCCCCCGCTCTGGATCGCGAAACAATTTAAATTTTCCATAAATATGAGCATTGCGTCTGTGTAGCGTATTTTATGCATAACAACTTTATAAATCACTGATTATAATTATGAATGTTTCCCCGGGTATACAATTCCTTATTTACTGTCGTAACATTGGCCAATCAGCATAATTGCAAAAATGAAGTAACAATAAACGTTTCAGTAGCGCTCAGATACTTTTTCCATTCAGACAGTCTTTCGTGGTTGTGGATATTATCTCGTATTGGTAATTTTCGCGTGTTGTTTGTTAGTTTTTAGTTGTGTTTTGGTAAATATACGTCCTAATCAAATAACTAAGTCCTAATTCTTGAAATAAGAACCAATAATTTTGCAATGGTAGAGTATATATCCAAGAGGAAGAATTCAAGAGATCAAAAGTCGAGGAAACATTCGTTACTTAGTTGTTCGCATTGTTACATCCTACTACGTAGACTTTAGGTTTTCAAAATGCTCCGTACGCACCCTCAGGACTCCGTTAAAGACACTTAGACCTCCGCGAGCTATTTGTTCACTTGAAAACTGTCCTCGACCCACTGCCCTACATCAATCTACTTACCTATCCTCGACCCACTGCCAGACCTCCCTCAACTTTCCTATCCTCAACCCACTGCCCTATCTCCCTCAACCTTCCTATCCACGTCCCACTGCCCCATCCCCCAACTTTCGCATCCCCGAACCAGAACTCTATCTCTCTGAACCTTTCCCCTCTCGATCTACTGCGCTATCTCCCTCTACCTACCTATCCTCGACCCACTGCCCTATCTGCTACAACCTACCTATCTTTGACCTACGGTGCTATACTATTCAGTACTATTATTTATTACCCGATCGCCACACTGAACTTTACTATCTTGCGACCAACTTCCATGGGTTAAACTGGTCGTGTATGCCAATGAGATGATTCAATCGTACGTCGACAAAATAGGATTGACGGCATTCGTATAATATGTAGGCTGGAATCTCAAATGGTAAACAATAACCATAATTGACAGTTTAAAAATGTGTTACTAATTGGGCTACTGATGGTTTCTTGCTGGGAATGACAGTTTTCTAAATTTTAACAAGCCGTTTTATGCCCTTAATAATTGGGCATGTCGTGAGTCTTGTGACAATATGATGCCGATCCGAAATGAGCAGTAGTGCTCCTGTGCGTATAAAGTATTTTTCTTTGACATTTTATAGTAAAAGCTGCGACCTTTGCAGATAAGATAAGCTCAATTTTGGGACTACACGCTGGATTGGAGGGCAGTTGGCAACGCTAGCTACGACAAAACATTTCATGTCTTAAAAATAGATTTGAAGGAATTACACTCACTAAGCGACTTATATTTTTGACTCCTTTTGACTATTCAACCTCCTCAGCCACGTAAAAAAAATTTGTATATACAACAAGGATATGGCAGAACATTCGTTGAAAAAGACTAAGCGTGCAAATATTCGATTACTTCCTCGTTGTTTTGCCCTGCACGGAAATGCAGGCGACATTAAATGAGTCTCTGAAAAGGAACTCAGATATTTCGATATCGAAAGGCCTGTTAAAATTTTAAAAACAGTGACTCCAAGCCCGATGCCATCAGTAGCCTAATTAGTAGCACATTTTTAATCCACTAATTATGGTTATTGATTGCCAATTGAGATTCCAGCCTACATTTACGAATGCCGTCAATCATGTTTTGTCGACGTACGATTGAATCATCTCATTGGCATACTCGACCAGTATAACACATGGGAGTTGGTCGCAAACTTTTTATACTTTCGTGTGAAGGCATCGAGAAGTGAAGATACAGGCAATCAAAATCAGCGGCGGATGAATATCACATCGCTCAGCGAGCGATCAACTGTGACGCAAAAATAACAACATATCATGCTGTAAATAGTGTCAGACGCCAAGCCTCAGCCACGCCCTAAAACATGCAAACCACTGTTCTTGGCTCTTTCAGCGTACAAATTGTAACCGGGGTTTAATTTACCTTACAAGCAAAGCATTTAGCGGTAGCTGTGGACGATTTTAATGAGGGACAATGAGTAAATATTCAATGACTATATCTATTCCTTGCGGTGACGACCATATCCAATAATGTTCCTCATTCCCGCAAATAGGCTAAAAAAAATAGTCTCTCGGAATTGGGCGACGACGATTGGGCCCCAACTCGACTATATTTTAAACAAACTGTATTACTTGCGTGAAATTTTGTCAAAACATTTCCCACTGAAAACCACCCAAACTAACGCTGTGAGTAGCTCACTATATGCCACAGAATGCAGCAAAAAATAATATGTAACCTCAATGCAGCAAATAGATATATATATATACAGAAAATTTGAGCAATGCGAATAAAATATATTTCATTCAAACTAGTTCATTCAATTGTTACTGAATCAGGATATTTTATGTGGAACTGCCACAGATTTGTATCGTCACAACATGAATTGAATTTTTGCGTGTAACCTGTGCGTTCTCTGACACAGAGAATCTTCACCCAAATTATAAACAGTTCATTTTGACGTAAAGTAAACATAGAAGGATAGAACAAAACAATGAGTAAGATTCTACTCAAGAACTATGAAATGAAAAGGGGCCTTGGGAGGCAT
Organism: Styela clava; assembly: GCF_964204865.1. Lineage (NCBI taxonomy): Eukaryota > Metazoa > Chordata > Ascidiacea > Stolidobranchia > Styelidae > Styela > Styela clava. The sequence goes on along the minus strand of NC_135262.1, from coordinate 14,737,398 downwards.
AAATGCAGCACAATAGAATATAGACTATAGCAGCATTCACATTGCAGCTATGTGAACAACAGTTCATTCTATTTTTGGTTGTTTCATTGAAATAAATTTCTAATTTTTGATAATATAGTTGAGATGTTTTGAATAAGGCGTTTTAAAGAACTTTTGTTTGATACATATAATACAGATGAACTTTTATACAAAGCAAACCCATATACGAACAACACGTTTTCCTATTTGTTACAGGTAAATTAGAAAAATCACGAAGCGTTTATGGTCATAATGAGCATGATTTCAATTGTTGAATTACTCTTACTATTGTCATCAATTGCACTGATAACAAATGCAAGTCAGTTACAGAAAAGCTGTATTTCAGAGGACATGGAAATCGATGCTGGAAAGGTACGGTGGAGATGAAGATAACAACTCAAATTGAGACTAAATTATAGAAGTGTGTTGAACCCACTTGTTTTTGCTGATTTTAATGAAAAACATGACTCTTTAAGTTAATATTAAAGTAATTACTTCTAATCCGTTATTAGTCAAAACCATTTTTGTGTAACTAGTATTAAATTCTAATCAACCAATGCTAACATACACCGTGTTTCCCAAATATAAGACAGGGTCTTATTTTAATTTTCTTACAAAAAATAACACTAGGGCTTATATGGGAGGATGCCAACAAAATTACGAAGTAGAAATTACGAGATTTTCAAATATACAAAATATGAAACCCGATATCCATTTACCTAAAAATAACACGTTTTTATTAAACAAAAAACTGCCATTTTTTCAAAATTGACCATATCATCATCTTCTGGAATGTCATGCCAGTCACTAGATTCATAAATTCCAATGAAGATTTTACTCATTGAACCTTTTCCTTTCTCACGCGTTTTAGTTTAACCATTTGAAACGTGTAAGAGAGATTTCTTGCTTTCGATTAGGTCAAAACAAATTTCACGCTATCGGCTAGATCTTATTTTAAGGGTAGGGATTGGATTAAAATCATTTTTAAATTTGGGCTAGGTCCTCTTTTCAGGCTATAGGACTTATTTTCGGGGAAACACCGTAATTTAGGTTTTTCCCATTTTGTAGTTATCACAAACTACGTGGTATTCTGGACTGATGAAACAACGTCTAAGGTCTCTTGTGCCTGTTTCACTGATATCACGTCTACAGAAACTGGATTCCAAGCTGTTTCAAAGGAAAATGGGTCCAGGTAAATATATGAAAACAAAAAGCAAAATCTACAGAGTATAAATGTGTTACAATAAGTAAAATATTGTTGAAAATAGCTAAAACTAAAAATAAATTATTTACCTATAGTGATTCTTCTACATTTTCATATGTTGTTTAAATTACCAAATCTACCTGAGAACTCGTCCAAGAGTTACGAGTCTATTTCCTCGGATCTGATAGCATACTAATTAATAATGCTTTCCAATAAATTTTCGAAAACACAATTATAAAATTAGATAACAGGTTGCATAGAAGGACAATTTTTGTAACACCGTTTTATTTGCCAGATATGTTTAATTTGAATTTCATGTTGACTATGAAGGAGATGGAACTTATCATATTAGGAAATCAGACGATGGTATGTTGTGTACACAAAATGTATCCCAATTGAATGCTTTCAAAACGTCGTGGAAAGTTATTGATTAGCATAACAATGAAAAGTACTAGTAAACTCTTTTATTATTTTCCTTCTAATTTAAAACATTTGTTAATTTTTTGACACAAATTGAACGTTTGCAGAATTTATTCTCCTCGAGCACGGGGAGGAAATGAACGAACTTGCGAATGAAGCGGTGTCAAATATGGGTAAAATTACTAATACATGAATATAATATTCGATATATAGATAAATTATCATTCTTGTGTTGGTCTGCAGTAAACTCATTTAATTCTATTTGTTTTAATCAGACAACCTTTTAGACAATGCAGCTATAGTTTTTCTTTCTGACTATGAAAAAGATTTTGCGGCTTTGTTATGTCCACTCGACAAAGGTATGAAAACTTATATCAAACTTTTTAAGTACTGGAAGATATTGTAAATTAAATTACCAAGTCGAAGTATTTGTTGTTGCATCATGAACTAGTACAAATACCGGAATATAAATACTCCTTCCATTGAGTTCAAACGTTTGTTCCCTACCCATTGTGAACATGAACAGCAGTCTCGTTTTGCCTTAGCTATATATATATGCAAGGTCTGGTGATATCAGAATCTTATCGAAAAAACTTGTGTGCTTTACTTTGTTCAGATCATCAGGTGATTCGTGGATTTTTTCCAAGTCCAAATCCAACTTTGTGACAGGTTGCAGCCTTCATTAACGTCTTGCATGATGTCGCAATATCTGCAAAATTTTCTCCTTCAACATGTCCAGAAACTGACTGAAGTCATTATTTGAGCTAACCAACTATTATTTATCAATGTTAGTTACATATCTATATATATATATATATACTAATTTCATCAACATTCCTCGATGTTTGCTATTATTCAGAATATTGTATTTTAAAAAATAACGCTGATTACGTTGTTTTATAATTATCTAATTATATTTTATCACACCCGTATATGAATGAAAATAATGACTAACTCGTAACCTGTAAAATGCTAAAAAATACGTTAAATATAATTACTATGACCAAATTTATTGTTAATTAGGTTTTGATTTGGGTATTTTGAGAATTTTGAAAAGTATTGATATTACGTAAAGCGAACTCGCCACGAATTAGCTTGGCTTGGGACAAGATTGTGTTGTCAGTTTAGTTCATGCGATGTGACTGCTATACGTTTCTTAATATAGACGCCGTCGGTAAAAAGTAATGGTCAGAAGGATTGGCAAGATTTACACACAAGCCATTCACAGATTCTCACTTCTCTCTTTATTTACGTTTCTATTGCAAAATATACTAATAGTTTTAAAAATTCGAAATCTTCTTTACGGTCGATAGAGTATAGTCAATGATTCGAGAAAATTCATTCCAGTATATATACATGCTCTTATCCTCCACGTTTATAATGGTCTCCCGGCAGCTTATGAACTCAGAACTCAGAAGTTTTATTTCGTCGTGCATGAAATATTGTACGCAATTAAACAATTATATTGATAATACAAAAATCAATTGAAGACTACATACATGCATACCATATATCGCAATTGACGCGGAGCCTCGAAAGACTGCAAAAGTCATCATGTCAACGACACCGTGTTGATTTATTGATGAACAGATGACGTTAAATAAATGTAAAAAAAAAAATATATATATGATTTGGATGATATCATCATGACTTGCTGAGCCAATTTAATTCAGGAAATAAAAAGTAAATATGATGCAGTCAATCGGGAAAGAGTGACTGATTAAGTCCCGCTAGATACTTCTGTGCGGCCCGCGGTTGATTCGGAAACACGCCACTTCTCGGGTCTAACAATCAAAGCCGCTACGCCGATCATATTTGAAATCGGGAGATTTATGTTTTGCACCAGTATCAATAAATATCGAACTTTGTGTGAAATTGGTGTGCCCTTCGCGACCCTCAAAATTCGTCGCTCGACCTCTCGCCCCTAGTTTGGAAAACCCTGATTTAGATATCTCAGTATTCACACTGAATCACGCTTAAAACAATATCGGCACAATCTCACACCCAACAGTGCATATTAGCTACCTATTGATGACCCCACTATTTTTTACTAGCAGTTTATGAAACTGTAGTTTCTTTTTCAAATTTAGAACTTAAAAACAATTTCTTCATTTAAGAATGGTGAACAGAGAAAGATCTATTGATACTAAACGAATTGTTTGTCCAGCCTACAATGGAAATATCCAAAAATGTTAGATATGAGTATATAAATTGTCATACATATATTTGGGACGATTTTACAAAACTGAACCTGAGTAAAATATTCCCTGCAGTCAGTTTATACTGCAACACGCAGTACCTAATTCTAATAAAAAAGAAATATTGAAAATGAAGGGTGGGTTTTCAAGGTAGTTGAACCACTCAATACATATTTGCCATCTCATATGCAAAAATACTGTACCTTGTTTTTACTTAAGAAAATAAGATTCTTCATAATTTTAAGCCCCCCAGTAATGAAATTGTTTCATTAAGTTTAACTGTTTTACAATATTATTTTGATTTGTAGTTCATTTCGTGAAATATGTATGTGGCAAAGTTTGCGGCCCGCCGAGCCTTCAAATTTGCTTGCGGCCCTCGTGGTAATTTGAGTTGTGCAGGCCTGCCGTATAGCGTAGTTACTAGTTAGCAACCAGAAAATGGGAGAATTCGTTATAGGAGTTAAAGAGACATCAATAATATTTCAATTTGACAAGTGAAATGAATATATCGATGGAGGAAGTAAGCAACACTACATAATGTGAGATGAAAAGACATGTATGATAAGATAATAATATTAAAAATATTCAATAATATGCCTTTAGATCAACGTACTTACAGCTGTACAGACTTATGCATTCATGTAATGGCAGAGCCACATGCCCAAGTCTGTAAGTGTAAAGTGTGGTCATTAATATTGATTTAGTGCTTTCAGAGGTTCATAAAATTTAAGATTATACATCAATAGATATGAGAATTGATACTGCAGTATTGGCAATGCTAGTAGCGTTGCAGCTTTGTTGAATTACTACATAGAGCACATGAAGACAACATACTGACATATATATTTTATGATTTCGAAGAAAGGGGTAAACCTGACAACAAGCCTAAATGGTATAAAAACTGGGAAATTACTGACATATATAAGCATCAAAGTGAAGATTTTTCAACATTTGTTTAAATAAGTTATAATTTTTGGAGCGAATTGAATTAGGCAGTGTGTTCCATAGTTTCACACCGATGCATTTGATACTGTTTTGTGTATGACTTGAAGAGTAACGAGAAACATAATATGAGCTATTGGCAGGAGATCGAGTTTCATATGAGTGAATGCAACAGGCAATTTATTATTGTGATGCTGGTGCATGATTTTCAGTATCTCAATTTTATATATATCTGCCATTTTGACTATTTTCATGTTATAATAGTGGGGGTCTAGTTTTGACCTATATCCAGCGTTAGTAATAGCATGGATAGCCCTATTTTGCATAATTTCTACTCGATGCAATGAGATTCTGTTAGCTGATCCCCATGCTACAATACCGTATTGCAAATGTGACTGAACCAATGAATGGTAGACCATGCGTAATGTTGACGCTGATGTATATCGTTTAAGTCTATACATCATTCCTACTGATTTGGATAATTTAATTGCAGTGTTAGATATTTGAATATCCCATTGCATTTTATTGTCAATGAAGATGCCTAGATATTTATAGGAATTGACAGTTTCAAGAACAGAGCCCCCTATCTCAATTTTTAAGTCATGTGGGGGTTTGTTTTTATTTGGTGATATCAGCATGGTTTTCGATTTATCTACATTTAGAGTTAGTTTGTTGAGTTCTATCCAATTTGCAACTTTTTCAATTTCAGCGTTCGCTCTTGATTGAAGTACTTCAGGGGATTTATCACTATCAAGCAGATTTGTATCGTCCGCGAACAATTTCGAAAATAATGTGGTGCTTCGAGCAAGATCGTTGATGAATATTAAAAATAAAGTCGGTCCCAAGCACGATCCCTGTGGGACTCCGTGGGTTACAGGTAAGGTGGGTGAACAATAAAAACCCATTTGTACATGTTATGCATATACGTACGGTTTCGCAAAACATTTTCATGCTTTCGAGTCTTATTCCACTGTTTTAAATCATTCCTATTTTTACATGTCAATTTGTCGTACTATTTTCAACTTGACAAGCTGGATATTCATCAAGTACATCCGCTTGCTGTTGCCAACCTCCGTTTTTTTTTCAGAGCTCCAGAAGTATATGCACCAAGATAGCGCACATCCTGAACATGGTATTTGTACCAGGTTATGGTTCAGGTTGTGCGCCATCTTGGTGCACATACTTCGGGAGCGGCGTTTTTTTGATCCTGCTTAAATATAATTTTATCAAAATATTAAACCACATTACAAAATATCATTTTGTTTTAAATTTTTAGCATGAATATCAATCGAAAACAAATTTAGCACGTTGCCTTAGCCATGATCCATCACAATTATATATACCAGCTCGTCAACAGAATTTCGCAAGTAAAACCAGAGCCAACCTATTTTTAGAATGAGAGCTAAAAAATGACAAAGTTATTAGTAGATTATCAGTAGCATTGAGCATTTCTTTATGTCTATATATTTATTGGTATTCGTTATTCACCATATACTTTCTTTTCATATAGTGGGTAAATTATTATTTACTGATAGCCTAATAAACAAATAGTGATATATAATTATCTATGATTTACCCTATGTGGGATACCTTGTGACATCAAGATGCCAAAGATCAGATGCCCAATCAACGAATGTGAATTTGAAACAGAGGATGAGGCCTCTATTGTTGGTGCATTGCTGAATTTACACGCTACCACACACAGCGCACAAAAAACTCAACAACCCACAACCCAAGTTGAGAAAGTAAAACGTCCAACCATCACATCTGCTAGCTCAACTGAAGAATGAACATATTTTGAATCAAGATGGACAGACTACAAAGCTGCCACAAAAATATTTGGCCAAGACATAATTTTCCAACTATTGGAATGCTGTGACGATCCACTGCGCAAAGATCTAACTCGCACCTCACCTAATCTTACAGGAAAATCAGGACAAGACATACTGAACGCTATCAAAGGAAAATGTCATGATCGCCAGAGTCAAGCTCGCCAACATGAAACAAGACAGAGACGAACCAGTAAGAAACTTTGGCGCCCGCATTCGTGGCCAAGCGACAGTCTGCCAAGCGACAGATTCCCAGTCCACAGACGCCATCAGCTCATATCGAAAGGGGCGCATTCAAGTCAAGCCCACATCCGATAAGATGCAAGCCACATGTACTTACTGCGGAGAAACAGGACACGGCAAAAGTTCTCCACTAAGAATCAAATAACGTTCCTGTCCTGCTTTCAATCAGACTTGATACCACTGCTTGAAACTACACCATTTTGAATCAGTTTGTAGAGGCAAAACATCGTCAAAAATGGACAAACCATCACAGGAACCTGATGACATGGAGAACTCTATGTCCAATTCATTACGCTCAGTTTATAAGAATTCATCCAACGGAATGGCTCTGGACCACCACCAATATGTGCCAAAGTTGGGAAAAACGCAAGTCAGATCCACAGCTATTATTTGATATTATGATCGACATACTGCCATCTGACTTTGCTAAATTGGGGTTTAAAAAGAATTTCAAACCCCAACAACAATGACTGCGACCAATAACAAATGGATACATATCCTTGGCGCTCTAGTTGCAAGATTTTAGGAACAACTGATAACGGGAAAATAGTTCGTTCCCGTCAGATCATTTACATTACCGACAGCTTGGACAAGCTGTTCTTGAGCAGGAAAGCATGCATTGAACTTGTTTAATTTTTCAAAGATTGGCGGAGTCAACAGGGAAATGACATCAATTAACATGATGGACAAAACTTTGACAGGGACTAAAAATGGTGACATATAAATATGCACATGTCCCCGCCGCAAACTTCCCCCACCAATCCCAACGTCGTTACCATACTCGCCGAATGGGGAAAACCGACAGAAGCTACAGGAGTATCTAATCGAATAATACAAATCTAGCACTTTCAACACCTGCGAACACCAACCGCTCCCTATATGATGGACGGGTCGCCAATAAAACTTATGATAGACCCTGAAGCAAAGCCTGTCGTTCATCACACACCAGTACCAGTACCCCTCCACTGGAAAGAAGAGGTAAAAGCCGGCCTAGACAGGGGCACTTATAGGACTATAGGATATTGGGTAAACTATCTGCTTTTGGTTAATAGATTACGTGTTTAAACTTAGTCACTCTAATCTTAAAATTAGAAGTAATATCTTAGTCATGAAATACGTAACAATTAGACGTACTGTAGGGCAGGGGTCCGCAACTACGGGGTCGCGACCCAAATTTGGGACGCGAAACCCCCCGCTCAGGATCGCGAAACAATTTAAATTTTCCATAAATATGAGCATTGCGTCTGTGTAGCGTATTTATGTATAACAACTTTATAAATCACTGATTATAATTATGAATGTTTCCCCGAGGATACACTTTCTTATTTACTGTCGTAACATTGGCCAATCAGCATAATTGCAAAAATGAAGTAACAATAAACGTTTCAGAAGCGCTCAGATACTTTTTCCATTCAGACAGTCTTTCGTGGTTGTGGATATTATCTCGTTTTGGTAATTTTCGCGTGTTGTTTGTTAGTTTTTAGTTGTGTTTTGGTAAATATACGTCCTAATCAAATAACTAAGTCCTAATTCTTGAAATAAGAACCAATAATTTTGCAATGGTAGAGTGTAGATCCAAGAGGAAGAATTCAAGAGATCAAAAGTCGAGGAAACTTTCGTTACTTGTTGTTCGCATTGTTACATCAGTTTGAAGAGGCAAAACATCGTCAGGAAGACACTTAGACCTCCGCGAGCTATTCGTTCACTTGAAAACCATCCTCGACCCACTGCCCTACATCAATCTACTTACCTATCCTTGACCCACTGCCCGACCTTCCTCAACTTTCCTATCCTCAACCCACTGCCCCATCCCCCAACTTTCGCATCCCCGAACCACCACTCGATCTCCCTGAACCTATCCCCTCTCGACCTACTGCCCTATCTCCCTCTACCTACCTATCCTCGACCCACTGCCCTATCTGCTACAACCTACCTATCTTTGACCTACGGTGCTATACTATTCAGTACTAATATTTACTACCCGATCGCCACACTGAACTTTACTATCTTGCGACCAACTTCCATGGGTTAAACTGGTCGTGTATGCCAATGAGATGATTCAATCGTACGTCGACAAAACAGGATTGACGGCATTCGTATATTATGTAGGCTGGAATCTCAAATGGTAAACAATAACCATAATTGACAGTTTGAAAATGTGTTACTAATTGGGCTACTGATGGTTTCTTGCTGGGAATGACAGTTTTCTAAATTTAAACAAGCCGTTTTATGCCCTTAATAATTGGCCATGTCGTGCGTCTTCTGACAATATGATGCCGATCCGAGATGAGCAGTAGTGCTCCTGTTCGTATAAAGTATTTTTCTTTGACATTTTATAGTAAAAGCTGCGTCCTTTGCAGCTTCATAAGTTTCTGATAAGATAAGCTCAATTTTGGGACTACACGCTGGATTGGAGGGCAGTTGGCAACGCTAGCTACGACAAAACATTTCATGTCCTAAAAATAGTTTTGAAGGAATTACACTCACTAAGCGACTTATATTTTTGACTGTTTTTGACTATCCAGCCTCCTCAGCCACGTAAAAAAAATTTGTATATACAACAAGGATATGGCAGAACATTCGTTGAAAAAGACTAAGCGTGCAAATATTCGATTACTTCCTCGTCGTTTTGCCCTGCACGAAAATACAGGCGACATTAAATGAGTTTCTGAAAAGGAACTCAGATATTTCGATATCGAAAGGCCTGTTAAAATTTTAAAAACAGTGACTCCAAGCCCGATGCCATCAGTAGCCTAATCAGTAGCACATTTTTAATCCACTAATTATGGTTATTGATTACCAATTGAGATTCCAGCCTACATTTACGAATGCCGTCAATCATGTTTTGTCGACGTACGATTGAATCATCTCATTGGCATACTCGACCAGTATAACACATGGGAGTTGGTCGCAAGGTGGTAAAGTTCATTTTGACGGTCGAGTCGTAGTTTTAGCGCCGTTAGGTTAGGTACTCAGTGGTATAGCGTCGTGGGTCAAAGATAAGTAAGTTGAGGGAGGTCGGACAGTGGGTCAAGGGTGTGAAGTTTGAGGCAGATAGTGCAGGGGATTACGGGTAGAAAAGTTGAGGGAGATAGGTCAATGAGTCGAGGATAGAAAAGTCGGAGGGGATAGGAAGGTTGGGGAAATAGGAAAGTGGGTCGAGGATGAGAAGGTTAAGGGAGATTGGGCGGTGCGTCGAGGATAGGAAGGTTGAGGGAGGTGGAGCAGTTGGGCGAGGCGAGGGAGACAGGGGAGCGGATCGAGGATAGGAAAGTGGAGGGAGATGGGGCAGTGGGTCGAGGATTTGAGTTGGAATGACTGTATAACTTCACTGGCTCTAAAGTCTAAATCAGAGGTCGGCAATCTTCTGTCGTTCGCGGGCCAAAATAAAGGTTGCAAGTCATTGGCGGGCCGCACGTATTTTAGAAAGTTAAAAACTAAGGGAATGACCAATGAATCACATTTTTTCACCCAGAAATTTCAAGCAGTGCGCGAAGACTGATTATTTGAATATTTTCAGCGTCATTAAACCATTTGCGCTCAGCATCAACTTTTTTACGTTCTGTTGCGATTTCTCTAATTATAATCAATTATAGGCTCAATGAACGAGTGAATGTGAATTATATACTTGTTAGGTTATAGTATAATTTAGTTTCTCAAAACAAATTTTGACACGTAAAGAATATATTCGTCAATAAAGCTGTTTTGTTAATATAATTCAGTGAAGCGTCGCGGGCCGAATCCGAATGTGGTTTGCCGACCCCATATTTAAACCCTCCAATGAAAGTTTGATCATTTTACTGTGTCGGTCGATATTTGTCTCATCACTGCATCTAGAAATCACTGATACATTTATGCATAGACCGAATTCGATATGAAAGTTTCAAATATAATTGGCTTTATAACTGCAAACTCTGCCTTAACAACGAAACATTGCGATAATCCTAAGTGCTGAAAGAGCAACTCAAAAATACGATTTCAATCCATTCCTTGCTAGTAGACGGTTAAAAAAGTATTCCATGGTTGCCGTAGTGTAGTATATTAGTCAACTCAAAGGCGAGCAACGATGAACACAATTGAATCGATATGACAAGACATTTTAAATTCACGGGTCGGCCATGGATTGAGCGATGAGTGTTGCTCGGGAATTTTCTATTCTGAACCCCCTCCCTTATAGACAGGGTTGCCATACCGTGCTTATTTCTAAGATTTTTGCTTATTTTCTAGCCCGCGTCTTATAAAGTAACGATGTGCTTATTTCTAAGTAAAGTGCTTATTTTTGAGTCGCGTGCTTATTTGGTCTTAGAAACGTGGATGACCAATACTTGTTTTGCGTACAAAGCTTGCGTGGAAACGATGGACGAACTTTTTCTGTCAACAATGGGGTTTGCGGTATTTCCAGGCAAACTGTGACATACACAATAGTTGCTGCTAGTTTTTAGGAATACTGTTTTTAGGGACAAACTGCAATTTAGAGTAAGCGTAACCATGAGTTCTGTTTCGAACATGAAAAGAATTTTTTTTTATTAACTACTGCTATTGCGACATCGAGAAAGGTGAAAAACAGTAATCGGGGCCCACAATACTACCATAAAAACACAAGAAGCATTGTGGTCAACCAAAGTATGAAGACTTTAGGTTAGAGGTCGGCCGCCTGCGGGCCATATCCGCCGCACGGAGTAAAATAATCCGGCCCACAGTTCCCCCCCTAAACCTACGGATCGTTGTTATGTTATTCTTGTTCTTTATTAATAATTCGTTTTCCAATCTTTATGAAAAAAAAATCGCTTTTGTTTTCAATTACTTAACCAAAATAAAATTTTCCCTGCAAAGAACTAGGATTAGTGATAGACATTTAGAAAATTTTGATTTTATCTAGTGTGTCACCTAGTGTCGCATTAAATATTATTTGTAAATATTTTGTATAATAAGACGACTTGAGTCAACGAGTTGTCGCAGTGTTCGCTCGCTATCAAAGTCCAAAATTTGAATTTCTAATCTGTATGAATAATGTGGTTCATCAGCCACCCGTTCAGTTTTTAACTTTCTTGAAAAAATATGTGCGGCCCGCCAAGATTTGTAACACTTGTCTTTGGCTCGGGAGCGACAAAAGTTGCCGACCCTTGTCTTAGAGATTGCGTGTGGCAGTGACTTCGTCTCTTTCCATAGCTTTTTGCAATTTTAGAGCTGCGTACAACGTAGTAGTATATATTTACGGTACAACCATGTTCGAAGCGACTTCTAATGATAAAAAGTGGGAGACTCGTGTATGATTTCATGCCTATTTTTGGCTCTGGGTAGATGACAACCCTGCTTATAGAAAACCATGGCTGCTGCGCCCTTAGTTATAGATAATGTTATATTTGAATCACTACCACATTATGAAAACCACCGTCGTCAAATTTTATTAGTGATGGTAATGCTTCTTCACAGATACAAAATTAACCAAGACAGTTTTCCAAGTGAAAGAATAGCTCGCGGAGCCCTGAGGCTCCGTAGGGAGCACTTATAGCAGTGGGGATCAACGCCCGACAAATAACTCATCTTCCCACCCTCATCGGATAGAAATACATCACTCAAACCCTAAATATAAGCGGAATAACAGCGAATATTGTATAAAGATTGGTTCCACGTGTATCTTACAGCAAAGCATCCAAAACTCATTGAAAAACCAATACGTTTTCCCGCCTATCAGCGTTTTCATACATAAAATACAATTACAGATCAAGGCTAGAGGTAGAAAAATATCTTCGAGTTGCTGTCTCCCAAATTAAACCTCGATTTGATATGTTGTGTATTATACACAAAGCTTATAATTTGCATTAGTCATGATAAACGCTATTATTCACAATTTTATGTGATAAGTTTCATATAATTTTGTGCAAGAAAAATGCTAGTGTCGACAATAGTCTTAAAATCGATAACTAATTACATGTTTACCAAATGCTTGGGTCGCGAGAAGTTGAAATTTTTTTTGGTCGCGCTAAAATGTAGTTGCGGACCCTTGCCCCATCCAGTTGGTAAAGCAACAAAGATGAAATTGATTGATGACATATCTGCATTAGATAACGCAATCGAACATTCTAATGATCATAATTCGATACCCTTTCTACCTGGCTCTTTCATTGCTAACATCTGCATATCTAATGAATCAGAGAAGTTTCTCACATCCTGCGAAAATGCCACAACAATCCATGCTCTCAACAGCCTACAATCAGTAACATGGGACGACGTAAAAGTAGCCACTAATAGCGACCCAGGCATGTCAAAACTCATGACTATGATCAAAGATGGCATCCCAGAATTCCGTATGAACTCCCCGTGGAACTACGCGAAAATCATAGATTTTGTAACGACCTCCACACTTACGACGGGATAATACTCTTCAACAGGGGTGGGCAACCACTGGCACGCGTGCCAAAATTGACTACAAAGAATTATATTATGACGTAACAAAAGAGTGAGGTCTCGAGAAATTTTGTCGAGAAGACCGCAGCATTTATTTGGCTACATTCTTACGTAATATAGTTCGTCTGTGATGCCCTTTTTCTTCATTTCTGCCTGATTTATGAAGTATAGCTCATGTTGGTTAGAGTTACTATTTGCTACCTTACTGTTATAAATTGATTTCGAAAGAACTATAAGCGATTAGGGAAGGGAATACAAGAGAGAAGTGCAGAAAACGAATTATTGCATGATTGGAATGCCATTGCCAAAAATATTTCGTGTCTTAAAAATTTTGCAACTGCATTACTCATGTATGTTTTCATTTACATATGCTTGTGAATCTCTGTTCTCAGTTATGAACTTTATTAAGTCTCGTAACAGGAGTATCCCAAAAGATGAAACGAGTAGTTTGTCATTTTATTTGAAAGTTACCAAATATAAAACCAAGTAAAATCTCCATCAGCGGTAATGCATCAGCAGAAGGCTCACTGATATAGAATAAGAAAAGTAATCAAATCTATTTGCCGGACTGATATTTCACCGAATAGTGGATCTGTCTGTACATGTTTAAAAAGTTTTTTGTTTTGACAGTAGCAAAGCATTGTTTCTATATTGGTAGGCACGCGGAAGAAATATGTCGTTAAATTTAGCCGATTTTGGCACCCGAGCCGAAAAAGGCCCACCCTGCTCTACAAGAACCGGATTGTGGTTTCACCGTACCTCAGGGAACGCATCCTAAAATCCACTCATTCTGCCCATCAAGGGTATCTTCTATGTCATGACATCACGAGCAGAGACATCCGTTTTCTGGCCAGGCATCCCAAATGGTATCACAGCTGCGAGGACAAGATGCAAGCTCTGCAATCGTATGGCACCATCTCAGCCAAGCAACCCACCTACGCCCACAATCCAACCAGTATATCCATTCCAATTTATATGTGCAGACTATTTTCACTATAAAGTGTTTAACTACTCTGTCATAGTCGATAGATATTCACAAATTGAGAATTAAACACGGATGCATTCCAGCGAGCGATGCTACAATATCGCAACATCCCAGATCAGGATACTAAAATGTCTCCGGCCATGCAGGTATTTGGTATGCCAATTCGGGACTTTATTCCTATTCCACCCGGAAAATACGTACCTCAACAGACATGGCGAGAAACAAAAACAGCCAGAGAGGAAGTCTTGAGGAATCGTCACATGAAGGCTGCGGAACGCTGGACTGAACACATGCGACAACTCCCTGCCTTGGAAATCATGTCCGAATCCAAAATCGAACTGGCACACATCTGAATAAATGGGATAAGACTGGAATTATCATAGAGGTGAAACAGTTTGACCAATACATGGTTAAAGTTGACGGATCTGGTCGAATTATCATGAGGAACAGAAAATTTCTTAGGCGATATGTACCAATGTATCCTAGAAGCCCAATTATCGACCTCTTTCAAAATATGGCATCCCCATACATGCCACAAATGCAACATGGCCGCACGTCCAAAAGCGTTGACCGGTCACGAACAATACCACCTGATGATGAAGCAAAAATCCGTACTCCAGAAGAATAAACATCAGAGAGCAAACCCAACCACCCGCAGAAACCAACAATTGAGTCCCCGATGACACCAACATCTTTAAACTATAAGAAACTACCTAGAGCAGGGTGGTCCAAACCCAGCCCCGCCGCCGCTTCATTATCTGTGGCCCGCGTCACATTCGGAGAGTAATCAATAAATCGCATTTCGTGTTGTTTTGTAATCAAATTAATCAGAAAAACATATTGTTACATATTAATGATACATATATTTGACACTAATGTCACTGAATTGACTATAGTGTTATGGCTATCTGAGGCAATTGGCGAAATTGAATGATGTGCTTGGCAGTCTAAATTATTATCTGGCTTTCTATCTTTTTGGTCGGGAATATATGCTAACAATATAGGCATCATAAAAAACTGAAAATCAAATGCGGATTCTATTAGCCTGGGATGGCTATGTCTGATAACTATGTGTTTGCACAATAAAAAAAAGCGTTTGTTTTGTATTGCACTGTTTACCTATTCTTGGCACTATTGTGGCCCGCAAACAATAAAAAAATAAATTTGTGGCCCGCGGAGCCGACAACCTTGGATCACCATGACCTAGAGCGTTATCCAGGCTTCAACCTTATAACAACCCTGGTCTACACGAATAGCCACGAATAACTTCACACATGCCTAATACCTTGCCAAATCAAGATCTACCACTTCCGTCATTAAGACACAAGAAAACCGGCGGAACCTTATACATGCATGAGAATCAAATATTTCACTTTGGCCATTCATTTGCGTCCCATATTCAGATAATAAACATATATAGAATGGCCCTTAAATTTTTAGCAATTTTATCTATGTTCGATCAAGATTCGTCTGAATATAGAGGTTTCATCTGCGTCCGAGGATATTTTACTGATGCAATAATGGCACAATCTGAACTCAAGCTGTGAACAACCAAATGCGCAATTGCGCAATCTACCTTACGCAAAGCGTTACGCACGAAACGTCGCGTGAACGTTATCACGACAATGTCGTCGTCGTCCTTTGCGTTGTTACGCAAACTTGGCGTCAAAATAGTTGATCAATTTTGTTCACAAACCATTGGAATCGATAGCACAAATTCTGCAACAAAATGAGTTATGCGTAATTTAAGAAAGTCATCCGTATATCTCCTGATAGGTAATTGAGTATACTTTTCAAAATTTTATATAAATTGATGACACATTTCTAAAAAAGTTGTCAAATCTTACCAAAATACAAAAAATTAGTAGATGGGGCTAAAAATAGGCTTACACATCTCATTAAAACATCTCGTAAGAAATGATGCCAGTTATAAATAAAAGACTAGATTAGCTTTTATAAGACATATTACATACCATCTGATATCTAATGGTTTAGAAGTTACATTGATTTAAAATTAGGGATATTACAAATTTTTAACGCGTCGAATTGATGAGACGCCGTGGGATGTCAGGATGAGAGAGTAGCGTCGTTCTGGGGATTCAGAGTTCAAGGTGTTAATATACCGCACCAATCTGCACCAGTCTCTCTCGAATTTGGCCAGTACAAGGTTAGAAAGAGACCATTTAGTAGCATGAATACCGTTTATCAGACTTACCAAAAAACGCCTAAAATCAAGATGATCGTACACAAAATCATCTTCATCCACAAATATTTTGCTATATGGCGCATATTCATCAAACTTCAAAGATATGTGTTTTTATGTTGTTTACAGTCGGTTCATGTTCAAGAAGTCGGCAATTGATTGTTTAAACTTGTGGTTGTATCGCGCGAAATATCTGTAGTATTATCAAAAACATAAAACTAAATCTCTCAACATGCGACTGCGACTAATGATTCAACGTGTTACTTCAATACAAACTCAAACAAGAGTTTGAGCTAATATCTGTGTTTTTATCTATACTAATTTTATTACATTTAATTGGAAATACATAGCATACTAATATATACATATTTTGAGTTTTAAACTGAAACAGAGTATAAACGTTGTATTCATGATTTGAATATACTTTAACGCTCCAGATAATGAATATGTTCGAGAGGGTAATATTAGCCATCAATTTAATTCTTTGGTATAATTGTCTAAGTTATTAACATAAACACATTTGGAAAAATGCAATTTCACAATTTCCCATCCATTCCCTATTTCAATCATTTTGTTGAAGACTCGCAGCAAATCTTCTGCTGTCAGGAGCCGATTGCGCATTTGTAACCAAACACTTCTCGAGCTTGCTTCGATATCATTGTTAATAAGATTTCCCGTGTATATTATATAATTCTCATAATCATTATGCATAGAACACATCAGCGTCTGAAAATCCTCTGCGACTTTTTCATCAGTTGTTTGCTGTTCCGACGAAGATGCGTCGATGTCTTTTGTTAATTCACTTTCAAACCTGTTCCGATCACCATTCATAATTCGATATCTGTCGTCTCCTATATAATCAGAGATTAGGGGAATCTTTTCTTTTTGATATTGTAATCTAACTGATAAAAGAATCTACTACGTTCGGTTGATTTATATTCGTTTGCTGCAACACACCCTGAGATGCTGTCGATCCTTAGGTTAGCATTCAGAACATCGAACCATTTACCGTCCAATCTGCCCCAGTTTATCTGATACGCAGTATCATGTCCCTGAACACTTTCCTCATTGCCACACGTTGCTTTTCTTACAAAAAAAATACAAAGCCCTGTGTTACTTCAAGACAAACTCACCCCGAATTCGAGCAAATAGCTGTGATTTACTTATATCCGTTTCATTACATTCACATGGAATATATACAGAGTTACCATATATTAATGACTTCAAAGCGGGACGCCTCCAAAGACCAAGACCCGTTAGCTGTGATTTTTTCGACTTCACATTTTCCGATTTTACCACATAAGCCTACATTTAAAGCCATCCCGGCAGTCTTCATTGACCATATTGTAAACGAGAGTTCATGCGCATATTCTCTGTCTAAATATCGGGTTCAGTTCGAAAATAGCAAGGAATTGACTTTAAAGATACAAAATAATTTGAATTTAGATATTTTTTATGTACAGCAAAAAGAAAAAGAATAATAAAATTGCCTTCCGCTTCCAAGCAATGAGAATTTACTTATTATACTCTATATTACTGTTTACTAACGATACAAAATAATTCGAATTTAGAATTTTTTATGTACGCTTTCAAGCAATGATAATTTACTTATTCGCCCAACCATATTGTTCTGTAGATAACATCTTTTTAAAAAGACGTTGTTCGATGTTACATTCTTGCGTACGACTTTTACGTCCTGCTGACTAGCAACCTCTCTAGCAACGTACAGGGCTTACACGTAACAAATTGTACCAATGAACCGCCAACAATGTTAGCGGAAAACAACGGAACAAACAAAACCGCCTTCAGTGGGTATAGGCTTCCGGCACGCTACACAGCAACAACAGTACCACGAACATGCTAATTGGTAATGTTCGTGTATTATGCTGACTTAACGCCAAACTGGAACTTTTGGCTGAACGGTCGGGACGCCGGGACAAGACGTGAAAAGTGGGAATGTCCCGCTTAAAACGGGACGTAAGCCTAAATATAAAGCATATATATATACAGGGTGTCTCAAAAGTAAGTATACACTTTTAATTATGATTTTCTTTTCAGGTACTCATCATAGAGCGTTCATTTCATCAGGAAACATCCTAAAAGTAAAATTTAGATATTGTTTGCATTTTTCATCAACCCACAGAATGACAAGGAGATTGACCCAAGAAATGAGGTGAAAAATTGCTGTTTGGCAAGAAGCATATAAATTAGGAAGGCAAAGTATTATTAGCTAAGAAATTCCCTAGCGACACACATCTTTTCACCAAAATGCTTTTAAAAACGTCTGTCAAGTGTTCCACTTGTGAGACACATTCGGACAGGCCCTGGGGACATTCAAAAAGAACAAAAAACAATGATGTAATATTTAAAATAAAACCGGCATTTATATATTACCAAGCAAAACTTCTAATTCCGGCCAAAGGCAAGTTATTTACTTTTTCGAACCTGCATCAAAACAAATTGAATCTGGTTTACATTTCATATTGAGCTATGGGTCAAAAGGTAACCTAATAGTGCTCAAAACATAACGCATTTCTAGACTTCCAAGCACTCGATGAATCAAAAACTGTCAAATTGTGCCCAGTGGAGCATGTCCCACTAAACCCCGGTCCATTGTTCCCCACAGGGAACAAATATTTTCACTAACCCATGTCGAGATTAGGAATGCACATCGAAACGCCAACGTTTTGAATGTTTTACAGCGGACCGAAGCTGAAAAATATCAGACGTTGGTTTGTCATGTTGGAAAGGCTATGGTAGAAAAACAATAAAACTTCAATACTAAAATTTTAGTTTCAACCCTCCAAGCAAATTTTATCCCATAACTTACGTCGCTCACAGCCGTTGTCCGTTTGCGAGGACGTTGTAACTCAACGAAGGGCGGATTCAAAAATTGAACCGCAGACCTGATTTCGGGTATAGTATGAGTGTGAGAGTTGATTTTCTGTTGTGCCCCGTGGCCCACCTTCCCTTACTTACCTTGAGGCACCCTGTATAATATATATATCAAGTATTTAACTACTCATCAAAGATAAAAGTTGACTTGAATATATTTTAACACTCCACTGAATATTTTAGAGAGAGTAATGTCATACAACACATCGTTCTTCGGAAACACGCGGGCCCCACAATTATTTTTGTATTGTTTGCGGGCCACAATAGTGTCAAATATAGGTAAACAGTGCAATACAAAACAAGCACTTTTATTGTCCAAACACAGTGATCGTTATTTGTCATTTATCAAGCTAAAACATGCAAAAACTACCAAAAAACTCACTAAAACGTACAAAAATCTCACTATATCTACACTTAGTGTAAGATTTTACACTCATAACTGAGAAAGTTTCCGTTTTAGATTGTCTGTTTTAATTGGTCAGCTTTATTTTCATTAATATTTAGTTATCAGGCATAGCCAACCAAGGCTAATAGATTCCTCATTCAAATTTAGTTTTCTATGAAGCCTGCTTTGTTAGCATATATTCCCGACAAAAAATCAACTTCTATTCAATATTTGTATAGAATATTGTCCAAACACATTGATCGTTATTTGTCATTTATCAAGCTGAAACATGCAAAAACTACCAAAAAACTCACTAAAACGTACAAAAATCTCATCATATCTACATTTAGTGTAAGGTTTCAAACTCATAACTGTGAAAGTTCCCGTTAAAGATTGTCTGTCTCAATTGGTCAGCTTTACTTTCATTAATATTTAGTTATCAGGCATAGCCAACCAACCCTAATAGATTCCTCATTCGATTTTAGTTTTCTATGAAGCCGGCTTTGTTAGCATATATTCCCGACGAAAAATCAACTTCTATTCAATATTTGTATTTGCTGCCTCATTTAATCGCCGAAGGAATTCATTTATGATATATTCCTCATCGGCTGGGTCATACGAATTCTGGAAAATAACGTCATTAGCATCTTTAACAGGGTTGATGAACACTGACAGCATTATATAATTTTTGAAATGATTGAAAACGAATTGGATGGGACAAGTTCAAGAGATTTTCACCGCCAACAATATTTCTTCCCTGAACAATTTTGGTGCAAACAATTACAACGTAGATTAAGCGGCATTCGCCCTTTTCCAGAAAATGCTCGAACACAATACAACACAGACCGGAGTTTTCAACTGTTTTACTGACCCATTGCGTGTAATATAAGATTATATTCTGAAAAACAGAAGAAATTTTCATTTTTTTGTTTGTTTTTCAAATTGAAACTCAATTTAAACTAAAAATGATTCAAAATAGATGTATTTGATAGTGTATAGCAAATAATAACAAAAAAATATTTTTTATTAATTTATCAAGTCAAATTTATGGCTATTCAACGACAATATCCCAAATGTAATATTTTCCTTACCTTGTAAATTGCTCCTACAACTTTAGTAATATCTGTTATAGTGAATAATGCATCATTATTTACCTAAAATGAAATCTTGCTATCTAACTAAATTTTTTAATGTTGTTGCTCTGTAGCTGAATTTCACATTCTGAAGTTTGCAAATAACTCTTGCTAAGCATAAAGCCGCAAAGAATTCTTTTGAAAATCAAAAACTAATTGGATGATTTTTTTAAAGCTCCTCAATAATTCACAAAACAAATGGTGCTGTTTTGTTTTGTTCCTGTAATACATTCTTCATGTAATTTTGATTAATTTCGTTTTGTCTGTATGTCAACCGCAATGATACAAATATTGAACAAGATGTTGGAATGTCCACAATAGCTTTTTTAATACCTCGTTATATGATAAGAAGAGTTGAACGATATCTCCAACCCTTTGCGAATATTTTTCAAGCCCATTTTTTCCCTGAAAGAACAAATAATGGGAAATATATATTATATTGTAAAAATCATAGTTACATACCGTGTTGAGTCATATCAGGTCAACTTAAAAGTAAAAGAGAATAATTCTCGCATTACAAAACTGAAATGTCAAAATATATATGAGGTAAAGAAAGGGCGGGATGCACGTATTTATTAGAAACAAAAACATTATAGTGCGTTTTAATTTTATCAAAAATTATATACGAAAATAGACAACTTCTACCTAACTTACAACGGCTCCTTTCACAAGTGTTGAAATTCATTATGCAGATCTTTGTACAGGGTAAATTACCCTTTTGTGAATTTGCTTAAATAAATATTGCCAAAGACTTATCTAACTTCCTAAAATTAAACGATTCTTGTTTAATCATTGAATCATCATGCCTTGAATCATTATATTCCGCGAAAAAGTTGGAAATTCAATGCTCGAATCTAGTCAATGAGCCTGGTCATATAGTTACGCGGTTTGGAAATATAATGTACTTTGCCGTACAGACTGTAGAAATTACGATATATATTAAAATTTTGATAATCACTGTTCAAGATGCTTATGGCTTTTCTAATTATTCAAGACTTCGCATTAGGAACGAATAACCTGGGAACTATCTTTTTTTATTGATTCGGATTGGCGACTTAAATTAAACTTGGCCAGTTAATTGACTCAGCTATTCAGACACATCAAAGGAAAAGAATATTTTTCGAATTGCGACACATGATCAAAGACGAGAATTTGAGGAATGTCAAACTTCTATAAATAAATGTGTTTCTAGATTTGATTTTACCCTGTGATAATATTTTTCATTATACGCCAGCGTTCTTACCATATCATTATTCCTTGATTAAGTTTGTCTGCATTGAAACGTCACCAAATTATATTATGCCAACACCAAATTAGAAAAGCGCCAACAGACCTACTCAACGTATGAGTCGCTCGCTATACGGAGTCTAGTAGAAATTTACTGCATTGTATACTTTGAAAGTCGATTTTCTGCGATCTTTATTTCGATTTGCACTTCTTTCATGAACAAAGCATATTGCCTACAGCATATGCGCTCTAGAATGTGCCACTAGCTACCTCATTGCTTCAGCCAATACTTCCTTGCAGTATATTGCACCGTGGACATACTTACACGTCAGCAATTACTTACCTCCTTCTATTCATCTTCACCATCAGACTATATTTGAAATAATAAAAGAACGATACTCAAATAGATGGACACGATAGCCGGTGCTCCTTAAGTATGCGTAACAAGATGTCGGACACCGGAACGTAGTATATGTACCACGTTGGGGTTAGGCCATAATGTTAGGTACAAATACTACTAGAGTATCTTGGCTAGTCCCCTAACTTGAAATAAAACAAAATAAGGAAAATTGGAATAAAATTATGGCCTAACCCTAACTTGATACACATAATTCGTCCCGGTGATGCCATATTGGTTTACATACTTCGGGAGTACCGAAGTCGAATACTTAGTCATATATTAGGTGCAAACGTTATGTGGTGTATGTGGTCGCCGAGTTCGCCATATTTCATTTTACTTGTATTGTATTATTTATCGACTGACGATTTGCTTGCTCGTTTTTATTATTTTCCTCCGTGGGACCGCACTCGCTAATTTCTATTCTCTACCCAGGTTTCTACCCCTTTTTTACCACGACCACCTGTATCGTGTGCTGATCCTGCCCTGCCCTGGTGTATCAGAATCTAGCTTATTCAATAACGTCACGCATGACAACCCACGACTAGGCTAATTAACTCTCAAAAATTACAATACACATACTGGATTGTTTTAAAGGAAGTGTTGTTATAGCTGAATGGAAGTCGTTCATCTGAAACTATCGTTTGCGTTTGCTTTACACTTTTACAAGATTCGTGGAAATAAAATGATATCTCATTTTAGCTCTTGATCATTTTAGTTTTTTCGATAAAAATGCGTAATTGCGAAAAGATGCGTAAGATAATTTGAGAAGTGAATCCGCGAACCAAATTTCTTACGTTCAGTCAGCTTTTTCATCTTTCACAAACAGATTCAATTTATTATTTGAGTATTTTATTTCAACCGGCCAATATCGAGGTATATGTCGTTTGACTGATTCGAATCTGCCAATTAGTCTAATTCTAAACACTGAGCCCATTGAAAAATCGTCTATGGAAATTACTAAAGTGCAGATATTTCTGTGGTGCCCATTTTCATTATTGCCAGAAGCACCTGATTCTATTACTTAATTCAGTGGTTCCCAATCATTTACGGTAACACGTCCTAGCAGCCACAGCCTGTCGGTACTGGACTATATATGTTTCTTTCTTCTAACAGCATTATCCAAGTCTTCATTACGTTTCATTCAACTGCTCTTGACCTATAAATAATAGACTACAATCTAATTTACAAACGTTATTGCGATTATTTTGCAACTTTGTGATTCTTCCGAAACTATGCCAGCAGAAATTAATCAACTGAAAGTAGGCTACCGTACGATTTGGGCACAGATAGCAAACGTCAGCTTCAATAACAGATGCATCGTATGACATGAAAATTACAAGATTGCAAAAATTTTTGACCCCTCTGCTTCAGGCAAATACTTGCTTCACCTATGTTTGAATATTGTGACAAAAAACAAACATGGGGGGAAAATGTTAGAAGTCTTTCACGTTCATTATTATTCTGGTAATTGTAAATAAAATTGCAAGCTGGTTCATATTTTACACAATGCCATAAGTTTATAAGTTATATATTTCCGTAGTATGGGAACTGGGTTAAGCCATACCTTCATTCAGATTTTCCTTATTTTAGTTATATTTTGAAATCGGGCTGCCTGTGTTGGCCAAGTAAAAATACTCCTTAACATAGGTTTTTGTCCTTGATGTAAAGTGGCCCAACAAAATTAGTTACCTCCATATTTGTACACACACTTGATCTGGCATTTTAAAACCTTGTGCAAGTTTGAATGCCTGACATTGGGTTAAATAACTATATTAAGCAGAGACTAAAATTAATTGACTACCATCTCGACGTAGCATGTTACAGACAAAGTTTCTTTGTTTTATTTTGTATATATTTGACAGGGTTTATTTCAAGATATCGGTCATTGAGCTTTGTTATTTGGTTGACAGCTCATAAATTACTCCCTTTTTTGAAACAATTTCACCATCTGTTTGTGGGCAGGAATAGGCCTGTCGGCGTAAACAAAACCCTTTATAGGTCTTTTCTTTTTCTCTCATTCTTGTTTGTTTATTATTTTGAATCATTGCCAGTCGGCTGTTTACTATTTATTTAGTGTTAGGAGTTTGATTTATTTTGCATAATTTAATGTTGCTATTGTTTGCATATTTTAGAATAAAGTATGTTTTAACCTGCCTGCTGGGTTGGTCGTAAACTTTAGCAACACTCAACATTACTATATCCATTTATTGGGCCCTCTACATTGCAAAAAATATTCACACGTCTATATCTACGATACTGGAATCATTTGTTTTTATCACCACCCAATTTTGTTGTTTCATTCATCACATTTACTTGTCGGTATTTCATCGACTGCAATATATTTCAATCATATTCAAAGTGGTGGAATTTTTAATAATCGAGAAATCTGGCAGGTTATACATCAAAGGAAGTTAAGAGCGCAAAATATCACCGCCCAACACGTTATAGGCTTCTTGTAGAATGTAGATCCTCATTATAAGTACTAAGTCGCTTATACCCTACATATCATATTGACACACTCTGTTGTATTGCTCAACATATATGTACAAAACTGCGTGTCGAAATTGGTTGGTATAAATTGTCACGTTTCTGGTTTAAACATGGAGATCGTCGCCAAAGTGACCCTAGAAAGAAAATTTTCTATAGAAATGATCACTTGCACAAGTGTACATGCAGAATGAGATATACTTATGGTGGTGTCTCTCTTTTGTCAAATATAAATTTTATTGAGTCTCCTCAAGCACGACTCTCTCGTCAAATATTTATTTTATCTGATTCTTCCCAAGCACGAAAAACGAATCCCCCTTTATGGTTTTTAACTTGCTATACTCCGTCATGCTAGTCAGCAATTTCTTTTGTGTATCTACGTTCACCCATGCATGAAGTTACAAAGTAAAACTGACTACGCTCACTCATGCATGGCGTTACAAAGAAAAACTGACCATGCTCACTTATGCATGACGTTACAAAGTAAACTGACTTAGTGCACTCATGCATGACGTTAGAAAGTGAAACAGACCACGCTCACTCATGCATGACGTTAAAAATGTGAACTGACTTCGCTCACTCATACATGACGTTACAAAGTGAAACTGATTGAGCTCACTCATGCATGAATGACGTTACAAAGTAAAACTGAATACGCTCACCGACGCATGAAGTTTTATATTAATACTGAGTATTTTACAAGGTAAAACTGACTACGCTCACTCATGCATGATGTTACAAAGTATAACTGACTATGCTCACCCACGCATGAAGCTACAAAGTACGCTCACCCCATGCATGAAGTTACAAAGTACAACCCCATGTATGAAGTTCCAAAGTAAAACTGACTATGCTCACTCATGCATGAAGTTCCAAAGTAAAACTGACTACTCTCACTCATGCATGAAGTTACAAAATGCGTGAAGTTACAAAGTAAAACTGACTATGCTCACTCATGCATGAAGTTACAAAGTAAAACTGAATATGCTCACTCATGCATTAAGTTCCAAAGTAAAACTGACTACGCTCTCCCATGCACAAAGTTACAAAGTAAAACTGACTACGCTCTCCCATGCATGAAGTTCCAAAGTAAAACTGACTACGCCCTCCCAAGCATGAAGTTACAAAGTAAAACTGACTATGCTCACTCATGCATGAAGTTACAAAGTGAAACTGACTAAGCTCACTCATGCATGAAGTTACTAAGTAAAACTGATTCGCTGACCCATGCATGAAGTTACAAAGTAAAACTGAATATGCTCACTCATGCATGAAGTTACTAAGTAAAACTGATTCGCTTAACCATGCATGAAGTTACTAAGTAAAACTGACTATGCTCACCCATGCATGAAGTTACAAGGTAAAACTGACTATGCTCACTCATGCATGAAGTTACAAAGTAAAACTGACTATACTCACTCATGCATGAATTTACAGAGTAAAACTGACTATGCTCTCTCATGCATGAGGTTACTAAGTAAAACTGATTTGCTGACCCATGCATAAAGTTTCAAAGTAAAATGACTATATGCTCAATCATGCATGAAGTTACAAAGTAAAAAAGGACTATGCTCACTCATGCATGAAGTTAAAAGTAAAACTGACTATGCTCACTCATGCATGAAGTTACAAAGTAAAACTGACTACGCTCGCCCATGCAAAAAGTTACAAAGTAAAACTGACTACGCTCACCCATGCATGAAGTTACAAAGAAAAAGTGCCTATGCTCACCCATGCATAAAGTTACAAAGTGAAACTGACTATGCTCACTCATGCATGAAGTTACAAAGTAAAACTGACTACGCTCGCCCATGCAAGAAGTTACAAAGTAAAACTGTCTACGCTCACTCATGCATGAAGTTACAAAGTAAAACTGACTTGCTCACTTATGCATGAAGTTTTAAAGTAAAACTAATTGAATCTAATACGCTTACTTACTCATGCATGACGTTACAAAGTAAAACTGACTACGCTGACTCACGCATGACGCTATAAAGTAAAACTGACTATGCTCACTCATGCATGAAGTAACAAAGTAGAACCGACTACGCTCATCCATGCACGACGTTACAAAGTAAAACTGACTACGCCCTCCCATGCATGACGTTCCAAAGTAAAACTAACTACGCCCTCCCATGCATGACGTTACAAAGTAAAACTGACTATGCTCACCAATGCATGAAGTTCCAAAGTAAAACTGACTACGCTCACCAATGCATGAAGTTCCAAAGTAAAACTAACTACGCCCTCCCATGCATGACGTTACAAAGTAAAACTGACTACGCCCTCCCATGCATGACGTTCCAAAGTAAAACTAACTACGCCCTCCCATGCATGACGTTACAAAGTAAAACTGACTATGCTCAATCATGCATGAAGTTACAGAGTAAAACTGACTATGCTCACTCATGCATGAAGTTACTAAGTGAAACTGATTCGCTGACCCATGCATGAAGTTACAAATTAAAACTGACTACGCTCACCCATGCATGAGGTTCCAAAGTAAAACTAACTACGCCCTCCCATGCATGACGTTACAAAGTAAAACTGACTATGATCACTCATGCATGAAGTTACAAAGTAAAACTGACTATGCTCACTCATGCATGAAGTTACAAAGTAAAACTGACTATGCTCACTCATGCATGAAGTTGCTAAGTAAAACTGATTCGCTGACCCATGCATGAAGTTACTAAGTAAAACTGACTATGCTCACCCATGCATGAAGTTACAAAGTAAAACTGACTATGCTCACTCATGCATGAAGTTACAAAGTAAAACTGACTACGCTCGCCCATGTATGAAGTTACAAAGTAAAACTGACTATGCTCACTCATGCAAGAAGTTACAAAGTAAAACTGACTACGCTCGCCCATGCAAGAAGTTACAAAGTAAAACTGACTACGCTCACCCATGCATGAAGTTAAGAAGTAAAACTGACTTGCTCACTTATGCATGAAGTTACAAAGTAAAACTGATTGAACCTAATATGCTTACTTACTCATGCATGACGTTACAAAGTAAAACTGACTACGCTGACTCGCGCATGACGCTATAAAGTAAAACTGACTACGCTCACTCATGCAGGAAGTTACAAAGTAGAACCGGCTACGCTCACCCATGAATGACATAACATTGTAAAACTGACTACGCTCAGCTATTCATGACGTTACAAAGTAAAAATGACTATGCTCACCCATGCACTCAGGCATGACGTTACAAAATAAAACTGACTACGCTCACTATATGTTACAAAGTAAAATTGACGGAATCTGACTACATTCATCTATGCAGGAAGTGATGTTCACTCATGCATGAAGTTACATAGTAAAACTCTCACCCATTCATGAAGTTGCAAATCTGCTATGCATGAAGTTGCAAAGTAAAACTGACTATGCTCACTCATGCATGAAGTTACAGAGTAAAACTGACTATGCTCACTCATGCATGAAGTTACTAAGTAAAACTGATTCGCTGACCCATGCATGAAGTTACAAAGTAAAACTGAATATGCTCACTCATGCATGAAGTTACTAAGTAAAACTGATTCGCTTACCCATGCATGAAGTTACTAAGTAAAACTGACTATGCTCACCCATGCATGAAGTTACAAGGTAAAACTGACTATGCTCACTCATGCATGAAGTTACAAAGTAAAACTGACTATACTCACTCATGCATGAATTTACAGAGTAAAACTGACTATGCTCTCTCATGCATGAGGTTACTAAGTAAAACTGATTTGCTGACCCATGCATAAAGTTTCAAAGTAAAATGACTATATGCTCAATCATGCATGAAGTTACAAAGTAAAAAAGGACTATGCTCACTCATGCATGAAGTTAAAAGTAAAACTGACTATGCTCACTCATGCATGAAGTTACAAAGTAAAACTGACTACGCTCGCCCATGCAAAAAGTTACAAAGTAAAACTGACTACGCTCACCCATGCATGAAGTTACAAAGAAAAAGTGCCTATGCTCACCCATGCATAAAGTTACAAAGTGAAACTGACTATGCTCACTCATGCATGAAGTTACAAAGTAAAACTGACTACGCTCGCCCATGCAAGAAGTTACAAAGTAAAACTGGCTACGCTCACTCATGCATGAAGTTACAAAGTA
This sequence comes from Styela clava, assembly GCF_964204865.1. NCBI lineage: Eukaryota > Metazoa > Chordata > Ascidiacea > Stolidobranchia > Styelidae > Styela > Styela clava. The sequence continues at coordinate 14,708,297 of NC_135262.1, read as the reverse complement.
AAACTGACTTGCTCACTTATGCATGAAGTTTTAAAGTAAAACTAATTGAATCTAATACGCTTACTTACTCATGCATGACGTTACAAAGTAAAACTGACTACGCTGACTCACGCATGACGCTATAAAGTAAAACTGACTATGCTCACTCATGCATGAAGTAACAAAGTAGAACCGACTACGCTCACCCATGCACAACGTTAGAAAGTAAAACTGACTATGCTCACTCATGCATGAAGTTACAAAGTAAAACTGACTATGCTCACTCATGCATGAAGTTACTAAGTGAAACTGATTCGCTGACCCATGCATGAAGTTACAAAGTAAATCTGACTACGCTCACCAATGCATGAAGTTCCAAAGTAAAACTAACTACGCCCTCCCATGCATGACGTTACAAAGTAAAACTGACTACGCCCTCCCATGCATGACGTTCCAAAGTAAAACTAACTACGCCCTCCCATGCATGACGTTACAAAGTAAAACTGACTATGCTCAATCATGCATGAAGTTACAGAGTAAAACTGACTATGCTCACTCATGCATGAAGTTACTAAGTGAAACTGATTCGCTGACCCATGCATGAAGTTACAAATTAAAACTGACTACTCTCACCCATGCATGAGGTTCCAAAGTAAAACTAACTACGCCCTCCCATGCATGACGTTACAAAGTAAAACTGACTATGATCACTCATGCATGAAGTTACAAAGTAAAACTGACTATGCTCACTCATGCATGAAGTTACAAAGTAAAACTGACTATGCTCACTCATGCATGAAGTTGCTAAGTAAAACTGATTCGCTGACCCATGCATGAAGTTACTAAGTAAAACTGACTATGCTCACCCATGCATGAAGTTACAAAGTAAAACTGACTATGCTCACTCATGCATGAAGTTACAAAGTAAAACTGACTACGCTCGCCCATGTATGAAGTTACAAAGTAAAACTGACTATGCTCACTCATGCAAGAAGTTACAAAGTAAAACTGACTACGCTCGCCCATGCAAGAAGTTACAAAGTAAAACTGACTACGCTCACCCATGCATGAAGTTAAGAAGTAAAACTGACTTGCTCACTTATGCATGAAGTTACAAAGTAAAACTGATTGAACCTAATATGCTTACTTACTCATGCATGACGTTACAAAGTAAAACTGACTACGCTGACTCGCGCATGACGCTATAAAGTAAAACTGACTACGCTCACTCATGCAGGAAGTTACAAAGTAGAACCGGCTACGCTCACCCATGAATGACATAACATTGTAAAACTGACTACGCTCAGCTATTCATGACGTTACAAAGTAAAAATGACTATGCTCACCCATGCACTCAGGCATGACGTTACAAAATAAAACTGACTACGCTCACTATATGTTACAAAGTAAAATTGACGGAATCTGACTACATTCATCTATGCAGGAAGTGATGTTCACTCATGCATGAAGTTACATAGTAAAACTCTCACCCATTCATGAAGTTGCAAATCTGCTATGCATGAAGTTGCAAAGTAAAACTGACTATGCTCACTCATGCATGAAGTTACAGAGTAAAACTGACTATGCTCACTCATGCATGAAGTTACTAAGTAAAACTGATTCGCTGACCCATGCATGAAGTTACAAAGTAAAACTGAATATGCTCACTCATGCATGAAGTTACTAAGTAAAACTGATTCGCTTACCCATGCATGAAGTTACTAAGTAAAACTGACTATGCTCACCCATGCATGAAGTTACAAGGTAAAACTGACTATGCTCACTCATGCATGAAGTTACAAAGTAAAACTGACTATACTCACTCATGCATGAATTTACAGAGTAAAACTGACTATGCTCTCTCATGCATGAGGTTACTAAGTAAAGTACTGATTTGCTGACCCATGCATAAAGTTTCAAAGTAAAATGACTATATGCTCAATCATGCATGAAGTTACAAAGTAAAAAAGGACTATGCTCACTCATGCATGAAGTTAAAAGTAAAACTGACTATGCTCACTCATGCATGAAGTTACAAAGTAAAACTGACTACGCTCGCCCATGCAAAAAGTTACAAAGTAAAACTGACTACGCTCACCCATGCATGAAGTTACAAAGAAAAAGTGCCTATGCTCACCCATGCATAAAGTTACAAAGTGAAACTGACTATGCTCACTCATGCATGAAGTTACAAAGTAAAACTGACTACGCTCGCCCATGCAAGAAGTTACAAAGTAAAACTGGCTACGCTCACTCATGCATGAAGTTACAAAGTAAAACTGACTTGCTCACTTATGCATGAAGTTTTAAAGTAAAACTAATTGAATCTAATACGCTTACTTACTCATGCATGACGTTACAAAGTAAAACTGACTACGCTGACTCACGCATGACGCTATAAAGTAAAACTGACTATGCTCACTCATGCATGAAGTAACAAAGTAGAACCGACTACGCTCACCCATGCACAACGTTACAAAGTAAAACTGACTATGCTCACTCATGCATGAAGTTACAAAGTAAAACTGACTATGCTCACTCATGCATGAAGTTACTAAGTGAAACTGATTCGCTGACCCATGCATGAAGTTACAAAGTAAAACTGACTACGCTCACCAATGCATGAAGTTCCAAAGTAAAACTAACTACGCCCTCCCATGCATGACGTTACAAAGTAAAACTGACTACGCCCTCCCATGCATGACGTTCCAAAGTAAAACTAACTACGCCCTCCCATGCATGACGTTACAAAGTAAAACTGACTATGCTCAATCATGCATGAAGTTACAGAGTAAAACTGACTATGCTCACTCATGCATGAAGTTACTAAGTGAAACTGATTCGCTGACCCATGCATGAAGTTACAAATTAAAACTGACTACGCTCACCCATGCATGAGGTTCCAAAGTAAAACTAACTACGCCCTCCCATGCATGACGTTACAAAGTAAAACTGACTATGATCACTCATGCATGAAGTTACAAAGTAAAACTGACTATGCTCACTCATGCATGAAGTTACAAAGTAAAACTGACTATGCTCACTCATGCATGAAGTTGCTAAGTAAAACTGATTCGCTGACCCATGCATGAAGTTACTAAGTAAAACTGACTATGCTCACCCATGCAAGAAGTTACAAAGTAAAACTGACTACGCTCACCCATGCATGAAGTTAAGAAGTAAAACTGACTTGCTCACTTATGCATGAAGTTACAAAGTAAAACTGATTGAACCTAATATGCTTACTTACTCATGCATGACGTTACAAAGTAAAACTGACTACGCTGACTCGCGCATGACGCTATAAAGTAAAACTGACTACGCTCACTCATGCAGAAAGTTACAAAGTAGAACCGGCTACGCTCACCCATGAATGACATAACATTGTAAAACTGACTACGCTCAGCTATTCATGACGTTACAAAGTAAAAATGACTATGCTCACCCATGCACTCATGCATGACGTTACAAAATAAAACTGACTACGCTCACTATATGTTACAAAGTAAAATTGACGGAATCTGACTACATTCATCTATGCAGGAAGTGATGTTCACTCATGCATGAAGTTACATAGTAAAACTCTCACCCATTCATGAAGTTGCAAATCTGCTATGCATGAAGTTGCAAAGTAAAACTAACTATGCTCACCCACGTTTCAAAGTAACACTGACTATGCTCACCACCCATGCATGAAGTTGCAAAGTAAAATTCACTCATTTTCTTGGAGACCTTTCAATGCATTTCTTTTTGTAGTTATTCGGGAACCCTCATCAATTGCGAACTTATAATATTTGTCTAATACAGACAATTGCTGGGTAGATTTATATAATTCAATAGCCCGACTAGATCTGCCATTTCGATACGGAATAGAACAAAACAGTCAAAATCGTTATTTTATTAAACAGATCTATTTTTTCATTTATTATATATATGCAAAATACAACTAAAACATATTGCAAAGTAAGTGCAGTAGTCACATATTTAATGAAATAATAAGTAATATTTATTCATTGCAAATAGTAACATTGTATTTTTTAATAATTAAAATAAAAAAGTATTTTCTAAATGGTCAAAATAAAATACCGATCTTCCATGTGGACCCAAGAGGTGTCGGTTTTTCCACTCGTTAGGACTTGTTGATGGGGTCCTATCGCGCTCCAGAAAAATCTGAAACGCCCTATGCCCATATTTAAATTCCGAACGAATTAACCAATTTGGGAAACAAGACTTTACCAATATTATAAAAACCCAGTCATTAATGCATTATATTATACCTTATCGTGATTGTCTTCACAGATATTGTTCGGCTTCTTCTATTTCTTGGTAAGTATCTGAAAAAAATATCATATAATAAAATATTCAATAAAATCGAACTTATTAATAAAATTCACCTAATTGAACTTCTTATCATAAAAAAATATCTAAGCCTAATAAATTTGGTAAAAATATTTACATGTAATTTGTAGATTTTCCTTGTATACGTCTTTTCTTAATTTTTTTCAGTCCCTTCATAGTTCTGTGCCTGAGAAGCTAGAATAACATTAAAAATATCTAAGCCTAATAAAAACCCTATTTTTCCTAATGGCGGGAATGGGTCTAAATCTATCTATAACAAATAAAATGTTAATAGTAAAAAAGCCATGGCGATCCCTGTTAAAACTGTTCTTCTTTTGTCGGTGTCACAATATCATGTTTCCTGTTGAAAATATCTCTAAAATAGAAGAGAAAATAATGATTATGACAAATAAGATAGGCGAATATGGATACAGCATATTATCGAAAAAAGCTTTATTAATAAATATTGAATAATAATAATAACATATTTACCGGTATTTTAGATTTGTCTCTGGTTCCGTCTTTTTTCAATTTTTTCAGTGCCTTCAAAATTCTGTGCCTGAGAAGCTAAGATAATATTAACAATATCTAAGCCTAATAAAATTAGTAAAAATATTTACATGTAATTTGTAGATTTTCCTTGTATCCGTCTTTTTTTGATTTTTCCAGTCCCTTCATAGTTCTGTGCCTGAGAAGCTAGAATAACATTAAAAATATCTAACCCTAATAAAAACTCTAATATTCCTAATGGCGGGAATGGGTCTAAATCTATCTATACCAAATAAAATATTGAAAACAAAACAAAAAACATGGCAAGCCCTGTTAATACTTTTCTTCTTCTGTCGGTGTCACAATATCTTGTTTCCTGTTGAAAATATCTCTAAAATAGAAGAGAAAATAATGATTATGACAAATAAGATAGGCAAATATGGATACAGCATATTATCAAAAAAAGCTTCATTAATAAATATTCAATAATAATAATAACATATTTACCGGTATTTTAGATTTGTCTCTGGTTCCGTCTTTTTTCAATTTTTTCAGTGCCTTCAAAATTCTGTGCCTGAGAAGCTAAGATAATATTAACAATATCTAAGCCTAATAAAATTGGTAAAAATATTTACATGTAATTTGTAGATTTTCCTTGTATCCGTCTTTTCTTGATTTTTCCAGTCCCTTCATAGTTCTGTGCCTGAGAAGCTAGAATAACATTAAAAATATCTAAGCCTAATGAAAACTCTATTATTCCTAATGGCGGGAATGGGTCTAAATCTATCTATACCAAATAAAATATTGAAAACAAAACAAAAAACATGGCAAGCCCTGTTAATACTTTTCTTCTTCTGTCGGTGTCACAATATCTTGTTTCCTGTTGAAAATATCTCTAAAATAGAAGAGAAAATAATGATTATGACAAATAAGATAGGCAAATATGGATACAGCATATTATCAAGAAAAGCTTTATTAATAAATATTCAATAATAATAATAACATATTTACCGGTATTTTAGATTTGTCTCAGGATCCGTCTTTTTTCAATTTCTTCAGTGTCTTCAAAATTCTGTGCCTGAGAAGCCAAGATGATATTTACGATATCTAAGCCCAATAAAATTGGTAAAAATATTTACATGTAATTTGTAGATTTTCCTTGTATCCGTCTTTTCTTAGTTTTTCCAGTCCCTTCATAGTTCTGTGCCTGAGAAGCTAGAATAACATTAAAAACATCTAAGCTTAATAAAAACCCTATTTTTCCTAATGGCGGGAATGGGTCTAAATCTATCTATAACAAATAAAATGTTTATAGTAAAAAAGCCATGGCGATCCTTGTTAATACTTTTCTTCTTTTGTCGGTGTCACAATATCTTGTTTCCTGTTGAAAATATATCTAAAATAGAAGAGAAAATAATGATTATGACAAATAAGATAGGCAAATATGGATACAGCATATTATCAAGAAAAGCTTTATTAATAAATATTCAATAATAATAATAACATATTTACCGGTATTTTAGATTTGTCTCTGGTTCCGTCTTTTTTCAATTTCTTCAGTGCCTTCAAAATCCTGTGCCTGAGAAGCTAAGATAATATTTACAATATCTAAGCCTAATAAAATTGGTAAAAATATTTACATGTAATTTGTAGATTTTCCTTGTATCCGTCTTTTCTTAGTTTTTCCAGTCCCTTCATAGTTCTGTGCCTGAGAAGCTAGAATAACATTAAAAAGGTCTAAGCCTAATAAAAACCCTATTTTTCCTAATGGCGGGAATGGGTCTAAATCTATCTATAACAAATAAAATGTTTATAGTAAAAAAGCCATGGCGATCCTTGTTAATACTTTTCTTCTTTTGTCGGTGTCACAATATCTTGTTTCCTGTTGAAAATATCTCTAAAATAGAAGAGAAAATAATGATTATGACAAATAAGATAGGCAAATATGGATACAGCATATTATCGAAAAAAGCTTTTTTATTAAATATTCAATAATAATAATAACATATTTACCGGTATGTTAGATTTGTCTCTGGTTCCGTCTTTTTTCAATTTCTTCAGTGCCTTCAAAATTCTGTGCCTGAGAAGCTAAGATAATATTAATATATCTAAGCCTAATAAAATTAGTAAAAATATTTACATGTAATTTGTAGATTTTCCTTGGATCCGTCTTCTCTTAGTTTTTCCAGTCCCTTTATAGTTCTGTGCCTGAGAAGCTAGAATAACATCAAAAATATCCAATCCTAAAAAAAACCTATTTTTCCTAATGGCGGGAATGGGTCTAAATCTATCTTCAACAAATAAAATGTTTATAGTAAAAAAGCCATGGCGATCCTTGTTAATACTTTTCTTCTTTTGTCGGTGTCACAATATCTTTTTTCCTGTTGAAAATATCTCTAAAATAGAAGAGAAAATAATGATTATGACAAACAAGATAGGCAAATATGAATACAGCATATTACGGAAAAAAGCTTTATTAATAAATATTCAATAATAATAATAACATATTTACCGGTATTTTAGATTTGTCTCAGGTTCCGTCTTTTTTTCAATTTCTTCAGTGCCTTCAAAATTCTGTGCCTGAGAAGCTAAGATAATATTTACAATATCTAAGCCTAATAAAATTGGTAAAAATATTTACATGTAATTTGTAGATTTTCCTTGTATCCGTCTTTTCTTAGTTTTTCCAGTCCCTTCATAGTTCTGTGCCTGAGATGCTAGAATAACATTAAAAAGGTCTAAGCCTAATAAAAACCCTATTTTTCCTAATGGCGGGAATGGGTCTAAATCTATCTATAACAAATAAAATGTTTATAGTAAAAAAGCCATGGCGATCCTTGTTAATACTTTTCTTCTTTTGTCGGTGTCACAATATCTTGTTTCCTGTTGAAAATATCTCTAAAATAGAAGAGAAAATAATGATTATGACAAATAAGATAGGCAAATATGGATACAGCATATTATCGAAAAAAGCTTTATCAATAAATATTCAATAATAATAATAACATATTTACCGGTATGTTAGATTTGTCTCTGGTTCCGTCTTTTTTCAATTTCTTCAGTGCCTTCAAAATTCTGTGCCTGAGAAGCTAAGATAATATTAACAATATCTAAGCCTAATAAAATTAGTAAAAATATTTACATGTAATTTGTAGATTTTCCTTGGATCCGTCTTCTCTTAGTTTTTCCAGTCCCTTTATAGTTCTGTGCCTGAGAAGCTAGAATAACATTAAAAACATCTAAGCCTAATAAAAACCCTATTTTTCCTAATGGCGGGAATGGGTCTAAATCTATCTATAACAAATAAAATGTTTATAGTAAAAAAGCCATGGCGATCCTTGTTGATACTTTTCTTCTTTTGTCGGTGTCACAATATCTTGTTTCCTGTTGAAAATATATCTAAAATAGAAGAGAAAATGATGATTATGACAAATGAGATAGGCAAATATGGATACAGCATATTATCAAGAAAAGCTTTATTAATAAATATTCAATAATAATAATAACATATTTACCGGTATTTTAGATTTGTCTCAGGTTCCGTCTTTTTTCAATTTCTTCAGTGCCTTCAAAATTCTGTGCCTGAGAAGCTAAGATAATATTTACAATATCTAAGCCTAATAAAATTGGTAAAAATATTTACATGTAATTTGTAGATTTTCCTTGTATCCGTCTTTTCTTAGCTTTTCCAGTCCCTTCATAGTTCTGTGCCTGAGAAGCTAGAATAACATTAAAAAGGTCTAAGCCTAATAAAAACCCTATTTTTCCTAATGGCGGGAATGGGTCTAAATCTATCTATAACAAATAAAATGTTTATAGTAAAAAAGCCATGGCGATCCTTGTTAATACTTTTCTTCTTTTGTCGGTGTCACAATATCTTGTTTCCTGTTGAAAATATCTCTAAAATAGAAGAGAAAATAATGATTATGACAAATAAGATAGGCAAATATGGATACAGCATATTATCGAAAAAAGCTTTTTTAATAAATATTCAATAATAATAATAACATATTTACCGGTATGTTAGATTTGTCTCTGGTTCCGTCTTTTTTCAATTTCTTCAGTGCCTTCAAAATCCTGTGCCTGAGAAGCTAAGATAGTATTAACAATATCTAAGCCTAACAAAATTAGTAAAAATATTTACATGTAATTTGTAGATTTTCCTTGGATCCGTCTTCTCTTAGTTTTTCCAGTCCCTTTATAGGTCTGTGCCTGAGAAGCTAGAATAACATTAAAAATATCTAAGCCTAAAAAAAACCTGGAATGGGTCTAAATCTATCTTTAACAAATAAAATGTTTATAGTAAAAAAGCCATGGCGATCCTTGTTAATACTTTTCTTCTTTTGTCGGTGTCACAATATCTTGTTTCCTGTTGAAAAGATCTCTAAAATAGAAGAGAAAATAATGATTATGACAAATAAGATAGGCAAATATGGATACAGCATATTATCGAAAAAAGCTTTTTTAATAAATATTCAATAATAATAATACCATATTTACCGGTGTGTTAGATTTGTCTCTGGTTCCGTCTTTTTTCAATTTCTTCAGTGCCTTCAAAATTCTGTGCCTGAGAAGCTAAGATAGTATTAACAATATCTAAGCCTAATAAAATTAGTAAAAATATTTACATGTAATTTGTAGATTTTCCTTGGATCCGTCTTCTCTTAGTTTTTCCAGTCCCTTTATAGTTCTGTGCCTGAGAAGCTAGAATAACATTAAATACATCTAAGCCTAATAAAAACCCTATTTTTCCTAATGGCGGGAATGGGTCTAAATCTATCTATAACAAATAAAATGTTTATAGTAAAAAAGCCATGGCGATCCTTGTTAATACTTTTCTTCTTTTGCCGGTGTCACAATATCTTGTTTCCTGTTGAAAATATATCTAAAATAGAAGAGAAAATAATGATTATGACAAATAAGATAGGCAAATATGGATACGGCATATTATCAAGAAAAGCTTTATTAATAAATATTCAATAATAATAATAACATATTTACCGGTATTTTAGATTTGTCTCAGGTTCCGTCTTTTTTCAATTTCTTCAGTGCCTTCAAAATTCTGTGACTGAGAAGCTAAGATAATATTTACAATATCTAAGCCTAATAAAATTGGTAAAAATATTTACATGTAATTTGTAGATTTTCCTTGTAACCGTCTTTTCTTAGTTTTTCCAGTCCCTTCATAGTTCTGTGCCTGAGAAGCTAGAATAACATTAAAAAGGTCTAAGCCTAATAAAAACCCTATTTTTCCTAATGGCGGGAATGGGTCTAAATCTATCTATAACAAATAAAATGTTTATAGTAAAAAAGCCATGGCGATCTTTGTTAATACTTTTCTTCTTTTGTCGGTGTCACAATATCTTGTTTCCTGTTGAAAGTATCTCTAAAATAGAAGAGAAAATAATGATTATGACAAATAAGATAGGCAAATATGGATACAGCATATTATCGAAAAAAGCTTTTTTAATAAATATTCAATAATAATAATAACATATTTACCGGTATGTTAGATTTGTCTCTGGTTCAGTCTTTTTTCAATTTCTTCAGTGCCTTCAAAATTCTGTGCCTGAGAAGCTAAGATAATATTAACAATATCTAAGCCTAATAAAATTAGTAAAAATATTTACATGTAATTTGTAGATTTTCCTTGGATCCGTCTTCTCTTAGTTTTTCCAGTCCCTTTATAGTTCTGTGCCTGAGAAGCTAGAATAACATTAAAAACATCTAAGCCTAATAAAAACCCTATTTTTCCTAATGGCGGGAATGGGTCTAAATCTATCTATAACAAATAAAATGTTTATAGTAAAAAAGCCATGGCGATCCTTGTTAATACTTTTCTTCTTTTGTCGGTGTCACAATATCTTGTTTCCTGTTGAAAATATATCTAAAATAGAAGAGAAAATATTGATTATGACAAATAAGATAGGCAAATATGGATACAGCATATTATCGAAAAAAGCTTTTTTAATAAATATTCAATAATAATAATAACATATTTACCGGTATGTTAGATTTGTCTCTGGTTCCGTCTTTTTTCAATTTCTTCAGTGCCTTCAAAATTCTGTGCCTGAGAAGCTAAGATAATATTAACAATATCTAAGCCTAATAAAATTAGTAAAAATATTTACATGTAATTTGTAGATTTTCCTTGGATCCGTCTTCTCTTAGTTTTTCCAGTCCCTTTATAGGTCTGTGCCTGAGAAGCTAGAATAACATTAAAAATATCTAAGCCTAAAAAAAACCTATTTTTCCTAATGGCGGGAATGGGTCTAAATCTATCTTTAACAAATAAAATGTTTATAGTAAAAAAGCCATGGCGATCCTTGTTAATACTTTTCTTCTTTTGTCGGTGTCACAATATCTTGTTTCCTGTTGAAAAGATCTCTAAAATAGAAGAGAAAATAATGATTATGACAAATAAGATAGGCAAATATGGATACAGCATATTATCGAAAAAAGCTTTTTTAATAAATATTCAATAATAATAATAACATATTTACCGGTATGTTAGATTTGTCTCTGGTTCCGTCTTTTTTCAATTTCTTCAGTGCCTTCAAAATTCTGTGCCTGAGAAGCTAAGATAATATTAACAATATCTAAGCCTAATAAAATTAGTAAAAATATTTACATGTAATTTGTAGATTTTCCTTGGATCCGTCTTCTCTTAGTTTTTCCAGTCCCTTTATAGTTCTGTGCCTGAGAAGCTAGAATAACATTAAATACATCTAAGCCTAATAAAAACCATATTTTTCCTAATGGCGGGAATGGGTCTAAATCTATCTATAACAAATAAAATGTTTATAGTAAAAAAGCCATGGCGATCCTTGTTAATACTTTTCTTCTTTTGTCGGTGTCCCAATATCTTGTTTCCTGTTGAAAATATATCTAAAATAGAAGAGAAAATAATGATTATGACAAATAAGATAGGCAAATATGGATACAGCATATTATCAAGAAAAGCTTTATTAATAAATATTCAATAATAATAATAACATATTTACCGGTATTTTAGATTTGTCTCAGGTTCCGTCTTTTTTCAATTTCTTCAGTGACTTCAAAATTCTGTGACTGAGAAGCTAAGATAATATTTACAATATCTAAGCCTAATAAAATTGGTAAAAATATTTACATGTAATTTGTAGATTTTCCTTGTATCCGTCTTTTCTTAGTTTTTCCAGTCCCTTCATAGTTCTGTGCCTGAGATGCTAGAATAACATTAAAAAGGTCTAAGCCTAATAAAAACCCTATTTTTCCTAATGGCGGGAATGGGTCTAAATCTATCTATAACAAATAAAATGTTTATAGTAAAAAAGCCATGGCGATCTTTGTTAATACTTTTCTTCTTTTGTCGGTGTCACAATATCTTGTTTCCTGTTGAAAATATCTCTAAAATAGAAGAGAAAATAATGATTATGACAAATAAGATAGGCAAATATGGATACAGCATATTATCGAAAAAAGCTTTTTTAATAAATATTCAATAATAATAATAACATATTTACCGGTATGTTAGATTTGTCTCTGGTTCCTTCTTTTTTCAATTTCTTCAGTGCCTTCAAAATTCTGTGCCTGAGAAGCTAAGATAATATTAATAATATCTAAGCCTAATAAAATTAGTAAAAATATTTACATGTAATTTGTAGATTTTCCTTGGATCCGTCTTCTCTTAGTTTTTCCAGTCCCTTTATAGTTCTGTGCCTGAGAAGCTAGAATAACATTAAAAACATCTAACCCTAATAAAAACCCTATTTTTCCTAATGGCGGGAATGGGTCTAAATCTATCTATACCAAATAAAATGTTTATAGTAAAAAAGTCATGGCGATCCTTGTTAATACTTTTCTTCTTTTGTCGGTGTCACAATATCTTGTTTCCTGTTGAAAATATCTCTAAAATAGAAGAGAAAATAATGATTATGACAAATAAGATAGGCAAATATGGATACAGCATATTATCGAAAAAAGCTTTTTTAATAAATATTCAATAATAATAATAACATATTTAATGGTATGTTAGATTTGTCTCTGATTCAGTCTTTTTTCAATTTCTTCAGTGCCTTCAAAATTCTGTGCCTGAGAAGCTAAGATAATATTAACAATATCTAAGCCTAATAAAATTAGTAAAAATATTTACATGTAATTTGTAGATTTTCCTTGGATCCGTCTTCTCTTAGTTTTTCCAGTTCCTTTATAGTTCTGTGCCTGAGAAGCTAGAATAACATTAAAAATATCTAAGCCTAAAAAAAACCTATTTTTCCTAATGGCAGGAATGGGTCTAAATCTATCTATAACGAAACAAATATTTAAAAAAAAGCCATGGCAATCCCTGTCAATACTTTTCCTTTGTCTTCACGATATCTTGTTTTCCTGTTAAAAAATATCTAAAAATACTATAGAAAATAATGATTATAACAAATAAGATAGCCAAACATGGAAGTAGCATATTTTCAAAAAAAGCTTAAAACAATAATATAAATAATAAATCAGTAATATACAATAACAGTAATAAAAATATAAGTATAACGTAAAACGAAAGAAATATTTTAATTTTTTCATACCAGGACGTCAAATAAACGATTGCATTACAGGGTGTTAAAATACAAATAACAATTCTATTCAGTTTTCTGAGCTATAATTAATTTATTAATGAATATATAATCAAGAATTTGTTTGCAATTATTCAAATTACATAAATAGTTCTTCACGGGTCGAGCCATGTTGAACTTCGGCTTATAATCCTTTTACAGTGTGTATGGCATTTTTGTATAGTTTTAAACAACAGTCGTATTTGATATAAATACATTCGTGTGTACTGCCCAGTGCATTTGTTTGCGACCACATATTGGTAATCAGTGCTTATGCATACGATCTCAAAGTACGTATGACAATGGGATACAGTTTCAAACCAACAGTCAATTTTTTTATATCAAAGTCTTGTGTGTGGACTCAAGCGCATTTGTTGGCTAGCACATCTTTGTTATCTTCAATAAAACTCTTCTTCCTATTTGAATAATTGAGTTTCATTTTCTTTTGAAAAACAGAAAGAGTCGTCAAGTTTCATAATTGAGTAATCCTGAAAAAATATATATACATTTAGTTATTATGCCTTTTTATAGTAGATTATAGTAGAAGTAAATTATGAGAAACTTATTATGTATGATGAGGCTCTACAAGGCGCCTATAACGTGTTGGGCGGTGACGCTGCGCGTCATCAACTCCCTCAGACTTATAACCTTCTAGTTTCACAATATTAACAACTCCACAACTTTGAATATGATTGTAGTCCAGTACTTGCAATAAAATATCCAATCTACATGAACAATTTACGAGAGACGAATAATATGTGATGAAATACGACAAATAGTGTGGTGATAAAAATGATTATTGTAGAGGTCGAAACGCATATTGTAGATGTATAGGGTTGCTAAAGTTTACGTCCAACCTAAGTATGTCGACAACATACTTAATTTTAAACAATAGCAACATTAATAATTTATGTAATATGAATGAAACTATTTAACCAAAATATAAAACAAGCAAACAATCCGTTTATTACGGCAATTAAATTAACACTACTTAAACGACAAACTTCTAATGCGAGCATTAACTCTTAAATAGCCGACTTGCAATGATCCGAAATACCGAAATAATAATAAACAAACAAGAATATGAGAAGACAAGACGATACAAGATTTTGTTTACGTCAACATGCTTATTTTCGTCCCACGAACATGAGATTAACTTGCCTTAAAGGGAGTAGTCTATGAACGGTCATTCACCAAAAGTACAATGGCCGATAACTTTCAAAATAACCTCGGATCAAACATATATACGGAATAAAACAAACAACAAACTTTGTCTGTAGCTGAGGAAATGAATCTTACTATTAGTATGTGTAACCAATTACATGCTATTGTGGCATAATAAGGGATGCTATTCGATATCATACGAGTTTTTAATGTTTGCAGTAAAAGAGTACATTGTTTTACAACATATCATTTGATACAATAACGCATGGGATGGATGTCTATTTTAAACATAACATTAACGTCCATTACATTATACTAGAGATTCCAACAAGAGAGATGTACCGATACCACTTGTCGCCGATACCGATCCGACAACAACGATAAAACGCCGATATCAATATTTTAAAGCAGAAATTGCCGACATTTACATGATATGTAATTATTATTTCAAGTGTGCAGTCCAAACTAGTTGAAGTAACAGTTTACAAGCATTATTTATGCCACACAATTTTTCAGTTTGAAAGAGACATATTTCAGATAATAAGAAATTAATATTTGAATCCTGATACGTTTTTTGGTTTAAATACATTGCACACTGACGCTAATAATATCGGTGTTCGGTTAGAAAACTCATCGGGTTTGGCTACTGTGGGGGGTAAAATAAATAAATGTTTACTCACTCTATATAACTGATACATCGAGTTGCGTGCGCAGAATTTTATGCCATTATAACGTCGTATTTTGTATTTTACAAATCTAAAAATTCCCATTTGATATATTTCCTCATAATTTCCATGTAATGTTAAAAATGTCAATATAAAAAATGGGCTGCAAAAATAGCCAAATTAGTTGGGCTGATAAATGGCTAAAATCAGGTCATAATCCTATTCGCGTTTTTATTCGCGCGGTTGGGAAACAGCATTGCTTATACTTAACGAGGCTAATACCGTGAAAAGCAAAAAATAATTTTCATATCAGTATTTCGAGCTACTTTTTAAAAACATTCTGGAATTGATCAAAAAGTTACTTATCGTGGAAATATCAGTCTACATTTAGCCGATATCAATACGAATACCGATACCAAATATTATCACCGATGCCCGATACCTTTTACCGAAAGCCTTTTAATTTAGTTTTGATCAGCACTGACTGTATAACGACATTGATGTTTGTTTTAAGCAGAAGGTAGAACACTCTTTTAACCACTCCAACCCGAAATTGAAATTAATGAAAAGCCAATATACCTCAATTAATAATGAAATCAAACAAGTAAACAATACACCATAGTAATATGAACATTCGTTAGAAAAATTAATATTCAAGCCAGACGATATTATTGCAAAATGAACCTAGCAATTTGTGTTAGTTTAGCTGCCCTCAGTTAATCTTGGGAGGGGTTTCAACTTATTGAATCGAGCATTAAAATTGGAACCAAGTTGAAGTAATAAAAACGAGACTATCAGAAGACGACCCGTAAGTTACAATTACATTATATTTTCATGGCATCGTGATTCCAGGACAAGTTCATAGATGACCTCTTATTAGCGGGAAAAGGAGAACAAACGATAAGCAAGAGACTCAAGTAGAAAATGCGTGTAAACATTCACAATAAATGGTCTTTTTAAAACCAAGAGAAAAAAAAACTGTGAAATCAAAAACGATCAACAACAAAAAATGAATAAGTCTGAAACGCAAGGAGCTACAGAAAAAAATGTGGAATGGACAGACATTTTTCTTCTTTACATGTATTCCATATTTTCCTCTGCATGATTGCAAGTAGAATCCGCATTTTTATTTTTTCAAATGCTCAAAGTAGTATAATTTTGCCACAATTACAACCAACAAGGCTCATTTACGCAACGAGCGTATTTTTATTTATTTTTTGGCGCTTCAAATTTCATTAATGTGATACGGAATGAATAAAAGCAAGGCATTTCCGTCGACGAAATTTAAAACTATCCAACGCCAAAACTTTGCCTTTCCAAACACAGTTTAGCGCCCAAGCACATTCTGTCTCATAATCAATATTTTATCTCGGCTTTAAATTATGAATCAGTTTCCTTTTGTGTATATTTTTCAGTGCACGCACAAGTTTAACCAGTGCTAGGCATTTGTAGCAGAGGCATTATCCAGCATATTGGGTGAATTTAAGCGCCTTCAGTTAACGGTTAGTTGGACGTGTTTTAACCTAAAATTAATCTAACACTAACCAACATTGAAATTAGAAACAAGTTAAAGTAATGAAAACGCGGCTATTTGAAGAACTGTATGGTAATACGACATTATAGTGGCATTCCCTTGGTATACCCAAACAAGTTTTTAAATGTCCACTTATTAGCAGAGGATCAGCTAGAATAGAAGAACAAACGATTAAGCGAGGGCTTAATTAATATGACTCGGCATGTGTGCAGTCTAAATTGGATATTTTCTGGCCTGCCAGCCTGTTTGGAACTGTTTTCTATGCGCTCAAAAATATGAATATCCAGTGTAAGCGTCAAATATGCAACATTGCAGCCTTCAACAGATTTAGCAACCAATCACAGGAAATCACATTTCTTTGCTACATTAGATACCCGACAGACGGACTGCACCTTTTGAAAAGGAGTCAAAAACATCAACCGTTGGAATATCAAGCGCACAAACCCAGGATAAACAGATCGAGTAATAATCAAACACAACAATTTGATAACAATCCAAAACTATATGAATGTATGTATTATTATTCCTTTATTATAATTTGTACACCCCAGCTGTTTGATTTACATTTTTTACCACCAAAACTATGTCGTGTCTGACATTAAAACTTAACGGTTCTAATGAATTTACTAATGGAGACAAAATTCGAAAAAACTTTCGCTTTCAATTAATATGTTTTCAGTCAAATATTTGCACCAATAAGTTGGTCTTTTTTATGAATCTGTTGTTGTGCATGGCTTTCAAACATCTGATCAAGCTTTTTGTTATGGCGGAGATATAGTGTGGGGAATCTTGTATAAATAAAACATGGTATTAGGAACAAGAATTATGCAGTTCATTTTTATCTCTTCACCACGTAGCTTAAGATTTTTGCAAAATACCATTGTGTAATAAAGCATTGTTCTGCAAAAGTACTCGCAAGCTCTAATGAAAAACAAACTGATCAGTATCAATACGACAAAATCAGAAAATTCTAGAAAAATAAAGAAAAGTCCTCATGTTGCGTGTTTTTAAATCTACCAATTTATTACGCTTTATCAGAGAATTAGAAGTAACCATTTCATTTCTTTCTTAAATTCGTGGAAACGTTCAGCGCTTTTTATTGATACGTTTGCTTGCATTTCTCCAATATTTAGCTTAACATTATTACTTTCCATCTTTACTGTTTTACTTAACTAAGAACAATAAACATCATTGGGCATTTTCCAATGTATTTTTGTACGGCTAAGACATCCATGCGACAATGACTTAGAAATAAATTATTATTTATCAGAATTTTTTTCTATTTAAATAAAAATTCAAATTCACCAAACACAAATCTGAGTCGGGCATTTAAGTTACGACAGATTTAAATTCAATTCAATGGAAGAATTAACTTCAGAAAAAAAAACACATCCCTGAATAAGATTTTAAATTTTTGAATCATTCCTAACCCGAACCCAAGCTGAACAACTACTAATTTGTTATGCCGGGAAAGCACTTAGGTGCTCATAAAAATGTGACCCTAATATGTTTGTTGAGTGAGAGTTAATATCCTTTACGTATACGTCTCATCGTGCACTAAGTCAAAAGAGTAAATCAAAACAAAAGCAATAAGAAACTTTTGCGTCGTTTTCAAGCATGATATATGCTTGTCCGATTGTTTGTGGCCACGGTAGCACGTAATTTCTCTTTATCATATTTTCAATTCTCCGAGTTTTATGTCTGTAAGTATTTCAAAGTTAGAAATATACAGAGGAATATGTCATTACTTGAAAGAAAGTAATTTGAGCTAGCGAGCAATCGTTTTCAGCGCGTATATAAGCTAGTAATCATTACCCGCACAATAATAAACAAACATTAAATGCGCTCGCTCGAAACTACTCGCGAAAACATGCGCCCTTTGTTACTTGAATATTCACTTTGCTTCAAAAGCCAGGTTTGGGCTTGCCAGAACGGTGACGTAATTTTTTCTTTCGTGAGAGACTTTGTTGTCGAGTCGATTTCGCTTGTATTTATCAGAGCGGTACCAAAACAAAACTTAAAAAAATAAAAAATAAAAAATTTCTCTCATTTTCAACGCGACACGGCTGAGCGAAAGGCACACGCGTATCGGGAAGCGTCTGGCACAAAGCGCCCTAATCAAGTTTTCCGATGAGATTTAGCTCAAATGGAGGGCGGGTAGATTGAGTTAGGTTAATGACAGATTTAAATTCAATCAAATGGAAGCATCAACTTCAAAAAAAAACACTCGAATGCAGATTTCAAATTTTCAAATCATTCCTAACCCGAACCATATAACCCAAGCTGAACAACTATTAATTTGTTATTTTAAAGCGAGCGGGGGTGTTTTCCGAAATTTCATTTTTCCAAAGAAACATATTCAACTGTGGTAATATACTTAAATATTTAATATACAGTGCAAACGAAATTGAGAATGAAACACAATAGCGGGGGAAAATTTGAATATTTCATTAAATCGAGCACTAATATAAAAAACTTGATTCAACAAAAAGTTGTGGTGGCTCAATGTGATTAATTTCAAAAAAATAATTAATTATTTTGATTTAATTTCGGCTGGGGGGTAAAAATTTGAATGTACCAATAATTTTTCGAACTATGTCATTATGTGAACTATATGAACTATTTCAAGTTTTGGGTTTATGAATGACAGAAAATGTAATTTGATAATTTAGATATGAATTGGATATATTGGAATTGGATATATTAACAAAGCGGAAAAATTTATTGCATACCGGCTAAAACTGCACACATGCCCGTGAACTAACCACTGCACAGTGGCGTAGCCCGGGGGTGGTTTTGCGGGTCGACCCACCCTCCCCTCTTTTAAAAAGAAAAAAAAAATTTTTTCTGTATCATAGATGGCAATCTTCCGTACATTGAAACGCTTTTTAGACTCCAAAGACTGCTGAAACACGCGTATTCTAGCGTTCGATCGGACTCGCTAGCTGTTTCGATCTAGCTTGGCGAAAAAAAATCAGAATTGAAAAATCATTCTAGGCTCAGACCTTTCCTATCAAGATCGCATTTTTTTATTTCGCAATCTGTTTCTGAATATCAATAATTGTTTTTTCATTGTTTGGTCACAATTAATTTCAAACAAATTTATTTATCGCTATATTTAAACTGCATGATTGCTCTTTTCTTGTCATTGTTGTAAACTGCTTGTTTGATTTTTGAGGAAGTCTGGTTTTGGTCAGACGAAACGTTACAGAAATATATTTGTGTTAGTGTGCACAGCAGACTCTTGAATTGCATAGTATGGTATTTTATTCTTGCTACAGCATCCTTGCATTACATGCATACGGATCCCCTAGCGCAAAGGCATAGAGGAAGAATTGGGAGTTAGTCTCGCACAACCTCTACTGATCGTTATATTAGTCTTTTCGCGTGACTTCTGTATCCGAATGGATCCTGCCAAACTCCGGACTCGACAACTACCACAAGAAAAGAATTTAGAAGCAATACTAAAAAGAATTCAACGCCTTTAAAAGAATCACATTAAAAGGACCCTGGCTACCAAGATCTGAGCCTATTGTTATAACACATTGATAAATGTTAAACACATTGGTAAATTCCACTAGCGCAAAGGCATAGAGAAAGGATTGGGAGTTAGTCTCGCGCAATCTCTACTGATCGCTAATTTATTAGTTGTTGAACGTGTAAGTTCTAATATCTGAGATGAACTGTAGCTAAATTTGCATAATTTGTAGACGATGTGATAGAAAAGTGCCATAATATAAAACTGTGTTAATTTGAAGGACCCTCGTCGAACCCCTGGAACAGCTCCAACGAACACCAAAAATTCGATTGAACCCAGGTAAAAAAAAACTACTGTTTTAGACCAGCGTTTCCCAAACTTTTTCGGTCACGGAACTTTTACACTTTTTATCTCGCCTCGCGAAACAAAAATGAAAGGGTAAAATTGATAAAGGAAAACGGTCTAATGTAGTGGTTCCCAATGGATAATATTTTGGACATCTTGTGCGATAATTGAAATATTTGCAGCTTTTCCTGACTAGCGGGATTGAACATGATATATATATCAGTTTATACGTGACAAAATATGAATTAAAAGATTATAAGATTACATATATACTTGCTCTTTACTCTTTAGACTATATAGGCGTCAATCTCACTCCGTGATGCACCAGACCATAGGTTCTCGAAGTGCTCCGTACGGAGCCCCAGGGCTCCGTGAGAGAAACCCAGGGGCTCCGCGAGGTATTCGATTACTTTTCAAAATACCGAATTGGCTAATTTTACTATTAGGATTACTAAAATGAAAGAATACTATTCTGGAATAACATAAAATACGCGATAAACCACCAACTATACATAATGTGCAGTCGTATTTTTGCGATTTTGGGATTTGTCAAGCTTGATTTTGTTCTTTCGCACTCACAAGCAAGATATCGCCGTTTAAAAAATCAAGAGGTCGGGGCCAAATACGAAAGATTGAAATTTATTTCATTGCATGCGGCTCCGTCGGTATAGTTTCAGAATGGAAAAATAGGTACATCGAGCGCACAATTGACTATGTTCCGGTTTTGCAGTTACTACGACGAATAACCAAAGAAAACCCAACATAACACCAAATTTTGTGATTTACAATGTCTATGAAAGCATTTTTAATCTGACGTGAGTCTGCTGAAACAAAACTTAGTGTTATTTTCCATTTTAGATTTTAGTTTTATTATTTTAGAATGCCGCTTTTCAATCAAGAAATTTGAGTTGCGGATTTACTTCTTTATTATTTGTTATTTTTATCATTTCGTCTCCGATGACTATAATATGGTTACATGTTTTTCACATTAAACTCATAATTCCCCAAGAAAACAAAAAAGCAACACTCGTCGTCCTTGTGGAACAATACATGTATATGTCGAAGGAAATTTTCGATTTAGGGAGAATAAACAACGCCATGCTGAAGAAAACAATCGGCGATCATAACAAAATGCAATCGAGTACGTTATTAGCGGCCTTTTAAGTCTTTTAAAAATGTCTAAAGAGAAAAGATCCGACCCCTAATTTATTAATATGTTTGTCAAGTGTCAAATTTACAGCTTTAGTATATATAATTTATCTTTGACATTTAGATTCATTTATGACTTGTATTAACCCTATCAAAAGAGGTTTAGCATTTAAAATAAGTAAAGTACTTTTAACTTACTCGGGAATATTATTCGGAAATTAACAATTTTAACATTTATTTTGGGGCTCCGTGAATAATAGTCAACTTTTTCAAGGGCTCCGCTAAACAAAAAGTTTGAGAACCCCTGCACCAGACTATAAACAATGTCGATTCTGTTTGATGCAATGACTCTTTCAAGCAGTGTTTTAGAAAACTGAAAATAAATATATAGTTTCATTATCAAGTTTGGGATTTATAAATCACAAAAAGTGCTGTTTGGCAGAGGTAAAGCAGGTAAAGGTAAACTTATATTAAAAATACATAAAAAAAATCAATCCAATGTTATGTTCATGTGTATACCGAGTCCATCTAACTTTAGGTGAAACTAAATTTCGTTGACCCAAGACACTATCAAGTTATTTAAATCACAAAAAATGCTATTTAACAGAAATACAAAAAAGAGATTTGGTTAAAGACATAGTCTTTTAAACTATGTCCTTATCAATCTTTGGAGCTGTAATTAACATGGACACAGAGTAGCTAAGCTTATACTAGAAGTTAAAAAAAATAAAAATATTAATTTTTCGTTTAAATAAAATTATTTGCTGATTTGCTGCGTTACAGTATCGCCACTGGAAACGATATTTTATTTTGGGGCTTGCATGGCGTAGTTAACCAATGCCAAATCGTATAGAAATCACATTGATACACTCGGTTGGAATTACTTATTAGCCAGAAAAAAACGATAGTTGTCCGAATCATGATATTATACAGTATTTAGACTAGAGGATTTTTCAAAATAAATTCCATTTGACAGACAAACCAAAGCTGAGGTTATACTCAATATAATAAAAATAATACTTTGTCAGCAGGTTTTCCGAAAAAATTGCAGATAATATTTATTGATGGATATACAAGTAATTTACACGAGACGCGAGATATTCCAAACTTGAACGGCTTAAAATGTTTGTGTACCACAGGCATTGTGCGTTATATTTACCTAATATTGAGGTCCTCTAAATTAGCCACAGGGATTGTAGACATTCTACATTCATTATAAGAACATAACATATTAATACTCGAAATAAACTATGAAGAAATAGGGAATATATTTCTAGATTTGAAAACTTATAGACATGAGGGGCATGGGTTCTAGGAACACTACCAATGAAGGTCTATACTGGTTATAAGGTATTTGCGGCTATAGTATATCATAGGAAATTTAATTTTAGGACACGAATTTTGGGAGAGGGGATTAACAACTACATTAATACCCTCTGGGGAAAACGGGTTTCAAGATAAAAAAAAAATGGTATATGGTATGCAGAATGATAAGGACATGTTAGCTTTGGTGCCTCATGATAAACGATTTTAGAGTCGTAATATTTGCAATAATAAAGCGTCATACATATTACATACACGCATGAATATAAGATATGAATACTCGCACTTAATAACAGCGCATTAGGAATATTGCCAGCTTCGAACACTTATCAACCTACTTCGAACATTCATAAATATGAATCGTATGGTTACTTGGACTACCAAGGATTGCCGGCTTCGAACACTTATCAATATGAACCGTATGGTTACTTGAACTACCAAGGAATGCCAGCTTCGAACACTTATCAATATGAATCGTATGGTTACTTGGACTACCATCGATTGCCAGCTTCGAACACTTATCAATATGAATTGTATGGTTATTGGTTACTAGGACTACCAAGGGAAGTATAAGTCGGGTGTACAATTGGCCTAATTTATATATTATCCTTATTGAAAATTCCAGTTTGGGACACAAATTACATGGTTGACCAGTATCGAAGGTAGTAAGATTCACGGTTATATTAATGTACTTGATTAGACTCACTCCAATATTACCAGTATTGAAAATTTATTGCGATTCTGGATTGGAACATGAATTGCATAGTTATTAACTGTTTACTACCTGGTGGTATAAACCAGGGATTCCCAAAGTGGGCGGTTATAATTATATTATAACCTGATAATTTAGTGAAGAGTTAATCGTTTACCGAGCCTACAATTTAAATATAATACGACGAATGAGAACACGCTGCAATGGGCAGGGGTTCAATAGCGCAGAAAATATTTAATTTAAATGGAGCTCCTTAAAATGCAATGAAATGAGGAAATAAAATCCATATGTTATATTTGAGAAATGCATCGATACTTGTTTTTTATAAAGATGTATCTTTTTAATGAAAATCTCTCACAATTTAAAAACCATGCAAAAAAGACAGAAGGCAGAAACCTGGATTCTTTCATTTACGACCTCGTTTGTGGTAGAGAAGGGGTTTGTAACAATGAAACAAGTGCTATCAAAAAAAACATCGCCATTCAATTAGTAAACGGGGTGAGTTGAGATTGTGGCTGACGAAAATGTCACCAAAAATTAAAAAAAAAATACTCTCTGGAAGACCAATAAGCTTATATATCTCATTGAAAAAAACACTATAAACTATGATTTACCTATGATGTTTTTGTAAACTGGGTGGGTATATATTACTGCGAATAAAAAGTTTAGGAACCACTGATATAGACCATGATAATTTAAAGATACATTTCTGCGCTTAGTCGGGTTCTTTTTTATAGTATGATACTATTTTGTGGAAAAAAACAAGTGAATTCTACACAGAATATTAAGAACCAAGTTATCAATAAAGTAATACCCATATAAATAAAACATAAGAAATATAGACAAATCCGTGTATTTATTCTATTGAATCATTTATATAGATGTATACACATAATAACCTAACATATTAGTACCTGCAATCAACGATATAGCAATAGGAAATATATTTCTAGATTCAAAAAGTTTTGAACATGAACAAACTATTACCAATAGGAAATATATTTCTAGATTCAGACAGTTATGAACATGAACGAACTATTACCAATAGGATTTACGGCTATATTGTTACGTTACAGCAGTGGTTTTCAAAGTGGGCGTCGTAAATTTTTTTTTTTGCGGAATCTCTTTTGCGGCACGTAGAAAAAGTAATAATACAAGCGTGAAAATGATACTAAACAAGAAAAGGCTAAAAACGCAAGTACGACGTAGGCTACATTGACTTTGGATCGTTCAAGTAGTAAAATTCCGTGATTTTTGTTGCAACTGGGGATGCGATGATACTAAATGCCGTTTGGGCTTATTAGATAACATGTTTCACTGGCCAAAATCTTGCTTCAACAAAACATTGCTGCTTTTCTTCGTCGTTTTTAAACGAAATCGATGTAAAAAGAAATTTGGATTTTCTTCAATAAGGATCATCCTTCATTGGTAAAAAAAAGCGTTGCGCACTCTGATCCCTTTTGCGATTTTGTATTCATGCGAAGCAAGATTTGCGACCATGGTCGTAATACGAACAAAATATCGATCTCGAGTAAATGTTGAGAGAGAAATGCGTGCGGCGCTCACAAATCTTACCAAGGTTTAGTAACAGTAACATCCCATTAAATGCAATTTCACTGACTTTGGTTTAGTTTTCTTTGATCGTTTAAATAAAACTCATTGCAAAAAAGGTCCTTTATTGGAAGGTACGGTTTAATACGGTTTCCACGAAAAGTCGCAACTTGAGCATATTTTTTTGAAGGGTGTCACAATACGAAGAAGTTTGAGAACCACTGCGTTACAGTATCGCCACTTGAAACGATATTTTAGTTCGGGGCTTGCATGGCGTAGTTAACCAGTGCCAAATGGTATAGAATTCACATTGATACACTCGGTTGGAATTACTTATATCACATCGTTATTGGAAAGCTAATGTAATTCTAGCTTGGAACACGAATGACACGGTTAACTGGTTACTACCATGGTCATAGATCATGATACTTTTAAATTACATATATAAGATTAGCCAGATTGGCCCAGAAAATTAAATCAATAAATTCTATGCAAGAAAATAATGACTATGCTATCAATAAAAGAAGGCAATATACATATTAATATGACACAGGATATATAGACATCCTTGTATCCGCAAAACTCAGTGTGTACTCAATTTAATTCATTATACATAGAAATGAGTTTCAATGTTTTAGAATAAATGATGTCCTCTCTATATTATTATTGATACAATGCTGTTCTAGCAGTTAGGTAGACGTTTTCAAGGGAGGATTCAAGGAGAAATCGATAAAGAAGTACTGGTACTTATATCTTGAGTATAATTTTTTTTCATAAGTATAGTATAGCTATGAAAATATTTTTACGAATTGTGGTGATTACAATGTAACTCTTGTTATGAAAATGCTCGCAACAACTCAAAAATAACTAGCTAGCAATAAGCTACATATAACAAATATTATGTTTCATTCAAAAATACCTTGAAAATACGGGGATGGACGGGGATGGAATGTAAATATCCAAAAAATGCACGATTAAGTCCAACAAACAAAAAATAGATTCAATTAGCTACATGCCCCCTCAAAAATTGTCTACGCCCCTTTTGCAAAGCGCGCCCCACCCTTTGAAAACCATTGCCCCAGTGAATAATTGCTGATACTATTAAATTTCATGCCAACGATACTGAGAAATGAACACTGGTCCGGTTCTAAAGACTTTGCCATATAAAATTATTAGCGCGCATTGGTGCCTAAACTAACAGTATTACTGCAAACACAAGGGGAAAAGTTCCTTCTCAACAATGACGAAAATTTGACAAAATTTGGAACAAAGTAATGCAAGTTTTATTCCGAATATTGGGCGGTAATATAACAAAAACACGGTTTTTTATTGCTAAAATTCATTCTTGTCTTATTCGCTCATTAGCCACAAAAAAACGATAGTTGTCCGAATCATGATATTATAAAGTATTTGGGGGGTTTACCAAAAAAAATTCCATTTGACAGACAAACCGAAGCTGAGCTTATACTCAATATAATAAAAATAATACTTTGTCAGCAGGTTTCCCGAAAAAACGGACTTAGTTAACTTTTTATTCATAACTATTATATATGTGTCCATCAGCCCTTTCACGAAGTATATTGTTAATGCTGAATATGTTTTGCTCTTCATAACTAACAAGAGAGCTATGCTCAAATATATGGACACGAAATCCATACCGAAAATTTTTACCATCATTTCCCTGAAAATCATATGGTTTTCGTGTCCCACGCGTCCCATGAAAAATACAAAGGTGTGTTATCCCATCCCATCTCATGGCACGTTTCCCATGGACAAGCCTGTACATAAGGTAACTTTGCGATAATGCGTATCCATATTAAGTTTTCGGCCACTCGGAAGCGTTGACACAAAATCTCAATATGGTGAGCTGGAGTGTATATTTAATTATTAGATGCAAACAGCTAATTTTCAAAGAGATGCTAAAATTGTACAATATTCCGCCTAAAACTCAGCTATTAAACATGTACAACGATACTTCAAACACTTTTACGAAAATTTCTTCCCTGGTCTATTAAGGCATATGTTCTCAAAGTGCTCCGTGGGAGAAACTCAGGCGCTACGATTACTTAATAAAATACTGACTTGTCCAATTTTGTGACTGTCCAAAGAAGTAATAACACTAATGAAATTTGACATCAGTAGTGTCGAAATATGACAACGAGCGCAAATTCAAATGTGACATTATATATAAGTAAGATCGCAGAGGATAAAAAGTTGTCTCTCGAGTAAAATATTCAATTCATAGCCGGTGCGAGCATTCAAAATATCTTGTCATAGTAATTTATTTGTGTTCTTCGTTACTCGAATTTTAGTCGGGAAAACTTTTACGATTATTTAATAAATGAAAAATCACTATTTGAAAATTGCACGAAATACGTCCCAAACTGCCAACTATAAGTAGACCGGAATCGTATTTTGAAGTTAATCAAATTTGATTTGTTTTTTCGGCACTCAAAATTATTTTAAAGATATCGACAAAATACGAACGATTGTAATTTAAAATATTGCAAAAAAAAATGTTCGATATATTTTGCATTAATTATCTTATATATCGTCACATACAGAGAAAAAGTCGTATTGGGCTCCATCGGTAGTTTCAAAATAGACAAAAGGTACATCGCGCGAACAATTTACTGTGTTTCCATTTCAGTTCCTATATGGTATACATTTTAAAGAAATCCTAACATACCACAAATTTACAATGTCTGAAAAGCGTTTTCAATCTGCTGTGAGACTGCTAGAACAAAACTTATGGTGATATCTACCGTTTTAGATTTTAGTTTTAATATTTTATAATGCCGGTTTTCAATTAAGAAATTGGGTTGCAAATCTACCTGGAATTATGCCTATTAAAATGTTTAGCATTTAAATTAAGTACAATAATTTTAACTTATTTAGGAATAGTAATAGATACCAATTTTAACTCTTTGAACTCTGACGGCTCAGAGCGAAGTCACTCGCTCACCCTGAAGGTTCGCGGCGCCGTATTGGTAGAACAATAAAATAAGTCTAAATACGGGCTATTTGGCACGCCTATAATTTTTTACCAATTATAGGTAGCACGTTGTGTGACATTTCAATCGAAAGGAAATTTTATCGTGCATCCAGAATGTATTTTCCATTTCGAAATACATTTTGTCAAAATTAATAAAATTGACCCTAATCTAACAGTGATTTTTCTGCATGTATGTGAGTTTGGCTTGAAATTTTGTTACTTTGGTACAAAATATACTGCCAATATTTGATGTTCATAAAGAGTTTTTTATAAGCGTTTTGTTGATATTCGAATTACTATTGTGGCTGCCATATAACCAATTTTATATTTAAATATTTAATTGTGTATCATTGTGTCGTGTGAACAACTTCGATAAGCGGCCATGACGCACTGATTACGCAGCTACGCAAAAGCCGATCACGTGACTACCGTCATGAAGATGTTGATAAGTACGTTCGAAACGTATTGCGTGGCAAAATGCGCAAGATAACTTTCACGACGACGTTCTCAGCGGGACATCGGTCGCCGAGTTTCGATATGATATTAACCCTGTATGGATTGAAGTACCGACGTCGAGTAATGCGTGCAGTAATAGCGAAGTGAAGGGAAGTTAATATCGTCATATAAAATTTCACGTGGAAAATGTTTTATTCGCCCATCAGTATTTGTTCAAATATCAACCAAAATAAGTACTTGCCTGCTCTGCAGATCAAAATAACTGATTGTACGAATGTTAGGCGAAGCAAGTGGATGGATCAATATCTGAGAGAACTAATAATGCAGAAAGAGCAACTCTTATTCCAACAAGATCATATGCGTCACCAGAACTAGATACCCTACCGCAAAACGCCAGTTCTAATAATAGATGCGTCGTATGCAGCAAAATTCACATTATTGCCAAAAAACCAATCCAGCTGCTAAAGACAAAGCGTTGCTGAAAGGATGCGAGACAGTATATAAGTACAAATACTGTAATGAGTACCTATGTATAGATAACGAAACCAACAACCATGGGTATACCTGGCACAACAAAGTGCAATATTGGATTTAGAATGTGTCTTTTATCTGCATAATATTTTCATGTTCTTCATTGTTCCGGGCACAACAAAGTGCAATATTCAATTTAAATTTTTTAGCAAGCAGTCTTTTATGTACATACATTTTTTATGGTCTTTATTGTTCCGTTATTTGCTAATAAAATCACAATCTTGTTCATATTGCGTATACGTAACCACAACTTAATGGGGCTTGAGCGGGCAGTCAAAGTCAAAGCGTAGTGCGAATTTTGAATGCGTAGCATCGGGTTAATTAATTACTTCCTGTGGACATTTAAATAATAACATCTCGACGTAACGTCATTGCGGATATCGTCACGTTTAGTTGCATTTGCGTAATATACGTAAAGTTGTGCGTGACGAGACGTAGCCTCTCTTCAATGAGAACATCATTTTGACGCAGCGTCGCTGTTAAATCTACAGATAATCTAATATATTTGGCCATAAAATTTGAATGGCTCATCGTAAAATCGTTTTGGATACGTATATAAAAAGCTATTCAAATTCTCCACATATATTGCCGATTGAATATGTGGCTATTTAGGCAAGAAGTCGGAATTCTTTGTATTAAATATTTGTTATCATACAATAATTTCATACGCACTTTCAAATTGCCAATTTTACTGAAACATCGTATATTAGAGCACCGATATTTACAATATAATTAGTCCCAATAACAAGCTTTCATGCAATCTAAAATTTATAATACTCATTGTGGTTCTTGAGATACGAGATCATAAAGTTGATTCCTTCCGACACGAAAAACAAGCCGGTAAACCGGCTTGCCGGGGCACAGAGCGTACTCAAACAAAAACCGGCTTGCAGGGTTCAAGCGGTTAAAATTGATTGTGGGGATCCGTGAATAGTGGTGATGAATGTAAATTAGAAAGATTAAAAAGATTTTAAAATAACATACTTGCTCTTTAGACTCGAGGCAGCCACCTCTCTCAGTGATGCATAATCGGACGAATAACCCCGCATGTCTTTAGATATAATGATGAATTGTCTTTCCCTCTTTCAAGAAGTGTTTCAGAAAGCTGAAATTTATTTGAGATAAGGAAATGTAGGTAAATTTTGTATGATATTGATTTGAATTATATATAGATGTTCGAACTACGTCATTATTAAGTTTGAGGTTTATAAGTTACAGAAAATGTAATTTGACAGGAGCACAGAGAAACTATGCTTATACTTTTTAGAGTTTAGATACATAAAAATGAAAGTATTAATTGTCAGTTCATTGACAAATTATTCACAGATTTCCCCCTAAATTTCAAATATTACTTTGGAATGATTTGTCAGCGTATAATATTGCAACACATCATATAAAATATATTTATATTCATGAAGAGCACGTTGAAAATACGGCTACATATTCAAAAAAGGAAAATATCGAAAATAATGCGGGAAAGATAAAATCTAACAAATTTTTCCTTTACGCCCCTCAATAAATTGTCCACGCCCTTGTGATAAGCTATGCTTATTCTAAAGATACAAAGACGACAACTTGTAGCATACTGATATCCATTTACATTCATTCTATATTATTTGCAGATTTTCAATATTATAAATATTACTTATTTTGAATGATCTGTCAGTGTGCTATGTTGTATCTCATTATCTAAATCTTAAATAGTTAATAGTTTATCAGTGTGTTATATTTTACCTTCAATTTCTCTATAGTCTTTCCCCCCCAGCAACTTCCTGAAAATATAGGTCAATAAATAACTTCAGCCACAGACATTGTAGACATATATATATATATAAATAAGAACAGGACAGATTATTACTACGGAATAAACGATAAGGAAATAAGAATTATATTTCCAGATTCGAAAACTTATAAACATGGGACGGTATGATTACTGAGACTACTAGCAACGGATATATAGGCTGACTATAGTAGATTTACAATTTGGTGGGATCTCATGTATATAGTGATCTTTAAACTGGTTATCGAGCAGCGACACCCAAGTTTCTAATATCTAATTAAAAAAGTAAGAATTCCAGAGATTTGAAACTACTATATCTTATATTGACGGTGTGTGCCGTATAAACGATTCAACTAACACCATTCAGTAGAGATTATAAACGAGAGTTTAAGTGAATTAAGCTCTTCACACGTGATTAGGCAGAACACGACGTGACCTGCACCAACAATAGGGAAAATATGACATATATTTCCATATCTCTAAATTTAAACAGTCATGAACATATGAATACTTAGCACTTTTAGCAAGGGGATATGGACCAAAAAAAGTTTACACTTGGTTGAATATAATTTACACAGTATTGTTTTTGAAAATTTTAGTTGGGACACGAGTTCTTTGAGGTGTAAGATTAACGGCTATCTTAATACACTTAGTATGACTCACTCTTATAATATCATTATTGGAAATTTGGGGCGATTTCAGTTTGAAGTATAGTTGGGAACATCAATGACATGGTTATCAACTGTTTACTACCAGAGCGTTTACTACCACGATGAGCTACAGTTAAATTTAAGACATTAGTCTGATTACCATTATCATTTGTGGCAAAAACGCTCATCAGATTAATAAAAAAGGCCAGGACTACGATTTCAGGGAAATTAGGCATATTAGTGTGTATATAGGCACCCCATGGTGAACAACAAGGTAAACAATAAGTTTTAATATTTGCATGGTTATTAAGTTGGGGTTGGGGTTGTGTTTTAACCGAATTGCACTTAACGAGGCATAGTTCAAATTCTTTCAGTATCTCTGCAGATATACACTGCTGGATTAACTTATAGTATCACTTTAAAAAAAATTCACTGTTTGTAGTAATCACAACGTGACGCCCTATTGCGATGAAACGCCTTTTCTTTATGCTGGCACAATGAACTTTACCTAAACTGACATTAAAAGATAGTAATTGGTCTTTCGGTTTGGACGATTAAACGAAACAACAGCAGATGGGACAACACAGCAGTTAGCCCCTGAACGTGCAGCGCTATACTGACTACGCCATTATTCACCGGATATTGCTACAGTTAATTTGTAGTACAGAATAGTTAATTTCGCGATTATACTCAAAATATTAAAACTAATAATTTGTCTGTCGATTTCCCGAAAAAATACAACATATTATTTATTTATAGACATGTAAATTGAAAGATTTCAAATGATATGATTACATACTTGCTCTTCAGACTTGATATGCCTCCATCTCACTCAGTGATGAAAATCTGACACTTGACGAATTTCTTTTGGTGCAATGATAAATTGTTCTGTCGACTTTCAAGCAGTGTTTCAAAACGCTGAAAATCAATATATAGATCGTGATTTTGTGTAAGTCAATTCTAAATTTGAATTAAACTAAATTTCATGGAGCCAACTGTGCCATTTTCAGGTAGTTAATTCACACAAATGTTATTTGACAGAGACACTACAAAGCTATGCTTATGCTAAAGATACAAAAAACCAACTATGTAATTCAATTGAGGTCATTTTCAACTATGTCGCTGATTTCCCCAAATTTACATCCTTTAGTTAAAATGATATGTTAGTGTATCATATTGTACCTCATTTTGTATTGTTAAAGTGAGACTCTTTTCTGAATATTTTCTTCTAAAAATATACGTAAGTTTTAATAAAATACGTAACGGGTAGATTTCGATATTTAATTTCATAAAATTTAAAATTTAGAAAGTTTAGACGAATAGACGAATAAAATTTATTCAGCGATTGACAATAAATTTCAAATATAAACTCTATAACATATCAGGTGTAGTCTTCAAACTGCACAAATTGCAAATATTACAATAACAATAAAATACTCAATGAATTTATTTAACTCTTTCATGGAGTATATGACTAATTAATTACCTCTGATCAGTAATTTGTAGCATTATCACATTGTTCACGGTAGAGATCGCAAACTGGGGATCGCTATCCAGCAGGGAAGCGCGCAACGAATTTTAGGGGTCGCAAAGAGTACACCAATTTGATACAAGATACTATATTTATAGTACTTTTTTGGACTTCTGCTTTGAAACACAATTATTAAAGCTTGTGCAAAATCTAAATCTTACAATTTCGATAGAATGCACAGGATCAAAAAAGCGGCATAACAATGTTCGGACCTCCTGAAGTATGCGCACCAAGATGGCGCACAACCTGAACTCGGGTTATGTACCTGGTCAGGATTCAGGTTATGCGACATTTTGGTGCGCATACATCAGGAGCACCCAATGTTGGCTTGCATCGAACTATTTAGCATTTTAAACGTGAACGTGGGTCTGACTTTTTTATATAAATCTTACAATTTCGAGAGAAAACACATGATCAGATAAGTGGCATAACAATGCTGACTCTGATCGCAAGACCAGAGACGCGGTGCGCTCGCATCGAATTTTTTAGCATTTTAAACAAAAACAGTAGTATACCGGAATCAATAGGCGTCAAATAAAATGTTCAAATAATATTTACTTGTAATATTCCTCGTTCGTTAGTTCGTGTCTTTGAATCTTTAACCTTCAATATTTCTTCATCTGAAAAAAGTTAAGATATTGATAAATAAATTGTCGCAGAACTGTAGCTAGCATAATCAATGGACAGTGGGACTGAATTTATCGGATCTTTTGCACAAAGCTCCCGCCACGTTTTAAAATCACATATCAGTAATTATCCATTTGGGGTTAGGAATGATTCAAAAATTTGAATTTCCAGTGCAATCTGCATTCCTAACTTAAACTGGATAATTACTAATTCTCTTATTTTGAACGTTGGTAGGGTCTTTGTACAAAGATCCAATCCATACACAATAATATATTAAAGTAAAAAGGCTATGGCGAATCTCTATTAAACCATGGATTTTGCGCTACATTTGCGAAAGTTTTGAAAGTAAGTGTATTACGTTTAAGTTTCTTCATGATAAGCTTATGTATTGTCATATAGGTTTTAAGTTTGGCCTATTTGTGAGAAAACGATAGAACCCGCTGTTAGTGAGTTGGGTGCAAAAGACAATCATCCATCAATCTTGACTTGCAAATTCACCTGGTATTAAGCCTATTAAAATGTTTAGCATTTAAATTAAGTAAAGTAATTTTAACTTATTTAGGAATAGTAATAGATACCAATTTTAAAATTGATTGTGTGGATCCGTGAATAGTGGTGATGAATGTAATTTAGAAAGATTAAAAAGATTTTAAAATAACATACTTGCTCTTTAGACTCGAGGCAGCCACCTCTCTCAGTGATGCATAATCGGACGAATAACCCCGCATGTCTTTAGATATAATGATGAATTGTCTTTCCCTCTTTCAAGAAGTGTTTTGGAAAGCTGAAATTTATATGAGATAATGAAATGTAGGGAAATTTTGTATGATATTGATTTGAATTATATATAGATGTTCGAACTACGTCATTATTAAGTTTGAGGTTTATAAGTTACAGAAAATGTAATTTGACAGGAGCACAGAGAAACTATGCTTATACTTTAGAGTTTAGATACATAAAAATGAAAATATTAATTGTCAGTTCATTGACAAATTATTCACAGATTTCCCCCTAAATTACAAATATTACTTTGGAATGATTTGTCAGCGTATAATATTGCAACACATCATATAAAATATATTTATATTCATGAAGAGCACGTTGAAATACGGCTACATATTCAAGAAAGGAAAATATCGAAAATAAGGCGGGAAAGATAAAATCTAACAAATTTTCCCTTTACGCCCCTCAATAAATTGTCCACGCCCTTGTGATAAGCTATGCTTATTCTAAAGATACAAAGACGACAACTTGTAGCATACTGATATCCATTTACATTCATTCTATATTATTTGCAGATTTTCAATATTATAAATATTACTTATTTTGAATGATCTGTCAGTGTGCTATGTTGTATCTCATTATCTAAATCTTAAATAGTTAATAGTTTATCAGTGTGTTATATTTTACCTTCAAGTTCTCTATAGTCTTTCCCTCCCAGCAACTTCCTGAAAATATAGGTTAATAAATAACTTCAGTCACAGACATTGTAGACATATATATATATATATATATAAGAACAGGACAGATTATTACTACGGAATAAACGATAAGGAAATAAGAATTATATTTCCAGATTCGAAAACTTATAAACATGGGACGGTATGATTACTGAGACTACTAGCAACGGATATATAGGCTGACTATAGTAGATTTACAATTTGGTGGGATCTCATGTATATAGTGATCTTTAAACTGGTTATCGAGCAGCGACACCCAAGTTTCTAATATCTAATTAAAAAAGTAAGAATTCCAGAGATTTGAAACTACTATATCTTATATTGACGGTGTGTGCCGTATAAACGATTCAACTAACACCATTCAGTAGAGATTATAAACGAGAGTTTAAGTGAATTAAGCTCTTCACACGTGATTAGGCAGAACACGACGTGACCTGCACCAACAATAGGGAAAATATGACATATATTTCCATATCTCTAAATTTAAACAGTCATGAACATATGAATACTTAGCACTTTTACCAAGGGGATATGGACCAAAAAAAGTTTACACTTGGTTGAATATAATTTACACAGTATTGTTTTTGAAAATTTTAGTTGGGACACGAGTTCTTTGAGGTGTAAGATTAACGGCTATCTTAATACACTTAGTATGACTCACTCTCATAATATCATTATTGGAAATTTGGGGGCGATTTCAGTTTGACGTATAGTTGGGAACATCAATGACATGGTTATCAACTGTTTACTACCAGAGCGTTTACTACCACGATGAGCTACAGTTAAAGTTAAGACATTAGTCTGATTACCATTCATTTGTGGCAAAAACGCTCATCAGATTAATAAAAAAGGCCAGGACTACGATTTCAGGGAAATTAGGCATATTATTGTGTATATAGGCACCCCATGGTGAACAACAAGGTAAACAATAAGTTTTAATATTTGCATGGTTATTAAGTTGGGGTTGGGGTTGTGTTTTAACCGAATTGCACTTAACGAGGCATAGTTCAAATTCTTTCAGTATCTCTGCAGATATACACTGCTGGATTAACTTATAGTATCACTTTAAAAAAAATTCACTGTTTGTAGTAATCACAACGTGACGCCCTATTGCGATGAAACGCCTTTTCTTTATGCTGGCACAATAAACTTTACCTAAACTGACATTAAAAGATAGTAATTGGTCTTTCGGTTTGGACGATTAAACGAAACAACAGCAGATGGGACAACACAGCAGTTAGCCCCTGAACGTGCAGCGCTATACTGACTACGCCATTATTCACCGGATATTGCTACAGTTAATTTGTAGTACAGAATAGTTAATTTCGCGATTATACTCAAAATATTAAAAGTAATAATTTGTCTGTCGATTTCCCGAAAAAAAATTAAACATATTATTTATTTATAGACATGTAAATTGAAAGATTTCAAATGATATGATTACATACTTGCTCT
Source organism: Styela clava (assembly GCF_964204865.1). NCBI lineage: Eukaryota > Metazoa > Chordata > Ascidiacea > Stolidobranchia > Styelidae > Styela > Styela clava. The sequence continues at coordinate 14,671,500 of NC_135262.1, read as the reverse complement.
TCAGACTTGATAGGCCTCCATCTCACTCAGTGATGAAAATCTGACACTTGACGAATTTCTTTTGGTGCAATGATAAATTGTTCTGTCGACTTTCAAGCAGTGTTTTAAAACGCTGAAAATCAATATATAGATCGTGATTTTGTGTAAGTCAATTCTAAATTTGAATTAAACTAAATTTCATGGAGCCAACTATGCCATTTTCAGGTAGTTAATTCACACAAATGTTATTTGACAGAGACACTACAAAGCTATGCTTATGCTAAAGATACAAAAAACCAACTATGTAATTCAATTGAGGTCATTTTGAACTATGTCGCTGATTTCCCCAAATTTACATCCTTTAGTTAAAATGATATGTTAGTGTATCATATTGTACCTCATTTTGTATTGTTAAAGTGAGACTCTTTTCTGAATATTTTCTTCTAAAAATATACGTAAGTTTTAATAAAATACGTAACGGGTAAATTTCGATATTTAATTTCATAAAATTCAAAATTTAGAAAGTTTAGACGAATAGACGAATAAAATTTATTCAGCGATTGACATTGAATTTCAAATATGAACTCTATAACATATCAGGTGTAGTCTTCAAACTGCACAAATTGCAAATATTACAATAACAATAAAATACTCAATGAATTTATTTAACTCTTTCATGGAGTATATGACTAAGTATTTACCTCTGATCAGTAATTTGTAGCATTATCACATTGTTCACGGTAGAGATCGCAAACTGGGGATCGCTATCCAGCAGGGAAGCGCGCAACGAATTTTAGGGGTCGCAAAGAGTACACCAATTTGATACAAGATACTTTATTCATAGTACTTTTTTGGACTTCTGCTTTGAAACACAATTATTAAAGCTTGTGCAAAATCTAAATCTTACAATTTCGATAGAATGCACAGGATCAAAAAAGCGGCATAACAATGTTCGGACCTCCTGAAGTATGCGCACCAAGATGGCGCACAACCTGAACTCGGGTTATGTACCTGGTCAGGATTCAGGTTATGCGACATTTTGGTGCGCATACATCAGGAGCACCCGATGTTGGCTTGCATCGAACTTTTTAGCATTTTAAACGTGAACGTGGGTCTGACTTTTTTATTTAAATCTTACAATTTCGAGAGAAAACACATGATCAGATAAGTGGCATAACAATGCTGACTCTGATCGCAAGACCAGAGACGCGGTGCGCTCGCATCGAATTTTTTAGCATTTTAAACAAAAACAGTAGTATACAGGAATCAATAGGCGTCAAATAAAATGTTCAAATAATATTTACTTGTAATATTCCTCGTTCGTTAGTTCGTGTCTTTGAATCTTTAACCTTCAATATTTCTTCATCTGAAAAAAGTTAAGATATTGATAAATAAATTGTCGCAGAACTGTAGCTAGCATAATCAATGGACAGTGGGACTGAATTTATCGGATCTCTTGCACAAAGCTCCCGCCACGTTTTAAAATCACATATCAGTAATTATCCATTTGGGGTTAGGAATGATTTAAAAATTTGAATTTCCAGTGCAATCTGCATTCCTAACTTAAACTGGATAATTACTAATTCTCTTATTTTGAACGTTGGTAGGGTCTTTGTACAAAGATCCAATCCATACACAATAATATATTAAAGTAAAAAGGCTATGGCGAATCTCTATTAAACCATGGATTTTGCGCTACATTTGCGAAAGTTTTGAAAGTAAGTGTATTACGTTTAAGTTTCTTCATGATAAGCTTATGTATTGTCATATAGGTTTTAAGTTTGGCCTATTTGTGAGAAAACGATAGAACCCGCTGTTAGTGAGTTGGGTGCAAAAGACAATCATCCATCAATCTAGACTTGCAAATTCACCTGGTATTAAGCCTATTAAAATGTTTAGCATTTAAATTAAGTAAAGTAATTTTAACTTATTTAGGAATAGTAATAGATACCAATTTTAAAATTGATTGTGTGGATCCGTGAATAGTGGTGATGAATGTAATTTAGAAAGATTAAAAAGATTTTAAAATAACATACTTGCTCTTTAGACTCGAGGCAGCCACCTCTCTCAGTGATGCATAATCGGACGAATAACCCCGCATGTCTTTAGATATAATGATGAATTGTCTTTCCCTCTTTCAAGAAGTGTTTCAGAAAGCTGAAATTTATTTGAGATAAGGAAATGTAGGTAAATTTTGTATGATATTGATTTGAATTATATATAGATGTTCGAACTACGTCATTATTAAGTTTGAGGTTTATAAGTTACAGAAAATGTAATTTGACAGGAGCACAGAGAAACTATGCTTATACTTTAGAGTGTAGATACATAAAAATGAAAGTATTAATTGTCAGTTCATTGACAAATTATTCACAGATTTCCCCCTAAATTTCAAATATTACTTTGGAATGATTTGTCAGCGTATAATATTGAAACACATCATATAAAATATATTTATATTCATGAAGAGCACGTTGAAAATACGGCTATATATTCAAGAAAGGAAAATATCGAAAATAAGGCGGGAAAGATAAAATCTAACAAATTTTTCCTTTACGCCCCTCAATAAATTGTCCACGCCCTTGTGATAAGCTATGCTTATTCTAAAGATACAAAGACCACAACTTGTAGCATACTGATATCCATTTACATTCATTCTATATTATTTGCAGATTTTCAATATTATAAATATTACTTATTTTGAATGATCTGTCAGTGTGCTATGTTGTATCTCATTATCTTAATCTTAAATAGTTAATAGTTTATCAGTGTGTTATATTTTACCTTCAATTTCTCTATAGTCTTTCCGTCCCAGCAACTTCCTGAAAATATAGGTCAATAAATAACTTCAGCCACAGACATTGTAGACATATATATATATATAAATAAGAACAGGACAGATTATTACTACGGAATAAACGATAAGGAAATAAGAATTATATTTCCAGATTCGAAAACTTATAAACATGGGACGGTATGATTACTGGGACTACTAGCAACGGATATATAGGCTGACTATAGTAGATTTACAATTTGGTGGGATCTCATGTATATAGTGATCTTTAAACTGGTTATCGAGCAGCGACACCCAAGTTTCTAATATCTAATTAAAAAAGTAAGAATTCCAGAGATTTGAAACTACTATATCTTATATTGACGGTGTGTGCCGTATAAACGATTCAACTAACACCATTGTGACCTGCACCAACAATAGGGAAAATATGACATATATTTCCATGTCTCTAAATTTAAACAGTCATGAACATATGAATACTTAGCACTTTTACCAAGGGGATATGGACCAAAAAAGTTTACACTTGGTTGAATATAATTTACACAGTATTGTTTTTGAAAATTTTTTTAGTTGGGACACGAGTTCTTTAAGGTGTAAGATTAACGGCTATCTTAATACACTTTATCTATTTATCGGCCATCTATGACTCACTCTTATAATATCATTATTGGAAATTTGGGGCGATTTCAGTTTGAAGTATAGCTGGGAACATCAATGACATGGTTATCAACTGTTTACTACCAGAGCGTTTACTACCACGATGAGCTACAGTTAAATTTAAGACATTAGTCTGATTACCATTATCATTTGTGGCAAAAACGCTCATCAGATTAATAAAAAAGGGCCAGGACTACGATTTCAGGGAAATTAGGCATATTAGTGTGTATATAGGCACCCCATGGTGAACAACAAGGTAAACAATAAGTTTTAATATTTGCATGGTTATTAAGTTGGGGTTGTGTTTTAACCGAATTGCACTTAACGAGGCATAGTTCAAATTCTTTCAGTATCTCTGCAGATATACACTGCTGGATTAACTTATAGTATCACTTTAAAAAAAATTCACTGTTTGTAGTAATCACAACGTGACGCCCTATTGCGATGAAACGCCTTTTATTTATGCTGACCCAATGAACTTTACCTAAACTGACATTACAAGATAGTAATTGGTCTTTCGGTTTGGACGATTAAACGAAACAACGGCAGATGGGACAACACAGCAGTTAGCCCCTGAACGTGCAGCGCTATACTGACTACGCCATTATTCACCGGATATTGCTACAGTTAATTTGTAGTACAGAATAGTTAATTTCGCGATTATACTCAAAATATTAAAAGTAATAATTTGTCTGTCGATTTCCCGAAAAAAAATTAAACATATTATTTATTTATAGACATGTAAATTGAAAGATTTCAAATGATATGATTACATACTTGCTCTTCAGACTTGATAGGCCTCCATCTCACTCAGTGATGAAAATCTGACACTTGACGAATTTCTTTTGGTGCAATGATAAATTGTTCTGTCGACTTTCAAGCAGTGTTTTAAAACGCTGAAAATCAATATATAGATCGTGATTTTGTGTAAGTCAATTCTAAATTTGAATTAAACTAAATTTCATGGAGCCAACTATGCCATTTTCAGGTAGTTAATTCACACAAATGTTATTTGACAGAGACACTACAAAGCTATGCTTATGCTAAAGATACAAAAAACCAACTATGTAATTCAATTGAGGTCATTTTCAACTATGTCGCTGATTTCCCCAAATTTACATCCTTTAGTTAAAATGATATGTTAGTGTATTATATTGTACCTCATTTTGTATTGTTAAAGTGAGACTCTTTTCTGAATATTTTCTTCTAAAAATATACGTAAGTTTTAATAAAATACGTAACGGGTAAATTTCGATATTTAATTTCATAAAATTTAAAATTTAGAAAGTTTAGACGAATAGACGAATAAATTTATTCAGCGATTGACATTAAATTTCAAATATAAACTCTATAACATATCAGGTGTAGTCTTCAAACTGCACAAATTGCAAATATTACCATAACAATAAAATACTCAATGAATTTATTTAACTCTTTCATGGAGTATATGACTAATTAATTACCTCTGATCAGTAATTTGTAGCATTATCACATTGTTCACGGTAGAGATCGCAAACTGGGGATCGCTATCCAGCAGGGAAGCGCGCAACGAATTTTAGGGGTTGCAAAGAGTACACCAATTTGATACAAGATACTATATTCATAGTACTTTTATGGACTTCTGCTTTGAAACACAATTATTAAAGCTTGTGCAAAATCCAAATCTTACAATTTCGATAGAATGCACAGGATCAAAAAAGCGGCATAACAATGTTCGGACCTCCTGAAGTATGCGCAACAAGATGGCGCACAACCTGAACTCGGGTTGTGTACCTGGTCAGGATTCAGGTTATGCGACATTTTGGTGCGCATACATCAGGAGCACCCAATGTTGGCTTGCATCGAACTATTTAGCATTTTAAACGTGAACGTGGGTCTGACTTTTTTATATAAATCTTACAATTTCGAGAGAAAACACATGATCAGATAAGTGGCATAACAATGCTGACTCTGATCGCAAGACCAGAGACGCGGTGCGCTCGCATCGAATTTTTTAGCATTTTAAACAAAAACAGTAGTATACAGGAATCAATAGGCGTCAAATAAAATGTTCAAATAATATTTACTTGTAATATTCCTCGTTCGTTAGTTCGTGTCTTTGAATCTTTAACCTTCAATATTTCTTCATCTGAAAAAAGTTAAGATATTGATAAATAAATTGTCGCAGAACTGTAGCTAGCATAATCAATGGACAGTGGGACCGAATTTATCGAATCTTTTGCACAAAGCTCCCGCCACGTTTTAAAATCACATATCAGTAATTATCCATTTGGGGTTAGGAATGATTTAAAAATTTGAATTTCCAGTGCAATCTGCATTCCTAACTTAAACTGGATAATTACTAATTCTCTTATTTTGAACGTTGGTAGGGTCTTTGTACAAAGATCCAATCCATACACAATAATATATTAAAGTAAAAAGGCTATGGCGAATCTCTATTAAACCATGGATTTTGCGCTACATTTGCGAAAGTTTTGGAAGTAAGTGTATTACGTTTAGGTTTCTTCATAATAAGCTTATGTATTGTCATATAGGTTTTAAGTTTGGCCTATTTGTGAGAAAACGATAGAACCCGCTGTTAGTGAGTTGGGTGCAAAAGAGAATCATCCATCAATCTAGACTTCTGTATTAGTTAATAAGTCCAAGTCGTATAGGCCCGAAAACCTTTAATTTACCACCTATACAATAGTAAAATGAAAGCAATATAATAGCAATGAAAACAATGGGTATAAAGAACATTTAACTCACCTGAATATTGTTTCGAACTCGCTGTCCTAACCTAACAGGCAGCCTATCCATACATCCTACACAAAATCAAATCTTATCCTATCACGAACATTTGTGACTGACTGAAAGCGATGTCGCTTGTGGCGTCCCGCGCAAAAATATCTGACGAAAAAAGCTATCTGATTGTTGGTAATCAAATGATTACTTTAATTACTCCAGGTTGTCGTTACGCGGCGATCACGCTTCTGACGCGTGATTTCAAAGTTGCAGAATGCAAATGGCGGTTGGATTTGCTTTATTTATAGTATAATACCTAGTTCACAGTAATATTCTCAGGATCTTTTGTAACAAGCCCCGCCCCAAAACAACACCCCGCCAACGCTCGAATTAAATAAAAATAGTACTTATTCAGTTAAGGTGAGGGATGCAGATTCAGCCGGAAATTCAAATTTTCGAATCGTTCTAACCCAAAACCCTAACTGCATAATTACTCATTTTATATTTTAAAACTTGACAAGGGTGTTTAGCTCAGATCACACATTTTTGCATCAGTGACGGAAGCTTAGTACAAAGAATCCAGCAATTCCATTGTATTTGTCTGTTTACATTTGTCGAGTAAACGCGCACGTGAATGCCATCAAAAATGTAACCGTCCTACAACTCAATGAGAGAATAACGGCGTGTACAGGTTCAGCGTTATATCAATGCATTCTCTGCATTGGCGTACAAACCTTAGCTCATTAACTGGCGCATAGCCAAGAATACTTTTAAGTTTTCTTACTATAACGTGCGGGCGGTGTCGTTAAAAGAGAGGTCATATTGTGACGTTGTTTCGATGCCTACTATATAGTAATTTCTTCGCCCAAACCAAACGGCGGAGACATAACATCAGCAACGAGATTAATCACGGTTCTATGTGAAGTAAATAATTGACTGCTCAAGACAAGAGCATACCGACGACAACAACTGATGATATATAGATCAACTATTCGAGACCATTCAAATATTTGGTGTTATGGAGCTCGTGAAGAGGTGGACTGTTATTGACGTAGCCCCACAATAATGACGTAACAAAAACAAATTGTTACTTAGCGATCAATATTGATGGGTGAATTGAAATTACTCTATTTAATACCTCAGATGTATTTGCTGCTGCTTAAATTTTATTAATGCCATTTTGAGTAGACGAATAGATCGCGGAGACCTTAGGTCCGTTTGAAGCACTTTGAGTCTGTCTCTAGATTAGACCTCTTGGTAAAGAACGATCATGATACAGGTATGTAGGGCCGTAAAGAACATTCCTGAGATTTCAACACCCAGGGGAAGGGTATACACGTATTTTAATGTATTTAGTATCTATGTCAGCCAGTGCACTGCAGCTGACTACGTTTGCGTTGAGTGGCGCATCGTGCTAAGCCCTAGGAATGCGCTTGATTTCTAACCTAAGACTACCCTTAGACTTAGATTCGCAGGTTCAAATCCCGTAGGGGATAATTTAGTACCAGAGGATTGCTGGCGGCTTCCTCCCGCCACCCCTACCCCAAGCCACAGAACACTTGCACTTTTTAGGTCGCTTCGCGGAACACCAAAAATGAAATTGATAAAGAAAAATGATGCAATGCAGCGAGTTGCTAAATGCGCCGCGAATACCTAAAATATGATTGGATATTTTTGTTTTTCAATTTAAATGCTGGGTATATGGATTAATAAATTATTTTCACCTTTCTATGTCGATTACTTTTCATTACGTAGTGTGTGCCTTTAATGTTACGTAACAATGAAGTACTTTTATTTATCTGCTCAATCTATTATTATTTATCCACTGAATCCAGTTTAGCAAACATAAGTAATTTTTTCCGCATTTCAAAGTGTAACCAGGCAGAGGTGGAGAAAGAAAAGTTGACCTTTTGCCATTATCCTTTAGGCATACATGTTTACCTACAGCAAAACCAAAAGCTGTAAACTTGATATTGAACTTGACAATCAAAAAGCTAGGCCGACGGTTAACGAAAATGCCACCACCCGCAAAAAGTTTGTCAGCTTTAGGCCGATGGTGACGCGATATTCAACAGTCGTTAGTTGAGCGACAACTTTACGATGACGTGATTGACATGGCGACCAATTTAGCCCTAAGCGAACGCCATATAAAAAGATGTTTTCTTGTAGGCTTTCCCACTACCGGAGGAAAAAATCTCATTATGTATAATTTTTGCAGCCATAGATTAAACATTTACATAAAGTCATCAGCTCCACGAAACTAGAGCTCAACGTCTCAACTTCTTAACTTTGGCCGCGAGTAGGGCTAGCCTAAATTTTACTGGTTGGCAAAATTGGCCCGACTTCGCTCAGTTGGATGATTCGTGTCAACCATAACATCGACTGATGGTTTTATTAATCATCTTGCACAATTTCATTGATCATTTGAAGGCTCTCTCCTAACTTTCCAAGCTAAGGAAGAACGCAAGAGCATCGATTCCGGCCCATTACAAGTTGAAGCAGTGAGGAAAGCTTACTTGTGCCTTTATGGGTTTTGCTTTGGCTAGGATCTTCATATAAGCGCGACTGGACTGAGGTCTGAACTCTGGATCTCCAGTTGGATAATGTATATTTAATACACTGATTTGTAAAGATCCATTTGTACACTCAGTGTCCAATGAGAGGATGAGCTGAAAAAGCCTAACGTGGTAACATCACGCGCACTCACTCAGAAATACAGGAGACCGATATCTGAGCAAAGTTACAGGCCATCACACTAAACTGCCAAGAAAGACTATAAAAAGACATGATATACTCGACATAGTCGACCACATGTTGGAAGTACAGTAAGTTGGTCTCGCGCAATCCAACTCGTAATCCATTTAGATTCGCCAATATTATAAAACTTACGACACTTGCATAAATATAATTTTGTGTCTCCAGTATTAGATTTTCTATATGTAGCCTACTATTCAAACAACTGAACTATCGCACTATTGGATTCCTCGGGCCCCTAAATGTTCCACTGGATTTATGCTTCACCAAAAAAAATAAAAAAATTCAAAACCACTGGGTTGCATCAATAAATGATTCCATGTTTGATAACTTGACTAACTGGACAGCATAACCGATTTTTAATCGCATAACCCACACGGACTGGTAACCTGGCAAAAGGGCGTGGTACTCAGGTTTGATTACGCAGTCATTTCGGCTTTCATCACCCCCACCGGATTGTGTGTGGAAATGCTTCTTATTAAATTTCATATTTTTTTTTTTGAAACTTCATCGCTTTTGGCAGAATCCGAAAATACCTTAGAAGAGTGAGTAATTTGATACATAACATTATCACATTGCACCAAAACTTGTAGGGTCACATTTTTGCCAGAACAGCCATAGACCACTCACAACACTATCACCCTTGTGTGGTGCATACCATATATGTACACACCCTTTAAACTTGACCATTTCCCCGTTTTATAGTATATATGGTATCATCACTCAATGGTATTGTACTTACATCCAAATTCTTAATCTTATTACTATATTTACATGCAGTGTTTTTCATGCTGTGTTGTGTCTGTATTTATATATATAGATGTTGTTTTGTTATACAAACTCCTTTGTACACACAGTTTTAGATACTCCACTCTTACCTCTGTTACCAAACCCAGCCACCCTTTTTGCACAACTGTCTGTATAAAGGACCATATTATACGTATTTGATGTACCGTAATATAATTTATACATATCAAAAGGGATGTATGACGCATATTCGTGTTTTAGGCCAGTATGATCTTGTGCATACATACCGTATTCAGTATTTATGATTACTAATTCTTTTATATTGCTTTTGAGAGACGAATAAACATACATACATACACCGGACCAATATGTAAATCCTATCCCTTTCTTACAAACTTTTAGTAATATTATACAATAAACATATATAACCGCACGAACAAACGCAGCATGTTAATTACCGAATTTGCCTCGAGGAAAATCTGCCTATAAGTAATATTTTGACGGCGGTGTCCTCGTCAGTCACCGTAGCGCAGGGGTAGCGACTAGGTGCCGCTGAGCGTAAGTCTTTGGAGGATGAACTGATAGTAAGCCCCAAAACGGCCAAATATCAGTGAATAGCTCTAGAATAGAGCAAAATAGTATTGAAAAAGACGTTCTTACCACTTTGTGTCTAACTTTAAATGCCATGAAATCGTTTGTTTCAAAATTTCGGATCTCAGGGCAAAAAATAAACACACTCGCTACCACTCAAAATTGAAAAAAAAATAAAAGATTGCGCAAGAAATTCCAATTTTCAAATCATTCCTAACACTAACTAGATAAATACCAATTTATAAACGATGCGGACCGTTTGCGTGTAAAGCGAACGTGATGACCACTACACTACAGAAACGCATACGCCGGTGGGTCATATCAAAATGAACAATACTCTTGGGAGAATTCTATATAGGGAAACATATACACCCGTGGTTCGTGAAATCGGCTTGAAACCGACCCTGATGTCTTTCCGTAGTGTAGTGGTCATCGCGTTTGCAAACGGTCCTTTCAAAGTGAGAAACATGTTTTCCTGTTAACATTTCGCTCTAGCCTAAAATCTTTGACGGATCTCGTTCATCGCCGTAAGAAATGGTGCATATTATGAACTTAGGTATCCTTTTTAAAGTATAAATTAACCCTTCGTGGTAGATTTTTACTTCCTCCTAATATCTCGAAATACTTTTAAGATGAAATGAATATTTGCTCGAACAATCGATAATAACCAAATGTATTTTTATCATAATTATCACACATTTAAGAAAAATGGGTTGAAATGCTGAAATTAATCAGTTGTTAAAAACATCTCAAATACAATAAGTAATTAAAGTTTAACTTCAGTGGGAAGTATTGCGGTAAACTTATAAATGAAAATAGTTGTCAAATCACCGACTTTTTTTTTAATTCTAGATAAGTGATTTTATCCGTTGCTAAAACGTGGAGATAATGAAGATAGACATTTCGAATGTCAAGTTGCTCAATTTAAAGCGTAAAAGTGTGGAATCGAGTAATATATGAACCGATTAAAATGAACAGGAGACGGATTAAAATATGCAGTGGATCTTGAGAAGACTTCGAAGTTTTTTGAAAACCCAAATAACACGCATATGTAGTTACCACACACCCTGCCTCTATACACGGCTGTTGTGAATTAAGTATTTTAGGTTCGAAACCTGCTTGGTCTAGCAGTATATTCCTACCAAGCCGCAAGTTTCAGATTTTTACGTAAGAGTCACAGTTTCCGTGAAGCCTCGTTCTGAGTGGAAATACGAAACACCGTGAGAAAATGACCGCGGAGACTTATCATAACTACATTCTCATTCGTCACATATACAAATCGTTACGTTGTAAACGATCCATCCAACGTGAATCTAGACCGCTAGGGTTGATATCTAACTTTTAAGTGTTTCCTCTTTCATGTCATTTATTTTGCCGTCATATCCATTGTGCAAGGCTGGCTGCATTCTGCGTTATTGGACACGTTAGTGGACATAACGATCGTTTTGTTATTATGTTGTTGTTGTACTTGTTCTTTGTAGCAGAAAAAAACTCTTTGATTACTGGACTAATCAATTTGAAACTAAACTTTTCGCTAGAACGCTATTACTTTTATTTATTTCAAGTATCCCGGTGTGCTGTATGGGATTCGTTTCTTCGTGTGATATGACGTCATCGCAATTTTGCCACTATGTTGCGCTATGTGCTCATAAATTTGAGCATAACTCTCTTGTTTATCGCCATTTGATTGTTCACAGCGTACTCAATTATAAATTTTTACCCACTGTCTAATGAACACAATTGCTACGACACCGTCACTCCCACCACTTCAAGGCAAACCATATGCTTATTTTGTCTCATATTTTTTTGAATGATGTATAGGACTGAAACAAGTGCAGAAACGAAACATTTAGTGAACTTGCAAACAGCTTTGAAGATTATATCTCATATTCGGTAAACAAAGGTTTAGAATTCGAAGTTTTATAAGATTTTCATATTCAGCAAACGAATAATTCAAATTTTACAATTGCGGTAAATTTTGAATTCGACAAACAAACATTTCAAAATCTAAGTTTTGTGATGAAGTTTTTATTTTGTGTTGCAGTCCTAACCAATTACAATTCTTATTTCTACGCCGTGATTATCTTGTTAAAACGTGTAAAAACAATAAAAAAACCGTCAAAAAGCACTAGAAACCTTGCTAAAAAGTGCAAAAATGTATCAGAAGTTCGCTCAACTTCATTTGTCTCTTGTAACTTTGCTCAGAGATCATTGTTCTATATTTTTGAGTGATGCGCGTAACTTTGCTTTCAGTAAATTTGCTTATACAAACACACACACTTTGCTCTGATTGCATATAGAAGGAATGCACAAACTTCATGTGCGGCGAGCACCCTAATCATCATACACGAGTAGCAGACGTAAATTAACTCTTCGCTATATTTATCTCGGGAACTGAATGCCAAGCCCTGTATTATCCCCAAGATTAACAACTGAATAAAAAAAAATATGGCTATGTACTGATTTATATTCTTCGAGTAAAGTTGTAAATTGATGATGTTTTAGCCTTTTTTGATATAATTCGTACACTTTACCACAATTTTCACATTACTTGAATTTCGAATACAATTTATTGGAATGGTCGTGATCACAAATGTACTGATTGACTCGACATGGTTTGCAATACGCTAATCATTGTTATCAGATTTCCTATTTCCAGAGGTAAATAGTATCGTGTGCTACTATAATAGAAACCAGTCGAACTTTACATATATTATTGCGATTTTGAGGAAAATCCATAACACGCACTGCGATTAATACTTCAGCCTTCTCCTCTTATGGAATTAGTTTGAAACGAGCACGCCAAAACCTGACAAAAATAGCACGTGGTGACTCAGTATTCTAAATTACCAAAATTATGTTGAAACCAATGCACCCATCGAAAATATTCATAACGGTCGGTTGTAAAATAGCAAGTATGCAATTTATAGATATGTATTCCTATTTTATCGATTTGATCGACAACACGGGGTTATTTTCGCTGTACTTGGGCGACGGTAATATTTGGGCCACATTTTGCTGTCGCACAAATAGTTTGGACTTTATTTTCTTTAGGAGCAAAAAGTGTGAAACTTTTTGTGATTCTGGTTCTTGTCGACAGTTTCTAGGCCCAGCTATCTATCTTGTAGTTGTTTTTGCTAAGTTGGGGCTACAAATATATATCATGATTTCTCTTTTTAGACCCGGTTATCTTTTGACAAGATTTTGAGGATTATCAGGAAATTTTTTTCGCTATCGTATTGTATTCCAATAATTCGCTGGAAACATATCTGGAACTTGGAGTACTGTTATGGTAAATTTCACCCTAAATGTGCAAACTTGCAGACTGGACCTATTACGTCATATATAGTATGTATCTGCTTAGTCAGGAGCGATGAGAAGTCGGTTTTAGTTATCGATTCAAATAAAGAATAAATTCAGTCGGATCTTGCTCGCCTTACCGTACTTGGTAAGGATTTCCCATAATTAATCGAATTGGTGGGGATATCACTTCAAGTGTGCAAAGTATCTCACTATCTAAATATGGCAGCCATGAGAATATATGGAGCAAACATAATAATCCTCTCCAGAGTGACAGAATAGAGTCTTTTCGTGATATTATTAGGAGTGTTTATAGAGTTTCTTTTCAGGGTTTTGCTGATATATCAATTCAATGGACCATATATAAAAACTTTATTATGTTGTTTTGTTCTGCCAGATAATATTTAGTAAGTTGCATATTAATAGTTTCATTTGAACTCCTGGATATGAATCACTGTTTGCCACAACTTATTGAACAACTATCATAATGTCAAATATTCATTAGTTTCATAGACACCCGATTAGTTTTTGTTTTGAGCATTAAAGATTAGGTTTTTCAAACCAATCAATTCTGTACATTCTAGCATTGCTCAATCAGAAAATTAACTAAAAATACATATTACATATGATAACAATTTTTGATTTGGCAACATATTCCATATTCTTAACAACATGCTTGACTATTGCCGACTTTATTTATATTTTGCTTGAAAGCTAACAAAAAAGCGGCGACGTCGTCCCATAAACTGGTACCTATCTATATCGATAAATGAATATGAAACATTCAGTACTCCAGAAGTATGTGAACCAAGATGGCGGACACCGGAACATTGTATGTGTACAACGTTAGAGTTGGGCCATAATTTCAGGAACAAATACTACGGGACTCACTTGGGTATTCCCCGACCTTGTAATACAACTAAGGAAAATTAGAATACAATTATGGCCTAATCCTAACCTGGTACACATACTACGTACCGGTGTCCGCCATCTTGGTTCACATATTTCTGGAGCGCCAAACATCCATATCGGTACATTATTATATTTTCCCAAACCAAATCAACAAAATCATTTTTTTGCTAAAGATGCATTTTAGATCAAATAACGTTAGCTGGGTTTTCCTAATCGCAGATGTGGTGAATTACGATGCTAACAAGAAAACAGACAAAAAACAAAGCGCTTTGCTTCCATTTTGGGGGTTTAATAAATGAAAGACGTTAAAGCGGTTCAATAAATGATTGAAGAAATATGTGCTTCATTGTACAGTATATAAGATAATTCGGAGTCATTCAAAAACATGTGGAAGGAAAGATGGTATTTGGAGAATGAAGAATTCGGTGAGGATAAAACTAGTAAATATCGCAAGAAAAATCATATGGTTGATCAGCAAATATCGGAAAATAGACATATTGGCAGAATATCCACAAACCGTTGGTATGATTGGAAAGTTATTTATCAGCCAAACCCCTCTTGTGCACTATAAAAGTTTATCTATTACCATTCACGAATATAAGTGATATAGCATTGTAAGCTGGCCTCTAAGTGAGTGTTGATTCTGAGTATGCCAACAAAACTACAATCGAAATCGGTGCGAGCCTGGTAAAATATGTTGGTGATCGACAAGGAATGTCTTTTTTTAACATCTGTATCTAATTCTCAAACTCAAAATTTATGTACCTATACATGTACCTTATGCTTTATGAGGAAGTGAATAAGCGATTGGTGTGAAACTAAAAGTAAATGAGAAATAAATTTACTCTTACATTCTCTCTTAAAGATACTCAGGTTATTTTCTAATATGTAATATCGCCCCTCTTTTCTAAGTTTCTGATAATGCATCTTTCAATTGGTTTTTAAATTCTTTAAAATTTCGGCACGAAACACGCGCACTAATTTTTGATCTACATATTGATTTTCCCTTATCTTAAAAATGAAACTGGATTCTGTAACCATGCCCATTTTGGCAAATGAATATAGGTTATTTTTATTCATTTTGTAAAAATTGTTCGAAATACCTTCATAACGTTTCTGGACTTTGAATCGCTGACAACGAAATACTAGAAAAAGTGTGGTGCGTGATATATAGCGGTCATCGTGATATTTATTCTTGATTACTGTGTACTTTTACTAGGATTTTTCCGCATTGTTGTAAACACATAATATTAATTACATTAACTGGCGTAACTATTTTCCGACTATTAAATAAGCAAATCAGTTAATGGCCTATACACTGTGGACTAATTTGGACGCATCCCACTCAGATATATATATTGCCTGAAATTGAAATTCAGATTAAAAAGATCTACTTAGCTCTTGAAATTTTTCTAACGAACTGGAACTCTGGCATATTTAAAAGCTCATGTTATTCTTTTAGCGACAGCATTCCTAATTAAACAAATGGGGTACAATTTGTTGCTGAGACTTGCTGAGGCTCCTGGCAACGCAGGAATTAGGACACGTCTATGTACGGAAAGTCTGAATTGCTCCTGACGATGCCGAGTTATTTCGTTTTCCACCCCCATTCCCTCTGTTCTCCCGTTTTAAATATATAATTATGCAACTTACGGTCATCAGAACACGAAATATTGCATTTATTAGGAAAAGTTTCTGGTAATGGTAAAAGTTTTCTGGAAATGGTAACTATATTTGAAAGAATATATTTTATTAACAGATAATCCAATTTATGAAATTATGGAAATTTTGTCATGTGGTATTCAAAACTCCACTATGAACAACTTTCAAAATATCGCTATTAGATCTCTTTTCAGGTTACACTTTAACCTCAATAAAATAGTCTAATATATTTTTGAAATTGCAATTACTTCGCAAAATATAATTTTGTAGACGATGAGATTTTAGTTCTGAACAATTCCTGAAAAATACTTTTCAGTATGTATACTGTCAATTTATTATTTTTCCATGTGTGTCATCTATTACGAGTATAAAAATAATTAAATGAGTAGTCTCATATTTTCATGTGCATGGTCTAATATCGTCTGTTACTCGAGAAACTCATTTGTGATTAGGCAACCGAGAGCACTTCAGTTCGAAAGCGCAGTCAGAGTCAGATGTCGTTACGCACGACGAAACTTGATACGAAAGTATATTCGGGGTTTCGGGAACAAACGAACATTTTACAGGGAACTAATCCGTGCCAAACTTGGCAAGAAGGTCTGTCACGATGTCTACAAAACCCACAAAAGTGATCAGGCCAAAGGAAGAGGTTTATTTTTTGCAAAATCGGGTTTTTGGGTCTCGGATGCGAGTACCCGTCAATATAGTCACACTCGAGTGATTTCAATGTTTACAGGTCATTGAGCTCTGTTTCCGGGCAGAGCGTTTTGCAGACTATATTTTTACAAATATATTCAACAGGTCGGCAGTGGCTTACAAGCAAAGTATTTAGGGGAAGCGTGAACGTTTTTAATGATGGACTATGATTAAATAGCCAGCTCGCGGTGTCGACCATATCCAATGATGTTCCTCATTCCCGCAAATGGGCTAAATAACGTAGTCCCTCGGAATTGGGCGACGACGATTGGGCACCAACTCCACTATATTTAAAACGAACTGTATTACTTGCGTGAAATTTTGTCATACCATTTTTTATTGAAAACCGCTAAAAATAACGCTGTGAGTGGCTCACCATATGCCACAGAAAACGAGTAGCCCAACTGCAGCAAAAAATAACATGTGACCGAAATGCAGCAAATAGATGTATATATATATATATATATACTACATAACAGGGCGTCATCAATTATATTTGTGAATTATATATATTTGTGAAGTCTGGTCAATAGTTAACCAGTTGCCCACCTGAATGAAATCCTCCAAAAGCACACAGAGTAGCCTACGCCACGATAAGTATATTATCACAAGATATTTCCAGCTCTTAAAATGACAAACTGGACAGTGCGTGAAACATGTGTATATATGCATAATACGTCGCGGTTCTCTGAAGGCATAGTGTCCGCTGTGAATTACGTCTCTCACTACTTTTTTGGTATATATATATATATATATATATGTATATATCACTGAAGCGTGATAAAGGTCTGCCTTTTATTGCAAAATTTATGTTTTATGTCTTCACCAAGGTTTTTTGTACTAAATTATTGCAACGGTGCTAGGAAGACTGATATTTTATTCTTTCTTATGTGTAGATTTTTAAATGATCAATTGTTAGTTTTATTCTACTGCATTCGAATAGATTCCGCAAGCTGGAAGGAAAATCACTTGGAATGATCTTTGAGAAAATAGCACACGCACTAAAGTATCAACAGAAATTGGAACGCACTTGTTAGGAGGACATTCTTGCGTAATAACGTTATGAAGACGTTCAGGGCAGCAATAAAGCAGGGTCGGTAATTAATTAGAAGCAAGCTTTTAATTAGATTTTCTAGAGCAGGGTGGTCCAAAGTTGTCCGCTTCCGGGGCCACAAAATTATTTTTGCATTCTTCGGGGACCACAATAGTGCCAAGAATAGATAAACAGCACAATACAGAACAAACACTTCTAGTGTGCAAACACAGTGATCAATATTTGTCATTTGACTCATTTATCAAGCTAAAACATGCGAAAATCACAAAAAAAAAACTCACTAAAACGTGCCAAAGTCTTTCTCTATACCTACATTTAGTGTAAGATTCAAAACTCTTCATAACTGAGAAAGTGCCTCCGCACATGTTTTTAAAAACATTGCTTCCTAAAAGCAGTATGCCAGGAAGTCGCAATTAGTTTGGTTGTCGCACCTGTTTTTCCTCAGATTCGCTATCGATTTTGCTTCAAACTTGGAGTATGGTATAGTTATCCATTAATGCTGAAACCGGAAAGATATGGCAGAAATTGTCATTTAAATTTGTAACGAAATTTATATAAGCCTATCCTTTGAGAATCTCAATATTAGAATGAGTAAACATTGTTTGAATATGAATTGTCATTTCTGTTGAAAGCTACAATTTTAGGCATTTACCACGAATGACTAACTTTTAATTCATTTGTAATTGATACCTACATTTTAAGTAATTTACGTCAATGCGGTGAACTGCCCAGTAGTTCATTATTTCTTCACCATACTTAAAATACGCTAAACAATCTTGTAGCTTTGGCAACGTAGGCCCGGATATGAGATAGCAAAATATGTGAGTGTTATCGGAAGAAGTAAACGACTAGTTTGAAGAGAAAGGTGTGAGAAAAGTGAGTGCACACGATGCACCTACCGTTGAATGGTTACGTCCTTTATTATCGGCTTATAAAATGTAGAAATACTGTCTATATTAGTATTTATATATATATATATATATATACAAATATAACTTTCTCATTCCTTACGAAATTGGATAAAGTACAGAAATAATATTCATATATATGAGAAACTTGGTAAAAACATACTACATAGAATGTGGATTCATCGAACGCTGCCTCGATGTAATACACTCAGATGTGTTACTCATATTCGAAAACAATCTACATCACCAAAAAGGTAGGAAATACATATTTAAATCAACCCAAACTACTTTTTTTTACAAATAAAAAACAGAGTTAGTTTATTGTTTACCTTTTCATGCCCACAGTGTTGCATCTACAAATCATGCTCAGATATGCCGACAGCAGGACATCTCGATGAAAGGAAGAAGTTTGCTTTCACTAGCAGACTATACTAGAGAAGATCTTCTTCATTTATTGAGCAGTGCTGCTGACCTAAAGTTAAGGATGAAGCAACTGAACGAAAGGTATTACAAATCTTTTCCAATGTCTTCCTTTGTCGTGGAAGATTGAGAAGGGTAGGAATAGGGTAGGGTTTCTGTGTTTATCCTGGGAATCGAAAAGATGATAAGACAGCTCAGTCATATATATATGATGAACTCGCCTTTTTGAATCCCTCTCGATCATACTCTAGGTCAATTTCATTGTAGAATATAGTTCTAGAATCTAGATGATGAAGGAAGCAATAACCGACCAGCTGTTACGTGATCCAGGAAAACTTTTATAAGTACACTTAAGCATCGACATCGCCTTTATAAATGTTATAAATAGCGGGACCACAATTTATGAATGGTTTTCATAAATCTATTCAATTTGGTATACGCTAAATTTATTCAAAGTGCAATAAATCGCCATTAATAATACAATTTGTCTGTTAATTCATAAGTTACGCTTCAAAATAGTTGAAGAAATTGTTTTAAATCAGTTTGTAAGCTATGGTGTAATGATGGAGACGTACCATCAAATTTAAATATCCTTCTAATGATCATTGCGCCGATAAGTTGATGTTAATGATCGTTTTAGGTTAAGATCAATTGTTTGTTTTATACTACTGCATTCGAATAGATTCCGCAAGCTGGAAGGAAAATCACTTGGAATGATCTTTGAGAAAACCAGCACACGCACTAAAATATCAACAGAAATTGGAATGAATTTGTTAGGAGGACATTCTTGCGTCATACCTTATGAAGACGTTCAGAGCAACGCTAATGGAGGGTCGGTAATTAATTAGAAGCAAGCTTTCGGATCTTCCGGGAACTCGTTTATGAATATTGATAAATCAATGAATTAAGACAATCGTTAATGTATCTGCTAACACTCTCGCTATAGTTCATATATATACAATGGAAATGAGCAGTGAAAAAAAAAATACTTTACTCTGTCGATATATATATATATATATATTTCAAGCATCTATATATTATTAATTGTTATTATTATATATTATATATTATTCATATATATATATTAAGTGTTTTTTATAGAAAACAAAAGTTTGCAACTTTGCTGGCAAGAAAATTCAGTCTTTTTTCAACTGGTATAATATAATTACTTTACTGGTTTACAACTGGTGAACAAGCCACGGATTGAAACATTTACATCTCATTAAATGCTGGAACAATTGCTTTGAAATTTCTAGTGGGGAAAGATTGTATTTTTACGATTTATTTCAAAATATCTTGTGGGCTGGCTCTATGTGATTTAATTTTCTCTTCGAAATTTTGCGCGATGGTCTCTTCAAAATGATTTGCGTAGAGTCGTAGACCATACAGCACAAGTATATCAGGTAGGTATCATCTTATTTACTTCAACTGCTTGAAATAAAAAAGCCATACATCGCAAGAAAAGCCATACATCGCAATGAAAAATGAAAAAATTAAACAGAAGTAAAAGAAGAGAGCTATGCTCAAATATATGGACACATTTGAAGTAAATGAAAGTAATAGCTTTCTAAAGAACATTTTTATCTTCAAGCACTAAAAATGTCAGAGCAATTGGTCCGGTAATTAAAGAGAAGAGCAACTCTTTAGGATTAGGTAACAAGTGGGCGCGGTTTTCCACACGTTTCCTCACCACTGAGGGGACGGAGGCCCTGCCCCCACCCCCAATGCCACTTGCCAAAATTTTTATTGCCCGGGCGAACGCTTTCCCGCTCCGAGAACGGAGATTAACGGCCTAGTTTGACTAGATTGATGACTTGATTGACAGGTGCCTACTCCGGCCACTAAAAGCCTGTTTTGTCCCACTTCCAATTTCAACGTGAATTGAAATACCAAGTGATCCAAGTCACTTATCCATTACGGTACCAGGGCAAAACGAAAAAAAAAATCGATTCCCCGATAATCATATGCGGAACGATAACTTACCAGTACTTGAAATTCGTTCGCAGAACAGTTTTTCCTTTTCATATAAGAACTCAATTCATTTCCTCTTATCAAATAAAAAAATAAAGTAGGCTACAAAATTTATGTTGTTTACATCAGAACTGTAACGAAAAGATGAGAGCGTAATTCACTGCATTACCTGTTGCTGTATGTAGGCCTGCTATTCGACAGAATTGATTCAATTCCGTCGTATAAGAAGACAAATTTTTTTCAATTTGCCTGTTTTGTGAGATTGGGGTCCTCTATTTGTTTATATATACTTGTAATTATTCGCCATCAACGACGTGTCATTGCCGTAAGCAGTCGACATATATGTATTTATATTTCATCATACGTTCACCATTGAAAACGCAAAAAAAAAACTTTGCCTCATCATTTTGAACATATTAAAAAACTTATATTTTTCAGAATTCAACCAAGCATACCAATTACAAATTTGAAAGGATAAGAAAATGATGTTGTTAGGAATGGATATTTGTTACATCATTATAATTAATAGTATAATATACTAAAGCAAATGAAACAATCCTATGCATTGATATCAAAATCAAGCACAAGTCTACGTTATAAATGAAAACCTTGTATTGCCCAGTTTGCAAATCTATACCTTCACAATAAAAAATACTTTGTCGATAAACAACAGAATACTGCTAATTTATATATGCTTGAAATTCTGGTTCGGTTATAAATACTGTGGCAGAGTAACTGTGGTACTCTGAACAATGCCCTGAGTTTTAGTAACCCTTGTGAACTTTTAATGCCAAAACCCAAAATTTGAATTAGAAATTCACAAAATTAAAATTGATAGTAAAGCAAACGGAATTATAATGGGTAAAGAAGCTTTATTGAATCCGATGACTCCATTTTCTGAATCTTGCTGTACAGCGCTCGCTCGAATCTTCGGTGTTTTAATGGAAGGCGTTTCCAACTGAATAACAACACGTGGAGGCCTGGTTGGCTTAACGGTCGCTCGATCGTGATGATTGTGTCGGTAAGGTGACCTAACACGAATAAATAAAATAGTAAATAAAATTCGTTGCATTCTATCACGGTGTTCCTGATTTTGGTTGTTATATTTTATCGTATGTTCATGATGGTTCTCGGCAAACTCTGTTGAAAATAAAAATTTATTAGGTTAAGAAATTTCAAACATGAATTTAACAAATAATATCGTTCTGCGTTCTGTAAAAACTTAAATACTACTCGAACTACTGAAATTTCGATAGCCTGACACAAAACATCTCAATTTCACTAACAGTATTATATTTTGTTAATGAAGTCTTTGAATACAGCGTGTTTATAGTCTATATCGTCACAACCGCGTTGAGTAGCCTATTAGTTGGTTACTTAATTATGCGACATATAGGGCCCAATCATAAGCGTTTCAATTTGCATATTAGTACTTCAATGCTTAGCACCGGCGTTATAAGTCAGAGTTCTATTTCTCGATTGAGTTTGGCTAAATATTTGAAATCGAAACTTCGAATACTGTACATTCATCGCATGGTTGTATTTGTTAAATTAAAATCATTTCATATTACTTAACATAACACAATTTATATCGATCTGATGAATTGAAATTTCTAAGTAAGAAAATGGTGAAATCAGCCGTTATCCAATTTTGCTACTTGACAAAAAAGTAAAAATATAATATATATAAAGTAATTGAGACAAGAGCTTCATGTTAAATAAACATGCCCGTCTCGATACGCCAATCGTTGATTTCAAACTGACCATGTTACAGTTACGAATTTACTGCAATCACTATTTTTATTTTCAAGATCAAAACAAGTAATTTGCATAATTTCAAGTCCATTTTTACAAAAGTGATTATTAATCATAAAAGTATTGTTTTGATTTAATTTATAATCTAATTTTGTGAGATGTACGTAACTTTTTCAATTTATAAGTTGTTGTATAGAAACGAAACTGTATCACTAAATCGCGGTGCCCTACTATTCGTAGTAGAGAAAAACGGTTTAGATAAAATTAATTCCTATGAGGATCATATTTAAGAAAAATGACTGACAAAGACATCAGACCGTGGTGAAGATCGATTATTTATCATAACAAATAATGGTTCACATTCACTGTTACAAGTTGGAAGTCCTAATGAATTTTTTATATTGATATACTCTGAAAATTTAACAATAAAAAATTAACAAATCCCAAAGTAAAGGAGAGTTTTAGTCGTCTTTGATGATTAGAGTCACACTTATCGAAATGAAGGTACAATTCTGGTTTTACTACGGAATTTCAGGCAAATTTTAAGTTATATTTTATATTGAAATTTTTTTTTCACAAAACAAGATAACATATCAGATTAGGTAGAAGTAATAAACGGAACTGGCACACAAAAACACAAATCATTGATTCAACAAGTATCAACTTATCAGATTAAGCTACTTTCCAAGAACAACACCTACATCTCAGCGTAATATTACTCTGTTTTGAAGATATAAGCTATAACAACATTGACAAAATCAGTATCAGAAATTATTCACATATCTTTCCTGTAGCGCACGAATTGTTGATAATTTACTCACGATACTTACATAACAAAACGTATAGGATTTTTATAAGGTTTTAGTGAGAAATGTTTAATTGGGAGAAATATAATATTTTATATATAATCTCGACATTAAACATTTGCAAATCTTTTCTAAAGGCGTGATAATGATCCTTAAAATGTCACAACGAATGGTAACCAAATTTCAATTCTTCTGATATAGGAGTCGTGAATATTTTGTTCTGTTTGTGTTGTCACGCAATGAAAATTGTTAGATATTTAATTTCATTTACATCGATCGCTATTATAAAAAAAAAATCAAATCTGTCATTATTGGCCTCTATTGTTTAAATTTCTGCTATGGAGTTTTTTTTTATAATGTCTAAACTGCAATACTGTAATAATGATATAACTGCATTACAACATCCCTGAAGAAACATGCAGCATGGCAAACAGGTATAGATAGTTTTTTATTTGACCTATTGGGATGTGAATGTGGCAATAAATATTTGCTGAGGGTATCTAGTTGAATAAAATGCATGGGGTTTTTCCCTGGGTTGGACTAAGCGTCAACACTTCATCTTTCTATTCGTTGTATTGCCGAAAAAAATTCAAATTTCATGCCATTTCACGCTGAATGACATTTCACTAGTACCCAGTACAGCCAGGACAATATACAATCGTTAATAAATAGCCTTGGTCTTTAGCAACGCTGTACAGACGTGCTTATTACAAACAACTATATTTGAACGGCATTATAATGACAGAGCTATTATAGAAGCAAACAGTCAGACTTTGTATCAATATGTGATATTCGGCTTATATATTTCAAAAGTCACCTGCTAAGCCCATCAATAATTAGCTAAATGCAAGTGAGCATCTCCGAGATACAAAGCAATACAACGTAGTCAGACAGATAGGACACTATTTGAGTCTGTTCATTCACGGTTTTGAGTAGTTTTTACCGAGTTTATTGTTAAATTAAATGTCAAGTAGGCCTATAGTTGCTTTAGCTTTGTGGGTGATCGTGAAAGTTTGACTTAACTTAAGGCATGCAAAGTTTGCTAATTTTCAGTCAACTTGCGCTACGTAAAATTTTATAAAACTGAACAAAATGTCATTTTTCGACAAGCATTTTGTAGGGAAATCTGCGATTTAATATGCAAAAAGGCCATAGATATTTTTTTTTCCACAAATTTAATTTCGTCGCCACCTACTTTGACTCTCTGCTAAGCGTTACACTCTAATACGTATATTCATTTTTGTTGGTTTTCGTTCTAGCTATAGAAAAAATTTTACCGAAGATTTACAAGTAAAAAAACATTATTTAATAATATTTTCTATCAAATCCAATATTACCTATAGTACCACCAATATTAAATAACGTATTGCTAATAGTTATCTTTCTGGTGTTAACTTTTTGCATGCTTATTTTAAATAATTTTGTATTTTAACGTCTTAACAGATATATGCCAGCGCATGCAATGGCAAAATACATTGTGATTTACATAGTAATAGCTCTTCTACATTGCGTAAGTAAATAAATTATCCAAGTGAAAGATAGGAAAATATGAAAATGTTTGTAACAATTAGCACTTTTTTTCTTCCAGGCTATTGGAGCTGTCTGTCTTGGATTTGGCATTTACTTCCAAACAAGAAATCCGGATAAGATCGAGATCCAAGAAATGTATGATAATGGTATGATTTTATTCATAACAGTAAGAGTCATTGAAGAGAATAAAGAATATTTGGTGAACAGAGATATAATATTTATTCTAGAGCAATATATATATATATATATATCATAACAATATTTTCAGATGGAAATAAGATTTGATGTTAATTGAAGAATTTACGAAAAATGTGTAATATAGTCTATACTTATACAAAATCTGCTATTTGTGTTTTCAAAAAAAAAATAAAAATAAAATTCTTTTTTTCTAGATGCTAGACAACTAATTGCATCCGCTATCTGTCAACTAGTACTCAGTTTGTTTGCCATCTTAGTGGCTACAAAAAGAAAATCATGTTTACTTGTATTGGTAAGACAGTTCGATTTATAGCTCTAACTACTCATTTATAGTCATTCAGTCAGTATTCTACTTCTTTTATAACTCTGTTCTTTTTAGTACTACAGCATAACACTGTGTTGCATTTTCGCACAAGGTATAGTAGAAATCTGCTCTCAATCTGGATCGGTGAGTTTGTTCTGATTTCTATTTATGAAACAACTTTATGGAATGCGGTAGCTCTCGGTGTCAAGGGATCATATTAAAATCTTTACACATAAATGATGACTGGTTCAGTTGATATTTGACCATTTTCTATTCAGATACCTAATTTAAGCACACCGGAATATAGCGAACACCACCAAATTGGCAATATATCTGTCTGTGCTGCATTACTTATTGAGGTGAGAATTTGGAAAACTCTGACTATTTATATTGTACATTGTAGCACTAACTTAGTTTGATTGGTGTTAATTAAATATCCAAACTATAACCAACAGCACGAAAAATAAGATAGTAATAATAATGGAATAAATCACTGACATATTTAATAGTTGTTAAATTTTTAATTAAGTGGAGGGAAATTGTCTTAATTATTATTGGTAAAAGTAATTGTCTTAATAATTCAGATATTTGGTTTGGCTTTTTGGCCCTGCATATGGATAAAGGCGAGGAATAATGATGATGAATGATTGCGAACAAGGCAAATGTGATTAATGATTATGCATATTTACGTGTACTACATTAAAATATGAAAGAGTTCCTATATGAAATACAAGCGAAGTTTTTTTGTTGTTCATCTGAATCGATGAGTACTTGTGCGGATAAGTTTTATGATAGTGATCAAGTGCAGTTGGAGTCAACAAAAACATCGTTTTTTTTCGACATCATTACTATCCTACAATCGACATAACTTACATTTATATATATATTCATTTACATTAATAATAGGCATTCATAAAATGTGAGTTAAATATGTTGGCTCAAAAGCACATTTCAATAGCATATTTTTGTAGCCTTTAGAGAACTAAAACTGTTGGTTTTAGGCATTTTCAACTGAATGTTACTATTATAAAAGTGAATTTGACGAATTCTTCAAATTTAACTTAGAGTTTAAATTAAAGTATTTTTAGGAAGTTTTATTTTTTGATGCCTGATTGCAATATCAATGAAAATAAGGATATTATTGGTGGCTTTTGATTGTTACAGTCACCCACAACAAAAATAAATAAACGAAAACTGTATAAAATGTACGCAGTAATTAAATATCAAAAGGTATGATTGTATAAAATAATTTATGGGTTTTCACCACCCGGGAACTGTAGCAAATACAGGTGTGATATAATGACCGCTCCCTTGAAAATTCTGAAACCATTCAAACATCGGTTCATCCTATTGATTGACTTATTGCGTGTTGTGTACATCTCAAATCGGGGTTCAGTTTCAAGGTTGAATGAAAAAACAAATATGAGGTAGTTCATTATAAATGAGTGTTGTCACTTTCAGTGCTCTGGAAGCGTCAATTCATCTAAACTGTGTGGTTGCCAGACATATTTGATTTGAAAACTAAATTGCTGCACATTTTTTTGACGAAACTATTTCAAAATGGTGTGAACTTTATTTGAATTCAATGGAAGTTTATCTATTAAGGTCATTTATTATATATGTTAGTTTTAAATTTTTGGGCGCAATGGTCTACTCTATGCCATAGACTCTATATGGACTCAAGTTTGGTTGAATTCGTTAGTTAATCTTTCTCACGTGTACATCGCTCAACCCGGAATGAAATACAATCGGTTGTCACCCCCATTTCACGAACAGTCATGTAGGTCTACAACACGGACTTGATCAATAGCACCCTTTATCTAATGTCCTGAATGTCAAAACATAAAATTGGCATTTCCGTAAAAATGTTTTTGTGGTTTCATGGTCACGTCATTTAACTTTGATCAACAACATGGAAGGATGTTATGGTGTCAGATAACTCGACATGACGAAATCGCCATTATCGTAACTTTCGTCGTAAAGTTGGCAACACGGTCGAGTGATAGTCATCGCTCTTCAGACTCCAGCATGAGGCTTAAATCTAGCTAAATCATTGTACTTAATTCGAAAAAAACTTGGTGCTGTAAATATTCGTCTGTTAAACTGACGAAATTATTCTGAGGTTCTATTATCTAGAATTCTAGGTAACCAATTAGTCTGATAGGACAGGAAGTTCTTCAATCTTTAATCAGGTAACAATGAACAACAAATTGCATACTTTTTGGGATTGGCCCACTGATTTATTATGTAAAATCTTATTCGACAATATCTTCAACGTCAGTGCGTTAGAGGTCGTCGGTAGGTTGCCCGTGGACTAAAACAACAAATTGTCAAATTTACTTCAAACAGTCTAAAGTTCTAAACCGCACGCTTCAATTTAACTTGACCATATCCATTGGAGACAGAAGGTCTGATTTTTTTGAAAGACATTATGTTGGGTTTAATGTGATAATATATGAAAGAAATAATACCCATACTTATAATTCAAGTAAGGAACAAATATTATTTTGTCTATTACACTGAATTTTGTTCGTTTGATAAATATTTAAAGCTTCTCTTTGTAAAAAAAATAATTGTGCATCATATCTACAAAACCTTTGTCATGCATTATCATATAAAACTAGATTGAACTAATTTTTGATGTTTTGAAAGACATTTATATTTATGTATCTGTAATCTCAATATAAGAGATGTTGGTCAATTTTTGAGTTGGTTTTAGATAATATTTGTATCTTTCGAAGTTGCGTGTGTTCCTGATTATTTAACCTACTTCAGCAAACTCATAACGGCGCTAATCTGAACTCAATCATGAGGTAAACGTCAATCACACTGGATTAGACTTATACTTACTTAATCTTGGGTCAATGACTGACCCGTAAATGTTTGAAGATCTCATTGGGTAATTTCGTGAGATCAGAAATATGAGTTTTAACGGAGAGATGATTTGTGTTTCATGAGCAATCATATTAACAGATCGTGTTATTGGCAAAAATATTAGCTGATCAGTATACAAATTAAACTGACTAAATAAATTAAATTCCCTGCTGTTGAAATAGAGAAGATTTCTCACTTGCGCCCCAACACACTCCAATCATTACAGTTGTTTTAATATGAATGGAGAAATGATTACTCTCTTCGTCATCACTCAGATTATTGGCATTCAGCAAGCTATCGAATGAGTAATTTTGTTCAAAAATATTAAAACATGCCTTACATTTCTGTCACGTTTTGTGGCAATCCCACGTTGAAATATATCGACTAGACCAGTGGTTCCCAAACCGGGGGTTATTACCCCCAAATGGGTAATTTTGGCAATTTTTAGGGGGTATTCCAGACGTTCACTGTTTTGACAATTTCCTTTGTAACCCGTGTACATTTCACTAGTCTGCTCTAAATCTGGACATTCAATGCTCATACATTTCTGTTACGTTTGTGGCAATCCCACGGTGAGATATATCGACTAGATCAGTGGTTTCAAAACTGGGGATTATTACCCCCAAATGGGTAATTTTGGCAATTTTTAGGGGGTATTCCAGACGTTGACTGTTTTGACAATTTCCTATTTAACCCATGTACATTTCACTAGTCTGCTCTAAATCTGGACATTCAATGCTCATATCTAGTTAATGAGCCTAATAATCTAGTCACGTGGTTCGTAGGGACCTAATAATAATACTTCGCCGTACAGATTGAGACTGGAATGCTGAGCTTGGAGTCGGATGAGGGGATGCAATTGGTTACAGTATTTTCACCATTTCATGTAAAAGTGATAACGATATGATTACTGTATCTCTATGAATAGGGTAATTCTGTTGATTCGATTTATCTCAAGGGTGAAAAAATTACGGCCCCACTGAAGTGTTTCATCCGGTCCTCTTGTGCTTGCTGAAACTATGACTAGTTTTTATGGGTATAAATTTCTGATGAAAATATCAATGAAAACAGCAAATTGTCGACTATAATAATAACCTTAATTCAGCGGTTTCTAAAGGGTGCGCCGCGAAAGAGGAAAGAGTTGCTAAGTGCGCCTCGAAAATTAACAGAATTGTGTCAAACATGACTAAAATATGATTGAATATTTTATTTATTGTATTTATTAAAAAAGTTTCATTGTTTCCTAATTTAAATGCTGTGTATATAAATCGATAAATTCATTTTACCTTTCTACCGTGTTTTCGCCTAAAATAAGACCTAATCTGAATTTCAAAAATGATTTTAATATAAGCCATTCCCTTGAAACAAGACTTAATCGATAGCAAGAAGTGAATGGGTATCGGTTTTCATATTTTGTTTAGTTAAGAATCTCGGAATTCTCTACTTCGTAATTTTATTTAAATGCAATGAAAAGAAAGAACATCCCTCAAAATGAGCCATAGTGGTATTCTCCGAAAGTTAATTGAAATAAGACCATGTTTTATATTTGGGAAAACGCGGAATGTAGTTTACTTTATGTTATGTAGTGTATGCCTCTATTGCTACGTAACAATAAATATAGACACTACTTGCTGCAATTTCGCGATCTGCATTTTATTTATCTGCTGAACCGCGTTTAGTAAACATGACTGATTTTTTAGCATTTAAAAAGAAAATCAGACAGAGGTGAAAAAGAAAATTTGACCTTTTTCTTTAGGCCTACATGTTTACAAACAATGGCAAAAAGGACATATTAACGCTCACAAAATTGAGTTATATTCAAAAGTAGCATTTTTTTCGTGTAAGTTCGCAGTTATTTTTTTCCCTGATAATTTGGCGCCGCAAGATCAAAAAGTTTGTGAACTGCTGCCGTAATTCATCAAACATTATTCGCACCTGAGTATAATGTGCCAAACAAACCCGATATACTCCAAATTTACCCATTCAAATTACTGTTCCAAAGTATTATCAGTAACAATATAAAAACGAGAATATCGATTGGAAACCGAAGACTTATCGATCGATAGTTAGGGGATCCCCCAAAACAGAAACTGCAGTTTCGATTCATCCGCTCTTGTAACTTGCGCACTGCGCATCGCACACACACACTCGGCGGGTCTCAAAATTCTCTCGCTTTACAAAAATCTAGATCACTATATCAATAATTGATTGATAACTCGCTAATTATACGACATAATTCGCCCAAAATCAATAGGTTTCTGGTCCGAGATAAGATGAATGCACATGCAAAATTTGGAGCAGATTCAACCTCGCATTCGCGAGATATCGCGTTCATCTAACAGACATACAGACAAATACCTATCAATATACTTACCGATCTTAAGATCGATAAGTAACAATACAACAAAACAATATAAAATCTCTGACGTATGCAAACTTATGAACGGCCCA
Organism: Styela clava; assembly: GCF_964204865.1. NCBI lineage: Eukaryota > Metazoa > Chordata > Ascidiacea > Stolidobranchia > Styelidae > Styela > Styela clava. The sequence continues at coordinate 14,640,413 of NC_135262.1, read as the reverse complement.
AGTCCAAGGAATCAACACAAGCAGCATCAGTCGCAATAATCATTGTGTCACTTGGTACAGTAGCTGTTTGTTGTACATTAACTGTTACGCTGATTGTTTGTGAATAAACTGTTTTTATTCATAATTTTGTATTGAACCTCCGGCCCAGTAAGCAAGTCTATTATCTGGAACCGGTCGCCTCAGAAAAATATTGCCAACCCTTGATTTAGGGGGTAACGATATTTAAAAGTTCGCTAACCACTGGACTAGACAGAGAGTGTCTCAAACGTGTCCCATTTTGCACACGTATCCCACGTGCCCCACTTGTCCCACGTGACCCAATTGCCACACGTGTCCAACTTTCCCCCTTGCTCTACGTGTCCAACTTTTCTCACGTGTCCCACTTGTCCAATGTGTGCTACTCGTTCCATGTATCCCACGTTTCCGACTTGGGCGACTCGTCCAACGCGTGCCACTTGTCCCGCTTGTCTCAAGTGTCTCCCTTGTCTCACCGATGCCGGTTTTCCCACTTGTTCTATGAGCCCCACGTGCCTGACATATCCCACTTGTCCCATGTGATCGACGTATTCCACGTTTACCAAGTGTCCCATTTATTTCACAATTGTCGTTCTTACTACGTTTTTCCATATTTGAAATATATATTAAAAAAGTATTGATTCGACATATTATCTGCCAAAACAACTTACTTTTTATTGGAAAACAAATTTTGTTTGATTGTATGGACTTGGGAAAAAACTTCCCTTGAAAAATGAATCATATGGAGCATTTTTTAGGCGTGTTGAAATTGGTATATTTAGGGAACTATACCCGATTAAACTGAAGATCGGTAATTATAGACTCAATGTAATTTCAACTACGATGACTTTGCATAGATATGAATATAATGTCGATTGAATCAGACGTTTAACATAACTTGAATTGTGAAATCAACAAGTAGCTCATAAAGAATAATGTTTAGTAATCGTAATACACTATGCCGTCCGAATTCCAATAAAGTCAGTGTCAGTAATATTTCAGATTGCATGTCTCTGGAGCAAGTTGGGTTCCACGTGCTACACACACTTGTATCGTTTGTCTCATGTATTCATTTTCCCACTTGTATTACTCGCACCTGATGATACATGATACTTGTGATAATGTTGCTACAAGTTTGTGCCACATTGACCATTTCTCCCGTTTCCCATTTTTACCTTAACCCATTCGGCATGCACATTGGCAAAATATCGTAATGATTGACAATAAGTGCACAAAACAAATGATGAATAATATATACGTGGACAAATCCAGCTATGAATGAAACTTAGTTGGAAAAAGCAGGTGTTGAATAATATGTATGTGGTACGACAAGTGATAAAATTACCAAATGTACTTACCGTACCTACTACTACAACTTTATGGATTACACAGATCAAACACCGCGATACCTTGCACCTGTGCGCAACAAAACGTCTGCAGAAACTACAATACTCTGTTTGATAAGAGCGTGGAGGTGCAACTTTCCATATGTATTAGGAGAAATTGATTTGAGTACTTCAATCTGTTAGCATTGATTCTAATGACTAGGCTCCCGCTTTAGGCAGGACAGTCCCGCTTTTCAGCGTTTTGTCCCTCCGTCCCGATAAGTCAGCCAAAAGTCCCGCTTTTCCGGCATAATACACAAACATGTTCTCGTTACTGTTGTTTCTGTGTAGTGCAGCGCTAGCCTACTTACTGAAGGTGAATGCGTTCGTTTCCCGCTGATTCCCATTGATGGCAGACGTATCGCATGTAAAACCAATACTAATTAGTCTAAATTCGAATTATTTGTACCGGTATAGTTAACGTCAATTCCTTTCTATTTTTCGAACTGAACCCGATATTTGGACAGAGAATATGCGCATGAAATTTCGATAACATTATGGTCAATAAAGACAGCCGAGACAGCTTTAAATGTTGGAATGTAGGCCTACGTAGTGAAATCGGAAAATGTGAAGGTATAAAATCACAGCTAAGGGGTCGTTGTCTTTCGAGGCGTCCCGATTTGAAGTCACAAAAATATGGTAACCCTACTAATGACACGTGATTCATGCATTTGAATCACAAATATCAATTTCTTATGTTCTGAAAATACTTGTTCGTCAAGCTGAAATAATGATCACTGTAAATATAGTTTGAAGATAACTATTCTATTTTGTCTGTCTTTTACAATCCAGATGATAATCGAATATTATCGGAATATCAATATCGGAATACCGGCAATAGCGGCTTTATATTATCGTGTCGATATCGTATCGGCACCGGTATATCTCCAATGCATGTATCGCCATTAAAAATTTTGAATTAAAAAATCTGTTTTATAAATAGTAATTACAATACCTTAATCAGGTATAGTTCGCCTACACGCCAATTTTCACAACCTTGTCATAACTAGGACACGTGGGACACGTGAAGCAATTTAGACATGTGAGACAATGGGACATGTTAGACACTGGGACACGTGAGACAAGTAGGACACGTAGAACAAGTGTGGCGAATGAGACACGTGGGACGCGCAGAAAGAGTGGGACAGGTGAACAAGGGGAACACGTGCGAATAGTGGGATGACTGGAACAAGTGATACACGTGGGACAAGTGAGACAAGACATCTTCGAGACACCGTCAACTGGATACCCTTTCATATAGCCTCGTTTAAGAATGTAAATTATATGTGGTATGTATAAAGTGGATCACTATAGTGAAAAGACACGGAATTAAAATATCATTTGAGTTTATTTTTTTATCATTTGGGTATTACATTCGGGGCGAATAGATACATTTTCGGGTTAAATATTCCATGCTGAGCTTTATTCATACATATAGCATTGGAAACAAGCTTGAGAAGTAGGATCTGCGAAAATACGATAATGAAAATATATCGATTTTTTTGCCAGAGCATAGGTTATGCAGTTTACGCAACATAAACAAATATAATTTCATGTGATTTTCGTTTCAAATTAAATTATATTTTGTTTACTATCTTCTATAGTGCATTTTAAGTGGAAGAGTCGGGAAATGTCTCTTATGCGGTCGGGCTTTCGTATTTACTGATGAAACGTATCAATTCACGCAATCCAATTGTGGTATTCGAAAATTGTTTCGGCCAAATCAATATTTAAACATGTAAAATGTTGGAATGTTATCAACGTCATAATTGCGAAATATGATTAAGTTTTAACTGATTATGCATGGTAGGTTTATTGGATGCATTTGAATGCTTTCTTCGAAACCTTCATACATTAAATTTATATCCGCTCAAAAAAACACAGAATTTTTTTCTACGTTTTACTTAGCATATCTTAAGCTTCATACATTGAAAAAACCATTTTGTTTTGCAAATAATAGGTTTGCTTTTTTGCTTATCTTGCTGGAATGCTTCATTGGGGTTCCGCTTCAGCAAAAAGTATGAAAACCACTGTGGCATTGATAAGAGTTCATAGAGTGACTGAGCTGGAAAAGATCTGTGCACCGTACGCAATGTACCATATATACGGGTCGCATGGATTAAGAGTTTATTTCGGAAACGTAAGCTGCAAGTATATTTAGACTGGTTTACATAATTATGTCAATTTGAGCCAGTACAAGAAGGCTCAAAGGTAAAAAGCAAATCTTTGCACAAATCTAACCTAAAGGTGTTGCTTGTTATGTCTAGAACATTTCATCTTGAACAACCTCATACGGAATCCAGTACTTTTTAAACTCAAAGTAATTCAAGCGTAGCGTAAAATAATATATTTCACAACATTAAATTACTAAAAGTGACACAAATAAAAAAAAACGGTGGTTTTACCCAAATAAAGACAAAAGACAATATTCAAAACTTTCGAAAAAAAATTTGAGTAGTAAATTATTTTATAGTTGTTTCCAGTGATCTCATTTTCTATTTATTTACATTGACCCACGATTATCATAACCCCCTTTTTTTCACACCTACCATTCATGTTTATTGTTCCATGGAATACAACAACAACTAAAGTGAAAATTTGGCAAGGACGATTTCCCGTAAAAAGTCATTGATTGTGAAAAAAACGAAACCGGAAACATTTTCAATCATTAAACCTATGTTTCAGAAAGGTGAAACATTATTTTTTTTTCTTACAATGTTAATTTGAATTGTACTACACTTTCTAAATGATTCAAAATATGCAAAAGTAAATACAAAATCAATGAACGAAACTATAATGCTCATTTTACTGACTAAAACTTATTTTTATTTAATTTTTACAATCACCTCAAAACTAAAAATTGAAAAAAACGTGATAAAAGCAATAACAGTAACAGAAAATGTTATTTTAAGATCTGACACACGTATTTCTAGCTCACATTGTGATAAACTCATCACGTAAATAGCTGAAACCGTGACCAAATGGTAGGGCAAACTACCCAACAGGGTTCGCGTATGAACCGACTTTGTACCAGTCAGTCATTCAGGAATCTTGCTGCATATTCAAAATACGCATTTCCATAAGAGACCAAAAGCCATACTTATTCATTCGGACATAATTGAATAATGACAATAATTAAAAATTATTTTATCATCACGTATTCTTTAATCGAAATGATGCAATAAACAAACAAACAAAAGACAGCCAGAAACTTTAAAATTTCAGTATTTAGATTTAGACAAAGACGACGAAGCTAACTTCATTTCACCCATAGCCAATTAGTGATCAAGGTTAGGTACCCATTTGTAATTGCCATCACCCATGTCCCCTTTACGTTATATTGCGATTATACCATACATATCCTTAGCTTACTATGGGAGATGATGGTGCCTTGTCAGAAAAAATGTAAATTTGTTCAGATTTTTGTACAGATTTTTTAAGGTACAGAAACGATACCTCAATCGTTATATAAAGATTACAACCTTTTCTCTCAATCTTTACTGAACCAGTTAATAGTGAAGTATAGAATTTTGGTCAAGTTTAGACATCAGTTTCACGTGTGTAAACAAACTCTATTTGCACAGTATGCATCATCCAGACATCGCAGACATCCGGGGTAAAATGGGTCAGATATTGCGTGCAATAATGTTATGAATTACATTGCTGCTTGTCTCACATGGTTAGTATAGAGTCTGAAAAAAGTTTGAATAATCTATTTAAGTAAATAAAATATTTTAAAATTATTTGTTGAATTTGGTTGCATAGAACAAAGATACATTTAACTACAATACCTTCTATGGCTAAAATAAATTTTTGTTACATACCACGAAAGAATGTATTCTCTAATTTTTTCTAACATTATCAATGGTCAAACAAAACAATACAAGTCATAGCACCTTGTTACTGAGAAATTTTCATCGAATTGATATATTTGAATTTTCATGCACAGTTTCAAAGAATTCCATTCGCACGAAATATTCCCGAAAAACTGTCTATATTCCTTTTTATTAAATAAATGCTTCAAATAATAATAAAACAAATAAATAAAAGTTCACAATCAATAGCGCTCTGCGGTCAGGAAGCCATAGCAATAAAAAATTAATGACTGTTCATCGATGTACTTACTGAATGAAATTTTATGAATTGTGTTGTTAGGATAGTTAGGTCTATGCATAAAATGGCAAATATACTAATAGTTTTCTTCATCATCAGTTCGGTAATATTTTCAGTAAATTCCACAGGTGAGTTTGGTTTATTTTGTTCAACATTTTTCGTGACTAAATATGGCAAAATCATGTACTACTATTATTCAAAATGCCATCTGTTTCCCCAAAATATATTTTTATTCAATAATGAGTTTTTGACAAAAATTATTTGGAATTTAATTTTACACTTTTGGAAAAATGCAAATCTTTTCATCATGAAAATAAAGTGTCGTTTAATTGTATTTGTTGCTTACCTTTCTTTAAATTAGAGGAATAAGATAGCTTATATATATATATATATATATATATATATATATATATATATATATATTAAAATATATAAAACGACAAGAGCTTATATAAAAATCAAACAACGTTTCATGATATATTAATTTAAGTTATAAACAACAGTTGCATGTATTTATACAGATAACCTTTGCTTTAACAAACTCAAAGTTCCGGAAAATGGAAATGTATTTTGCAATAACGACAGAATGATCGGCTCCAAATGTATATTTACATGCGAACCTCATTACACTTTAGTAGGGCCGAAAATAATTGAATGTGTTCAAAATTCGTCAAAACCAGAATGGACAAGTTTGGCTACAACAATTTGCATAGGTAAATGATTTTTAATCTAAATAATAAAATTTATACACTTCATTGCACAATATTATACCACAACATAATGCTTCTTAAAAAATAAAACCATAACTGTCTATCATATAAATTTTGTGGTGCATGATTTAATCTATTATTAGAATAATTCAAAATACAGAAGTGTTGTTTTATTTTTAGCTGATCGTTGCAAATCATTTAATAAAACAGTTCCAAACAGATTTGTCAGTTGTACACGAGAAAACCGAGTGACGTCAGTTTGTCATTTTAAATGTTTGCAACGGAAGTATGCTTTGTATCCGGATAGTAGCAAGACAATCAAATGTATGCCAAATAAAGAATGGAGCGGGAAAATACCATGTTGTGCACGTAATTTCTTAATAATTTGAACGAATTTAGGTCTTTTATTAGTATTGAAACTTTTTGCCGGTACGACTCGGTAACGCCAAAAATGTATCGATTTTGCTCGAAAGTTTGGCTGTCAAGCAAATTTTTTAGCAACACCTCTTTAAATAATTTATAACTAAAAAATCTTTGGTGAAAATATCTGCTTTCATAAGACTTGGAGTGAATTTGCAATAAAATAAACGTAATACTCTACTAGTAACTTCCTCATCGAAAAGTATTGAAAATAGGAAACTTATGATAGTATTATATTATATAAGATTATTAAAATAATATATAATATATATAATAGTATAATAATAGTATTTTTTAAAGCAATAGTTTCTAACAACAATAATTTTGCAAAACAATTCATAGATACACCACGTGTCCATTGAACTTTATTTTTTTTAATAAAGCTCCGTGTCCACCTCACAACGTCATGGATGTCTATATTCTATTGGATTCTTCGGATTTGGTGGGGGCTGAAGATTGGATTTTAATGAAAGAATATGTCAAGCAAACGTTTCAGTACAGTGGTTTTAAATTTTTGTTCGACATAGTTCAAAAATATTAACTTGACTTCTGTTCAATAAAAAATACCGACGATAATATAATGATGGTGCCTGCGACGACGTACGTAACTAGAGCAAATTTGAGCGATGACATTTGGCAGTACACAAGACAGAGTTATAATTTAGTGCGCGATGCTCATTTTTAGCAAGTAAACAAAAACTTTGAGTATATCACAAAGGTTGAGATTAGTAATTTGTGCCATTAAGTTGATTATCTTTTTTTAGGATAATTCATAATTTGACATGACAATGAGACTTCATATGAAACCAGACTGACACGTATAAAATATATATTGCGTCATTAATATGTTGAACTTCACTAAATAATCAAGTTTTTTTGTTACGATAGGTATATGAAACTGCGACTGCGACAGATATGCCTAGTTATATGCAAATATATAGGCTTGAACATTTAATTATAAAGGTTATTGATGCATATATGAAATAATCCATCAATTACAGCAATTTCTGCAAATGAATTCACTCTACTATGAATAGAACCTGCAAATCAAGCGAGGATTTATTTCTCGGTTTATCCTATTCATAATGAATAAAATATATATCACGTGTTTTTATACCTTCAGAGGTTTTTCATTTTCCGCCGATTCTACAAAAATTTCAATTATGCGTTACAATAACGAAGTTGACACGAAAAATTTGATTTCGTTGGATGATTATTCCGACAAACCTTCGGAATTTTGGTACGCATTTGATTCACTGCCATATGATGGTACAGGTGAGTGAAATTTAATCAGAGAAATATTTTAAATTAAAAGTATTGTCCATTTCATGTAAAAGATTTCCAGTAAAAAATTCAAAAAATTATTGAAAACAAATATAAAGAAATCGGTTTGGATGCATCAAAAATGAAAACGTTTAAATAAAATCCAATTTCATTACCAATGGTTTGTTGAGTCATAACATGTTCGAACAAACTAAAGGCTAATTTTGAGGTGAATACAATTCAAAACGTTTGGTTTGAGACGTATTTAAAGCATCGTTGAGAATAGCTAGGGAAAAAGACAATGTACACAACACCATTGCTTTTTTTGCATAAGTAGGTTCAAACCTTGGTCAAGCAATACAGTACCTTACCGAGAACATGATGGCGCCTGAAGCAGGAAATCGCTTGAACGTACTAGACGTAGTCATAATTTTTACAACTGGTAAATCCGACGATGATTACGTCAGAGACTCAGTAAATCTTCAGGCGACAGGAGCGTTTGTAAGTAAAGTTATATAAATTCATATATATTTTTAGGTAGAATTGTCATACATTATATCATCCAGCAATATATATCCTTGATAAATCTATGAAATTCTGAAGTTTGCTTCAACCAAGCACATTGTACAAATCTACCAGATTTCGACTAATATAAACTGAAATCTGATCTATTTCCAATATTTAACATATATATATACATATAAAAAGAATTGCAAAAGTGGTAAGTTTCAATTGGTGAATTCTAATTGTTATTGACCAAACGTAAATATATTACACGTAGCGATGCTCAAATATATGGACGCGAAGTCCATAACACCGTAGTACGGGTGTGCAATCTGTCATAGTAAACTACCGGTACCAGCCGTCACGATGTTTCCTTTAATTAAAAAATTGTAAAGCACATTATCGATGAAATATCAGATCTCAAAGAAAATTTAGTAACAAATAAAAGTAATAATCTTCTGGCAAAAAATACAATCTTTCCCCACTGGAAATTTCGAAGTAATTGGTCTATTAGTGAAGGAAATTTTAAGACAACAACAGCACAATAATAAAACGATCCATAGGTCCACTCCATGTCCAATAATATCAGTCCATGAATAAATTATCTTGGTAATTTTGTTTTCACGCAGATTCAGGTCTTCGTTGTACCAAAGACAAAATTATCAGACTTGGACACATTTCGTCTATTCCACCTGGTTGGATATGATATGTGGAATCTATCAATAAAACAAAGTTATGAAACACTACTAGCTACATTATCTGGAAACACAGCAGGGAGCCGTTGTTCGCGTTCATGTCAACAAGACGAATCACTTATAACAGTAGAAGCCGGGGAAGCTGTAATTGTGCCATGATTACATAAATTGTCGATTAGTCAAATTATTAGGCACAAATTGAACGATTTATGAATCATTTTGTCATTTTGTATTCTTGTTCTTATTATTACCGTATAAAAAATCACGTTTCTTGTTAACTACTGAACTAATTGCGTTGGATTTTTAGTGATGAAAGTATGTATTTTTCGCTCAAAGAATAGTACTTATATTTTATTACCCTCTAGCTTTTGAATTTTTCCTATTGTTTTAATTTTGTGGGCCGATATAGAAAATACTTCATTGAAATCAACTCGAAAATTTAAACTATCTTAAAAATCAAATTCAAATCCTCTCAAAAGTTCAAGCTATCTTTATAGGTACAATATACGATAGGTACAATATAGGTTTACGCTAAAAATGTACGTTTTGCATAATCAATATATATATGATCAGTTTTTTCATCCATTATTGGCTAAACGCTATACCTCATTTATCAAACAATGTTTTGATATTCATGTGCAACCCTAACACTAATACAACCGTTATTGTTAAATATTTATATTTAATGATTTATATATATTTTTTTGCCTCTGTCAAACAACTCACTATAAAGTCGGCAAAAACAATAATATATATTCAAATATCTAGAAGAACGGGAATCGTGAATTTAGTCAGAGACAAATTTTTGACAGTTTTGTGGAAGAATTTAGAGTGGTTTTCGAGAAAAATAGGTAAAATATTTGCGGAAAGTCATTGAATATTGACCCACATTCTTCTTGTCTGTGGAAAAACTATAACGTGTGACTCATTTAGTTAATAAGTTATATACGGCTGAATAATATGATATATAGGGTTTTTAATATCAACAATGTACTGAAATACAGTATCTCTCCACGACGACACAACACGCGGTTGATTATTTAAATAATTTAACGCAATATATTTTTTCGGAACATTTGATTTAAATGCTCTACTTTCAAATCGCTTTGTGATATTGGAAAATAACTAATAATCCTTTTCGGTTTACATAATTTACTAAGAACCAAGATTTTAATAATTATATTACTGCAATCGGACACGAGTGGTATACGTTTAGCCACAGCATACTTCTTCACAACAAAATTATCTCAGTCCCAAATATTTACGTCAGTTCAGTAAATACTTGACAATAATCTCAGACGAAATCTTGTTTAGAATGTAAAAACTTTACAAATAATTTTTTTTCCTAAACTGATTGTAAGATTGTAAATATTGATAAGATATTTTGGTTTTCCGAGAAAATGTGTTCTGTAAGGCAGAACAAAGTTCATAAGTTTATCGTGGGCCAATTCGTTTCCCACGCGCCTAATCAATAATAGTAGTCAATGATTTCTATAAAAAATAAAAATTTGCAATTTGTATTTGTTGGCGAGAAAATATCGTCCTTTCTTAACTGGTATAATATAATTACTTTCACCAGTTTACAACTAGTCAACAAGCCATGGATTAAGCCATTCCACATATACTGGAAAAGCATCACTCTCAATCCTCTCAATTCTAATGATAGGTAGTTTGTAAATGACACCCTGACTGACGTCATTTTTGAAACGTCTTTTCGATGGGACAACTATACCATTGTATTGTTTAAATATTACCTTTTTTTTTACTAAAAGAGACCTAAAAAATAAATATATCGGTAATTATCTTTCTACCGGTACCGGTAGCCATTGAAATTTCTAGGAGGATCATCCACTTTTTAACAGCCTGGTGTACAGGCTAACGTCAAGCTTCGCGGACGAGAATAGGTGCAAGGAGTCGAAATCCGAAAATATCTGCTACATTAATAGTTGATTCAAAGATCGTTCAGAGTGGAGCGCGATAGTTTATTGCCCTCAATCTACGTTTGCTATTTTTTTCAAATGATTTGGCCGTTTTATCTCTTTCTCATTATTGCGAACATTATATAGATAGATATAGATACATTTTCTAAAATTTTTTTGTATTTTTATTCTGTTTTCCTCGCATTCTTACTGATATTTATTCCGACATAGTTTCATATTCCTAGTTTTACCCTGTGTCAAAATCTCAAATATTTCTAATGTCGCAACTGTATTTGCATCAGTTGTTGACTCATCTGAGGATTTATATATTTTATCCCTCATTCATGTCACTTTTTATGCTAACCTGTAACAGCGCTGTAGGTGTCGCTGCTTGAAGACGTTCTTATGTCCCTCGCGACTTCGGTCACACAAATAACATAATTAATACTGTTATTCGTTGCATCATAAACGATTGATTGATCGATTACAGTTAGAAATTAAATATAACTACTCGTATTAATGAACACGAAGTGAATCTATGAATCGTTTTTTTGTTGTTATTGTTCTTGTTGGTATTTTTCTTCTTCTTGTCATGAAAAAATCTTTTTTCCCATTAACTCAGTGGTCCTCAACCTTTTACTGACCGCGTATCATTTTACTGTTTTTAACTATGGCCGCGTACCACCGACAAAGCTCCTTTTTTGGCGTGGGGAAAGAGACACAAGAAACATGCTATGTGTGTATTTTATAATGTGGCACTACATCCTTTGTGGCGTAACACGCAAAACGAACAAAAACATGCCTATATCGCTTCATTTAAAGTGGGCAATAGCGGGCGAGGGCAATCTCTAAAGTCGGGGAAATGTCCATAGCACTGGTGCGCTATCGGTATAGCGCACCAGTGCTATGGACATTTCCCCGACCATTGACCCCGAAAAAATTACTCTTATACTTTACTAATGAAAACTTTGTGCTTATTCTGAGAGTGTTTTGGTATGATGGCGCATATAAACTGGTTTACGTGTTTGAAACCATAATTTTTATTAAAATTAATCAACCATGTGCCGTTTGCAGGTCCTGATATATAGCTGTAAGTTTAGCCTTGTCCATCGCAGCATTTGCAAGATTCAATTTCGATCATTGCAACTAAAGTGAAGCTCCGCGGATAACTTAATGACAATTAAGTTAATTAATTTACTATTATTTTCTTGAAACACAACTGAAAACTGACAAATATCACTCAAAACTACAAAAACGAGGCAATGTTTGCATTTTGCAACCATGCTTGAACATCTGCTTGAGCGACAGAAGTGGCTGAGCGGCTGAGTGCAGAAATTGCAATTGTTACGTGTTGCGTCATTATTCACTTATTTCTGATTGGTTATAGTTACGGAAATAAACAAAAAAAACTGATGTTTGGGAATAACATCCATAAACGCTGTTCAGCGAATACATACAGTAAGGAAGATCAGTGGCGTAATTACCTATTGGATGTTGTGGATAAATCCAGGGGCGGCACGTTGCAGGAGGGCGGCAAAATGTGGCAAAACGTTTTAAACGAAGCGGAAAAAAACGTTTTAAACGAACCAAGGCAGTTACATTTAACGACCTAATTTACCAATGAAGCCAAAAAATGACACAAGATACACGTCTAAACCAGGTGTTTTATGGCTCGTGGCCCCTTCCAACGCCCCTTTGCACTCGCGGTCTCCGTGTTCGCCAATCCAAAAAACGAAACGTGTTGGATTGTATTATGTGTTTACGACCTATTATGGAATGCAAAAGCAAACCACAGACAAGAAAGTAACGCTCTCCAGTATACAATCAAAGGGAATCTTGCGCTTAGGACTGTCTGACGAGGTTTATCGTAATAAGCTCAGTCTTTTTTATAGCTAGACGAATGTCAACATCAAGACGGTTTATAAATTTTGTTGATGTGCGGTCCTGACAAATCTAACTCGTTTGGCAGCAAAGAAACCGATGCCAACGTCTTTCACCGGGGGTGATTTTTGTCGCGGTATTTTGGAGTTCAGATGGACGTAATGATTTATTGCTCATTACATACGAGCAATGCCAGCATGAATTACATTCTCTGGCATCTCAATTTACTTTGGTAAAGTCAACGGAACTGTTGTTGTTGTTAGTACATCTTTCTGTGCCTGAAGGCCCAGGAACGCAGCCATTCATGTGTTCATCCAAAACGGAACTGTAGTTCAATTTTCGTAATTGCGTCTATAATACGCTAGCGAAGGTTATCTCGCAGTCGAGTGGAACTGCCATTCTGTAGGTTAGACCTGACGGCCTACCGGCGAACTATTTTCATTGGTAGATTTCAAATCCCATCATGATCAAACAATTCACGCACAAGAAAGTGTATACATCCTGACCGTGTGATCGCAAATAATCCTATTCAGGTAATGAAACTGCCGTGGAAAGTATGCAAACGAAGTCGCTATATAATAAATTATTAGTCTTGTGTCGTGCCCCCCCCCCCCCCCGCCCCCTCGAACTGCTTCGTGGCCCCTGTGGGGAGCCCCCGGAGGAGAACCACTGCACTAGTACAATCAAATGATTTTACATTTAAAGATAACGCTACAGCGCTGGACGTACTGCAGTGGTTTGCAAACATCGTTTATGCGAATCAACACCTTATTTATTCATGAGTCTCAAGCTTTACCTCACTGTTGCCGTTTCTTTCACAAGCTGCGAATAACGAAGTCAAAACCTAGGTTGGTGAAGTTTTACTTGAGATCGACTATGGGGAAAAGCATGCTGCCTGTGCCAACAATACTGCCCATTGAAAGTGATTTAGTCGACACATTATCTTTTGACGATATAATTTCTGAATTTGCTTCAATGAAAACTAGATATTGAATTTGGAACTTTCGATAAAATTTACTATCCACTGCTTTAATTATTCTGTTGTGTGGGATTTTATTCAGCTTTTACGACGGTGTTGAAGGGGCGGCATTTCGCGCAAAGATCCAGGGGCGCCACATTGCGTTGTTACGCCACTGAGGAAGATAAAGCGTTGCCAGCATATTTTAGCCAACTGTAAGGTTAATTGTTGCAATAATTCAAATCTGCTCGGGTACCACTTGAAAAGCTCCCGCGTACCACTAGTGCCACAGGTTGAGAACCACTGCATTAACTACTAGGTCAATTAGAATCTCCTTTATCATTAGTTCAAGATTGTTATTTTTGCTTTAAGGGTGTTGACTATATTTATTTCAAAATTTGATGTTAGCTTTGTGTGATTCGATTTTTACTCGAAAATTTTTGTCATGACGAGCATCGCCCTTTTGCTGATGTCATGGAAATACTAGGCAATTTTTGTAATCAAGCCAATAATTCGGATAGCTGACGTTTACACATAAACTCATAGTCTCATCTCCTATTTTTGTTTAATGCTGTGATTCATTCCGGTGTTTACGAATCGCAACTTTGCTTTGCCATTTTTGAGGATGCAAAGAAATCAAATTAATGAAATACTACCTATTGTGTAGGGTAGGGTGTATGAGATGGTCTACCCTTTAAAACTGCGAATATTTGATTAAATATATTCTTGAACTTTGCCAAACATGAGACACGTGCTTTTTGTATTTAATTGCTAGAACCTAAAATTGGTATAGAAGACTTTCATAACCTATGCTCTGTCAGACAACTGAACAATTAGAATAACTCCATCATCTAAAATCTTAGCTATGGAGATGTCCTTGTCAGAGCATAATACTTCTGTTTTGTATATTGAAATGATCTGCAATTAAACAAATGCAAGGGTTTCAGACGACACTATATGGTGTCAGACAACTGAGTGTTGAATTTTATGAACTGCAATAAAATCCATGGGCATAAACTAGCGATGAACACCTTGTGGCTCCGTAGCCGCATGTACCAATTATCCCTTTGTTCTTGGTGCTCTAGCTCCCGTGAATCCCAGTGGCTGTAGCAGTTTTTTTTTTATAAGTAATGGAGATAAGTTGATTACTACTCAATTGTTACACATCACATCACAGGTAAAAGTTGTGGGCGATTACAATAGGACTCATTAAAGTGATTAAAACGTTTTTTCACAGTTTTCTTTTTCTTTTCGTCGTAAACTTAATTATTGCATCATTAGTAATTTATTTGACTTCTTCTTAGTGAGAACTAGAATATTGCATCATAAACGGTTTTCCGCGAGTTTTAATAGCCAGGGACATTAGAGTAGATGTTGCGGCAATGCCAAATGGCTCTTTCAATGCTAAAGGTTCCCGACCCGTGCCGTAGACGTAGACCTTACAGCACTAAAATATTTAGCAGGTATTATTTTATTTATTTCAACTGCTAGAATGAAAAAGCAATACATCGCAAAAGAAAAATGAAACAAAAACAAAATAAAGCATAGCAGAAAAATAAGTGCTTAAGCCAACATAGCTTGCTGTATATCATATCGGAAAATTAAAATAATATTTGTTCTTGAATGCCATCTAGCGGGAATTTATTGTATCGGTTGCCAACACAAAAAGATTCCTAATTTCGGCAATTGACTCGGTAAAACGCGCTAGATATGACATACTTTGAAATTGTTGTGATACAAATTATCCCACTTAACAAAAAATAGGATAAAACATTCGCAAAAGCATTCAAAACTCAAAGTAAGCTCATTGTACAAAAGTATAATCGTTGCATCAACTAACCATAAAAAGACATCACGACACACGTGGGTATCTGCATTGCCGAAATCTAATCACAGATAATGCGTAATTTATAATAAATCACACATTATGGAAGAGCCGATTACTGAAAATGGACTTTTGGGGATCGTTCCTACCATTTGGGTATATACTAATAAACTTCTAATCACTTAACTTTTCATTTAATCGATTCGATTCTGCCGTAAATGTGATAAAAGTTTCTGTTTTTCATAAATTTGACTGTTTTAGGAAAAGGTTATAGCAAAATTAGGGTATATATCCTATTTGGTTTTAATTACTTGCGATAATTAGTGAATTTATGATTTTTGGTCATGAACGACGTGTCATTGCTGTAAGCATCGGCATATAAGCATTTAAATTTCATCAAAAGTTCACCATTAAAAATAAAAATGAGACACTTTGTTGTACCATTTTGAAGATATTATAAAACTGATGTTTTTCAGAATCCAACCAATTATACCACTTACAAATTTGAAAAAAAAGGATATTCGTTCGTTAGTAATGGATACTTTCCACGTCATTATAATTTATAGTATAATACACTAAAGCAAATTAGACAGTCCCATATATATATATATATATATTGGTATCAAAATCAAGCAAGGTAAAGCATTATAAATGAACACCTTGTATTGCCCAATTTTGAAATCTATAATTTCACATTTAAAAATGCTTTCTCGATAAACAACAGAATACTGCTAATTAACTCATGCTTAAAATTTTGGTTTGGTTTAAAAATGCTGTTACAGGGTAATTGTGGTACTCTGAACTATTTTGATCAATTTTCCTTTTATAGTTTGAAATACAATCATTAATGTCATAATTGTCAATACATTTATAAGGCATATTGAAATGATGACATTTTTGTTGGTAGTTTTCACGCGATAGCGGAGATTTTAGTATTCGGCCTGCTTCTAATGGCTATTAAAGCAAGCCAATGAACAGCCATCTTTATTCGGATTCTGTGCTTTTCGCGGCAATGGCATTGTCATCTAACCTCGTGTTAGTTTATGCATCCATGCGGTCTTCAACGATGGCCTGAATTTTCTTTAGTAGCCCTTGTGCTCTTTTAATGCCAAAACCCGAAATTTGAATTGAAATTGCACAAAAACAAAGTTGATAGTGAAGCAAAAAGACTTATAATAGGCAAAGAAGCTTTATTAAATCCGATAGCTCCATTTTCTGGATCGTCCTGCTGTACAGCGCTCGCTCGAATCTTTGGTGTTTTAATGGAAGGAGTTTCATACTGAATAACAACACGTGGAGGCCTGGTAGTTGGCTTAACGGTCGCTCGATCGTGATGATTGTGTCGGTGAGGTGACTTAACTCGATCTAGTAAAAAAAATTGTTGCATTACGATTGGTGTTTTCATCAGTTCCAAAACCAATAAATTGCAAATTGGTTTTATTATTCATATTTATAGTAATCAAACGGTAATCTTATATTGTTAGTTACTTAATTTTTTTAAATCCAGTGTTGATGATTCAAAATGGCGGCAATTCATTGTGCCGTGCACTTTCATGCGAGGTCTATTCATTTACAAGAACGAACAATACGAAACCAACTTATATATGTAAAACATAACACGTAACAATAAATACCTGTTGCTACATGTATGTTCTTGTTATGATTTCCATTATGATGTTTCTGATTATGTTTGTTATATGTTATCGTATGTTCATGTTGGCTCTCGGCAAAAACTGTTTAAATAAAAATTGATAGGAAACACAACGAATTCTACAATCTATATTTAAACAATTTCAAAGTATAAATTAGAAAATTAACATTGTTCAGTCTTTCTGTGAAAACTACAATGATACTATTACAGCTGAATTGATGAGAGCTTGACTCAAAAGTCAAAACATCTCAATTTCTCTAACATTATCATAACTTGATGGAGGTCTTTAATGAAGCATGTTTATATATATACATATTTAACATATTAATTTTTAAAATAGTATCATTTTTTGGTATTTCTCTCTTATGTAAAACTGGTCCATAATTTTTTGGCAATCCTATAATATTTCTCAAAATTTGATTCATCTTTTAAGACCTTCTGATGAACGTTTTGAATCTTTATATTATTAGATCAGCATAATTTAAATGGAGTGTACAAGTATTGTACCAACCTGCACCCTTCTTTTGTACGTTAACTTTCATTTTCATTGTATCTTGAGTGCAGCCTTTACTGATGTCATGAAGTGGTTTAGCTAAAAAATTATAAAAAGAAACACTGAATAAATATGACGAAACAAAAATATAGGAGATGGCATATATTCTACAATTTGATCATCCTTAACAAGAGAGTAAACTACTAGAGTTCAACGCATGTTGAAAATTTGATTTAGGGATTGTACTACTAACAGGCATAACAAACAAAATGTCCACCTTTTTTCTTTCTACCGTGACTTTTTATATCACGATCTTAAAACTATAGTCAGACGCACCTTGAGTACATGGTATATTTGTTATTTATTCTTTCCAATGTTATTTAAGATTTGCATATTCTTAGTTTATTGTATTCATGAGATTTTATCCACTGTTGGAGATCACAGACACTGGCACGCAAAACATGGTTTTATCATCGCGTAGTTGACCGAGCGAAACGGTTTTAAAACTTGTGTAAATATTGTACGTTCTCATTTATGCCTTAAATGGATCATAATATCTTTTTTAAACATTTAAAAATATCTTTAAATTTGCTGCTTTTTGAAGCATTTTTAAATAATGGCCTTATCGTAGTTGGTTGCGAAATAAGATAACTAGTAATGCCAAATAGAGATGGATGATAGCAAACTTCTCGACTATGATCATTTTAATATCATGTCAAATTACGAGTAAAAGCATGACTTATCGTTGGCCGTTTTTTGACAAGCTATAGTAAAAATAAACATACTTTTCTAAAGAATCCTAGCAACTAAGTGGTCGCTGGTGGGGAGTTTGTACAATTTAGATTTTACGCGGAGATATAACAAATCCACGCGCAAATAAAAAGTTATTTACTTTGTCTCGCTTGGACGTTCACACTGAGCTGTTCACTTTCTCATATAGTTGTTGGACTAACTGAGATTAGCTTGGCTTTTAAAATATATGGAACAAGGTCAAAAAAGTCTATTTCTCATCTTTTGGGAAAACATTTGGCAGTTTTTTTTTATTTTACTTCCGTTGAAAAAATTTGTTTTGTTATTTTAGAGATCCATTAGCGTTACTTTACAATATAAAATGATGTTAATTTACAAAACTTTTCATCTGATTTTTTTTCCGAAATTTATATACAAATTTCGATTACAAGTTTATATTTGGTAAAAATAATTCCACAATTTCTTCTAAAACCACACGAAGTTGACAAGAATTTAGTCTAAATATGAATCATCAAGTCGTGCTTGAATGGGTTCTTACGACATAAGAAACGCTTTGTTTGGAGCAGTTACAAAACAAATATTTTTAGATTGTACTCCGCGATGACCAACGCCGAGTATGACAAACAAATTTACAACGAAACTCATCGCCAGACAAACAAAAATTCGTCGTAATACAGCGTTCCCTGACGCGATTTTCGTAATATCAAAATGTATAAAATTATTTAACAAAATTTAGAAATATTGATGAAAATATTATGGGCAAAACATGTTTTTCCCGCACGAGGTCAAGGTTAAAATAATGTTATTATGATTTTATAATACAAAGAGATTAAAATCAGTAAAAATCATTCAAACGACAATGTACCGGGCTTGATGTGGCATAACGTTTTGGATATAAAACCAAAATGATGGTGTGAAAAGGTAATGCGATTCGTGGTCGAAAATCCACATTTCATGGCGTCAAATATATCTATGATGAGTAGAGCGCCCGAAGGCTAACCAACACAACACTATTACCAAATCAATAAATATCAACTAATATTTAAAAACTTTAGTGATAACTTTAGTGGACGAAGGGAGCCTTGAGCAGTGTTGGTAAGTTTAGATGCAGTCACCATTTATTTGAAACTCGAGTCAGGAAAATGGTATGACTTGTATACTTCATCAACTAACCACGTGAGACTTTGGTAAGAAATTAACTCGACTACGGGCTCGCGAGTTCTGAAGTCTGGTATTAAGAAGTTGACGCCACACTCCGAAGAAAAGAGAAATCATTTTTAGATATTGATCGATTTCAAGTGATCGTAACCTTTATTTTACTTGTTGAATGGTCACAAAGCTAACAGTTGTACTTGTAAATAGTTACTCACAAATATAATAATATGTTGATCCAGGTCTGAATGTAAATCCAAACGGATATGGACTTCGTTCTTGAAATTTTGTCGTCAATTTTTTTTCGATGCCTGGATTATCACAAGTTTGAAGGCGAATTCCATCTGAAACAAAAAACAAATGTTTTTAATTAAGAACGGTGAAAAGGACAATCACTACTTCCAATTGAAAAGAATAATCAAGATTCAATAGTTTTCTATCATTTGTAAAAATAAAACTTGCACTCAAAAAATTTCTCTGAATAAAATTTTTAACTATCGAAGCATTATGTCAACTTCAAATCATAGAGTAAGTATTCTTCTTATGGTTTTTTACGAAAAGTGGGAGCAATTTGCATACAAAAAATAAAGACGAGTATTACAGTCTGCCTTTATGTATACTGTGGTTTCTCACATCAGAATTTATCAAAGAACCATTTGTAACATTGGCGCCAGATTGCTACTATACTAAAGTATTAAATTCAATAACGAATTAGAATCATTTTCATATATGTACATTGATAAATTTTGAAAAATAAATACGGCCAAATATAAAGTTTGAATTGAAAAAAGTATAATTTGTAACAGTCATTACAAATCGGAAGTTTAGTCGTTCAAATCGTTTACTTATAAAGAATTACATCACGTATGAACAGAAGATAATTGTATGAATTATTCATAGAACATACGTGAAACATTGGATAAAGCTTTTATAAACAATATTATGGCGACAGTCTACGTTTGCTATGTTAATATTGAACAAGATGTCTGGTAATGATATTGTAAAGTAAGGGTTGTTGGGACAATTTTGGTGTGATTTGGTTTCAAACAGAAACTAAATATGGTTTTGTTAGGTTATTATATCAACGTTCATGAAAATTTATTACATTTATTAGATTGTAGTTATATTAGTAATCTACCCAAAGCAATACCATATACAGAAACAATATTTATTTCTGTGACTATTAAGAACGTTTGAACGTGCTGCGGTCTTATTTCCAGAATGTCGCCTGTAGAGTTTATTTAAGACATGAAAAATTAATTTTGAAAAAAAAAGATTCATATTTGAAATTAAGGAAACTAGACTCAATTGTTGGTGAGCCATAAAATATTACATATTTCAATAAATTTCAAAAACTAAAGATGATTTCGTGAATTTGTAAAAGGTTTTTTCAAATAAAATTAAGGATTTTTGCCAATATGCCCCAAAATAACAAAAATTATTCGATTAATTATCAATATTAAGAAACAATTTTATTAATATATAAATTTATCCAAAAAATTAAAAAGA
The DNA here is from genome assembly GCF_964204865.1 of Styela clava. Lineage (NCBI taxonomy): Eukaryota > Metazoa > Chordata > Ascidiacea > Stolidobranchia > Styelidae > Styela > Styela clava. The sequence goes on along the minus strand of NC_135262.1, from coordinate 14,619,170 downwards.
AAGAAATAGTTGTAAATATGAAATGACCTACTTCTATTATCACAATCTTCATATTCCTCTCTTGTTACGTTGAACAATTGAAGAAATACTTGACCACGTTTATTATGTCTAGTTTCTTCAATGTGAGATGTAGGGACGTAGGGACATAGTACATCCATATAATCGTCCACTTCTAGAGTAATTTGTAGCCCCTCTTCGGCGAGTCTAGGAAAATAAACAAAGTATTTAAACAGCTGTGAAAATATTTATTATTTTTTCTGCCTTTTTTATTCAATAGTGTTGATTGCTTGATATAGCTATGGAAACGAATAATTGCGTGGAGTATTGGGATGTCGGAATAATTAAATTGTCATTTCTGAGGCAATAGGGTAATATGCTGAAGGTTCCACCACAAGACATTTACATTCAGTTTTATCTTATATTTCAAGAATTTCTGCTCAAGTTCAACGTTTAATGTAATCATATTTAACTAAAACATAGCAGATACGGGGAAGAATACACATTGTGCTATACGCTTCCATCTTCAATCTACATATAACTGAATTTTTAGACAGTGTACTGAAACATACAATCACAAGCCGACTCTATCAGTATTCTATCTTTTACAATACCCCAAACAAAATTTTCACCCCTATTATCTCGGAAATACATCTTTTTAAAAGCGAAAAACAATTTTTCATCGGATTTTCTTATTTACTTTCCTGATAATACGACGGCTTTCAATTTTGAAATCGGTCGCGTGGAAATTTTACGTACACGCTTTATGATGATAAAACACGTTGCTTAGATATATATTGGCCATGAATGAAACAGCTCGAAGCAGGCTTATTCATATATAGTTCATGTTTAATAGATTGATACGGAAACTTTTCTCAAATTCCATGCGAAAACACGATTCATCAAACTACGAATGGCAACTTTGTAAACAAACGCTTTTTTTTCATTTTCGGAATTTTCAGAAACGCTTTGTTTAAAAATTATTTTGCGCTATCTACAATATTAAAATAAACTGTTAGTTACTACGACATCCATCTATTATTGACTTTAAATGCGTAGAACTGAACAGTATTTTTTTTTTCAGATTCGTGGTCAATTGCAAACAAACGAAATTTTTGTCAGCTGCTGTGCTGATGGTAAGCTATATTCACGAAAGGACCTCCAACAATGAAAAACAGTTTTAAAATGGACATTGGTCTATTAAGGTTCTCATATCTGTTGTCACCTTAGACGGCCGACGCGTTTTCTCTTATTCTTTATGATTTCAAATTGATACTGTAAAAAAATTGCGACGTGAGGAATGTAACTATATACCAACAAAGGTAGACGCTTCATTCCTTTTAAACGTTTTTTCAGCGGTTAATATTTTTACTTTTCAAGTAAGGATAGGTTACTAAAATTAGAGTCCAAACGTTTTCAATTTTATGTTATTTTCTGATAAATAATACAGCACATAAAATATCCTACAAAAAGATGGTAAAAACTGTTTCGAGGATTGAAAAAATAATATTTTGTTGTCAAATGTTAGGCAAATTTAATTAAAAACGAACGAAGTCATAATGAAAAACGAAACAAGCTCATAGCAAAGTACCAACGTAATTTATACATATAACTAATATGTGTGTTACAATATTTCCGACATTGCGTGAACTCTTATATTTATCTACACCGAATGCATTTAATGAGGTTTATCAGTTGATTATCTAAATTGGGCACTGGACAGTTCATTATACAGTATTAGTCAGTTTTGATGATGCGCGAATTTTCATTTTTAGTAGGTGTAAAATTTCTCTACATAGAAAACTGGTTAATGTAAGCGATAAGGTGCTAATTTAGAGCTCTGGAATTTACGATAAACCGGTTCAAATTGTTTGGTAGATATACTCGGCTGTACACGCGCCTTTGTTGAGCCGGGCCTCATCGGTCGCGCAATGAATAGCACTTATCACAGAAAAATCTTTCATACTGCTCGCACATTTTATAACTTTACATTACTACCCCAATTTCACTTTTCTTTATCAGTTATACCCCTAATAGTTATGAACCCACAAGAATCCACCCCTCGAAAACCCATAGGTAAATATGCCCCAAGTCATTAATAACCATTACTGCCTAGCAACCGTGCGTTGAAAAAAATCACCCAAAAGATAATGCAATGATTTATATCCACCGTGAAAAAGAAAATTACTGTTGACAAATATGTAAAATTAATAAAAAACTTGCTACTATTCTTCTCTTTCATGCTTGGCATCACGCAGTCAATCATTTTATTAAGAATTATCGTGGGTCGCACATACCGATAATTCGAAACTAACGCTCGTTGCATATGAACAGTCTTGGAGGATTGCAGTAACTGATTAACTACAAAACTCATGTAATACTTTTGTTATTGCGTATATATTCGGTAATTCGATATTCATGGTTTTGGAGCTGACAATCCAGGGTCATAATGTGGTTTCAGGATTTATTGGGGATTATGAAGAGGCCATTTTTTATTTGTAGTGAATGTATGAGACAATCAACTATCTTTGTAACTCATAGTGGTTAGCCGCTCAGCGTGAATGGAGTTTAACTCGCAATAGACTCATTTGAAATACTGAAATTCATAATGATGACGAACTATATAAATTAAAGACAACTTCAAACAATAACCTTATCGAATTGAGGTGATTAAATGAAAAACCTAAATTAGGTTGACCTTTCAGTTTGTTGATGTGACGCAAGGATCCAAGTTTGCCTTGCTGGATGGGAACGAGACTCCGGCCCCTGGTGAATCAAACATAATTTTTTATGTGCCGGCTAGCACGAAGTCTATTCCAAACGATATTATCAACCCTGATTGATATAATGTCTACCATGGGCTTTATACTTTGTTCAGGAATGAAAGTTGCTCAGAAAATCCAAAAAATGTGTTGCTTTGTATAACATTGTTTAAGGCTTGCAATAGCACAACCACAAATAACTATTTAAAAAAACATAACCTGACGGACCGTTTGTATTATCCGCACTTTGTTTGTTGCGTAAAACAACTCGATTTATCCTAACTTAACAGAATGAAGGCGCCAAATAGTCCGATCACGTTGTTTCATTCCTGGAAAAATGTGTGTCTTGAAATACACTCATATTTTGTTGATTTTTACTTTATCAGTTGTTCTGTCAATTTTACTGAAGTTTTTTTTTTTAACAAATCTTATCACCTAACCACGTGAATGCAAAATAGAAACTTCAACTCAAAGGTGTTTGAAGGTTGTTGTTTTTTATACGACATTTTTATACGATGAACAATGTTCAGCGCAAGCGGCTACTGTTAAATAAGGAGCTACAATCAGAATCTTTCCGATGCGATATTGCTCAAATTTTTACATCCTGGGCGAAGTGATGGGATTTGAACCAAAACGGGTTTACTGAAATTTGAAGGTAGAGGTTACACACAGGCTAAAATATAAAATCTCTCAGTCATTTTTTTTTGCAAATCAGCAGATAAACATTCATTTTCACCCAATAACAAACATATAAATATTAGTCATTGCGATTATTACTAGTACGGGAAAAAATCACGTCCAATTCCGTGAAAAATATACAGTTGAGCCATTATGTGCCTCCCAGCAACCAACATCCCACAAATTTTCATTATCACAAGTACGATTATTTATAATTTTCATGAATTTGATTCCAAAACTATTGTTTACATCAATATGTCTCAAAAGTTTGGTAAACAAAACACTCCTTTATTATATTTGAAGTGTATACACTGAGACTGATATTGATCGTAAGTTTTATTGCATTTCAATAGTAATCTTGAGACTTGAAAGAAAAGTTCAAGAATATTTGTATCTAATTTTTATTTTTATTATAGAAGTGCAAGATTAAGGAAATTGGATGGTAGACATAATATTATACACTGTAGAAAACTATAACTGATATAATATACCGTGTACCGTTTCACTTCCACTTTTTAGCTCAAAACTTAGTTTGTTTGATCATATTTAATATACCCAAAAACTATTACGTACTATTAATTTAAAAGACTTGTTTTCTGAGGTATACCATTTTCTACGAATTCAACGTTTGCAGTCATTGACGAACCAATAAATTTCCAACCAAAAACCAAATTAACTAAAAAAAGAACAATACAGAATACACCCTAAGAAATCTACTTAAAACGATCTAAGACCTTTTTTGAACATAAAAAAGCAGCCTCGGGTAAGCTTTCGCAATATGTGATTATTTTAAAAATGACTTGAATGCAATTAAAACTGATATACACTGTATATTATACAGATTCATAGCTTTCAGTTCATCATACCGGCATAGAAATAATTTCAAATATTTCTAAAATGCCCAGCCCAAAGCAATAAAATTATACAACGCACAATACAAAAGCTTTAATCGTAAATTTGACTTAGGGCAGTGGAATGTTGCACGTGTATTTGACATTAGTCACCCATGCGTTGTATGTAGTATTGTTACGCAATTTATGAGAAAGGTTATTGTACAATATAAATGTCAATATGTGGGGATATCAAAAAAATTACTCTAAATGGAGAAAATGAGTTTAGCATCATAAATTGAAGATAAACATCCACGGCTCAAGCTTTCTACAGCTGATGTGTTTTAGACTTAATTGCTGCTGTGGGCCTGTTGAATGTTGTAATTTTGCTCAGTTAAAGTACTGAAGCCAATAGACTATAAGGCTTAGACCCAGTTCATTACAGCGAGTCATTCACATTTAATATGTCGTGCCGTGTACGAGTCAAACACAAAAAATAAACTTTTAGTTTGTAGCCATGTGTTATGTTCCAATTGAAAATCGTCTTCCGAAAGAAAATCTATGACCAAATTACGCAAAGTTAGAAGAAAAATCCTCAACCTTTTAAAAAATTACAAAAGTCAAAGTTCGACAAACATGATGGCGAGAATATGAAAAAATCAAGTGTTGACGTTTATAGTTGTTTACAGCAACAACAAAAGGTGAGAATACCTAAAACGACACTGTTTCGGTATTACTTAATAAAACGCAAGATATGCAGAAATTGACTAAAAATTATGTATTTTTTGAGTCAGGCAAAATTTTTCAAAAAATTTCGATTTCGGTGATATTATTTTTATGCAAATCTAAAGTGAATTTTGCGATAAGAAATATTACAGCAGCGCTGATCACAAGAAACTAATAATACAAAACTTGGATATTGCGCCTTAACTGTCTAAAACCACCTTTGCCATTTTCGAGATATTTTCCCGTCACGGGTTGTGAATGTGATATTATCTATATCCTCCAAAATTCCGAGAAAAAATAGGATTAGTCACTTCAAAAAAGTTAGAGTTATGTTGCTCTAGGGCCGAGTTAAATTAGGCGCGAAGTGGGATTTGAAATAACGAGGGTTCCCGTACTGTTTATAAATACGGAAATTTTTTCTTCTCTTCCATAGTTATTTTGAATACGTTTCTGCTTGAAGGGAAAATGTTCACCGCGAAGATTAGTAGAATTTAAAATATAGCATTCAGGACCAAATATCAGCCATGGCAAAAATTTTACAAAATCGAAATTTGAATTTTTTTAATCCGATTTGTAAATCGATACAAGTAAAAGCACCGTGAAAATAACGGTAATTCTAATGTAATTCAATTGACATCAGCTTGTCATGCGATCATCGCCATGGAATGCCCCACATAATCTTCAGGATTTTGGTTCTGGTAAACACTCTTATTAACGTGAAAAATAGGAAATTTTGCAGGTTTTTGCGATGTACCTGATTTTTCAATCTTGTAATAACATACACTAATACTGTTATTTTAAGTGGTGTTGTTTTGATCGGTTTTTAAGGATTTATTGTAAAAACATATCAGCAAGACGACGACCGTTTCTACGCAATGTTATTGTTCTGGAAAGCAGCTATGCTCAAGTTAGGTAAACCAAGATATATCACAAGCGAAAGTATTATCGAAATCGGTTTTCACCGTTTAACGCCACCAAAGTTTAGGAATATTTCTTCCTTCTGATAGAAACACTTAATATACAAATTTTTTATTATGATTATGTTCACATTTTTCAGTTTCGTAGCTGTGAAAACCTGCCCGCATTCCAGTATATTAGACAGCGGTTATGAAGTGGCGTCGATCCATATTCATATACGAAGTGGGGCCTGTGATCATGACCCCTTATGTGACCTTACTATTGTCACGTAATAAACAAAGCTGGTAAACCATGTCCTTGACATTCAAAAATAAGAAACGCCTTTTTGTTATGCCGATTTGCAAGTGGGGAGAAAACTTGAAAACTCACAAACAACGTTAGAACGTTGCTACATAGCCGATAAACTATAAAATTCGAACAAGAAAACCCACCAAAACGGAATTTTGCCATACATACATACTTACTGAAAACTTGGTGAAATAGATGTCCTTCAAACTGGAATTTTTTTGAACTAACAAATGTAGTCATTTTCCTTTGAAATCTAACAGTGAGCTAATTAGGTGTACTCGAAGTAAAGTACTTCTATCAATCGTCTGGTGTATTCCGAAGTAGTATTAAATTTGTGTCAATTTACTTGATAGTAGACATAATTTCATCTACTTACTACACGAACTCTCATTTCACACACCAAGTCCATTTGAAGTTTTGCGGTTGGAAGCGCATTTTCTTAACGAACATAAAATAGGAAACCATGATTTGAACTTGACCCAAGATTTTCACTTAATTGACATGAAGGGGAAAGTAAACTTTTAGGGTTAAATAAGACTGATTACCCATTAATCAACATTTGTCAAGTGACATAAAGTAGCGCAAACGCGAACATTGTATGCTGGTTATCAGAACGTTTCATTTGAATGCATGATCAGTTGATCACAAATAATTTTTTAATGAACACAGATTAATATTTATAATAATATTTACATTTACATTTACATTATAATAATATTTATTAATAATAATTTATAAAAAAAATCAGAAATGAACAGAAAAATATGCTGATCTACTTAAGAATCCTAAGTAATTAACTGCACATTTTAAACAGGGGTCTAAAAGTTAAAACAAAAAAATCAAAGTTTGTTTGGAAACAAACTTAACAGATGAAGTACAGTCAATTTTTATGTTAATGAGATTAACAACTGTTTATCGCTAGAAATGAATAATCAAACACAGAATCAAGAATAAAGGTGGAAAAGGAGTAATTTCATAATAAGAGGATAGAAGCATTTGAAAATCAGTCGGCTTCAAATGTCTTTTTATTAGTTTTGTAGTTTTTCCAGTTTTGCATTTATTTTGTATTATTTTCTAAAAGCTGAATTTAGCCGTGGGCAAGTTTCAAACCTATTTTATTTTTAAATACCTTGGATATTTTCCAATGCAATATTTTAATATCTATAGCATTTTCTACCTGCTAAAACTTAAATAAGGAATGAAACTCTATTCAGAGACAGTATCAAATTTGGCCAGTGCTTGATACAAATGATTTTCCACCTATGGTGTAACATAAGCGCCTGTATGTGGTTTCATCAATTTGTACCGTTCTGTACTTGGCACACTCAACGGAATTCGCATATATACCGAAGGGAAACTTACGTTCACGTACAGCTTTCTTCGGCTTAAACGATTGATATAGTTTGATTTGACCAGACTGTAACAATGATTTTTCTCAATAATTTTTGAAAAAACTTCATGTTAAAAAATACAAATAAATAACAAACAAATAAATACAAAATACAATAACAAACACAGTTATTTTTATTTTTTTTGTTATATATAATGGTATTATCGCGCAAATGAATAACAAATAAGATTTCAAATTCAATTTCAAAATTTACGAATATATTATGGATATTTTGCGTGATTGTGACGCGTCAGTTCATCGAGGTTTAAATTAAACTAATAATTACATAATAAACATAATAATTATATCTTAACTATTTAAATCGCAATGATGGTGTTTTGGGTTTTGTTAATTAAATCTAAACTAGTACTGTATCGTTATAAATAAAGTACATGATATTCAAAATTGTCGGTAGTATTGTTTTGATTCAAACAATAATTTGAGATTTGTGGTTTTTGAACCGACAGAGAGGGGCAGAGAAAGGTGTCTCTAAAATGTCAAAACTTCGTAAATTTATCAATAAACTCGGAGAAAATTAGTTAAAACACGTCCTTTGACACTTCTTGTGGTTGTAAAAGCACATATCGTAGTGTGTGGGCTTCATTTTTAAATTTATCTCGGCGCTAGTTTTATTATTATCGTATTAAATGAGGAGTACACTTGACAGAGTACCGTGCAGTCAGTCATGCTTCATGTTAGACTAGTCAATTACGTTATAAAGGCAGAATATCCCAGCCTAGAATAGGGCGACGTGAGTTACACCGTGTTAACTGTTGCGCGTAAATTCTGGTAAGCGACCTGTTCAAAAATTTTCAGTGGATTTTACGCTTGGATGATTACCTCTTCCGGACCCATAATAATAATGTTACAAAAGAGAGATTGGTAACATAAAAGCTGTATTTTGGCTGCTGGGTTTAAAGCTGCAATTTAAGGATCAGCTATATTTTGGTCGTTCTCCAATTTATAAAGATAGGAAACGTTGAATTTTGCATATTTACCTCACAAACTACGTCAACGTCGATTTTTAGCTTGATTTCAATTTTTTTTTACAGTTCATACAAAACCACACAAATGGAACATGGATGGGGCGCGTTGTATATAACTCGCTTGAATTCACATTAAATTGTGAAATTGAGTAAATCATGAAATACCACACTTTTTGTGCTTGTTTGATGATATTTATATCACTAGTAATCAAGCCGAAAATGGGTTACAAAAAAGTATTTTGTAGTAAATACGGTCGGATTTATTTCTGAAGTATCCATTCAAATTTATCCATGAACATATAGATAGACATCACGTATTAGCTTTAGCCATATCCTGCTTTAACAAAGGGGAGATTGGTGTACGCTGCGGGGGTTAAATGCGAATGGTATATTACATCGATAACGTATGTAGTCTAATCCCTCTCTTTGTAAAATGTCATATCAACTATTATTCAACTCATGCGTCCGTCTGCGAGTATGACGCAAATCTATAAATCCAAATAATCAGAGATTTCTTACAAGACGCTTTCTCAGTAATAACAACCTATCCACAACCACGTATACTGAGATTTATGACGTGGGTGATATGAATTGCGAGGTTTAAGGTTTGCTACTTTGATTCGTCCTTACTATAATTCTAATAAGTATGCTTATGATATTTATTATATAGTAATTCTATAGAAAAATTTGTAAAAACAGTTTTCATGGTGTTAGTGTTAGTCTGTAAATAAATGTAAATGTATTGTCATCACGATCGGAAAAAAAAATTTGATTTTTCGAATATTAATGATAGTCCGCTATACTGAAATATGGATGGTCAGTAAGGCTCCTGAATAGGCCAAAAGAAGTATTTTCCAAATAATTAACCAATGAGAAGCTTAGAGTTATCCATTAAATTTTTATCATGTTCTCACACCGTCATTCAAAAAATCTACGCATCGGTATCCGCTAATTTGCAATAGGAATTGGATGGGCAAAATCGTGAATTATTAGGTATTAATATGTTCAATTTTATTACAAACTGTGTGCGATGGTGACATGGGATTGGATCCGGGATCCCTTTAAACATCGAAAAAAATGAAAAACTTTTGGTTAGCAACCGCACGTGCCCAAAACTCGGGTATATTTGATCTCACCATATGAAGATGAAACGAAAAATAAAAAATGTAGATTCTCGTGGAAATCATTTACGAAGTAATTCCCATGAATATATAATCAGATTAATTGTCAGTTAATCAACACTTGTTTCCCAACAGCTCATGTTTCTCTTCAGTTTATGTTTAAAATTTACACAATGAATCAAAGAATACGCTGACCAGACAACTCTTCGACCGTGTTCGTCTTTTGTGCTATTGCAGCAGACATGTTTCTGCAAAACTAGTACAATCGACTTGACCTGTATTAGATTTGATTACATCTTGAATATTATGCGTATATCATACTGTTATCAAAACCTCTTGATTACATTTATAAGTTAACGTAATAGTAAATAATATTTAAACTTTTATGTAACTCCAATGCCAAATGACAAGAACTTGAAGAGGGGTCTTGCTGCACATTAGCATGAATCTATTTTTGTAACGTTTCGTCTGACCAAAATCAGACCCGATGAAGGAAGGGATAGGTTGTGAATCTTGCCCAACTGAAACCGTTTAAACTGGGATGATTGTCTTTTTTTTTGCAAGAGAGTTGAATGTGCATCATTTTTATATCAATAGAAGGCACGTTGGTTGCACGTTGGTACATCTCACTTTCTTTTTTTGAAACAGGAATAGAAGCTTATTTGTTTATGATATAAAATCTCTATACGACTCCTGAATCTCTCTGGAATATTCTCAAATCTCCAGAGATTTTGAGGATCTAATGGGACTCCATTGAACAATTTTTCCAGTAAGAATGTGACCAACTTAAACAAAGTAAACGTATTTAGGCATCGTGGCTGATGATGATATACAGGATAGCTACTAATTTTTTAATGGAATAAATATATAGAATTGTTTTGTTTTGGTACTATCAATTCCCAAGGTATCAATAAACGGAGGTTTGGTGCGATTTTCCATTGGGACTGTCTCATTAAGATTCACACGACTGATGCGTGATGCAGCTGTGATAAAATTCAAGACAATTAGTAGGCTATTCACATCTAATAAGCAAAGTTTATGCAACAGCACAAAGTTTTACGAAACGGCGCCTACGACTGCGGTAAACCTAAAAAAAGAGGGGGGTGTCTATTTGTTGATATACATTACAGGTCATTTTTAAAAATCGAGCATGTAATTTGGATTGCACAAACGATTAAAATATTCCCGCAGTTCATCTACATATATGGAAATTAACGAATTGAGACTTAGGAGGTGTTTTATTTCTAGAGCTAGGATGTTTTTAAATTGTCTTCGCAGATGACATCATCAAAGTCGTTTCCCCCTTCCACTACTTTGGCTCTATTCCGAGGAAATACAGCACTATCAAAAGTGCCCAGATATTTAACTTGGTTTCAGAGACTATGAAGCAGATTCCTATCTCATAATGAATAGACCTTTTCAAATTTTTTAATAGTACGTAGTACAGAAACAACGTACATTTAAATCACAGGTTGAATTTACAAATTTTTCGAAAATAAACCAGTTCACACGCTCGCGTATAGAAAGTGTCGATCGTTTCTAAAATCTTCATCGAAGCATTGGCATTGTTTATATACAAAGGATATTTAACAATAATAAGCAAAGATAAACAACATTCGAAATCCGATCCCAATCTCACGATAAAGTAAATAAAAGGTGAGAGTTAACCAGTTACGTGCTTGTGGTGTCAAAATAGAACAAATATATCACGCGAAAGCCGCAAGATTGAATTTTTATTTCAACTCCTCAAAAATATGTTCAAAAAAGAGTTTTTGCATTTTTTATTTTGACTTTCTCTGCTAGGATTTTTGCGAGCAGCTAGTGCTTTCAATTTGATTAATAACCAAAACAATGAATGTCCGTTTTTGTGCTTAAACGGTATTTATTTCGACAACGCACGACGTTACCAAGCACTTAAGAGGACTTCAATTTGGCAGTCAATATTGAATTACGGCGCCTTAAAAATCCTCCATACAGTAGAAAATCATATTTATCCTCAAGGAGAAATGCTCTTGAAATTAATACCATTGATGCATCTACTAATCTTAGTACCAAACTACCTGATTAAATAGCTAATACATCGTATTAAATGTCTTAGCTTTTAACCTTGGGCGAAGCCACGTACATAAGTAATATTAAAACGTGGGAGTTTTATGGAAGAGGAAATGTATCTCGTTTTGTTCTTGTTTGTGATAGGCCTAAATGATGTTTCACATATTTCACTTTCTTGTATTCAGTTCTCTAATAATGCAGTGACGTCATATCGATAATATGACGTCATACGGCATAATTTACATGGTCGGTAATAAAGTCCAATTGCAATTTACTAGAATATTTCATTTCTTTGCCGTATGAATTATCCTTTTTTAAACAACATCACTGTTTCGGAAAACGCCCACTAGATTCCTTGCATCCTAAATCTTTAAAAAGACCAAACTTGCAAGGTTCCGAGTAAATCTTCAGATTAATAGATTACAAACACAGAAACATTGTTTCTCAACAATGCACAAATGGATTTAATGCTGTGTTTACAGTCAATCAAGATCGTATCGAGGTTGAAACGTAGTACTAATATACCTAAATCAAGCTTGAAATTGGATTATTATATACTGTTTTTATGGTGGCGTCACAATGAATTCCCTTATTTATTTACTGCATCCCAATCCGCTTCTAATCAGATTTTACATCGCATGGAATTCGCCCCCAGGGAAGATCTGGAAAATTTACGCATTTTCTATATTTCCACTAAAAATGAGGATTAAGGATCTTAATGCACTTTAAGTTGTCTGTCGTTCTAACACACAAATAAAATATAATTTAAAAGCGTGCTATATTTGCCCGGTATTGACTAAGATTTTTATTACTCGGAATTTCTGGTAGTTTTTACACGATTTTCTGACAAGTGGGGTCATAAATTAGTTTAAGCTCCTGAGTAAGCCCATGTTATTTGCGAAATCTAATCTTAGTTTAAAGCAAGCTCCGAAATCTGATCGGATTACATATGGGAAGTCGAGTCATTACAAAATATTTAAACCTCGTTTGTACTTGAGAATTTTTGATTTTGATCCAAACAAGCTTAAGCAGTGATTTTGGCATCGACGAATCACAACTGTGTGGTATGGATAACAAATTAGGAAGTCGTGGGTACTGGATAAGTATAAAAACTGTAAGAAAAAGTTTAAAACGATACCTCGCTAAATAGTGAAATTACGTATACTGCAATTATATCTCGTAAATTGTCAATAAAATATAAAAATTTAAATTTAGCCAACATTAATCTATATTGAATAATTAAGTCAAATAATGAAATTACCCCAATAATAATGTATACTGACCTCTAAATACGTCACATCCATACTAAATTTGAGTTAAACGTCTTAAATGTAACTAATTAATTTTATTTTAGCATTATAGATCATTTAGAATATTTTCCCACACTGTCGGACATCATTAAACCTATTTAATGATTGTAACTAAAGGGATTATTTCGTTCATAGTTATCGAAATGTAATTGTGAGATTTTATGTTATTAAACGAAATGTGTAATCTTGTATCAATAAATGGAATAAAGTTTTCTAGCGTTTTAGAGTATCTAGAGAAGTGTACCTAGAATTAATACTTTTCGATAACACGCTGGTCAAGTTAAAGATTATTTACCACGCTTGGGCCAAAAAAGATCATTATTTATACTAGACATTATCATTCTGATGTATACTAAATCCCACATGATCAGTTTTTTCTTTAAATTCATTCTGTTTTTCAGGGAGACGGTTTTGTTATACAAATCAGAATGAATTGAATTACTTGTCAATGTTTGCATATACCTCTGGGAACATTTTTGGAATTGAGTATGTCGATGTAAAAATTTAACCTCAAAAAAATAGTACAACATGTCACTTTTAGTTTAATCTTCTTGACGCTAAAAATGATTCTCTGGGTTGAATGATATACCATAGTCCTAACAATCATTCAAGAGTTTCTCCTTGAGTTTTGAATTTGCAAGTAACAAACTCTTAGAACTGCTTTCTTCCTGACAATTAGTTATAAGTATCTTTCTTTGAAAAAATTTGAACCACTTAAAGAAATAGCAATACACTTCCTATAGTCTTATCTGATCCCGGAAACAAAGTGATGAAATACAAATATTTTTATAGGCGTTGTCAATCACATCAATCAACCGATTCCCATTATCCAAACTCCACCCACTTATATTGTTTACAATCATCTTGAGAATCGTCAACAAGGGTTGATAGCCATTAAAACGATGACAGTTTCGAAATTTTCAGATTTAATTTTTTTCAAACGTAAATTTCATTTCAATTCATTTTTTAAAACTGTAATTGTCATTAGTTTTTTTTAGCAAAATTGATTGAATACCGGTTTCAGTAAAAATCATAAATTTAAATCGTCTAAATTTCCAGTTTTGTTGTTTTGCCGTTTGTCTAAAAATTCTTTTTAATTAGCACATGACTAAAATTATTTAATATTTGAATTACAAAATTGGTGAGAATTCCAACAAATGCTTTATTTTTGAATCATATATGAGTATCTTTATAATAATCACGAGCCTATCAAATCAATTATCATATTATTTATCTGGAATATTGAATACAAATTCTAAAATGCCGGGTTATTTATATATATAATGTCGACTGACACTATTTTATAAATGAAGAAAAATTGATCAAATTGTCTGAAAATATTGAAAAGTTTAAAATCCTAAAACAATTTATTATAATTTGGTGGCCACGCAATTATGACCTATAACCGAGACAACAATGGATAATATTCAGTGAAGGAACATATAATTGATATAATTTAATTACCAGACTTATTGTGAGAATTATTGAAAAACTTTTAAACGAGTTTAATAAATCACCAACTCTGTGGCTGGCACAAGTGTTCAGCACCTTTTCAGCACGATATATCGTATGTATAAGCAATACCAGAGTCATTCTTAAGCAACAGTAAATTAGCGACGTTCGACACATTGTTATCAATTGTGTGGTAATAATGACCATGTAATTATGAGTATCTGTGACGTGACACAGTAGGAAATCGAATAATGAATAAATAATAGTTCCAATATTGAAATGATTGGAGTAATAAGTGTGAAAGAGGATTTTCAATTTCAATTTTCCTGATTATAGATGGACATATTATTACCATGTGCACTTTATGAGATTTATCACAATCTATATATACGTACAAGAGATTGTGTCAGCGTTGAGTAAGGCTGCCTTCCCGATTTACATTAGCAACTACGAAGAAAAAAGTTCCTAACTCAAAACATAAATAAAAGTTTGATTAACCCTCATGCACTGAAGTACAATACACAATTGTTCAAGCCATAAAAGCATCACGATACATCAAACGTTGAAACGCATTGCTGATTTACAATATATACCAAGAGTTGTTCCATCTTGCAAATAGTGCAAATGAACTTCTCTATTTACTTAAAAGACAATACTTATTGTTGAATTGTCCAAAATCAAGTTATACTGGCGCCACACCAGGATTACATAAATGATTTAGTACGGATCCGTAATTTCCCCTTTAAAAGCAATAAAGGAAAGTGGTAGGCCGAATTTAATACTATTGTTTAAACTGTATGTCCAAGTTCAGTGCTTGATCAAGTGTGATATAAGGATAAGCATCACTCCCCATATATGATTCTATCAAATATTCCCTTGAAGTTAGAAGTGTAAAAAGTAAAACCTGTAAAACTATTACTAATCGGCAAATCAATCATGGTAGCGTCTTTTTACGAGTTTTATTGCTGATTTTATTGTAGCCGACCAAAAAGGGCAAAATGAAGACTTCGCGCTTTGTACGAATCACGTGCACAAACGTAGGCTAGTTTAAATTATAAAAAAAAACTCCTTCAGGCGATGTTACAATTCTATGTTGCAATTGTAATACTCATCCATGTGGTCTATGACTCATTTTTTTTTATGGATATATTTATGACCTGTTTCATTTTTAATTGTCAATTTATAGTCATGACTAATATAATAATAAACTACTAGGTACAAAGTTACTTATTTTATATCAAAACTAAATCGCAGTTAAATTTCGCCTCGATTTTTAATCCTATAAGTTGCTTTCACTTTACCTTCTAAATTTAAATGAATGTTAGGTACATGTGCCTAATTCGCCATAATTCAAGGAAATTAGACGACCACGAGACCGGTCGTACCTGTTGCAAAACGCGGCAATCGAAGATGATTTTCGCCGCAAAAATAATGATCTATGATTGGTAGATAAACTTGGCGCAATACTAAAACAGACGAAATAATTTACAATTTTAAATTACTAGGCTGTGTTCAGGAAGTAAAGAATAAAAAAACATAGGATTAATAACAAAGGAATTTTCCAAAACAATTCAAGACAAAGCATGAGAATTACGTTAATTATTATTGAGGTCTTGTTTCCGACGGTAATAATGGTTCACTATACGCTTAATTAAAATGTTATTATGATGTTCATAACACCAAAGTCAAATTTCAAGTAACGTGAAAACATGAACGTGTAGGTTTGACATTAGCTCAGAAATATAACCGATCCGAAATACAATATACTCCGTGTTTTAATTCACCTAGTATAAAATAATTCAAATTTACTCACGATGGAATTTGTACTCTGTCCCAGTATACAACATGACGAGCTGCAGAAGATAGTTGTACTAAAGCAAGCAATATCAACATAACTTTGTAGGCTTCCATGTTCATGACTCTTCTATATCAATAATTTCTTATTCCCAACTAAATTTGATAAACTTTTATGCAAGCTAAACAAGTACAGCAAACACTAATCGAACGTATATTGTCGCTAAGTGAAGCTAAATATAAAATAATAATGTATTCAACTCATATCTTGTATTGCGATGATAATCCACTATCAGACTATTGATAACGATATTCTTGATAATACGAATTTATAGATATTAATTCTTTACAATACTGCAATATGATCAAGTGCAATCATACTTTTTGGTATATATATTTAATATTTTCTTCCTTTTTTGAAACACTCATCTGTGTTTAGGTTAGCTATACTACAATATAATACCACATAAAAACAATATGTGCAAACCTATATACTTCACTAATTCTGTAATTGTAATACCTACTTGTCTGTTATTTAAATCTACTATTGATATTTTGAAGTGCAATATCATATTTATCTCGCCTCTCTTCACTTCTCATTAATTATAGTAGTATCGGCGGTACGCGTATACATGTACTCGATACTGGTCATACAATTAGCTAATTCGCTAAAATTCGATGACCTGTAAGTGTTTTGATAATAAGTACTGACCAACAATCATGTTTCTGTCATCTTTCTGCCCTGTGTGTAAAATTCAAAATAACACGCGACAAAAAGGTGTAGAATTTTTCTTAAACTTATTATTCTATAAATTAAATAATATGGTACCATAATAATAATAATAATAACCAAAACTGTCTAAAAGGTACAAGTATATGTAAATTCCATGCCTAACGAACGTGGTCTCGCCCACTGAGTATAACTAGTACATACAGCGTTTCTTTCGTTAATGCGAACTCGGAAAATATAATCTCCCTTTTTCGCTGAAGATTGGCGGTTTGCAGAGATTATCTCCGTAGCCCCCTAGCGGCGTGTAAAAGGCTTTAAAATCCAACAATAGAAGCGTTCTTCTCATATCTCATCAAGCATGAAACGTAGTTCATTTGTATATAAAAAACGTTTTAAATGGCAAGCCATGTGTAGAACGTGTAATCGTTATATAGATTATACAAAAACATATAAAGGATGTGTTTGCCGAGGGGAGGTGATAATTTGTTAAAGAAAGCACCTGCTTATTATATTAAATAGGCAACGATTTGCCAGATTAAGACTATGTACCTGGGACATAAAAACATGGTGAATTTGCCACGCGCTTCTTATTGTGTCTTATTCAGTTCCAACTCCGATTCAGAGACATTATAACGCGACTGCAACTTTGGAAATACGATTTGAAAAGGGATTCGCCATCCATATATGATATATCCCTCGCTGATCTTTATCCACTTTTCCTTTGATAATCTATTTTAAGAAAGTAACTTTGACATGAATGTTTTTTAGATCATTATATGCGATCGAAGCAAAAAAATAAGCTGAGGAGGAAGCAAAATGAAATATTGGAATTAAGAAAGTAGAGGAAAGATTTAAATAGAACAAAGTTACATAGAACTGTTTAAAAAGGGTTTATAATTGTACAGATGACTTTCAAATCTTGGTGCTTTATAGAAATATATACCCGGGGATATGGTAAGAAGAACAAGTAAAACCTCTGAGTACTTTACAGCGGTTTGGACTAATTAGAACTGGGATTAAATTATCAACTACAAATTTATCTAATTAATTATGATGAAACTGTGAATGACCTATGTACTACCACAAGGTGATTGACTGTGATAAAGATACATGGGTGAATCACTCTCTACGGCGGTGACCAAATGTAGGGGCTGGACTTACTCTCCGAGTCCTCATCTTTGTACGAACATTCTGGACGCCTCTATAGAGGTCATAATAACACACAATATTTGTGTTGCCAATATTCATATATAATCAGGTATACCATCGAATTCCAAACTATAACCACATCAAAGCAATATAGCAGATTGAATAGATCTCTGAACAGCTTTGCCATAACGATGCGAAACAATTTTTGCTAATTTGGGAAGATAACTGCTGGAAACAAAACATGGCGTTGATTGCTACTTTATATTGATGATCTTGCGGTGTTTTGTGAGCAACTGTTTTTTCGCATTTTTGTGTCAATTCAGTTTCAGCTTTCGCTTGACAAATTTGTCCGAAGAGTCTCGACTTAGGTCTGCTGGCAGATATTATGTTCTCCCGTTATGTACTGACATATTTGCTGGCGTTTTACGATTCTACAAACCCATATAGAGAACATCTGGAGCTAATTTCTCAAAATTAAGATCATTTGCTCGATTTTTCAACGTCACCATTCCCCATTGTGCGGTACGATGCAGTGGGGTTTATAACATGATATATAAATCAGCCAAAAATATGCATATACATCCAACTGATATACTTATAGAGCCAACAAAATATGTATCTAATACACAGCCAATGTCATAAACATATACTGCGAGAGTCCCATTCAATATAATAAGCAGCCATTCAAGTAATGTACATACACAGTCAGTGTCCTATGCATATACAGTCATTTCGATACAATAAGCCGTCTCAAAGTAATATGCATACGCATAATATGCATACGCATAATATGCATATATAGTCAATCAATTCGACCTTCTGTCATCATGGACCAGGGGTCATCTCTTGGTCTGGATTTCAAACCTGTATTTTTAGTTTCGATTTTAAGCAGTGTCTTATGTATATTTTAGATTTTACAATGGGCTACATATTTGAAAACTACGGAGATGTGATTTCTCAAAACTATAAAATGTGACATGACACAATTTGGTTTTCCTGCAACGATATTTATACTGCATTGGGTTGTCAATATTATGCTCGTGGTCGTGGCATTGACTCTTGTTTGTATATCAATTTAATGTTTGTATATGTATTTTCAGTTTTCTATATATGCATATGATATTGGTTTTTGTATGTGCATCAATTTAATGGCTATATATGCATGTATATTGAGTTGGCTCTATATGCACATGACAATGACTTTTGTAAATAAATTACTTGAATTGCTGTATATTTATATACTAGCGGTTCCCGATTGAATGCCCATATGAGGTTTCTCGTATAACAGCTTCAAGAAGGTGTTTTTCATCGCAAATAATTAATAGCTAATGATATTATTTAGTTATCGCTGGAATGGGCTTGAAGTATTTGGAATTGGAGTTGGAGTATTCAGTTGTATTAAAGACGAATAAAGTACAGTGGAAAGTCCAGGGATGGCCAATTCGAATAAAGTATTCGAATGTATTCGAATATCTCATAATTCGAATATCGGAATTAGCGTTCATAAGAATATCGGATATTTGTGTGACGTCACACTTTTTGGACGCCGCTTTCAAGGCGTTTCCGTTGAATGAAAACATTCTCGATAGAAACTTGCGCGTGATTGTTTTCATCACTCATAGGCGTAACGTGTTATTTAGGCCGTAAACGCCTTTACGTTTGTGTTATTTACTCTAAAACGAAAATTTTCCACAAATTTGTTCCACGATAACGATAACATTTATTTTATTTTTGTACGCGCACGGAATTGTGAATTTGGTAAATACGTTCATCGGCGGCGAGTTTTTAAAGACAACGCAACTTTTTGATTGAAAAGCGGCAATTTAAAATACTGAAAATAAAACTGTAAACAATATAAGTTTTATTGAGGCCCGCGAAAATTTAAAAAACGCTTTTCCAGGCAGTGAAAATCGCAAAATTGCGTGTGCCTCTGGCACACATTATGTTTGGTCGGCAAAACATATAGTCACAAATTGAGGGCGGGATTTGCCTGATTATCCATTAAGTTAAATTGCCGAATATTATTGTGTTAACATTATACAAGGTTTGAAACGCGACTTTTTCCCGGGTTGTGAGGATGTATATAATATAATTAATCTAAAGTATATTCAATCAATTTTATTGTGATCGAATAAATTTTACCCCGAGATTTTACATCAGATTTATGGATTTGTCGAACGGTTTTATCTAAAAATCATCACAGAGTGGCAGCATTTCGATTGATCGGAGTCACTGTTAACAAGTACATCTAAATATTTGCCGAATTCGCAAAATACGGATCAAAACATAATTTAATCGGGTAGTTTACCACACGTTTTTATATTTATGACGGCGGATTGCAAGGGTATATAAGTGGTAAGGATTTTATTTTGTCGACGCAACCACAGGTTAAATTGAAGACAATTAAATTAATAATAAAGCAAGACATTTCAAATATGCCCGTATCGGTCACGAATTCATCACTTTGCACAACAGAAAAATATATATTCGTTGTTATATTATTTGTTGTAAAAGTCGACTCTTTTAACAGGTGGCATAATCGCGGCGATGAATATGTATTTTCAATTTACTGCTAAACTTGTATGAAATGAATTATACTCTACACTTAACAGGATTTTTATGTCATTATTTGATATTTTTTTAACGGCGATAACGAGTTGTCAAGATTGCAAAAATACGTATCAAAATTAAATACATCAGGCAGTTTATCTCATACTTTTAGGTCACAGATCGCCGTGGACCGAATAGTAATGTTTTTTTTCGACGTAAGAAGAAGCAACCGCGAGTTACGTTGTACACATTAAATTAATATACTAAGATATTTTGGAATCTCGTCGTTGCCATGGACTGAATATTTTACGTAACAGGATGATCATTATACGCTGAAATAACGACTCTTTTAACGAGCGCGGAATCGCGATGGCTGTTACAGGCGGCAATGAGAATTTCCGATTTCGAAAATCCCGGCTGCGCGCCTGGCAGTGGTGGTCATCTATCCTTTACTAACTCATTTATAATTTCAGACACAACAATATGCTATACATAATAACAATATGGTTCACATAAATTAATATATAAATATACTGGAAGGTAGTAGAATACTCTAGGCTTAAATATTAGAATTTGTAAAGGCATAATGGATTTTCGATTGCTGTTGCTTGCTTCAGTTGCCTGTATTGCCAATAAATTTTATTACTCTCAGAAAATATACACAATTATCTGAATACAATTAGTATTTTTGGCAATAGACTTGACTACAACTCCTTGGCTATCTTTTCATATGGTCATTTGTACAAAGTGAATAATTTTAATAAACTGACTGTGTCACAAGTTGCCATTATTTTTTATTGATAGTTATAAACTATCAATTAGTTTGTGTACATATACTGTTGGTTTGTGGCTTTATTCTGATATTTCTATTGAAGCTTATTTCCTAATTTACTGGGTTTTAATGAACTAAAACAAAAATGTGTTATTTTCGATTTTAGAATGTATTCGGAATTCCAGATTCGAAAACATTATTTTAGAATGTATTCGGAATAGTTTAGTATTCGGAAATGGCCATCCCTGGTGGAAACTCTACCTAACAAAGGCTCTGGATACGAAAAATCCAACTTACGAAAATTTCTTGGTAAAAATATTGCTTCGACTAGCGTAAGATTTTCTACATACGAAAGGCCGAAAACCGAAAATAAAAGACGCGTGTTTTGATAATTTTAATGCAGTGCTTGAAGCAGGGATGTCCAATTCGAATATCACGACTTTCGAATATTGTTTTTCGTGTTTATAATAATAACGAATATGGCGCACAAATCTTAGCGCCGCCGTCAACGTTTCAATTTAAAACATTTTACAATTATTTCATTTTTTATTGTAATCGAAGACAATCGTATGTGGCACGGCAGTAAATTACAGTCGACATGAAAGGATTTGAATTAGCGCTGACTTGAAGTGCTTATTACACGTCGAGGATGTTTTTGCTTGAAAATATTTTACAATTATTATCGTATATTTCAACTTTGTCGAGATAGTTTGTGCGGCCTTGGCAATAAATCTAAAAGCAAATTATGATGTAATTAATCGTCGAACAAAAGGGCAATTTCGTCATTTCTTGCAATCTTTCTTAGAGCGTATAAAATATCTCTCAAATATTATTTAGTATCTATCATGGCGTCATTGATGACAATACGGTTGAGTTGAAGTTGGCTGTATTAATTTATAATCAGAAATAGAATCATAATAATCGACATGAAATATTCAAATCAGCGCCGACTCGCAAAATAAAAGAAGATTTCCGGTATTAATTCTCTTTTATTGGCAGATGGGAATTTGGGAATCAGGTTCACTCGTTTGATACTGACGATGACCGCGTAATTAAATTTGCGTTTTTCTGAATCAACGAATGGCGTCGTAACCAATATAAAAATTCCGTGGTACCTGCCCTGCCACACGCCAATCAACTATCTGCCATCCCAATGGCCCGTTCGTTTCCCGCGGGTACGTAGGCACTCAGTTTCAGAGGCGCAGTTCTTACCACTTCATGGCTGCTCCTGCCACGAACCAACCGCGGCGTCTCTTGCCATGGTTTTATTGCGCTATTACCGGTATATTTACAAATTCATGTACAATATTTTAGTTTATTATGCGGAATTATATCTACTTAAATCTAAACCCAACCCCAAATACATTAAAACTGTATTGATAAGAAAAGCGTTCCAACCCAATATTTATCCCCATCAGGTGCAGCCCTGCTATTACAGCCGACATGCCGTGGTTACGGCAGCAAAATTGGTGGTATTCGATTTGCTGCCGTAACCACGGCAGCTCGCTACTGGTTTGTGGCAGCTAAAAATTCAGTCGCCGTGGGTTTGGTCATAGCGGCCATGGCATGGAAATCCCGCCATGGTTTTGCAGCAGCTCTAGACGCCACAAAATACTTAAAACTGCACTTGCAGTTTAAGTTGAGAAGACGATAATACGCGTAACAGTTAAAACTAAAAAATAAATAAATGAAACTGCCAAATAAAAAGATTGAATTATAATTTTGAATTTCATGTACGAGTGCTCATTTTCGTACATGACGTTCTTTCTTAGATTTCAACTTTTAACGCCTCCTCTAATCTCCTCCGACCGCAATCCTCCTACTCTCCACAGTCTTTGCTTAGCCCAGTCAAATATTATCTCCGAGTTTCGTGGGGGCTTGGAACTGATTAATGCATTTTCAGGTAAAAATCGAAAAAAATTATGGAAACCTTTTCGCAAGTAGAAAATGTTACGGTAGCCAAAGTCTAACTTAGTTCAATAGCCCCGCAAATAGTCTATGACTGCAATGCATTTATACGCGCTCCCAAAACCTGTCTTGCTGTCTATGATACCGGTACACTGGAAATATGCAGCTCTGATATTGTTGTTTGAAATGATATTTTAATCCAAGTAAATCCACAGTTAAACAGAATATCCAGTTATTAAATGTAATCCAATAAAGCAACTATACAGGAATTGATTGCGGTAAATGACAATTGTGTCTATCCAACCAATAGTGCTACTATAAACAGATAAAGTAGATGAGCAAACTTACTATGTGCGCTCCCAGTTTCAGGTTCTTGCCGAAGAGGCCTTACTGTAACTAAGAATACACATCAGTGAACCACTGCCCACTAGCGGTAATACACAGGAGCTACCTTTGAAAGGGGGTACACACAACACAAAAACTAACTATTGGCCCCAGTAACAGAAAATTCTTTCAGGTACACATGGTAAGAAGAAAGAACAGAAAAATATCGAACAAAAACTACAAATTTTTCGTATTCAGAGACTTTCGTAGGTAGAGTTTCTACGTTCGGCCCGCGGCTTAATCCAGTTACGTGTATTTGGCCCGCCTGTAAAAAAGGTTGAACACCCCTGTACTAGATAGTTTTCTACAATAAAAGATAAACAAAAATATAATAATTCAACAATGGTCATGCGATGGACCCACTGGTGTTGAACCCCTGATTTATCACCTGCAAGGCCAAAAAAGGGTCTATAGATTGAACTATTCTGTAACTTAGCTAAAACCCAATAATATTCTTCAAAAGATTTAGTCAACCGGCCAACAAGTAGCTTATTTATACATTGTTTATAAACATTAACTGTGAATCTTAGTAGTGAATTTTTTTGTTCTTTGCGCAATTAAAATACCGAGATAGAGATCAGAGAACGCCGACATATCGATCCTCCGCAAAATAAATGAATTAATTAATTAACTTGCTAATTATAAAAAAAATTAAAAAATAAGAAATTGAATATTTAATTAATAACTCGTTAATTATACGACATAATTCATCCAAAATCAATAGGCTTCTGGTCCGAGATATGATGAATGCAGTGAAAGTGTCTAACAGACAGACAGACAAATACCTATCAACATACTTACCGATCAAGATCGATAAGTAATAGCTATTGTTCATTTTTAATACATCCACAGCACCATAAGTTCTTTTTGTAAATTTAACCTGTGAAACACTTGTAAGTTCGAAAATTGGCATGTGAACCACCCTAAGTGGGAGGAGAGCTGCAATCCCCTCGCACATAACTATTCCCGCATGGGATTGGAACCTGTGAAACTCCCAGGGGGATCAGAGATGCGGTGGCGAGCGTATTCTTAGATGGAGAATTCAATTGAAGTCTGGTTATTTTTTTGCATTAGCACTGGCGTTTAACTTTAGTTATCTTTAATTCTTTTCGTATATATTCAAAACTATGAAAGTCATTTTATAATAGGAAATTCAAAAAGTGGGGCTAATAATCCAAAATAAATAATTAGGTGCAAATCCAATACTCGAAAGGTCCGGATTCGGACCGCGGTCCGCCAGTTGAGTAGCCCTGGTCTATACTATACGTACAGCCAGCGGAACAATACGCAATAACCATTTTCAACAGCCAAACAAAACGGAAACGTATAATCCGACTTGCAACTGACAGGAGCCAAATGGACGTTTTTGTTTTATTGCCGTCAAGTAAACAAGGTCACGTGACCCGTGCAAGTCTTCTATAGTCCAGTGGTTCCCAAACTTTTTTGACCATCGCCCCCCTAAACTAGTTTGTGCAACTTCATCGCCCCCCTGTACTACAAAAAAATATAAAGTCAGAAACGAATATATTACAGACCAAATAAGAAGACAAATCATAGTTTATAGTGTTATTTAATGAGATAGATGAGCTTGGTGTTCTTCAGCGAGTTTTTTATTATATCTAAAATTACCCCGCTTACTGATGGAAAGGTGATTTCTTTGATTTAATAGCAATAGTAGCACGGCTGAAAACCCCTTTTTCACCATATAATAGGTCGGAAATGAAAGAATCCAGGGTTCTACCTCCTCAAAAACCGGCGTGTACTCTTGCCTCATAGCATTTCACTTCCTAAATTCACCCCATTTCACATTAAAATATTAAAAACAAAGTCAATTTTCCCAAACTTATAATAATGATTTTCGTACATCTCATTCATTCGTACAGCCTGATGACCTGCACCAAAATATTTCGGAAAAATTCATCCCCGATTCCGCATCCTATCACGGCCTTCAGTCCGATCACCAGTCCATAATTAATAACAGCTATTTGTTTTTGGATTCATTGACTCGGATGTGGAAGAAGCCGTGACTGACTATCGGCTACGGCCCAGGGGTCGGCAAATTTAATGTCGCTCGCAGGACAAAATTCAGGGTTGCTAATTCAGGGTTGGTCTTTTGCGGGTCGCATATATTTTTTGAAAGTTGAAAACGGAACAGCGCGCGAAAACTGCGACAATTCGTGAACTCAACTCAGTCGTCTTATTAGAAAAATATTACAACGATATTTAATGTGACACTGTCTCGTTGTTGCATCACGCTGGATAGCTTTACGACGCCAAGATTGAAACATTTTCCAAATGGGCATCACCAAACCCACTTTTTTGCTTGTTCTTTGTAATGTTCATTTTCGAAAATAATGGTTTGCACAAATAAGTACTTCCAAACATCGAAGTGAATATTTTCGCATGATTTGTGAAATTTTGATAAATATTTTCTTTCTAAGAAGATACATTCTTACAAAAATTAAGCAGTGATGAATCTCTCGAATAGAATACGAATTTTATTTTCTTATTGCTTTGCAATATATTCGAATATTTACTGCGCTATTGAACCCCTGCACTCAGCATCAACTTTTCTGCGTGTTTCCATTTGTCTAATTATAATTAAATTGTAGGCTCGTCAAACGAGTGGCTGTTCCCTAAATTGTTAGGATATAGTATAATTTAATCTAAACGTGTCTCACGATAAATTCTGTTACGTAAAAAATGTAATTTACTTTTCGAGCGTAGATTATAAATAAAAAAATTTCATCGTCAAAACCGCCGTTTGGATATTTCCCCGGGCATAGACTTCCTTGTTTACTTCGTGACATTGGCCAATCAGCAAGATGCAAAAAACGTAACAATGCCCCCTTTCGCATCCGCTCAGGCACTCTCACTCAGACAAATTTTCAGGCGTGGTCGTAAACACTACCTCATTTTCGCGTTTTTGAATTATATTCGTTAGTTTTTAGTTGTTTTTCGGAAATTTAAATATAAATCAAATAAGTCAATGATTACTTTGTCTTTCTATGAGTTTCAGTTTAAATACAGCAATCAAAAATTAGTGTAGAAATAGCTGTGATAGACTAGGCTAAAACTTTTTATCGGTACTTATAAAAAACAGATTGTTAAATGGTGTGTATTAGAATGATAGTTTGAAACAAATACCCCATTTTACAGGCAACAACTCGCGAAACCACTCTTAAAATAATCACCGAAAATTTTAAAATGGTGAAGAATTTTCCGCAGTCAAAGGTCGGGGAAAGGTCCATTCAGTGAATCGTCCCGGGCCAGATTATTTTACTCCGGCCGCATTTTGCCGACCACAGGGATACGCAAACTACCTTACTTTACTGCGAAGACGAGACCAGAAATTCATTCGCGTGTGAATATCGCCCACATGATTCAAGCCTGCCAATGCACACAGAGTACAGAATTAAGTGCGCCGAACATAAAACAGGTTTCGCGAAATCGCCCCCTTAGACTTTTTCGCCCCCCTCTGTATCGTTTTCGCCCACTGGGGGGCGATATCGCCCACTTTGGGAATCACTGCATATACTATCATTGGGGATTTCCCTAAAGTGAAACTACAAATGGAAAACTCCAGACATGTTGCAATCGACTCTCGCTGGACAAGTCTAATCTTGCCTTGCTCTCAATCAATCAATCAATTTTATTCGGTCA
Organism: Styela clava; assembly: GCF_964204865.1. Lineage (NCBI taxonomy): Eukaryota > Metazoa > Chordata > Ascidiacea > Stolidobranchia > Styelidae > Styela > Styela clava. Next base: position 14,591,710 of record NC_135262.1, on the reverse strand, counting down.
CTCTGATACAAACAAAACACAAAACAACAACAAAGGGACAAACAAAATACAGAGGACCTGGAGGACGGGCATAACTTAATAAAAAAGTTAAATACGTACAAGTACGTGCCCGTCCCCCAAAAACAGGCAAAACACAATAAAACAAAAACACGATGTGACATCGGGCAATATCTTATAAATTCAAATTAAAATGTGAGACGTGTATGTGCTTTTCCTATACAGATATATGGATTAAAGAACACTCGCTGACAAAAAATTATGATGTTGTGGGCCTACTTCAATTATATTGCAAAAATAATACAGTGACAATTTTTTTTTACTAAAAAACAAGCTTGGTAAATGGATTGAATGTTCCATAGCAGTCTATGCACAAATCATCAATTGGGATATTGGGTTCTTTTGTCGTTTTCGGTTAGTTCACTTTAAAATCATTGTATCCGTTCCAATGCTTCCAACATTAATATCGAATTTCCTCGAACGACCACCATTCAGCCATTCCAACAGGTGCAGTGATCCCATCTTTTCTATGCTCTGTTCCATCATACACGACTAGATTCATAGAAGGATCGTCCAAACTTTAAATCCAATCTTTTATCCATAAACTTCTCTTATTTTAGTGGATGGGCTTTGCTCATGTTGATATTGCGCGATACAGATTACAGATACCGAAACATACAACGCGTAGCATTCACTAGTCTTTTCAAGCTGACACGTCCGCACCCGACGACGGTCGGAACAGAATTGTCTCATGTGACTCGCTGCCGTGCTTCGACGGTAGTTGTTGCGTATTTATTCCAAGGATTGCTTTTTGTGTGTACATTAGTTATGTAGATCAGGGCTACTCAACTATTTTTATCGAAGGTCCGAAAACAAAACTTCAAAATTATTTGGGTCCGGTCTTTCCAGAAATGATATTTCGGCATCCTCAAACGAGCACTTCCTCGACCGACTAATGATTAGTAGCAAATTAAAATTGTTTATTATGGTGTTATAATTCTTTTCGTATATATTCAAAACTATGAAAGTCATTTTATAATAGGAAATTCAAAAAGTGGGGCTAATGATCCAAAATAAATAATTAGGTGCAAATCCAATACTCGAAAGGTCCGGATTCGGACCGCGGTCCGCCAGTTGAGTAGCCCTGATGTAGATTATAAGCGACTTAGTACTTATGATGAGGCTCTACAAGAAGCCTATAACGTGTTGGGAGGTGACACTTCGCGCTATTAACTTTCTTTGATGTATAACCTGCCTGGTTTCTCGATGTTAACAACTCCACAACTTGAATATGATTGAAATCTATTGCAGTCACGTAAAATACGAAATTGTGTGGTGATAAAACAAATGATTCCACTATTGTAGAAGTTCGAATAAATTGATATAGCAATGTTGAGGTCCAATAATCAATTGATTACAACAATATTGAGGTCAAATGATCATTGTAGAATACGAATGATCAATTGTTGACGTGTTGAGGTCGAATGATCAACTATTGAGGTGTTGAGGGTTGCTAAAGTTTACGACCAACCCAACAGGCAGGTTAACTACATACTTAACTCTAGAATATGCAAACAGTAGCAACATAAAAATACAAGATATGCAAAATGAATCAAACCCTATTATTAAACTGAGAAACAAACAAACAAATCCGCTCATTGCGGCGAATAAATTAGCACTACTCAAACGGCAAACCCCTAACAAGAAATAAATTGTAAACAGCCGACTGGAAATGATTCGAAATAATAAACAAACAAAAACGAGAGAAAAAGAAAAGGCCGATAACAGACTTTGTTTACGCTGACATGCTCGTTCCTGCCCACGAACAGATGGTGAAATCGCCTTGAAGGGAGTAATTTCCTGAACGGTCATTCGACAAAGTGCAATGACCGATCTATCTCGAGATAACCCCAGGTCAAATATATATGAAATAAAACAAAGAAACTTTGTCTGTAACAAGTTACGATTAAGGTCCGATTGTAAGAATAATTAATTACCCGTTTCTTAGGCTTATTTATTGGAGCATATAACTGCTGTAACTTTTATTGTAGAATTTTAAGTAAGCTAGAAATAAACTATAATTTGCTTGATTCCTGAACTGAAATTAAAAAATTTATTTCTATATATTCTGAAGTTAAATTTGTTATTGCCTGGCTCAAAAAGTTTCGGTAAGATTCTAACTTTTGTTTTACATTACTGGTTATGGTAATATTTTCCTCATAGTGCTGCGTTGGTCTGATAATAATTTGTGATCAACATTACTTGTTAGTGTCTGCATAATATTCACTTTAATTGATAATTTAAGATTGCAAGTGCTTCAATGCATTATTGTTTCACATGATCTGTATTTGAATATCTTTATTTAAATTCAGAAAACCGCAACATTTGGATCATTACGCTACATTCGCATCACTGCCTTTGCTACACCTCTTTAACCTCATTCAACATTGTGAACTGTTTTACTGAATTTATTTCAATATATCAAATTTCATTGAACAACATCTTTTGATATTTGTGGCATTGGAGGACACACTGAGAGTTGCGCGTTTTCGAATAGTTTTCCAAGAATCAAAGAACAGCCAGATATTTCAGTCACCCCCTTATGCGACACCTGTATTTGTCAGGATACATAGAAAAGGTGTTACAACACTTGCAAATAATCATTCATATGCAACATGACGGCCTTTGAATGTATATTGATTAATTTTCTAAATTGGTCTCTCGTTCAGATATAGCCATACCAAGTTTTTACCAGATCAGATACGGGAAGTCATACATAATGATTGCCAATACTTCATGATTAGACATAGTTCGTACATACAATCAACAACGTTTGTTTTAGCGCTATCAAATATTTTTAAGGCAAATGATTCTGGAATAATTTTAACATCTCATGCTATATAATAAACAAACAATTCAGAAACGTGCAATTGATTATCCAGGGTCACGTTGTAACCTTGTGCCACTGCCACTGTCAAAAAATAACCGTCCGTCAAATATTTAATCATGACGAAGCATACACTGAGGTTCGATCTATCTGATCAGCAAATCAATAGATACATATACAACATGGGCTGTAGAATGCGCTATTCCATCAGTGATCATGTGAGCCACCCGGCAGATAATCCAACAATTGTCGCGCATATATTTGGCATTACCCGGCCTGCGAATCCGCATTTCCTAACAATTTGCCAACCTTCGAGTTATGTTAATAGTTTTAAAAGTTGTAACTGGACAAGATATAATTTTCATGATTTTGAGCATTCTACCAGTATTATGGTTCCATATGCCATCTCTATACTAGGAATACCCAAATAAGTTCATTTCACCTTGACCAAATTTTGTTCCAATGGAAATAATATCTCTAGTACTACAACATTTATATTATAGTGTATTACGATTACCTTGCATATATGGCACGAAACAATATATTCACGCATCGCCCCTTGCAACGATGGCTCCTAGTATGAATTCTTATGAACTACGATCTTACTGATTTTGTTCTATGTGTTTCGGTGATAGTGATATCACAATTGTACGAAAATTCCCTTACGCCAAGGTGACGCAATAAACGACATTTTGTATGTCCAGCAAGGTCAATCTATAAATGTTGTCGAACACTAGCTCTTGTTTAGCAATAGTATGAGTATATATTTACGATTGTACCGGTACTTGAAAAAAATTGTAGAACAATTATTGTATATCATATTGCGATCAAGTCAGCTCATTACTAGTTAGTTTGTAAACGAATATATGCTAGCTAACTAACTCATCGAGTTGTACCAATAGGCTAGTCCCATTCATACAGGAAGTTCCAAGTTCGAGTTATGCTCTGACACAAAGAAGCGCTCAGAAAATATTGAACCCATTGGCTTTAGCAGACCCTTGATACAGAGAATTGGATATTGTCCAATATTCAATATAGTATGTCAACAGCAAAGCAAACACTAAGCGATCAAACTTTTCTAGTCTATGCTAGGGCAATGGACGAAAGCAAATGTCACAGAACGCCCATTTTAGTCTGACTCGCTGAGCACAGAATAATAACCAACCTAATTTGTATTTTTGTAATGATTTTAGTCATGCCTTTATCTGAGACAATAATGTTATTATCGACGGTAATTGCCATCATCTCTGGAATTCCATCCGGCCGCAGTAAAGAATACATCAATGTTGGTACGTAACGTTATATCTTTGTACGGCCAATTTAAATCAAGAATTCGACTCATGCAATCACCATCCCTGTATTCAGGTGTCCAGGGATTTTGTCAGGTTTACAACGTAATCAGCTTTTCGATTTATGTTTTTATAATTTATATACCCCCCCTAATAGAATAAAAGCTTATTTGCAAACGTATTTGTGCGCTTGGGGGCAACAGTTAATTTCACTTGTTTTAGTTAAAGTTAATCATTGGAGAGCATGCCTGGCTTATATAATTGCGTCTAATCTGACCCTGAAAATGAAAGTAAAACTTCATTGCGAAATAGACCTTATTCATTAAAAACCCATCCTACGCGCAAAAAGAAAAGTGATGTAAAAAAAAAATATTTAACATGAGCTCTTATGGGGAATGTGATCACCAGAGCAGAAATTTGAATTTTATGTAATTTTCTAGATATCTTTCATTGTATACGTGAGCAGTTTTGAGGAAAGAATATTTTCTACATCTTTTTTGATATTTTTATTATGATAAACATGGTCAAGATTTTTGATAATCGTTCATTGAAATTTTAATGAGCGCGGTGTTTCCGATGACGTCATTCTCACTAGACCATGAGATTCTGCCAACGCGCCGTGCTCTGTGGGTTATGCGCTCCAACTGCTTGTGATAACAGAATACTGGTATACCGGTACCGGGACCACAACTGGCGTTCAACGAAAGACCTATTTTGGTTTTAATTGGATGTTATATATTTCATGAATTCCATAATCCAATGGCCTAACTCGGTTCATATGTTGACACCATGTACCTATCCCAAATTGGTGATGTTCAGGGCTGGATTTAGACCATGAGAGGCCCCTTCATATTTTTGAGCTCAGAATTTCCCTCTAAACAACACCACATTTAATTGCTTAAAATTTAAAAATATGAAAGCATTTAACTTTTTATTCTCCCCATTCATGGGTGTAAATTTTTAATTAAAAGAATAAAAATTTACTTGAGGAAGTTTTACTTTCAATTTCTTTGATCAAACAACCGCTACAGCCATACTTTAACATAGAAACTTCCAGCAGAATGCGCATAATAATAATTTCCCTTATTATGATGCAAACGACGCAATAATGACTGTTTACAATGTGGTTGAAACCAGTTAGGTACAGAATTTTCTACTCTGAAAAGCTTGATATATATATATAGGCTACTTTTTGTAGGGTTCAAACTTGTCAAGTTTTCAAAAGAATTACAAACTTCGAAACCGAATTTCGAGGCTCTAGGTTTCATCCTGCCTAGCCTATTGGTAAATCCAGCCCTGGTGATGGTCCCTACAGCAAATTTCTGGCCCTAATCACTCAGCAGAGTGAAATAAATGGTTTTCAGCATTTATTTGCAAAGATAGATATTTTATTCAAACATATAGTTCAATTTAAAGCCTGTATATTGATATTATAAATATATGTCCCATTATTTCTGCATTGTGAGAAGGCTTTCCACACTATCAAGTCTAGACTATGAGGTTTTAGCGTCTTCCAATGTCCCAGATGGAAACTTCAGTCTTCATTTCGCATATTCTTTTCATAAATGCCATTAGCATTTGAAGCTTGACTGATTCCAATGTACCTTTCCCATTGTTGTTTAATGTAATCCTAATTGTTTAATGTATCCTAAATGTGACTTCAAATTTTTTTCTCACTTCAATCATCACATGTTTGAATACCCGAGCTGACTGCTACTGATTTGTTATTTGTTTACAATTTTTTTTATAAATTAACTGTCGTACTTGCTAAGTATCCACTAAGTGAAAATCTGCAAAAAAAAGCAGTGGTTTAATAATGGACTACATTTTTAACCGAATCTAAAAATATTCTGTAACTTAGTCAACTCTTCCTCCAAGGAGTTTTTGTTAAATTGTTCAAACATCTTAATTAACTGTTAATCTTGATAGCAAACATGTGGGGCAGGGGGGAGCTGACAGTGATGGTCGTATCGCTCCCCCAGTCTATACTGAATAACTGTGTGTTTTGTATATAATTTTTATTGATTCAATGCTTGTATTCTGGTTGACAAAATAAATCTCCCTCTCGTATTCAGTCATGTTTTTTAACCTAGTTAGGAGACCGGTATTGTACCATTGTAGGTTGGAGATATTCATCTTTTTTGTATACCGGTATCGTAAAACTTATCCTGCCTATTGGCAGGATGGCCAACATTTTTGTTCGTAGGCCTATTTCAGTAGCCTATTTGGACTAAATAATTTAGTTTTCACCTCTTGCAGCCTTGGTACGGTACCGGTAGTTTAAATAACACGTCAGCATGCCTTCAGTAAATGATTGCTAGCTGTACAGGTATAAATGCGTAAAACCAGTAAACAAACGTGATAGAAATGGTATGGGTTATAGATTGTCAATGTTGAATGCTTCCAGTACCGGACCCAAAGCGACATTAGCGCCGCATTTGCAGCACATATCCCACAGAGCACGGCGCGTTGGCAGAATTTCATAGTCTAGTGAGAATGACATCATCGGAAACACCGCTCTCATTGAAATTTTAATGAACGATTATCAAAAATCTTGACCATGTTTATCATGATAAAAATATTAAAGAAGATGTAAAAAATATTCTATCCTCATAACTGCTCACGTATACAATGAAAGATATCTAGAAAATTACCAAAAATGCAAATTTCTGCTCTGGTGATCACATTCCCCATAAGAGCTAATGTTAAAAAAAAATTTTACATCACTTTTCTTTTTGCGCGTAGGATGGGTTTTTAATGAATAAGGTCTCGAAGGCACTATCAAACGGCATGGCGTTCCTGCGTCATGCCCTTGATGGTGACCGTACATTTGAACCCATGCGTATACCCACGGGTTCAATCTATATGCGGGTGCTAAAACCCATGGGCTAGGGTTAGTATGGGTTTAACTATCCGTGAAACAAAAAAAATTTCATAGGTGCAATAGCATACAGGTGCAATTGTCATGGGTTCAAATGTACGTGGGTTCAAATGTAATGGAACCGCCCTTAATACATCAACCCATTCGTATAAATTAGGGATTCCCGACTTGGTTCGTAATATACGCTAGCTCGGTGATTAGACCAGCGTCTCTCAAACTGTGTTCCGCGGAACACTGTTGTTCCGCGAGCTACTTTGGTCTTTGGAGTGTTCCGCCGGGCAGAGATCAAAATTTGCGAAAAAATTGGTCACCATGGCAATCTCGGTCGCACATTGGCGCTCCTGTGTCGTAAATTTGTCTCTCAACTGACGACAAACAGGCGGACAGGCCTGGTGCCAGTCTGGTAAGCGTGGCATTTTCGTCAATCGTTCAATATCGTTACTTACCGTCTACCTAATTTTTTAATTAAAAAGTTTGCAGCAAACTTTTCAATTTTACCATAGGCTAAATTCACCCTTCTTTCAATGGATTGTTGGATTGCCTAAAACTGAAATCCTCAAAAGATTTCGTGATAAGTCGGTTCAAATCCATTACACAATTTTTTTATTATCAATTTGACCTCATTTCTTGGTGTTCCGCGAAGCGAGATAAAAGACGTAGGTGTTCCGGGGCAAAAGAGGTTTGAGAAACGATGGATCAGACCATTATTAACAACTCAAAATGATAGCGCGGTTGAAGTTTCGCTCTGGCGCATAAGCTGGAAATATAAGTACGTATTATTCTATACAATTTTTTTGTTTGGCTTTATTTCTGACCGCCGTCAAGTCGTTCAGATACTTTTGAACGATTGGGCAAATATCGCAAGTATCTTTATTAACTCCTTTATATTTAAATATATATACACAGTAGCTTATTAGTTTAGATCAGGATGGTCCAAACCCAGGCCCGCGGGCCACATGTGGCCCGTCGCTTCATTTTTTATGGCCCGCGTCGCTGTCACTGAATTGACTAGTGTTATGGCCATCTGAGACAATTAGCAAAGTTAAATGATGTGCTTGGCAAGTCTTAATTTTTAACTGGTTTTTATATTTTCGGTCGGGAATGTTTGCTAACAATATAAACTTCATAGAAAACTAAAAATCGAATGAAGAATCTATTAGCCTAGGTTGACACTATGCCTGATAACTAAATAATAATGTAATGACTGACCAATATAATTCCTGTCGGGTGTTTTTTTGCAACCAGCCTAAACAGTATTACAAAAAAATGCTGCCTATATATGTCAGAAAATTTAGTAATTGCCCTCGTGTATCTCAAATTTGGTAAAAATCGGTAATCAATAAATCTTCAGTTATTTTGTAAACATGAGTTTGAAAAAAAATCTGACGAATTCAAACAGATTTTTGACTGGATATGAGAGGGAAAATACCACAATGCTTGCTTAATATGTCTGCAAGTTGTGTCGGTGACAAACTAAAACGGCATTTTCTCCTTAAGGCACTGTTTACCTATTCTTGGCATTATTGTGGCCCGCGAACAACACAAAAATTATAGTGTGGCCCGCGAGACCGACAACCTTGGACCACCTTTGTTTAGATAGTCGTGGGAGCGCGTACTTGGGAACAAGTAGGAGTATAAATGACAGTGTTCGTCACAAGCATACAATGGTATTTCCAAAATATAAATACTGTCACCGTGCGCATTCCCTTGACAATCAACTTTGTAAATGAAAAATTATAGCAATACGTTAATACGATTTCATAGAATTCGATAGATTCTAAATTAATTCTGTACGCGCTACTTCAGGTTTACGTTGAGTCAACCCTGAACTCAGCTCAGCTTTAAGGTCGCCACTTTTGATTGTTCGAAATACACGAGAGACAAAATTGATACTTCCAATAGTTTATAGCGAAAAAATAGAATAACAAAGAGTCTCACTTACTGCACATTCTAATGTGATGCACGTTACATTACACCACGAAATGGTCTAAAAATAAACAGACTTTTGTAGTGTTATATTCCAAATGTTTGCCTTTTTAGTTCTTTTTTTAATTATAATTTGTCCACTTTATCTTATCTGCCTTTCGTATTACACGCATCGGTGTCGAAGTCTGGTGTGCTGTTGGATTATGAATTAAAATTTTCTCATTTTTTAATATGAGAAATTGCCCATATTGCAATATGTTATTGGAAGGAATGATCCTTATTTATTTAAGCATCTAGAAACATTGAGTACAAAAAATCGTTCATTGAAGCTTTATGGAAACATATCGAAATGCGGTATTTCTGGGATTGACATTTCCCCAATTTCGGATAAATATTTTTTCTTCTGTCATTTTTTCTCTGCGCGCAGAGTAAACTCCGTTAAGATTTGTATGGCTACAAAAACCATACCACCATCCACCTCTCTGGGATTTGACGCATGCTTCATTTCGCCTGCGATCATTATTATGATCGTACGTACTGAATGGCTTATGAGCGTTGAAGCCTAGGTGACTACCGAGGCCACGGGTTCCGCTGAATTGTCCAAGATCTGATATTTCAAAATCGAACTCTTCTGATAACATGCTGAAATCACTATGCTCCATGAATCCAGTAACACCGTCCCAGTCTTCCACATCAATGCGGAAGGCTAAATTTCTGATACCAAATTTCCCGACTCTCTTTTGTTTCGTAATTCTCAAAATATTTCGGAGACCTATCCAATGCTCTCTATCTGGAAACCCAAAACCATGTAAATAGTCATTCCAGCTACGATCAAAATTGACTTCTCCGTTCATTCTTGTTTGAATTGTCATCCAGCCTCTTTTTCCCGAAAATACTCCAGGTAGCTGCATGTCACAAAATATAGGCATTTGATAAAAGCCATGAAAAATCTGAATCATATATACACCGGATTGCGTGTATCCCTTGTTGAATATTTCGTTGCAATCTTAATGCAAAAATGTGTACGATTATCACTCTCCAGAAACACGCGTTGGAGCAAGGGGACAGCATTTATATAAATCTTCTTCGTGAAATACTGGTGTAGCCTTTTACACATATGTAGCTCGGGTATTTTTACGCAAATAGTGTACATTTAATAATCCGCAATGACGGCTACATATCCATGTTCCAATCTATTTTTAGGATTATATTGTATCTCATCTAAAACAATTTTATGTAGACAGCTTTGTGTGCCCGATTATTGTTATGCCTAGTTTTAAATTGGTTCAAAAAATTAGATTTGGGTCTACGTATAGTACTCAGAATACTGAAAGCAACATACCGTTAAATACATCTCCATTCGAATGAATTATTGATATTTCAAGCTGATTCGTTGCGTTATTTCTCTCTTTAGACTCTATAATAACTTTTTCAAGATCCACCACAAGATGAAGCATTAATGTTATTTGATCTTTTAAAGCGGTGAATGTAATGTGGGAGGAATCGTCTCCCAGGGCGGCGTTTTTCCATTGGCATATAGCGAACGGAACTATAAATATAATCACCAAAAACGTTGCTGTATTTCTAATCATCCCTTCAGCAATCACGTATTTTAAGTATTTTATATATCTGCAGAAAAAAAAATTTCAGTTGGTTCTGGACATCTCTATTCGCCTAATTATCCGCAGTGCTCGGGACGACAGTCAATTGTTTGGATATTTAATGCATCAGTTCAGTCACCTGTGATAATAAAATTCATGGACTTTGACATACCCTCGTGAGTTCCATCTCCATTAACATTTTTTTAAGTTGGGTATTTTTCAATAATTAATAAAACCGATTAAATACAGATGTGCACAGGCTCAACTTGTTGTAGATCATCATGGTCTATTGCCTATAAGTCTTTGTGAACAAGAAACTGCTTACATTTTACATTCGACGAAAAAACTCTCCCTGACCTTCAATGGCGTAGACGCCGTAGAGAATACTTGCGGACGAGGCGTTGCTTTTTTCTACGTCTTCCCGAGTGAGTGAATAAAATATGTCATATATCATAGTCAGTATACTCAGTACCTCAGGGCTCAGACTAATTAAAAGTCCTGTCCACTAAATGAGTGCTAAATAAAATCTGATACGATTTATAATTTTAACTTTGACTTTGAAAAGCAATGATTTATTGCAATTGTATCATAACATGGATATCTACTCAAATTTAAAATCTTCCCGTCGAAGGTCTGTAGGACATTCCTACCTATCGCTTGTTCGTTCCACTCAAACGAATTTTCAAGATATATAGGCAGCAAAAGCCTCTGATTTTGTTTCAATTTTATTCGGTGTAATTTTCTTGAATTCTATTGGTCACTAAAATGTATTATTTGCACTCAGAGGAGGCGGCCTCAATATATCTATACAAAACAAACATTCACGTGAACGTGAAAATTCTATTATTACATTTGGAATGGTGTTGATATGATCAGAAATACGTAGGATGAATTTAGAGGTTACTGTCTGTTTGCAAGCTCATAATTCCTTTGTCAGATATAAGCACAATTTTCAAAGAGTTTGGCATTGCCGGGAAGAAGCAATATATGAAAGTTTACATTCAAAGCATTCCTGAAGAAATTGAATGTGACTGTCTTCTGCAAGTGGATCATCAAAAAAAAAAATTTCAAATATCCAAGGAATCATATATTGTCGAATTATTTTTTATGGAATCTGGCAAAAAGCAATGTCTCATTCAATGTCAAATGACCTATTTGAATGAGAATAAATACATTGGATTCATAGATGCTAATCCAACCTTTGTAGTCTACGATAATTTAGTAAACAGCAGTATTTTACTGGGAAACAAGTTGAAATTGCAACGTTGCATGTCAAATACAAACAACTTCAACCTAACTGTTGATCTGCCGTTCCTTTACACTGTGACATATCATCTATATTTTCCTGAGCTTAGTGAGTATGTGCTTACTAAAAAAATTAGTTACAGTGAAGAACTTCTACAGTATCGTTCCAACATACACATGGTATTTCAATTTCCAATTGAACTCCAGGACAAACTAGGGCCAGGTGCACATTACGCATTCCTCGTCCTAGAAAACGATGTCTCAGCTACCAACTACACCTTTAAGATATGCTTCTGTGAGAAACTCAACATTCTAAACATTCAACCAATAAAATACATTGACCTTGAACCGACAACATTTTCTGTTACAGTTTTCATATATGAAGGGAGTCCTGCGTTTATCAAGGCTAATCTAAAAAATAAACAAGATAACAGAGATGTAGCAACTACGAGTGCATTTTGCAGCAATCCTCAAGAATGTAGGGAGGTTATTTTAGAAATGTCTGTTCCGTTTGAAGGAATGTTCGATATTTTCGTGAAAGCGAATAACAGTTTGGGGGAAGTGACGTCGGAGATGGGACCTGTTGAAAGTTTTCCTCTAGTACACGACGTGTATGTGACGTCATCACTGCCGATTTTCACTACAAATCATGCGATAATACTTGTTTTTTATAAAATTACAAGCAGTGGAACATTTGATGTAAAAGTTTCGATCAATGATAACGTGATTGCAGAAAAAGAAGTGTCGTCACATAGTACATTCAAAATTATTGAAAGCAAATTGTCGGAATTAAAAATTCCATTCGATGCAGCTGAATATAAAATATACAACACATCACATCTCTTTACCAAGCCTGGGACATACATTATAACTGCAAAAGTAACAACTGAAAACAATAAACAAAGTTTAAGCGATGAAATATCAGTTATTGTAATGAGCGCTGTCGCGACTGTGTGCTTGTGGAAAGTAAAGATTCGAGATGGAAGTTCTCGATCATTTGTGAGATCAAGTTTACATGGAAAATCACCGATTTTATTGAGCGCAGATATTGATATGGAATGTGACATTCCTAATACAGATGAAATAAAGTATAAGTGGAAAATATATAAAGTAAGTTATCTGATGCTAAGGCATATAAATTATTAATACTTAAATATTGTGTGAAACGATTAGGTTAGTTGTAATTCTCATATTTATTGCTAAAAATTAAATGAGGACTTTAGTTAGAAACGTATTTATATCAAATTGGTTGTCTCTTACTTACTCATTGTAAGTTTTTCCATTTACTGTAATAGGGTATTTCATGTTACTTGTCCCGCAACCTTATCTATCACTTTTGTTATAGGTGAAGACCCTGACAACAAAACCAGAAAATGAAATTCTATTTGAAAACTTAGTGATAGAGACAAATGAACTTAATATCAGACCATGGATGATTGATCCTGGACTTTATATTATTCAAGTTATTGTTACTCAAGTCGGCAACAGTGGAATTCTTATTCAACAAGTTGAAGATTTTACATCAATTAAAATACCAAGGATTGAATTGAATGCACAAATATGTGTGGGAACATCGAGAGAAATAGGTATGGAAACCATTGAATTTTTTTTTTGTATTGCTATTTGTCACTCACTGAATGAATTGTATTAAGATTTGGATGATATTCCTAACAATGAAGTCAACATATTATGTGGAAAGAATTTCTTACACGGACTAAACATATTTCATGCTTCATTCCGAATTCTATTGCTTTTCAGCCTTTGATGAATGATTTTATTCCCTATTTACTAGGCCACAACACATCTCAAATATCATTTGATGGAACTTGTTCACTGAATCCACATATTCAAGATCAACAATATGACTGGTTTTGCTCTTTAAATATTGAAGATTTACCTGTTGATAAACATATTGGAATGTTTCAACATAAGGGATCATGTTTTGGTTGGAATCCATCATTTGTAGGAAATCAAACAAAAGTTGAAATCAATGTTGATGAAACTAAAATAAAAAATAAATTTTACATCAGATTATTTGTTAGTTTATCTGGATATGAAGATGTTTTTACTGATCAAGAAGTTCTCATTTTATCACATCCTGCTCCAAGTTTGAATATTTTGTGAGTGTATTATTTTTATCTTGTTTTTATTTGTTGCTTCGTGTTGTTTGTTTTGTTCTCTGATTAAATATCTCATTACAGATGTTGGGTGAATTGCAAAAAAGTATTGAAACCTCAAGAACCTTTGATTCTACAAATCCAATGTGATTCATGCGTGCGATACAAATGGAATACAATATTTGGAAAGTTGAGTGATTGTGATTTGAAAGAGTTTTGTAAAGTGGAATCTACTTCCTTAGAGCAAATCAATTCAACAAAAGCTATTCTTATCACCGCTACAGGTTAATTAGTAGTTTGAACTTAATGCTTCCCATGTTATCATTAGTAACTACCTTTTTCTTTCATCTATTTTCAGTCGTCATATGAGTTAAACATAGTATGTGGATTAAATCTCTGATGTTTAGATATACGAATAATTTTAGTGATCCTCGAATAGGTATTGTGATATTGTTAATTATTATTTCCCCCTTATCGACAAAACTTTAGATATTAATAATAATGTTTACTTATTTAAGGTTTTGATGAAGTTGGTCAAAATGCATCAATCACTATCAAAACCCACATTATTCAACCTCCATCTGCAATAAAATGTTCATATCAACCTAATACTGGATTCGGATTCATCACAAGTTTTAATTTGACATGCTCATCTTATGAAAGACTCATGATCAAGTTTTCTTTGATTGATGGAGGTAATTCTTATACTGTAATATTTCGAAAGATATTGAAAAATATTTTCATAGTCACGAGATAAATATGTGGTGGTGACCATTCACTTTACACTTTCAGATAATATCAATCAGATTCACAAACTTGTACTAGAATATCAGATATATGTAATAGGCCATTTTCTTTTATATTCTAAAGAAGTATATGCGATTTCTGATTGCTATATTTAATGTCACAAAACTTGGGTATTTTCTCTTCGTGGCAAACCTGGAAAACAAGCTAAAAGTAGAGTAGATTTTTTATTTATTAATTTTATGTTTTTTTTAGAATCCACGTCTCTTCTACAATATGGTTATGAAACTCAAATGACAGATTTAATTCTTCCACCTGGTTACATTCAAATACAAGCAGAAACATGTAATTCTGCTGGTTCGTGTTCACATCATATATTCCCAATACAAGTAGAAAAAAGCAAAATTCCAGCAGAATCTCAGAGCTTAAAACAAGTACTTGAAAATGCAATAAAATCCGATAATTCACAAAAAGTTGCTCAATTTGTTTCATCATTATCAAAGAATCCTGATTTTTCTATGAACTTGGTAAGTTAGATAGCAGTTCTAGAGTACATAGAAATAATTTCTTACGTGATTTCAGCTTCCGACCAAAACACATCTATTGTGTAGAATATTTAGTCATATCAAATTCTTTGGATATGCACGTTTTAGAGACGAAGAATCTCAGTAATGATATGAGGATATAAATCAAACTTAATGTTTTTCTCAATCAAACATATTATTCATATTTCAGAAAAAGAAAATATTGAATTTTGCATTGAATTCAATTTTTACATCAACTGAATCAGTGAAACAAACTACAGATGTTCTGCAAGTTACAACAGAGGATTTCAAGAGCTTGGATGACACTATTCAGGTAAATGTAAATCTAAACAAAATTTCATTGATGAAATACTACTAATGTTGCTCTGTAATGTACTCTAAATCTTCAAAGGCAATAGGATAATTATAAGTGCATGTATGGCTCATCATCTGATGTTGGCAACTACTTAAAATATGAGTTTTGTTTTAAATTTACTTTTTATTTTAATTTCAAATGCTTTCAACCTGTTGATATATTTTTTATTTTTCTAGGCAAACCTCATAAATAAACTATCTGATGTATCTACCTGGATACATAATGATATTGATTCATCAATTGATTCTATTTCATCAGTTGTTAAAACATCATTGCTTGTTTCATCCAATATTATGCAGAGAATGAGTGAAAGTGAGGTGAGATCCAAGAATTTTAAAACTACACAAGTTATTTGGTTATTTATTGGAATGTTGAAAATTGTTGTAGTATTTCCTATTTTTTTTTATGCTTAAAAAGAGTTCCAGGCAAAGGTTCAGACTCCATGAATACACAATTTTTACTAAACTATGTTTCGAGTCAAGATTTACTGATTCAGGGATAGTTGAAACATAGCCCTAGTTCTACATTCCAGGTTACTACAACATCCAACCATCGAACTCTCACAACAATAGTTGATGATTTAAGTCGTGAAATGCTTGAAGCAATTCTACCTGGAGATGAAATATTGAAGATTAAAACAAGATCTGTGGATACTAGTATTGTGCGATATAAACAAAGTGAAAGTGAGTTATTCTTTTTTATGTTATATTGTGTTGTAAAAAATATAGATTATGGTAATTTGTCTTGCCGCGAATATTACTAAATCAATTAATTGAGAGGTGTCTCAACGATGACGTGCCCCAATTGTATGAATCTAATTTTATATGATTACTTTAAATTTGTACCAAAATAATATATATATATACTAAACCAGAACATGGCACAAATCCCACTATGTATGCTTACTTCAACCATTTGCGCTGATATATATGTCCACCCTAATTTAGAACCAAGTGTGAACCAAATGTGGTGAAGTGGGACAAATATATTAAAATGGCGATAAGTGGGAAACAACATTTTTGAGACACAACAATTTATTTGCATTTCAAATACATTTTGAAATTTGTCTATTTCGATTCAATAGATTTGACTTTAGCTGACGATGAGGTACAAATCAAAGTTGGAGATTTTGAAGGGACAGATGTTGATGATAATGAATTATTGAATATACAGGTAACAAAAATATGTTTAGATGGTTGAGGATGATGGTGTAATATGGATGACATTTGGTAAACTATTTCAATATATTTGCCAGGTTTTCAGATTCAACTCTTCAAACACAAAATTTAACACAAAATCAAACAAAGCAGATGAAGTAGTTGGAATAACTTTGTCAAAATCTCACAAAATTCCAGGAAAAATAAAATCAGAAACAAAAACATTTTCCTTGACAAAACCAATAAAATATGGTTTGTTAAATCATCAACCTGAACCTGAATATTTTAATGTAAAATTGAACGAAACAAAACAAGGTTTATGGAGCGGATTTTTACCAATTGTTGTGGAAGGTCCTCATGAAAATGTAGCTTTGAAAATAAGAATAATTTCAAATGATGTTTTGGGAGCTGCAAAAGTGAAATTAACTTTACAAGAAAGTAACATTCTGGAAATGGATCGGTTCAAACTTGAAAAAATTGTCAATGAAACAGGTAGTCATAAATTTTGTTTCGTTTTCAATTTAGATATATGTTTAAAATAGGCCCTTCAATTTAAATGATATATTACAATCTTGAAGCATAATCAACAAAGGATAGTTCTTTAAAGCTCTGTTGAGTCAAAAGTCTTATGTTACTTTCCTATTTTGTGAAAAATGTCTGGAAATCATCTTTTGATTCGCCATTGAATAGGATAGTATTTATATATTTTTATCCCTGGATAATAAAATGCCAATAATATGGCTTAAAAAATAATATGAACCACAGAACCAGCGTTATTTGCTTGTAGCTTACCAGGTAAATATTTCAAATGCATAGACATGGTTAGCAGAGGAAGTTATCACCTAGTTAATTCACCCTAATTTATCATCTCACAGAATTTGCATCTCAAGGTGGATTTACTTGGACAATACCTATCCTGAAAGGTCATACAATTTTCAATTTAACAATAGAGACTCAATCTACCCAACCAGTGAGTTTCAAAATATTGACATATGCCCCAAAGTGTACATTCTGGGATGACATGATTAATGATTGGAATAGTGATGGTTGTAAGGTTTGTAATTGTAAAACATTTTGGTTTGGGAGTTAGGACAATTTTTTTCAGCTGATTACATTTTTCTATTCCTAGGCCACTCTGACTTCAACACTAGACAAATGGACTTGGTGTGAATGTGATTCTCAAACATTTTCAAGAACGAGAAAAATTTCCTCACCAAATTTATTTTCATCAAGATTAATTGTTTATCCAAATAAAATTGATTTTACCAAGGTAAGTTGTTTGGTTTTTTTAACTTCTGCTATGTTTCTTCCATAGATCCTATCTATACATCAGAAACATTTTGCTGTAATAGTTGTCCTGCTCTGGAAATTGAACAAAAGATCCCTAATTAATCTTTTGATTTTAACTAAAGTATTTGTTGGTATTTAATTCACATAATGTTACTCAGATCAACCACGATTGACCTGTGGCCATTTTTTTAAAATATTTTTGTTCAATCAAGTTACATATAGTTTTTTCAGAAAATTATGACCATGAAATCGTTGACATAAACCTATGCTCTTCACATTAGATTACTTTGTTGTTAAGGTATCCTGGAATTTATGGGAGGAATTTTATGACAATCCAATCATATTTCTAACAGTATTTGGAATGTATTTAGTATTTGGATCGGTTTTGTTTTGGGCAAGATGGAGAGATAAAACTGATATGGATTTTGTGAGTATATTTTACTGAGGTGTGACTTTGATTTGGCCAAACATTTTGTATCTTCAAAGGAATCAATCTATGTCATGGTTTCCCAAACTGGGGTCTGCGGACCCCTGTGGGTCCGTGATGAATGCACAGGGGGTCTGCGACGATATTAAATAAGTCTAATGGATCTCTAATGATTGATTTAAAGCCATTGTTTTTTTTCTTTGGAACGTTGTAGACAAAACTTGCTGACAAAATTAATGTCAGAGAGGGCAATTTAAAAAATCTACATGTGTGAGGCAGCATTTTCATCTTTTACCAATTTGATGTAAAAATATAGGTTGAGACTTGCCGTAGAGTTGGACCTACGAGTTTGCTTGTCACAAATTGCTATGACAATTGATAAATAGTGCAGTCGAAAGCAATCTCATTCAACACATTAATATCGTTCATGTTTTTATGATGTAAATGAAACATTACTCTTTCTCGATTGTTAGGCATAGAATGTGGGTCCGTCAAAAACAAGATTATAAAGCAGGGGTCAGCGACCGAACAAAATTTGGGAAAAACTGATCTATGTGATCATACACTTGTCTCATGCCTATCATCTGTTTATGTTTAAACAGCATTCTTACATAGAAGTGAGCGACAATCTTCCAAATGAACACTACAGATATTTACTTACAATATTTACTGGGAATCGTCGTAGATCTGGACCTTCATCCACTGTTGTTGTTAAAATTAATGGATCAAATGATAAAGGTGTTGTTCATATATTACAGGTAGGTAGGTGATATTTTTAAGATACAAAAAGAATCATTGAAGAAAAAAATATTGATATTTTGAATGACCAACTATTTAGGAGTCTATATAGTTTTTCGTTTTTCAAATTATGTTGAACATGTCATATTGTTTATTATTGGGGAGTTGCATGTGTGTTCTTGATATTTTGAAAATTACTGTTTGGTTTCAGTTTCCCAAGTAATGTAAAGAGAGCAATAATCATATTTATGTATTTGTGGTTTTGTTATCATAAATTATCACTATGTTTGTTCACATTCACACGGTTTTTCATTGTAACCATTAAATTGTAATAATCTTCTAGAAATGTGAAGAAGAAAGAATTTTATTACAAGGAAGTGTTATTACATTTCTTATTACAACACCTGGATGTCTTGGTGATATTACTACTGTTAGATTATGGCATGGTAATGAAGGTACAAGTCCTGAATGGTATGATATTTTCAATATTGACAAGTGGCTGAAAAAATTATTCATTAAATTATACAGCACTTGTACTAGAGAAACATGAAATCACCAACACTGTAAGAATGTAAATATTATTTAGGCCAAGTTCCACAGACAATGCTCTCCTAAATTTCATTTACATCTGACATCCCAAGCTTGGTCCACATTAGCTAGCATAATTACCACATAAATCAGTTCTTTTTGAACTGAACACTAATAAACTTCCAAATTCACTGTTAAATATCAGCTTTGTAGTATGAAATTGGTGTCCAGTTGCCAATACCCTATTAGCCGACATACGAGACAGCAATGTGTGAACAGGTAAGAAATTTCTGAGGAATGCTTTTCAGGTACATTGATCGTCTTGTTGTTCGAGATTATGAAACAAATGAATGTTGGTTTTTTCTTGTGAATACCTGGCTATCAGATTATCATATGGGAGAATGTCAAATTGATATTGAAGTTCATGCAGCCACTATCAAACATCTTCATTCATTTAAAAGTTTGTTCACAATTAAAAGTGAAAATTATTTGAAAGACAGGTGAGTTCATGTGTTGATATTACAGCACTAAATTGTGTCAATTTATCTGGCATTCTGTTATTTTTTAGACATCTCTGGTATTCATTATTTGCGATGCGTCCATGGTCACAACATGACATGTCTCGTACTCAACGCGTTGCTTGTTGTTCAATCCTTATATTCATGTTAATGTTGACTTCTCTCATGTTTTATGGACTTGAAGCCTCTCTTAGTATTGATCTGGGATATTATTCATTCAAATGGTCAAATATTGCTATTGGTGAGTTGATGATTTATACAGACTGACATTGATGATTTCTAACATAGCTTCACATCTGTGTGTCATAGATGTCAGACACAATCTAATAAATATTAATCATGTGAACTGCTATAAAATAAGCCTATATCTAACACTGGAGGTTTTGTCCAATTTGACAAGTTTTACAAAAAATACTTTATTAAATTATTATTTGATTTACTAATATTCCTTTTGTTTTCAGGATTGGAAAGTAGTATTTTATGTTTTCCTGCGACCTACATTGTGTCTGTGATATTTCGACAATCTCGACAACATCATAGATATCACCATTGCAACACAAGTAACTATGACACTATTACATCATCAATATCAGATTTTGATCTTCAACAAAGGATTTCATCCCGAAGGTTTAGTCATAGAACATTGACATCTTCAAGACATCTTTTGAGACATCGAGAGCTGAATAACATGGATTTAAGTGTTCCAAGATTTCGACATTTAAAATCTAAAAGACATCACAGTATGACATCATCACATAGAAGCAACTATGAGAAAATAACATGTTCAGACAGTAAAATACAACAATCATCCAAAATACAAATTATTGATAAAGACAGAAAAATTCAACTCCGAAAAAGTAAGCATTTAGATCAAAACAAGAGAAAAAGAAAACAACAAATAAAATATGATGGAAGGGAACTGCTTTTACCTTCTGCTGGTTTTCACGGAGATGCAGATTTGCAAGAACAAAAGAGGTAACATCTCGTTTCAGTAAGTGCAATTTAAAAAAAAAACTCTGAGTTTTATCCCTTATTCATTTTTCAGAAAAGCTCATCATCGATCAAAAGTTGTTACTGTCATGGATGTTGATCCTGATTCTGTTGATTTTAAACCATTACCTTGGTTTTGTATTTATTTTGCCTGGATATTAATTACTATTATTATCATTGGATCTTCTGTGCTCAGTTTGATGTATGGAATGACATATGGAAGTCATATTTCTAAACAATGGTAATAAATATGTGATACAAACAAGTATGAATTGTTTATGAGTTGAAAGCTGAAGCTCTGTAAATTCTTAGTTCAAGTCATGAATGCAATGCTAATTTCTTGTTTTCGCTTCATTCAGGTTGGTATCACTTTTGAGTGGAATAATTCAGAATGTGTTTGTATTGGAACCATTCAAAGCAATATTTCTTGCTTATATTATTGTTGTTAATAATCCAAGACATGATATATCAGACTGGGTACCTCCTCTGGGAACTGAAGGTATGGAGTTTCTGTAATTTTTTGCAATTCTTCTTTTCAATATTCATAGCAAATAGATTGTTTGTAATATTTTTGCGCAATGAATATTTTCAGTTCTTCCTCGAAGACACAAAAATCCGCGTCATATACTACAAAAATTAATCAAGGAACGAGAAACCGAATCAGCTTACAAATATCCTGATGTTGATAAAGTTAAAAATCAAACTATTGATAAATTGGAAGATAGAGTTTTTAAAAGAAGAATAAAGGTCAGTAATTTTCCTTGCTACAAAATAGTATTCACAAGCATACTTATGGTCAATGGTTTTTGCCTGTTTGCGTCAGCAGTCACTCAGACAAGGGCCATAGACAATAAGATCTGAAAATTAATCACTGAAATTAAATTAATCGCTTCTCAGTTGTTTATTTGTAAACTAAACTATTTCCTCATTCTCATATATATATCCACTGTATTTTATATTAATATGTATTTCCAGGACATATCAGTTCATCTCATATATCTTGCTATTCTGTTGATAATTGCATACGGACTTCATGATAATAAGATCATATATTTCAAGACAGCTGTTAAAAATATGTTTGATGGAAATTCAGTCTTGAGTAAAATGAAAGTGAAAACTCGAACTGATGTTTATGATTGGTTTAAAGGACCTTTGATTGACAGTTTGTATGGAGGTCACACCTCCCATTTCCCAGATAAACAATTATTGGTTATTGGACCCCCAACTTTGAGACAGCAAAGGATCACAGAGGGTAGGTACTCTGTGTTCAAGCATTATAGTTTAGGTTCATTGAAACGGAAAACTTGGAATTTTTTAATATGTGTTTCACACTTTCATTTGATATATAGTGTTGAGCCCTGCAGTATATTTTGTTGTGCGTGTTGCTTGGTGGAAGGCATAGTGTTTTAACTAATTAGAGATTTTTAACATGTGACATCAAAAAACTTGGTTTCTACAATGATTACAACAAATTTGTTACAAGAATGAATCACTTATATAACAAGTGTGCTACCAGGTTTCACAATCTAGAAACTAGTTGTGCCAACTAAATGGATTGTATGTGATCCAAGTGGTACACATATGCAAATACTGCACATGGCTAATCGGCTGCAGTATCAAAATGTTGTGTAATGCGTTTCAATCCTTATGTTCTCATCTCCATACTCTTTTTACTTTTAAAAATGAAACCTTCACAAACCTTGCCA
The DNA here is from genome assembly GCF_964204865.1 of Styela clava. Taxonomy (NCBI): domain Eukaryota; kingdom Metazoa; phylum Chordata; class Ascidiacea; order Stolidobranchia; family Styelidae; genus Styela; species Styela clava. The sequence goes on along the minus strand of NC_135262.1, from coordinate 14,568,769 downwards.
ACTCATTTACAGGTCTACCCTGTGTCTACACATCTGTTATTCCATATTTAAAAACAACATCAACATGTAAATCAGTTGTTTATGAAGAAAATAAAAAATATTCAACTGGTTGGTTTAAATATCATCCATATGAGATAGTGATGCATTACAAGAGAGAACAAAGGTATCAAAATTAATTCTATTACTTTTATCATGAATCAAATATACCTGATTATGTTTCATTGCAAATGCTATGAAGAGACATATAAGTTATTGACTGGCGTTTTCTATTTCAATGGTGTTATGATTCCAGGCCAGTTGTTTTATATTATTATGATTATCATATATTATTATTGTAATTTCTTTCAGTCCGTGGACTTATGTTGTTGGCGATCCATACTCTCTACCATTCTTAGGAGAACATGATAACTATCATCTAGGTGGATATGTTGCAAAACTTACTAAGAATAAAAATAATGCAACAAAGATTATTCAATATTTACAAGATAATAATTGGATTGATGATAAATCTAGGTAAGATTTTATGAGATTTGTAGGAATTAATTTAAGAGAAAATTAGTTGTTGTTGGTATATTTTTTTAAATCCGAAGACTGTAATATTCACATAACATTGTATAAGCATTTGAGAATGTTGGAAAAACTTAGGCATAGCTTTGAATTAATGCTTTCAGTAGTACAGGGTGACCCCATAAAACAGAACCCATGAATGTCTTAAGAACTCTAGGAAGTTTAGTTTAGTTAGAAGTTATGTTCTCTCTAAAATATGCTACAAAGCCCTCTTCGGCATTGAAGCCAGACTTACATCCATTGTGCAAAATTGTCAATCACTCACACACACTCCTGTATGAGGATTTGTCTTATTTTTGCCGCAGTCTTGAGTCGACCAATTGTTTGAGGATTGTTCTGATACACATTGTACATCGAATACCATTACAGATAAACATCTGGGGGGTTCAAGTCAAATGAATAAGGTGCTCATGCTCACTCTACGTCACTGCTGATCAGCATTTTCTGAAATAGCTCTCTCGGCCAGTCAAGGGTATGAATTGAATCATGCAGCGAACCATGATCTCTTGCTAGGATACCATTCTGTGTAGGGAAAAAGCTCATTAGTCAATAGTCATCCCAGATTGGTGTATTTACTTGCTGAAGGAACTTGTTTACAGCAAGCAATTGTGTAAAGTTGGGATGGTAGCAAAAAAATCAATAATAAATTTGCACAGAATAGTCACCTACGAGGTTGTCAACTGGTTACGATAATCATCAATTTGGTCTCACACATTCTTATAATGAGTAGAATCATGAACAGGGCATCGGACCAGTGTAGTTGATTGATATACATTCAGAAAATGCAGAAACTTCTCCTCATTGGTAGGCATGTAAAAACTTTCAAAAATTTTCTTTTAGAATCGTCATGCTGGAAACAGTTTTATACAACACTGCAGTTCGATTATTTTGTATTGTTTTACTTGGTGTAGAAATTCCAAACACAGGTCAAGTGCATGTTACTTTACAATTAATGGTGATGAGAACTCATCATATTGTGTAAGTTAATCTATAATTATATTTTGTTAGACTTCACAAGAATGTTTTTGGTCAATAATAGAAACAATAGTTTTGACAGTATCATTGCAATTGATCACAATAATCGCCTTGCTTGTATTAAAAATGAAGTTTAACGATCTTCATAACTAATGCTTTTGTTTGTTTCAGGACATCATATGACGTTATTGTGTTCATCAGTTTGTTTGCTTTACTAGCAATGGTTTTTTATTTCATTTACAATATTGTGAGTCTTGCTAGAGAAACAGGATTTGAATACTTTGGTGATGTTTGGAATGTTCTTGAAATATTAACATTGATCACATCTGTTGGAGCTGTCATTACTTTTTTATCAAAGTAAGTTAGAATAGGATTTACATGTTGACCTAGGGGAGAGGAAAGCCAATAAGGCAGCTTAATCTTATGGCGGACCACGGCTTCTCATCCGGTTACCAGTTCATGTCAGGTATGGGATTAGTTATTTGTTTTCAGATGCATGAACTTGATGGTGGAGGAAGCCCTAACCGACCAGCGGTTATGTGAACCACCCTACGTCAGCAAGGAGTCAAGCAGTCCTCGCAAATAACTATCCACGCATGGGACTCAAACCTGGGAATTCACACAGAGTAATCAGAGGTGCGGTGGCGAGCGTATTCCTAACGCTTAGCACAATGCGCCTCACTGCCGAGCCAGGTACTCAGTACCTCTTCCCTGAATTTATCATTTTTAAGTTTATGGTTTTGTTATTGTAATGTAACATAGCTTTTCCTAAGTGGTTGAGAGCATATAGATGTGAATCCCTGCATACATGGGGTATAATGTATTATGATTTTACTAGTAAACTGTTCAATTTCACAGAGCAACATACACAGATCTAGCACTTCATGCAACTAAAACAGGAAATGATAATTTATTTCTATTCTACACTGCATCATGTCTTGATTACACTTTAACTTGTTTACTTGGATATTGTATATTCTTCACTATGATGAGGACTGTTGCAGTAAGTTATATTTCATATATGACAATAAATATCAAGGTTAACCTGTGCAAATCTGACGTATAGACTTTTAAACGTTTTTTTTAGATAATGGAAGGTCACCATCACTTCAGATTAGCAAATGCGACAATGCAAATTATAAGATTCGATTTAGCAGGACATTTATTTTGTTTATTTATTGGATATATGGCTTTCTGTCATTCAGGTGGGTGTTGTTTTTTGTAACCACCTGTTGAGATGATGTGTATGATTATACGTATATATGATGTACTATTTAAAGATGATACTCGAGAAACAATCATTTCATCCAACAGCATGGTGAAGCCGGCCAAAAGCGAATTTTGTATCTTGCTTTCAGACATTCGAAATAGGATTATTTCATTATCCCAGGTGGGAGGAAAGTCGACCAGATGACTTAATCATATGACGAACCAGACTTTCCTTAGTTACCAGTCCATGTTGGGAATACTTTACCAGTTGCTTTTTTTCAGATGCGCCAACTTCACAATTATCGCCCGATTTTTTATCACTGTTTAATATATTTCAGGTCTCATTATGTTTCATGATATGTTGGATTTCAGCAGCATATTGAGAGCAACACAATCTGTAAGTTTTCTTTTTATGTTAATGTTACAAACTACAGTAATAAAACTATTCCCAAGTTGAACCCAACCCAACCCAAGTTCTCTTTGCTTTGATTCTTCTGTGAAAATGAAAAAACTATATGTATTTCAAATAGTATTTACTTTACACTTTTATAAGTTTGTGTCACGGACATTAGATTGCACAAACATTTTTCGATAATATACCAAACTTTCAGATAGTTGCCTATGCAGCAGGAGCATACATGAACAATTTACTTGCAGAACATCCAATGCATGGTGGAATATTTCTCCTCATATTTTTGATCATTTATGTTAAGTTATTTGTTAATTTTTATGCCTGTATTTTGGAGAATGCGTATCGGGAATCAAAATTATTATTACGAGATATTAAAAAGGGAGATTTTGTTCATTTGACAAGAAAACAAATCAGGCAAGTATTCTTTTCTTTGGTGAGGATTATAATGAGCCAAATTTCATTGTTTTTGATATTTGAGTCATAGGAATATTTGATGATATTTTAAGGGTGTAAAGATCGGAAATCAAAGATTCGTCTTATGATCAGTCCAGATATAGAAAAATAGCCATTGAATGTTGTTTTCAATGCTACATGAATTTGGAACATAAATGAATTTTTAAAACTTGAATTATATGATCAATATTTTGAGGATGGAGAATTCTGATGGTCAATTTTTCAGAGATTACAGATCTGTCTTTCCTGTGTTCATAATGTCAAAACATAAACATCACTGGCTTGATTTGGCATCCATCACTATTATCTTTGAGAAACTTTTATATCGCAGATTAATTAATTCTTGCCAAAATCACAAACTCATCAATAAATACCATTTTGCATTAATAGTCAATTTGTCACTGAATGTTTTTTAGATCATTATTTGCGATTGAAGCAAGAAAACGAGCTGAGGAGGAAGCAAAAGAAAAGCTGGAAAGTGAAAAATTGAAAGAAAAAATACTGAAAGAAATGAATGAAATTCAAAAAGAAAGAAAAAATGGAACAAAATTACTGAAAAATGTTTAGAATTGGGTTTGTAGTTTTACGAGAAGATCAGCTTCAAAATTGGCAATGAAAAGCATATTATTCGAGAGATGTTGGAGCAGAATAAAAATGAAAAAAGCGGAATTGCCCATTACAAAGTGTTGTTGTATCAGTGTAATAATTACTGTCATTCATTTTGGTGCTTTATAAATATATATATATATGGTTGTCGTTGTCGCTACAAGCACAGTGATGAAAACTTCCATTTTTAGGTTGGCTTTTTAAATTGCTAGATATGATGTCATTCAAGGGTTTGAAACTGTTCTATGTAATAGTGTTTTTTCAATTAATTTCAATCTAATGTCGCTACACATAAAGAGTCAAGTAGTAGTTTGATTCGAAACCAAGCTTACCATCACCATCCACAACATTATATGATAATAGCACTTTCACTAACACAATGATTCACAATCTGTGTTCTGTGTCAAATTGTTGTCCCCGAAATATTCTTTTATTGTAGGATATTTTATTATAACAAAAAGTAATCCAAATCCACCAAGCATGTATTCAGTGTTAGGAAGATTCTGATTTGTGTAATAACCTTCCCGTGGGAACGGACTTCCTAGTTTATTTCTGAAACAATAGCTAACAACAAAATGTTAAAGGAAACAATTGAAATTTGATTAGCAGCTCAAACGTCATTTTCAAGCATAGTTGATTGACTCGTTTTCGTAATGTCAGGCCTGAGTATGAATTCAGCTCATCTTTTTCTGTGACCTGAGCCGAATTCATGTCACGTTCTTGACACACTGTGGTATGAAATTGATAGTATGTTGCTACATAAGTGTGGGTCACTTATATGGATCGACAAGTCAAGTTATCACTCTATATTCCATGTTTTTTTTTTTGAGTTTTGAGTAGCTTTAGAAATGCGTATCACATGAAATTGGTAAAAAAATTTTAAATATGTTAATTTAGCTATTAGTTTGTTACAGTTAGTGAATCTTCATTTTTTGGATAGGCAATTGTAACAAATAGCCGACTCTTTCCCAGAATCTCTGCTATAGCCTTCCAGTCTTACCTGTTCGGCAGTTAAGCAAGGAACATATTTTATGATTGATGAGCCAGAATATTCTTTTCAATAAATCTTTTTATAACATGAAAAGTTTTTATAGTATAAAATTCGTCAAGTGAATTTTTTGAGTACCACGCTGACTAAGTGTAGGTAGTTGGGTTATCACGGAGTACATTTTAAAAATACTATTCAAGGTATATCTAACCCAATTGTCTGCCTTGTCGGATCAATTTTATTTCCGTAGGCCAAGCTATACGTCCTTGTGATTATTTCTCTTTTCTCATCTTCCCATTATGCATCTATGTTTTTTTTTTCAAGTTTTGTTCTACTCTTTCTCTCCTTTTCAATTTCATTCATTTCCCTCAGAATTTTTTCTCTCAATTTTTCATTCTCTAACTTTTCTTTTGCTTCTTCTTTAAGTCTCTTTCTTGCTTCAATTGCAAACAAAGATCTAGAAAACAAGAGAACGGTACTCAAACATATGGACACGAAGTGGTACGGGTATTCAATCTGTCATCGTAGTCTACTGGTATTGCAGCTGAGCTGCAGATTTGCACTTATTAGTAAGCGAAAGCGCGACCGCCACAGGGAGCACAATTTTTATGACATCATCGCACACAAAAAACAAATCCCATGCAGGCCCCAGAAATCTAATAAAATAAAAGTAATACCCTTCTAGCTAAGATACAATCTTTGACCACTGAAATTTTCAAAGCAATTGGTCCAGTAGGCTAGTAAATGAGAAACGTGATTTTTTCAAAACAGGAAAAGAAAAAAAGCTGATATGACAATCAACAATAACAAAACACACTATAGGTCCACTCCCTGTTCAATTATGAGCTTAGCCCTGCGATGAGATGTCTGAATAGTAGAAAAAATTCTAGCTAACACTGTCAGAAAAATAGCTAGAAATTCAATTCCACAAAATGGAAGCTATTAAAAAAAAAATTGTAGCATAGAAATTTTGTTAAAAATCAGCATAAAAACTTGTCTATTTTATGGCCAAAAACTAAGTACAGTATAGCCTGCTAAGTGGAACTAAATTTCACTAATAACTAACTATACTTTGCAAAGCTGAGGCTAGTATCGGCTATATTTATTGCTTCCTTTTGAGTCAATTGGTGAATAAGGTTAAAAACCAGCTCAGATATAGAAGCAACACCTCATTTAAAACTTATCTTCGATTACTACAAGTATGCCATTCCTGTGATAAAATATCTTTGAGCAAAAGATATGCAGCAACATGAATTTTTTGACTCAATGAATACATTTGATAACATACACACAGTTAACCTATTCAGATGATGAGACCAAGAAAGACCAAAATAAATCGAAATCATTTAAATTTTGTTTGGGGTAACAAAATCAATTTTATTTACCGGTACATACTGAATGATGGATAAAATTCTATTTTTTGCTGTATTCAGAAAGACCTGACACTGGTATTCACATTATAAAATCTTAGACAAGTCAGTTTCTTGTAGCTCAACAAAAAATCAATAATAGTTCATATTCTATAGTTTCAAAATCTCAATATATTGTCAAGGGAAAAATAAGACAAATTTCACGACAAGATATCAATTTATTAAAAACGAAATAAGTTTGTGTAAAGAATGGGTAGGCCTACTCCCGTAGTATGTGTACCAGGTTAGGCTTAGGTCCTAATTTCAGGTACAAATACTACAGGAGTCACTTGGCTAGTCCCCGAACTCGTAATAGAACTAAAATAAAGAAAACTATGTTCAGGGTCCGCCACCTTGGTTCACAAGCGCCAAAGAATGTACTTTGGGATATAAAACTAGACCTTTATTTTGCTATTATTCAAGAGAATCCATAGGCTTTATAGCAAAGAATTCCATAACATAAATTATAATCCTCACTTATAATAAAATTACTTGCCTGATTTGTTTTCTTGTCAAATGAACAAAATCTCCCTTTTTAATATCTCGTAATAATAATTTTGATTCTCGATATGCATTCTCCAAAATACAGGCATAAAAATTAACAAATAACTTGACGTAAATGAGCAAAAATATGAGTAGAAATATTCCACCATGCATTGGATGTTCTGCAAGTAAATTATTCATGTATGCTCCAGCTGCATAGGCAACTATCTGAAAAGAAAATTTTCTGTTCAACACAAAAATAGATTAGGGGCAATGACTTAATCTGGGATCGATCACTCAGGATTCTCGAATAATATGCACATAGTATTATGTAAAATCTTTTAGTCACTACCATTTATTATACAAAATTTGTCGATTCGGCCATATTCATGGACAAAACTCCAATTTTTTTTTAAACTGCACACAATTGGAAATATAGTTGCTTAGTTCAGTCACTATAATTGGAAATAAAATTCAAAACTCACTGATTGTGTTGCCCTAAGGATGCTGCTGAAATCCAACATATCATGGAACATAATAAGACCTGAAGAAAATATCAGAGTGTTGTCTGCTATTTAAAAAAATGAATAACGAATGTTCTAGCAATCTATTTTTTGATAAATTTGGTGATTTTGCATATTTGATGAAAAGTTAACCAAAAATATCATAAAAATCTTGCGATAGTTACCTGAATGACAAAATGCCATATATCCAATAAACAAACAAAATAAATGTCCCGCTAAATCAAATCTTATAATTTGCATTGTTGCATTTGATAATCTGAAGTGAGGGTGGCCTTCCATTATCTAAAAAAGAAGTCGAGAGACGTTATGTCAGATTTGTATGAGGTTACCATTGATACTTATTGTCATATATGAGATGTAACTTACTGCAACAGTTCTCATCATAGTAAAGAATATACAATATCCAAGTAGACACGTTAATGCATAATCAAGACATGATGCAGTGTAGAATAGAAATAAATTATCATCTCCTGTCTTAGTTGCATGAAGTGCTAGGTCTGTGTATGTTGCCCTGTTTGATAAAACTCTGCTGGTTATGTCTAGAAATCAAATCTTCAAGCAGCGAATCATTGAAGTTTAATACTCACTTGGATAGAAAAGTAATAACAGCTCCAACAGATGTAATCAATGTTAATATTTCAAGAACATTCCAAACATCAGCAAAATATTCAAATCCTGTTTCTCTAGCAAGACTCACAATATTGTAAATAAAATAAAAAACCATTGCTAGTAAAGCAAATAGGCTGATGAATACAATTACGTCAAATGATGTTCTGAAACAGATTAAATTAGATCATGTAAGTGAAAGCATTGGCCAAAAGGATTGCTAATATTTATTGTTCCTTTTTCGCAATATGATTAGCGAGTTTTGTTACAATACCAATGTTAAAATTTAACTCTAAAATTATAGATCCGCACTAAATAGACAAAATATTGACATTATTTTGTAATTTATAATCAAGTAATATTATAGATAAACTTACACAACATGATGAGATCTCATTACCATTAATTGTAAAGTTACATGAACTTGACCTGTGTTTGGAATTTCTACACCAAGTAAAACAATACAAAATAATCGAACTGCAGTGTTGTATAAAACTGTTTCCAACATGACAATTCTGAAAAACCGAAATTCATAGTTTTTTAAGTAAATGTAAGTAATGAACTTCCACATTTTGCTGACAGTTAAAACCGTCTACTCCAGGAATTGGAAATCATGATTTTGGAAATGACAAATTCCTCAATATTTATTGTCTATGTCAGCTATTTACTCATCTTATGCTTGTTAGTAACTGTTCACTAATATGTATTTTTGCGATTTTCCAAGGAATATTATTAGACCTGCTGGCAATTTATATAAATTGCCCATAATCTTACCTTGTTTTATCATCTATCCAATTATTATCTTGTAAATATTGAATCATTTTTGTTGCATTATTTTTATTCTTGGTGAGTTTTCCAACATATCCACCAAGATGATAGTTATCATGTTCTCCTAAGAATGGTAGAGAGTATGGATCACCAGCAACATAAGTCCAAGGACTGAAAGAAGATACAAATTTAAATATGACAACTAGTTTGCAATATTATGGTATTGAAACAAAACACACTGTAACATAATATGACTTTGATACATCTTTTTATAGCATTTGCAAATATACATTCTTTCTCAAAAATAACTGATATAATGTTCATATGGCATTGATTGTACAACTGAACAATCATATATTGATGTTATGTAGATAGACATTAAGGTAATACGCACACCTGTGATGTCTGCCATAACGAGTCAGCGTCTCATATGGACGATATTTGAACCAAGCAGTTGAGTATTTTCCAATTTCTTCATAAACGTTTGATTTACATGTTGATGATGTTTTTAAATATGGAATAACAGATGTGTAGACACAGGATGGACCTGGGGGTGTTAATGGTAAATGAGAAATGATGAATATAACAAAAAGTGAAAGATTTTATATATAGTTGTTGCAAGCCATTTTCTGGAAGTTGAAAGGGGGAAGAAGATTGGCTGTGTACAAAGAACTATAACGAAATAACAACTTCAGGATTGGATCAGAGAAAGTTTCAATTTTGAGGCCAATCGCAATGAATTGGAATCAAAGCATGGCCATTTTAAAAAATGTCTCAACTTGTTATTGGATTTGATGAACAAGGTTGCGTACTAAAGTTTTCTAATCTGAGTTCATACAAAAGCAACAAACTTCCCAAGAAAAGTGGAACGCAGTCTCAAACAAACAGTGCATCATACAGACTATTTGCACTACATGAATTTACTTGCAGGTTTGCATTACATACAATCCAAACTTTTGCAAAACTTGGTTGTAATTATTAGTAAGATATGCTCACATACTTGTGACAAGAGCACATTGCATACTCGTATCCAAACATTTGCAAAGCTTGGTTGTAATTAGTAAAATTTGCTCACACACTTGTGGCAAGTGCATATTGCATACTCATATATTGTGAGTACTCACCTTCTTTAATCCTTTGCTGTCTCAGAGTAGGAGGTCCTATAACTAATAATTGTTTATCAGGAAAATGAGAAGAATGGCCTCCATACAAACTGTCAATCAAAGGTCCTTTGAACCAATCATAAACATCAGTTCGAGTTTTCACTTTCATTTTACTTAAGACTGAATTTCCATCAAACATATTTTTAACAGCTGTCTTGAAATATATGATTTTGTTATCATGAAGTCCGTATGCAATTATCAACAGAATAGCAAGATAAATGAGATGAACTGATATGTCCTGAAAATATACTGAAATTTCAATAAAAAAAAATTTGACAATGTAAATAGAGCAAACTTCAAAAACTCCAATTGTCTTCTGATTTCAATAATCAGTCCTCAATTCCTACCTCTATACAAAATTATACATACATTACAAAAATAAGTTTTAAGAAGAAAATTTCACCAACCTTTATTCGCCTTTTAAAAACTCTATCTTCTAATTTATCAATAGTTTGATTTTTAACTTTATCAACATCAGGATATTTGTAAGCTGATTCAGTTTCTCGTTCTTTGATTAATTTTTGTAAAATATGATGAGGATTTTTGTATCTTCGTGGAAGAACTAGAATAATAATAGAGTTTCAGCAATTAAAAATGGTAACAGACATTCTATTTGCAACAAATATTGAAAGGAAGAATTGCAAAAAATGAACAAACTTCATACTTTCAGTTCTCAGAGGTGGGATCCAGTCTGATATATCATGTCTAGGATTATTAACAACAATAATATATGCAAGAAATATAGCTTTGAATGGTTCCAATACAAACACATTCTGAATTATTCCACTTAGAAGTGATACCAACCTGAGTAAAACAAGTAATTAGAATTGATATTATGATTTCAACTAAGAATACAAGAGAACAATTTATACATGTTTGTATCACATACTTACCATTGCTTAGAAATATGACTTCCATAAGTCATTCCATACATCACACTAAGTACAGAAGATCCAATGATAATAATAGTAATCAATATCCAGGCAAAATAAATACAAAACCAAGGGATTGGTTTAAAATCAACAGAATCAGGATCAATATCCATGACTGTAACAACTTTTGATCGATGATGAGACCTCCTGAAAAAGAATGCAGCATTAAACTCAGAATTTTCTATGCATTTGCCCAGTTTTCTAACCTTTTTTGTTCTTGCAAATCTGCATCCCCATGAAAACCAGCAGAAGGTAAAAGCAGTTCCCTTCCATCATATTTTATTTGCTGTTTTGTTTTTCTCCTTTTTTGTTTTAAATTTTTACTATTTGTAAGTTGAATTTCTCTTGCATCATCAACAACTAGCACTTTAGATGATTGTTGCGTTTTAGTATCCGAAGATGATATTTTCTCATAGCTTATTCTATGTGGTGATGTCATACTGTTACCGGTATGTCGTTTTGATTTCAAATGTCGAAATCTTGGAACGCTCAAATCCATATTATCAAGTTCTCGATGTCTCAAAAGACGTCTTGATGATGTCATTGTCCCACGACTGAACCTTCGAGATGAAATTCTACATTGATAATTGAAGTCTGATAATGTAGATGTGAGTGTGATGTTGTCATAGTTAACTGTATCACTATGGTTATATCTATGGTGATGTTGTCGCGATTGTCGGAATATCACAGATACAATGTAGGTTGCAGGAAAACATAGAATGCTGCTTTCTAAGCCTAAAAATGAGATGAGATGTGAGAGCTGAAAAGCTAAGTTAGTATTCATCAACATCTGCCAATATAAATCACCCACTTACCAATAGCAATATTCGACCATTTGAATGAATAATATCCCAGATCAATACTAAGAGAGGCTTCAAGTCCATAAAACATAAGAGAAGTCAACATTAACATAAATACAAGAATTGAACAACAAGCAACACGTTGAGTACGAGACATGTCATGTTGTGACCATGGACGCATCGCAAATAATGAATACCAGAGATGTCTGAAAAATAACAGAAGACCAGATGAATTGACTCAATATAGTAATGCAGCATCAAGACATTCCACTAACCTGTCTTTTAAATAATTTTCACTTTTAATTGTGAACAAACTTTTGAATGAATGAAGATGTTTGATAGTGGCTGCATGAACTTCAATATCAATCTGACATTCTCCCATATGATAATCTGATAACCAGGTATTTATAAGAAAAAACCAACATTCATTTGTTTCATAATCTCGAACAACAAGACGATCAATGTACCTGAAAGGCATAAGTATATGTCCGAGTTTTACATACTATTAATACGGTGGTGTCTTGCTTGTAGTGCGATGGTGTCAATTGGAACCAACTCTATATCACAAAGATCATATTTACCGATAAATTTAGAAGTTTATTAATTTTCTAAAAGTGTGATACCTAAACGGAATGTTTTGAAAAACTTATTTATGTGAATATGTGGTATCTGGTAATTATGATAGCTAATTTGATTAAACCCAGATAAGAAAGGAAAATGTAAATGAAATACAATTCAGAACATGTCTAGTCTGTTTTACTTGGCCTAAATATCTATTCCATCACACATGATTTCATTTTCCCGTAGTACAAGTGCTATACAATTGAATGAATAATTTTTCAGACACTCGTCAATATTAAAAATATCCTACCATTCAGGACTTGTACCTTCATTACCATGCCATAATCTAACAGTAGTAACATCACCAAGACACCCAGGTGTTGTAATAAGAAATGTGATAACACTTCCTTGTAATAAAATTCTTTCTTCTTCACATTTCTAGAAGAATAATGAGTATTACAATTTATTGGTTACAATGAAAAACCGTGTGAATGTGAACAAACATAGTAATATTCACTGATAACAAAACCACAAATATTTAAATATGATGATTATTGCTCTCTTTACTTGGGAAACTGGAACCAAACAAAAATTTCCGAAATGTCATGAACACACATGCAACTCCCCAATAATGAACAAAGTAGCATGTTTAGCAGAATTTGAAAAACAAAACTCTATATAGACTTTATTAATTTAATCTACGGTAATTACCAATGTTTTATACTGATTTCCTCTTTTTTTTATCATAAAAATATCACTTACCTACCTGTAATATATGAACAACACTTTTATTATTTGATCCATTAATTTTAACAACAACAGTAGATGAAGGTCCAGATCTACGACGATTACCAGTAAATATTGTAAGTAAATATCTGTAGTGTTCATTTGGAAGATTGTCGCTCACTTCTATGTAAGAATGCTGTTTAAACATAACCAGAAATAACAGACATGGGACAAGTATATGATCACATAGATTGATTCCTTTGAAAATACGTAACAATAACCCAAAACCAGAGTCTACAATTGGTACAATTTTACTTTTTTGAGTATGATTAGGCACAGAAATACAGAAGTAAAATGATATACTCACGAATTCGATATCATTTTTATCCTTCCATCTTGCCCAGAACAAAGCCGATCCAAATACTAAATACATTCCAAATACTGTTAGAAATATGATTGGATTGTCATAAAATTCCTCCCATAAATTCCAAGATACCTGAATAACAGATTAATTTCAATATACTAAGTATGGATTTATGTCTAAGAATATGTTTGCATAGAAGACTGTATCATTCTTGGTCTAAATAAACATCTGATGTCATACCATTAACAGGCAAATTTGTGTAAATTAAAAAGAGAAAAACCTGTAGAAACAAAAATTCCTGGATCTACTCCTGCTTCAAGCGATTCATTGAATGAGTGAATCTAGTTCAAGAGAATAATTAAAAAAAAAGAATGATTCAGTCCAACTTACTTTTGTGAAATCAATTTTATTTGGATAAACAATCAATCTTGATGAAAATAAATTTGGTGAAGAAATTTTTCTTGTTCTTGAAAATGTTTGTGGATCACATTCACACCATGTCCATTTGTCAAGTGTTGAAGTCAGAGTGGCCTGAGAATAGGTAAATTTATAACTAATGTAAATTTATAACTAATGTAAATTTATAACTAATGTACAAAATTGTCTTTAATAACAAACCTTACAACCATCACTATTCCAATCATTAATCATGTCATCCCAGAATGAACACTTGGTGGCATATGTCAATATTTTCAAAGTCACTGCATGAATAGATTGAGTCTCTACTGTTAAATTAAAAATTGAGTGACCTTTCAGGATAGGTATCGTCCAAGTAAATCCACCTTCAGACGCAAATTCTGTAAAGCAAAAATACTCAACAATATACAATAAATATATAATAGTATTAATCTTCACAATGTAAAGAAAATTTGAAGAATTACAAATACTTTTGCCTTGAATGCCTTAACCTGATTTTCAAAAGGGTCAATTGCCACTAATCATTTAAAAGTGTTACTTCAGAAAAATTTCTTGTACTTGCACAGGCAAAGAAACTTTTAACATTTGAAGTAGACAAAACTTGAAAAAAAAAATTTGTTTATTTATACCTGTTCCATTGACAATTTCATTAAGTTTGAACCGATCCATTTCCAGGATGTTACTTTCTTGTAAGGTCAACTTCACTTTTTCCATTTCCAAAATATCATTTGTAATTATTCTTATTTTTAAAGCAACATTTTCATGAGATCCTTCCACAACAATTGGTAAAAATCCGCTCCATAAACCTGGTTTCGTTTCGTTTAATTTTAAATTAAAATATTCAGGTTCAGGTTGATGATTCAACAAACCATATTTTATTGGTTTTGACAAGGAAAATGTTTTTGTTTCTGATTTTATTTTTCCTGGAATTTTGTGAGATTTCGACAAAGTTATTCCAACTACTTCATCTGCTTTGTTTGATTTTGTGTTAAATTTTGTGTTTGAAGAGTTGAATCTGAAAACCTAACAAATGAATTGAATGAGACTAAATTGATTATCTATCATAAGCCATTATAGACAACCATCTAAATTTTAAACATTATCTTCTTACCTGTAAATTTAAGAATTCGGTATCATCATCTTGTGTCCCCATCGAATCTTCGACTTTGATTTGTACTTCATCATCAGTCAAGGTCAAATCTATTGTATTAAAATAGACATATTATTTTGAAATGCACAGTTGATATAAAAATATATATATAATACATTACAGTAATGTGAAAATTGCTAAACTATATATTTTCTGCGAAAATACCAAAAAAAAAAATTAAAGTAAAAAATGAAGAACTCACTTTCACTATGCTTATATCGCTTAATACTAGTATCCACAGATCTTGTTTTAATTTTCATTATTTCATCTCCAGGTAGAATTGCTTCAAGCATTTCACGACTTAAATCATCAACTATTGTTGTGAGAGTTCGATGGTTGGATGTTGTAGTAACCTGGAATATAGAAATAGAGCCATGTTTCGATTATCTCTCAATAAAGAAAACTAAATACAATTTATATTACCGGTAAATGGGATAATGAGGGAGTCGGGAACTCGTTTAAAGCGAAAAAATGATTACCACAACAAAATTTGATATTCCAATGAATAACTTTTTGGATCTCTTGGATCTCACCTGAGTTTCACTCATTCCTTCCATAATATTTGATGAAACAATTAATGATTTTCTAACGACTGATGAAATAGAATCGATTGATGAATCAATATCATTATGTATCCAGGTAGATACATCAGATAGTTTGTTTATGAGGTTTCCCTAAAAAAAATATGAAAATAGAAAAACTATATCAACACTGAAAGCATTACAAAATTCAAATAAAAAATAAATTAAAAATAAAACTAAAATATTTCGAGTAGTTGTTAAAGTTAAATGATAAGCCGTGCAAATATTATGTATACTGCCTTTGAAAATTTGTAGTACAGTACAAGGCTACACTAGTAGTATTTCATCAATAAGACTTTGTTTAGATTTACCTGAATAGTTTTATCCAAGCTCTTGAAATAATCCTCTGTTGCAACTTGCAGAACATCGGAAGTTTGCTTCACTGATTCAGTTGATATAAGTATGGAATCCAATGCAAAGTTCAACATTTTGTTTCTCTAAAACATAAATAATATGATTCATCAAAAAGGACATTGAGTTAAATTTTTTATCCTCATATCCTTACTAAAACTCTTCATCGATAAAGTGAACATATGCAAAGAATTGAATATGCCTGAACCAGGGTGGTCCAAGGTTGTCGGCTCCGCGGGCCACAAATTTATTTTTTCATTGTTCGTGGGCCACAATAGTGCCAATAATAGGTAAACAGTGCAATACAAAATAAACACTTCTATTGTGCAAACACATAGTTATCAGGCATAGTTATCTCAGGGTAATAGAATCCACATTTGATTTTTAGTTTTCTATGATGCCTTTATTGTTAGCATATATTTCCGACAAAAAAGATAGAAAGCCAGATAATAATTTAGACTGCCAAGCACATCATTCAACTTCGCTATTTGCCTCAGCCAGCCATAACACTAGTCAATTCAGTGACATTAGTGATGAAACAATATGTCAAAAGATTTTTCTGATAAATTTGATTACGAAACAACACGAAATGCGATTTATCGATTACTCTCCGAATGTGACGCGGACCACAGATAATGAAGCATCGGGCCACATGTGGCCCGCGGGCCTGGGTTTGGACCCCACTGGCCTAAACATTTCACATAATTCAGAGACTGAAATCTATTACATAGGCACTATTTCCATGTGCTCTTAATCCAACTTACCAAGTTCATAGAAAAATCAGGATTTTTCGACAACGATGAAGCATATTGAGCTACTTTTTGTGAATTTTTGGATTTTATTGCATTCTCAAGTTCTTGTTGCCAATTCTCAGTTATTGCTGGATCTTTACTTTCTTGTACTTGTATTGGAAATATATTGTGTGAACACGAACCAGCAGAATTACATGTTTCTGCCTGTATTTGGATGTAACCAGGTGGAAGAATTAAATCTGTGACTTCAGTTTCATAACCATATTGTAGAAGAGATTTGGAATCTGTAAAATACTTTGATCCATAAAAACAATGAATAAAAATTTGACTCTACTTTTTTTTTCTCTCGAGATTGCTAAAACGAGAAAAGATCCAAAGTGTGTGGATGTTGTGATGCATTAACCTAATAAATCTGAAATTGCATTTGCATTTTAAGAAAAGAACATGTAATACAACATATCACTGATATTTTATCACAAAATGTTTGTGATTGATCTTCTAAGGGTGATAGAAGATAAGGTGTGATTGATCTTCTAAGGGTGTGGACTGAACAGCAACCACCACATATTTGTCAAAGACTCATGACATCATAAAATAGAAATGTGGAATAAAACAAATTATTGGCATCATATTCTTTCGAACAATTGAAATTCCTATTACCGGTACATAAAAACTATACATATATATTTATGAGCAACATAGCAGGGTGACATTAGATAAAAAGGTTATGGGAACTATCTTTTAAATGTTATTTGAAAACCAACCTTCATCAATCAATGAAAACTTGAATATGAGTCTTTCATAAGTTATGCAAGTTAAATTGAATCTTGTGATGAATCCAAAACCAGATTCAGGTTGATATGAACATTGCATTGCAGATGGAGGTTGAATAATGTAAGTTTTGATAGTGATGGAAGCATTTTGGTCAATATCATCCACACCTGTAAAAGTAAATGTTGGTAATATGCAAAAAAATTATAATATTATACCAAAGTATTAATTCATAGCCTAATTATTTTTGAAAATGTTTGGCATACAGTATTTGAACATTAGAGATTTAGTCTGCTTTATCTCATAAACAATAAAAACAACTAAACAGAGAATTAAAGATAGCTAGTAGAAAAAAAATTGTTGATAGAAATATAGACAGGATAGTTCCTCAGAGTGATATGAAACCTTGGTTCAACTACAAACCTGTAGCAGTGATGTAAATATCTTTTGTTGAATTGATTTTTTCCAATACAGCAGATTCAATTTTACAAAACTCTCTTGAATCACAATCACTCAACTTTCCAAATATTGTTTTCCATTCGTAGCTCACACATGAATCACATTGAATTTGTAGAATGAAAGGTTCTTGAGGTTTTAATGATTTTCCACAATTTACCCAACATCTGTAATAAGATATTTAGGTAGAAAAATGAAATAAAAAAACTCACAGCTATAAATCATATATATCAACAATACTCACAAAATATTTAAACTTGGAGCAGGATGTGATAGAATGAAAACTTCTTGATCAGTAAAAACATCTTCATAACCAGATAAACTAACAAATAATCTGATGTAAAATTTATCTTTTATTTTAGTTTCATCAACATTAATTTCAACTTTTGATTGATTTCCTACAAATGATGGATTCCAACCAAAACATGATCCCTTATGTTGAAACATTCCAATATGTTTATCAACAGGTAAATCTTCAATATTCAAAGAACAAAACCAGTCATATTGTTGATCTTGAATATGTGGATTCAATGAGCAAGATCCATCAAATGATATTTGAGATGTGTTGTGACCTAGAAAATATGAAATAAGATTGATTATCAATAGAATACGGAATGAAGCACAAAATATGTTTAGTCCGTGTAAAAAAAAATTCCACATAACATGCTGACTTCATTGTTAGGAATATGATTCAAATCTTAGTAGAATTCATTCAGTGACAAATAGCATTACAAAAAAAATCAATGTTTCCATACCTATTTCTCTTAGTGTTCCCCCACATATTTGTGCATTTAATTCCATTCTTGGTATTTTAATTGATGTAAAATCTTCAACTTGTTGAATAAGAATTCCACTGTTGCCAACTTGAGTAACAATAACTTGAATAATATAAAGACCAGGATCAATCATCCATGGTTTGATATGAATTTCATTTGTCTCTGTCACTAATTGTTTGTAGTGGATTTCATTTTCTGGTTTTGTTGTCATGGTATCGACCTATAACAAAAATACAGGAAAGGCTGCAAGACATTGCACTCAGGTTTAAAAAAAGTGGACAAAACTTCTGAGCAGGCATACATTATGATTTCCTATTTAATACAATTTAAGGTTGAGATCGAAGCGATTCATAAAAAGTTTCATAAAACATTCAGTATTGCTGTTAATGTCAAACCTTTCTTGATTAATTCCCAACTGCATTTGAATTGTTGCAACAGATATAAACGTATAAGAAACTAACTAAAGAGAAATACGTTCGGATAGGCAAGTTGCAATGAACATAATATTTTATTAATAATTAAATAATAACTAATATTTTATTTCACATACTGACATAAGCCGTACTAGATCAGCAGATGCTAATATATTGCTTCCAAAAAAGTCAATATACTATAACCACGAATAAACTCACTTTATATATCTTCCACTTATATCTTATCTCATCTTTACCAGGAATTTCACACTCGATGTGAACATCAGTGCTCAATATAATCGGGGATTTCGCTTGCAAACTTGATCTCATAAATGATCCAGCACTACCATCTTGAATCTTTACTTTCGTCAAGCACACAGTCGCGACTGCGCTCATTACAATAACTGATACTTCATCGCTCAAACTTTGTTTATGGTTTTCAGTTGTTACTTTGGCAGTTATATTGTATGGTCCAGGCTTGGTAAAAAGATATGATGTGTTGTATACTTTATATTTAGCGGGATCGAATGGAATTCTTAATTTCGGCAATTCGCTCTCGATCATTTTGAGAGTAATATGGTACGACACTTCCTTTTTTGCGATTACGTTGTCATTTACTGAAACTTGTATTTCAAATGTGCCACTGCTAGTAAGTTCATAAAACACAAATACCATAGCATCATTTGTGGTGAAAATCGGGAGTGTTGACGTCACATATACTCTGTGTACCAGAGGAAAACTTTCAACAGGTCCAACCTTTGACGTCACTTCCCCCAAACTGTTATTCGCTTTTACGAAAATATCAAACACCCCTTCGAACGGAACCGACATTTCTAAAACAACTTCCTTACATTCTTGAGGATTGCTGCAAAATGCGTTCGTGGTCGCTACATTTCTGTTATCTTGTTTATTTCTTATATTAGCTCCAATGAATGCAGGACTCCCTTCAGCTATTTGAATTGTAATAGAAAATGGCGCTGGTTCAAGGTCAATGTATCGGATTGGTTCGATGTTTAAGTTTTTTAGTTTTTCACAAAGTAATATATTAAAAGTATGGTTTGCTGTTGTAACATCGTTCTCGAGTAGAAGGATAGCTATATGTGCACCTGGTCCTAGAGTGATTTGAACACGACTTGAGACAAGTAAAAATAAGGTGAGGTTCGTTCGAAAAATCATCATATCGTTAGTGTAGTTAATTTTTCCGTCGCTGGTCGACTGTTGAATGCTAACGAATATTAAGCGGTATGTGAAAGGATAAGTAAATGGCAGTGTTAAAGTGACGTTTATCTTTTGCCCAAATTGAAAAGAAAGAGATTGACTCAGTTGGTCAAAAACTCGGCGGAAATCTATGTAGGTTAAATTATCTTGAATCGCAATATACACGTCTTTATTGATCATTCCCACATCGCTTCCGTCAGATGTTACAATCAGGCTGCATTCAATTGTACTTCGCATTTCGCCCGCAGTATTGAAAGTCCAATTGAAACTATGTCCAGATTGGAACATTTGAAAATATTTTGATTCTGTACCAAAACTAATCTGACATTCATTTGAAATTTCATCAGGTAGATCTGGAATGTCAATCCTGATTGGAACACCTTCACCAACCACACCAACACTTTTGATTTCTACCAAAATTCCTGAAAATCATTTCGATAAATGCATAGATATGTTCAACAAAATACACAATGAAGGCTAAGAAAAAGAGCTTCAATTTCATGCAACCCATAAATCTGCATAGTATTTTTTGTGATAGATAGCCTTGGGTTAGTCAAGAGATAAATTTGATATGATATACATGTTCGGTAATAGAGAATAAAGTAATAGGGATAACTTACTGGGAAAGATATACGTGAATGCGATGCCACGTCCACAATCACTTTTTTTGCTATCATAGTTCAAAGAAATCTCAGTCGTCGAATGTAGAATTGAAGGCATTGTTTTTTCGCAAAACTCGGTTTTTCGCTTTCCACGAGCTTCTACAGTTAAACGAGCTTTAGTGCATCTGTATTGAGTAATTAACTTGCTTTACTCCTATAGGCCGGTCGAATTCACTATATCACTGTCGGACTATAACTATAATGGCAAACACTGTCATACTCATTCTTCTCTTGAACATTGGACAATTGCTGTAGGCAATCGATATTAAAAAAAATTCCAGTAAATTTCGACAAACTTCTGAAAATCACCAGTTTCACCAGTGGTGGGTGTAGGTTTTTCAAAAAGACAAACCTTTGTCATCATTATACCATACAATGAATTATAAAATGTACACGCTTTTCCACGTTTTTTTGCAAATATTTTACCTGGTAGGAGGATCCAGTACAATTTACGAAAAGTGACACTTCAGTAAACTGTGGCAAAAATGTGCAACACCCGCTAGCCGTATTAATTCAATTTGAGCCGGTAGCTCAGTTAAGGAAGGGGGATATTTCCTGTGTTTTTAAATATATTTGTCATACTGTTACCTAGAGAAGGTTTAGGTAAATATGTTATGCTTACGAAGATATATCAAAATCCATGAATTCTACCACAATGGGGTGATCAATCGTTGCGTTAAATATCCATGATATTGATTTTTCACTAGAGCATCCAGGGTAATTGGGAGAGTGAATATGTCCTTTCCCCGATGAAATGTTGATTTCTGAATTAAAAGAGTACATAATTATTTCGTAGAAAATGGTTCGTCTTTCCATATTAACGGTACAATTGCTGATTGGAGTATTCTGGCTACAACCACGTTTTACAAAATGCAACTACTCATTGGATTCGCCTATTAAGATTCTAAAAGACCAGTTGAAAATGGTCCTGCAGCGTTATATTGAATTAAAAAAGACAGGGAGTCAACATGTAACAAATCAGAGGAACTGCAACATATCAATGCCACTCCCTCAACTGAAACTAAACATATTTCATGGTGAGTTTATAGATACCAGTATAAATAATTTCTAAAAAATAGGGGTTTAATGGCTTTCAATATATCAGTCGTAAGTTAACTTAATCAATAGGCACTATAAATGAAAAGAAAAATGTGGCAATGTCAAAATATTTTATAAAGTGTAATTATCGAATAGTTGGTATATTATTGAAGCATTTCGAATCCGCGTCCAGTTTATATTATACCTTCGAAAGGAAACTCCGAAAACGTTATAAAACAAATAGATCTCAACATTTGCTTTAAATAGAGTAAACAATCAGGGCAAGGTCAAATACTTGCTTGAATGCCAAGAAATAAATAATTTTCTATAGATGATGTGATTTATTATCAAAAATTTCAAACTTAGTGTTATGACTGGCCGTTGGTTATGGTGTCTGCCCTGGGGAAAACGTGAACTCAATTTTCTGTGTTCAAAACTCTCTCGACTCGCGATATGGGAGAAGAAGTCATGAAAACCTCGACACAGTGTCAGGTCTGTGGTCCGTAGTTCAGTATATGATTTCACTGGAATCGGAGGCGTATTTTCAAACTCCCCGGAGTAGGGGGTCGAAATTTGGTATTCCGTGTCAATTTGGAAAATATCCTTAACCTTATATACTGCAAATTCCGATATCACAAGCTTCATTAGAGATGAAATAGAAAACTGATGTAAAATAAATGAGGTACCGTTTGTACTGACCGATATTATATGAAATATTTAGGGCTGGGAATTTCAGAGAAAACACTTTAACCGTTAAACGGGCTATATTAACCGATTAACCGCAGCGTGACTTTTGACGTAAATAGGTATAATTTTTAAGCTTGCTACGTCCCAATGCTTTCAAAGCAATTTCGCGTGATCTTATCCTGGCATCGCTCAAAAGTATTCACAGATCGAGATAGTTTCATGATCGCTCAACTACAAGGGATTTGCGGCGTACTTTTGAAAAATCGAATTCCTTTTTTTTTAACTCGCGACCCAATTACTTTCATTAATACAAATCACGACGTATTAAAAAAGAATTTGACTTTATTATCATACTTCAAATATTTACTACAGTTTTGGTGCTAACCTATACAGTTAGTGATATTCTCTTGAATTGAACGCCACGTGAGATGAATTTGCGATGAACTAATCATTTTTGTAGAAATTATACAGTATAAAAGTGATTTGTACCTGAGATGTCAGTTGACGGTCAAAATGAATCGTAACCGTTAACCGTTTAAAATTGGTTAACCGATTAACCAGGCCTAATTTGTGGCATATATTCTCACTTTTGTTTTACAGATTGTGAAGAAGTTTACGCAAAAGGAAATACCCAGAGCGGAGTCTACATGATACACATATTTCACGGCCTCTACTCCATACCCATTTACTGTGACATGGAAACAATTGGAGCATTTTCTGGTAAGACAGGATGGATGACTATACAGAAGAGAGTAAATGGAGAAGTCAATTTCGACCGAGGATGGAGCGACTATCTGCAAGGCTTCGGATTTCCAAATGAAGAACATTGGGTTGGTCTTCGAAATCTACACAATATAGTCCAACAGAAGGCAATTGGGCAACAAGGTATTACAAACCTCAAACTTCGAATAGATATTGAAGACAGGGAGGGCAGAAGAAGTTTTATGGAACACGATTCTTTTAATATACTGACAGAAGAGTTTGATTTCAGAATTAGCAATTTAGGTAGGTATTTGGGAACCACTGGATTGGGAAATCACATGCGATACAGTTTATACTCGCCGTTCAGTACGCACGACCATAACACTGATCCTAAACGAACTGACACCTGCGTACAAATACAGCGAGGGGGCTGGTGGTTTGGCTTGTGCAATAATATAAATCTCAATGGTGTTTATCCAAAGCATGACCAGAAGATGAGCAAGCAAAATATCTTTCTTCGAAATTGGAGAGTGGTGAATCCAAATAACTCAGCATTCCGTTACGTTTCCATAAAACTACAATAAGTGATCAAGATGTCATTGCAAAATAGACAATATACGAAGTGGCTGAAAAACAAGCGAGGGGAGTCGCCATAATATATATGATTGAAACATATCTCACTTAATTAAATATTCTTCTTGTCACAATTTTAATTCAATCCTACCGATGAAACATTTAAAATGCTTTTAAATTAATGTTTGTGATGATGAGATATTGCGATTTTCAACATTCGGAATTGTGCTTACGGTTATTGTGCTTATTCTTCGTTTATCATTAGCTTGACAGGGGCCCAGTTGGAAAACCAGCGCATCCCTAACCCCCAATTTGTCTCTTTTGAGGATATCATTGGCGTATGATCTAGTTTTTTATTTGAAAAAATCTTGTCATTAAACTCACATTTACAAAATATTGCCCTGAGGTATAAGATAGGTTACTGACATCTCACACCGCACATTACTTGCGCGCTAGACATACGAGTAGGCCTCAGACCTGACGGTTAAAGTTTTTCCGATTAGTACGCTAATATAGATAAGGAAAATAAACAATATTTAATTTGTTGAAAGTATTCCAGCAATACGAGATCATGTATATTGGTATACATTAGTGTTGCGTTAATTTGGAACCATTAAGAAAAAAAAAGATTGACAAAACACAGAAACATGTACCGGCTCGGCTGTGTGGCACATCATGCTAAGCGTTAGTAATATGCTCGCCACCGCACCCCTGTCTGATCACCCTGCGTGGTTTCGCAGGTTCAAATCCCATGCTAAGCGTTAGTAATACGCTCGCCACCGCACCTCTGTCTGATCACCCTGCGTGGGTTCGCAGGTTCGAAGCCCATGCGAAGATAGTTATGTACAAGAGGGTTGCTGGACTCCTCGCCGCCGTAGGGTGGTCCCATAATCCCATAACCGACATGGAATGGTAACCATACGACAGGCCGTGGTTCGCCATATGATTAAGCTTCGACCGTCTTATCGACTTTCCTCTCTCCGGGGTTGAATATGCAAATCCTATTCTAACCGCATCATTTTAAATTTCCATGAACAAACGTCCAATATGATCGTTACTCACTGTGATTGACATCTCTTTCTTCACATCCACACAATAAAATACTCATAGATAACATCAGGAATTTATCAACGAACATTCTACTTTTTGGAATATCCTCACCAACCCTAGCAATTTCCATAAATGTTTCCTGCAGTAACGACTTCCTTCGGTACTTCTGCAGCTTCTGCAGCGTTGGCTATTCAGCTATATATATATTAACAGTGACGTAACAATCGAAATTTTAGCACCCGCCCAGACACTTTTTTACACAGATTTTCAGGCACAGTGGTAAACTTTAGCTCGCTTTTGTGGTTTTGCTAGCCAATTGTCAGTTGTGTTTCCAAAAGTTAAGTATAAATTGAATAAGCGAATGGTCATTTTGTTCTCAGATAATATCCAATTTAGTTGTAGTAGTCAACAATTCGCCCCTAAAATGCTGCAAGAGACTAGAACGGTATTAGTCTTTATTAACGCCAGAGCAGTGGTTTTCAACCGGGTTCCGACAGGGGTTCCAAGTTCACATTCAAACCCGAGAGATAAATTATGAGATGATTACATGTATACAGTAAATTGTTCAAATATAATCAAGTACCCATTAGGCTTGTCAATATTTTCAAATTTGCGATACTTCATTTTGCCCGTATTAAGTTATATCGTAGTCGTATATATTTACAGTTATATTAGGGTGACCATATTTCCAAACCCTTAAAGGATGACACATTGTTTGGTAGAACCGTAAATATAGAACCGCATTTCATCTGTGTATGAGATATACATTATAATATATCTACTAAATTCCCTAGAATTAAATATAAAAGTGACAATAGACGAAATGACGACAATGAAATAACGCATTTTTGTTGTATTAAAAAAATATGCAGGACAATCGATTGATATTCTCTTAGACCAGGGGTTCTCAAACTTTTGGTGTTGCGGAGCCCCTGAAAAGGTTGACTATTATTCGCGGAGCCCCAAAAAAAATGTTAAAATTGTAGCTTTCCGATAAATATTCCTGAGTAAGTTAAAAGTACTTAACTTAATTTAAATGCTAAACCTTTTTTTAATGGGGTTAATGCAAGTCATAAATAAATCAAAATTTCAAAGATAAATTTTATATACTATTACTAAAGCTGTAAATTTGACACTTGACAAACATATTAATAAACTAGGGGTCGAATCTTTTCCCTTTTGACATTTTCGGAAGACTTAAACGGCTGCTAATAACGTGCGCGATTGCATTTTGTTACAATCACCGATAGTTTTCGTCAGCATGGCATGTTTTTAAACATCTTTACGCCGATGTTTATTCTCCCTAAATCAAAAATTTTCTTCGGCATATACATGTATTGTTCCACAATGACGACGATAATTGCTTTTTTGTTCTCGTGGGGAATTATGAGTTCAATGTGAAAAACATGTTACCATATAGTCATCGGCGACGAAATGCTAAAAATAATAATTAATAATAAAGAGGTAAATCCGCAACTCAAATTTCTTGATTGAAAAACGGCATTCTAAAATATTAAAACTTAAAATAAAAGATCACACTATAAGTTTGGTTTTAGCAGACTCACGTCAGATTAAAAACGCTTTTATAGGCATTGTAAATCACAAAATTTGGTGTAATGTTAGGTTTTCTTTGGTTATTCATCGTATAGTAACTGCGAAATCGAAACACAGTCAATTGTGTGCGCGATTTACCTTTTTTTATTCTGAAACTACCGACGGAGCCGCATTGCATTAAAATAAATTTCAATCGTATTTTGCCCAGATTTTGTGATTTTTTAAACGGCGATATCTTGCTTAATAATAAGAACAAAAAAGAACAAATCAAGGTTGACAAATTCCAAGATCGCAAAAATACGACTCCAATTTATTTAAAGTTGGCAGTTTATCACGTGTTTTATGTTATTTTAGAATAGTATTCTTTCATTTTAGTAATCCTAATAGTAATCTCGAATGAAACTTGAGTAACTATGAGTACAATTGAATTATTACGACAAGACACTTTAAATGCTCGCATCGGCCATACATTGAATATTTTACGCAACAGAAATCTCCTTATCCGCTTTTTATAATCGCAAAGAATGTTGCGCGGAAATTTCCGATTCAAATCCCCACCTCTTGAGAATCCTGGCTGCGCTCCAGCTCATAAATAATGTCATTTTTCAATTCCGCCTCTTTGCCATATTTCGAGGCTATATTGTTGTCAAATTTTATCAAAGCTGTTATTGTTTCTTTGAACAGTTACAAAACTAGTCATTATTTTGAAAAGTAATCGGATAGCTCGCGGAGCCCCTGGGTTTCTCTCGCGGAGCCCTGGGGCTCCGTACGGAGCACTTTGAGAACCTATGTCTTAGACCATGAGTATTTGGCAGTTCCTTTAATCGTCGTCAACATTGCTGGGTTATTTTTTTTTAATATCGTAAAACTGGACATATTGACGTATGGTCACCCTAAGTTATAAAGTTATATATATGAGTACAGTAGTTTATTTTATTAATCAAATGTTTTTATGTATAAAAAAAATCGAACTATTGCACATGGGTTCCTCGAGCCTCTGGAATGTTTTATCGGGGTTCCGCTCCATGCCTCCATCGGAAGGGTCGAAAACCACTAGACTACTCTAGTCCAGTGTTTCGTGTTTTTTTTTCTAGAATCGCCCTCTTGGACAACTTTCTGAATCCCAAACACCTCCATGACTGAAAATCCAAAACAACATTATTCTTCGTTTATCATTAACTTGACAGGGGCCCAGTTGGAAAACCAGCGCATCCCAATTCGAAGTCAGCGTCCCCGTAGTTATCGCAGTGAAGGAGCAAGTAAGGTAGGTATATATGAGGAATTAAGGGTCCGGGAAACCATGCTTTGTCGGTCTAAAGACTAACATACAATTTAGTCACTCGAATGGATTGCCGGACAGTTTGAGATGGTAGGTCAGCGATCCAAAAATCTCAATACGATAGGAATAGTCCAAATATTTTTTATCCACATTATTATTGCTTTTTCTCTCAGATCGCTGAGTTTGGACACGAAACCGGATCACAAGTACTTCTAGTGGCGTAACAACTTGTCTACGTCATCGTAAAATTACGCCACAATCAGGTAATAGAGCTTGCCAAAGTATAACGACGATCGCTCGTAATGGCGTCTGCGACAACAATATCTAACTCACAAAAGCCAGCGCTTTCTTTCTCGTATTGACGTGATTGTGACGTCGCATGAATTTTGAGTGACATTGACAGAGGGGATCAGGAATGGCATGTGCAAAAATTGTTGCGCCACGCTCACTAGAAGTACTTGTGGTACTAAGCTACACTAGATCCCCAGTTGCCTACCGTACCCATATCAAAAAATTCGACTTCCGCGTGGTTTGAGTTCGCAAAATCAAAACCGAGGACAGTCTTGACTTAAGCTGTCATGCCTGGCGGAATGAAAACGGTGTTCCTATGAATAAAATTTTGGATGAAATATCAGATCTCATAGGATTAGTAGGTAATTTTAAAACAAATAAAAGCAAAAGCCTTCTAGCGGCAACAACAATCTTTAACCACTGAAAATTCCAAAGCAATTGCTCCAATATTATGCGTGAATTTTTCACAATTACAACAACGAGAAGAAGAAGAATCCTAACATAATAACAAAACGACCCGTGGGCCCATTTCGTTTACAATATGAAGTAAAACAATAGCTCATACCTTGAGTACCAACTCACAGAAATCGATACCCCGAAACCATAGCTAATTTGCAAAAGCTCCTGGAACAAGAGGCATTTAAATAAAATGGGTATTCGTAACTAGCGATGTAAATGGGGAATATGCGGATATTCTTTCATTAAAAGTGATGGCTCTTTGACATATAAATTCATGAATATATCCTTCTCCGGCAATGCGTAACACGTATGCAACAGCTTATTGCAAACCAGCTGTGACCCACATTTTCTGCCGCAGAATGCTTTTTTCTACCCAAAGTACTACTGTGGTACTTATAGTTGATTCAATGCAACTGCTACTTTTCATTGGCGCCACCGGATGACGCTGCAAGCGGCTTTAACAAGTTTCCGTCTCCGATGCTCGTGTCAGGCTGGTGAGCCAAGGTCACATCTCAAGCACCCATGCCAAATAATATACACCAAATTCGTCATATCTGTGCTTGGGACAAAAGAATGGTGTATACAGAAGCTGTACAAACTGTTTGCAGCCTCAAAAGGTTTATGTGTTTTTAATGAGGGGGTGGTTAAAATTTAGTGTTGCATAGGTACAACATCTTCCCTCAGAAGTAGATTTTGGTTGTTAAATTAGCTCAGATTTGTCTGTTCAGTTTAGCCAATTATGTTGGTTTATTGAGCAGATAACGTAGTTAATGAGTTTCCTATGTCATATAAGGCGCAGTCGGGTTTATTAAGATGCTTTATATGAGAATTTGCGGAGCAGGGAAAAATTTGGCTTACAATAATTTTGTTGTAAACATCAGATTAGGAGGCGTGACATAAAGTATGCACAAGTGATATGATTCAAATTTAAACCAAATGAAATCCAAGTATAATGGACATGAATACGTGACTAGAATAATAGAGAAGTGTCTTAGATTAATTCAGATTCTCTATTTGTATTTTCAGCGATCTAGCAGAACAATTGCAGATATGCCGAAGAATAGAATTTTTGCAGAAAATTGCGTTGAATTAGCGCGTATTTCTAATGTCACACTTTCAGATAAAGAGGAAATCGAGATTTATAATTATGAATATGATTACGCTGGTCTCGATAAAACACGTTTCCAGAACGATATTTATGTAGCTAAGATTTTGAGAATAAAAAATTCAGACCATTTCATTATTTTGACTGTTGGAATTTATATGAGCAGCCGATAGCTATCTAGAGTTGAAACTTAGTCGTGTTTTGAAAGTCCGAGTGCAGCGCAGACGAACAAATTCAACGTTTAAAGAGCACAGTTTTTCTCTGCTCTGAATTTTTGACAACGCCGTTATGGTATTGCAATCCACTCCTGAATCAATATATACAAATTACTGAGCAAAACAATAAATGTATACACAAAAATGAAATTGGTCTGAACACAAATGATGCAGAAAACTACTTCTGGTCAGTGCTTTTATAGCGTCTTTTAGATTGGGGGAGGGGCGGTCGATAAATGCAAACAAAAATCTGAAGTAAAAAAACATATATGGGCCATTCCAAGCAAAAGTTGAATTCCATCAATTTTTTAAAAAGTGTAGTGAAAGTAATTTTTTTTTATTTTTGGTACCAAAAGACATTGGAATTTTATTGGACTGCATTCATTTCATCGAACAATTTAAAATTTCACCCAGGTTTTTGATGGTTTTTGAAAAATGGCCTGAAATGTAGAAATTTTGGTATAATTGACATATTTTGTGATGATTCCTGGCACAAAGGGTTTGATTGTGTGATACAGTTATTTCATATGGAATTGACGCACTGGATTTAAGTTAATAAAGTTTAAATGTTTGCAGTGCTGTAGAACATTTCTTCACCCATTTAACGATTTATTACCAGAATTTTAAGAGATGATAGATGCCGCTATTCCGAAGTGGAAAAATGTCATGTAGTGTCACGTCCTGTAGTGTCACATACAATATGCACATTATTGGCATGGATTTACAGTGTTACATTAAGTAACTTGAGCAACACATAGAGGGGTAGTTCAGCTACTGCACCAGAAAATATTATGGGCTCCTACTGTACCATCGCAAAAATTTTACAGCACAACACAACGTACTGTTAGTGCATGGTGGATTTGCTGTCCTGTAGTGTCACGCTATATTTTACTATATTTTTTTTATCTACTAAGTAAGGTTGGGTGTAACTTTTGTGCAATTTTTTACATATTCAATAAAGCAACTGATTGGACAATGAAACAAAACATGTAGCTGAAAATGTGAAAATATATTGAATCTAACAACTTGCAAAATTTCTGGAATTGTCCCTTAGTGTCACTTGGAATAGCCCATATATACAGTCAAAAAAATATCGAAATTGTAAAAATGTGAATAAACACACATATTGCTAACGATTTTTCTGGTACCGAAAAATTTTGTTTCTAATTTTTTCGCAGCATAACGTGACCATAATGACTTTCACGCTAAAATTCCTTTGCCGATAAAATACATAACAGCAAGTAAATGCAAAATTGTTTTGATGTGAAAGCTAGATTTTCGATATTCTTGCGTTTTAATATATATGGAAATTTAGAGTTTCAAAATAATTTAAATAAATAGGTAAACGAAAGTGTCAAAGAACAATTCATATGCATTTTCTAAATATTTTGACTCAAGAAACTACCAGGAGTGCGAAAATATGATCTATAACAGTGGTTCTCAACCGGGGGTCCGCGGACCCCCAGTGGTCCGCGAAGCATTTCCAGGGGATCCGCGACTAAATTAAGATTTTAGGAAATTATTTGCAGTTTAATATCGTCTTTTTTGTAATACGCTCGAAAAGTTGCTGCCTATGACAATGCGACAATAGCCTACAAAAACTATTTTGATTCATCTCCCGTAGACCTATTTTGTCAAATACGAGTTATGACATCACAATGATAAATACGAGAACGCAGCTACAGTGATCATTTTCTCAGTTTTGGTGCGCAATTTTACCGTCGTACCCAAAAGTATCGATGGAATCGATCGATATATAATGTACGATGAATTGGGCAAAATAGTTTTTTTTTTGCGCAGGTGAACAACCAAGAATTTTACAATATGAGTTATAATTAGAATTACTTATAGAACTAGGGTTGGATTATCCGGATAGCGGTTAACCGAGAGGTATTTTGCTATCTGGTAAACGGATATAATTGTGACGGTTAACCGGATAATAGGGCAGTATAAATAATGCTTATGCACATTAGTGATTTTTATATATTTTTGTTGAGTGGCGATTGACATCTCCCAGAGCATATAATAAAAACTTATATTCACACTACTGTGCTTATATTTAGCCATCCCTGTAATGCTGGAGTGAACTTGACTATTACATCACAAAACACGCAGAACAAATGTGATTATTGCGTATTTGCGTTATAGAAGAGCTCGACTTACGTTAAAATAAAAGCACTTCTACCTCAGATATGAAAATACGTGGTAAGCTGCACGAATAACTCCAGTTTTCGAATTTCTCAAATTTGAGTTATTATTGCAATTCCAATGAGTATAATTCATTTAGAACAATAAATACAGTTATTAATTAGCTTAGGTATATATCAACATATTCGAGAGAAAAGTCGAGTGCGGTCTCGTCGGTATATAATGCCGATAATTGTTTTATTTCTCCCGGAACTGAAATTGCCGTAGTATGTTATCTATCGTCGTATCTATCTATCATTAATTAAGAGAGTAGTGTGAAACCCCCCTAATTTTTGACTGAAAATAGGAAAGTAAATGCTAACGAAAATACCACGACTCTTGATTTCTGAGCCAGTGATTGAAAAAATAAAACGCTATACTAGGCGCTGTTGAATCGCCAAAATTTCGTAATAATCGTATTTACTGAATTTGCAACAAGGGTAACTTTTCACGGGATGTTACTTCTTATCAAACTAAAACTGGCATAATGCCAATGGTCATTCCTGAAATAATCACGCGACGCGGAAGAAAAACGATCGGCTATAATATTGTTGTTCAAAAACTGGTGCAGCATTGTTTTGGCTCTGTTAGTTTAATTTAAAAGATATTCGAATGGAAATCATGGCATTGGTAATCATTTACCAAAATAAATGATTGATTGGAATAGATTTAAAGTTGTGGCCCAATTAGTACACACCTGAGAATATTTGCAGTGACATGTTTAATAAGTGAAGTTTTCAAATTAGAGGAAATTTCTGACTAGTTCGGTTTTTTTAAATCATCATTTTTCTTTGTTATTAAAAATTTCGTTCAAATTACTAATATTCTCTATATACACTTTTACGCACTTTGTCCCCCCTGTATTCTATTTTTTTTTTTTGGATTGATTTTTTGTGTTCATGATTTCATTTATATGTATATGCTCCTACGGTATATATGTACAAAGTTTATTTCGTCGTGCAATAAATCACAAATTAATATAGAACACAAAATACTATACATGACAATAATAAATTTCATTGGAATTGATAGGAAGTTGCGAAGGATCAGAAATGGTCATCGTGAGTCTGCGACACTAAAATTAATACGAGTCAAAATTTAAAAAAAGGGGCTCTAGGATCAAAAAGAAACTTCCAAAAAATTTAACAACAAAGTAAGAAATAATATAAATCTTTACATATGATTTGAACAGGAGAAAATAACTTAGCAGTCGCGGGGAAAGACAATTAGGACACAGTATTATTAAAAATTGTTTCATTTTATTATTCCGCTGTAAATCGATACGATTACAGAGCTTAAATTTTTATTTATTGGCACATGCAACATCAAAATGCACAATCATTCTTATTCGAGATAAATAATACATGTGTGCGTATTTACAATAGAACTGTGTGATGGTTTTTAGTCAATTCACCGCAAAATTCTTGTGCAATCGGTTCTCTAAAATTAACAGTAACTATCCGGTTAACCGGATATTTAAAATAATAAATACCCGGATATATCCGTTATCTGGATAATACAAATTATAGGTATCCGATCTAACCGTACTTAGAACAGTGGGAGAAGTGGTATGTAGGACAGGCTTAGAACAAGTTTGAGAGAAGTGGGACAAATGCGCAACAAGTGAGACAAGAGTTGAATAAGTGTGGGATAAGTGAAAAAAGTGTGGAAATGTGGAAACGACGATTTTGAGACACCCTAAACCAGGGGTTCTCAAACTTTTGGTGTTGCGGAGCCCTTGAAAAGGTTGACCTTTATTCACGGAGCCTCAAAAGAAATGTTAAAATTGATACTTTCCGATCAATATTCCTGAGTAAGTTAAAAGTACGTTACTAAATTTAAATGCTAAACCTTTTTTAATAAGGATAATACAAGTCATAAATAAATCTAAATTTCAAAGATAAATTATATAAACTAAAGCTGTAAATTTGACATTTGACAAACATATTAATAAATTAGGGGTCGAATCTTTTGCTTTTTGACATTTTCGGAAGACTTAGAAGGTCGCTAACAACGTGCGCGATTGCATTTTGTCACAATTGCCGATTGTTTTCGTCAGCATGGCGTGCTTTTAAACATCTTTACGCCGGTGTTTATTCTCCCTAAATCAAAACTTTCCTTCAGCATCATATACATGTATTGTTCCACAATGAGATAATTGTTTTTTTGTTCTCGTGTGGAATTATGAGTTCAATGTGAAAAACATGTAACCATATTATAGTCATCGGCGACGAAATGCTAAAAATAATAATTATTAAAGAGGTAAATCCGCAACTCAAATTTCTTGATTGAAAAACGGCATTTTACAATATTAAAACTTAAAATGGAAGATCACACTATAAGTTCGGTTTCAGCAGACTCACGTCAGATTAAAAACGCTTTTACAGGCATTGTAAATCACAAAATTTGGTGTTATGTTAGGTTTTCTTTGGTTATTCATCATAGTAACTGCGAAATCGAAACACAGTCAATTGTGCGCCCGATGTACCTTTTTTTCATTCTGAAACTACCGACAGAGCCGCATGCAATAAAATAAATTTCAATCGTTCGTATTTTGCCCAGACCTTTTGATTTTTTAAAGGCGGTATCTTGCTTAAAAATAATCTCGAGTGCAAAAGAACTAATCAAGTTTGACAAATCCCAAGATCGCAAAAATACGACTCTAATTTATTTAAAGTTGGCAGTTTATCACGTATTATATCGTCACGCTAATAACCGAATTGCGTAAGTCATTTTTAGCAGTTTTGAGAAAAACGTAAAAAACTTCCTAATGAAATTGCTATGCCATTGAGAGTCAATAATTTGCCATGGTTGAATTTTTTGATCGTAGCCGGATTTAAGTTAATTTGTATGACACAGTCATGTGACATCATAATGACGCACTGTGACTTAGGCAGAAATGTGTCTATGACTAGGGGACATACGCAATTTTGCAACTTGACTATATGTACCAGTCCTGAAAACCAAACAATCCAAAAACGAATGTAATTCTTAGTATATACGAAGTCTAATCCCCAAATAAGCTAATCTGTTTCAATTACATTATTTTTTTAAGTTTAAAATATATATTTCATCAATACAACACGCTCTGCACATCCACCGAAATAAGACTAAAGTTAAATATGAGGAATAAAACAGCGATGTACCCTTGTATAAAAGCCAACCAAGGTGAATTGGACTCAGGCAGTGAATATCACAAGTGGACGCCTTCCTATACTGTAGTATAAATTGAAATTTATAAGCGCTAAGCTAGAATCTGAGATGCAAAAACTCGAAAATCCTTCGCCGAGGTTATTTTGCCTTTGTGGCGTCACAATAGTCCTGCGTTAACAGTGATAATTCATTATGACGAAACAATTGAACAAATTTGCATATTATACAAAATCTCTATTGGTTTCGGAATTCTTAAAATAAAATCTGAGTTAACAGACAGGTGCGCAGCATTACATAAATACCTGTTTTATGAAAAACTCAAAACCGCCAAAAATGACTTACGCAATTCGGTTATTAGCGTGACGATATGTTATTTTAGAATAGAATTCTTTCATTTTAGTAATCCTAATAGTAATCTCGAATCGAAGGTGAGTAACGATGAGCACAATTAAAATTTTACGACAGGACACTTTTAATGCTCGCATCGGTCATAGATTGTATGTTTTACGCAACAAAAATCTCGTTATCCGCTTTTTTAATCGCGAAGAATGCTGCGCGGAAATTTTCGATTCCAATTTCGCCCACTTTTATCGTGAGCTTCTTGACTTGGGCAAACTCACTGTTTTCTAACTTTTAACACAGACTGCAACAAAATTTACGAAAATGGATATCACAAAAGTGGAGTTAATAGGATTCATCTCTTTCACGGGCAAACATCGATAAGCGTCTTTTGTGACATGGAAACAGTAGGATCGCTTTAAATAAGTCTGGTTGGATAACTATATTCAATGTAGAATTGATGGGAAAGTCAACTTCGACCGCGGATGGGAAGATTACGTTAACGGATTCGGATTTCCTGATGGGGAACACTAGATAGGTCTTCAAAATATTATCAGAATAACTAAACAGAAAAGGATAGGAAAATATGACACCTACGACAGTTTTCTGCGCATTGATTTAGAGGATTGGGATGGCGTTAAAGGTTTTTTGGAATATGATTCTTTTGCATTGAGTTCAGAGCAATACGATTTTCAAATAAGAAATTTAGGGCGATACAAGGGCACACCGGGATTAGGAAACCTGTTAGCATTCAGTATGCACACTCGCTTTAGTACTCATGGTCATAACAACGACGCATGGAGGGATGCCGATTGTGTGAAAAGGCAGAGAGGCGGATGGTGGTTTGCTTACTGCGGACACATAAACTTAAACGGAGTACGCTCGGGACTTGGTCAAAGAGAAGATATTTCTGAGAAATTGGGAAACTTTGAACTCAAATAATACCGCTATTCGTTATGTATCAATGAAACTACAATAACATAAATACATACAAAAACATGAGAAATTTGTAAGATGCAGACTATTTATTTAATAAGCTAGGGTGACCATACGTCCTCCTTTTGGAGGATTTGTCCTCCTTTTTCGTTGAAAATTTTGTGTCCTCCGAGGACGCTCTAAAAAGTCAAAATGTCCTCCTTTTTCGCGGGATTAAATATTCAAAATTCTCTTATGATATACTCAACAGTTTTTGATGTGTTAAGAAAATTCCAAAGTAAGTAGAAACTTGGAGGAGCTGTTCAAGAGGTTCGCCGAAGGTTCTCTACAATAGTCAATTATTTTTTACGTTATTTCATTTGTATTTCGCAATTTAGTGAAGTTTCGATTTTGGCAGAAAATTTCGTCAGTAGACCCATTAAAAACTCAATTTACACAAGAATTAAAGCAGAAGTATCCATGCCTCAGAAAAGATAAAACTAATAGCGAAGTGGTGTGCATTACTTGCGGATACGGTACTTTCGTTTCTGAAGTGAACGAAGGCAAGATTAGCTTACAGTTGCATGTTGACAAGACAAAAGAGCATTATTGCATTGTCGTCACATCGTCTATTGTCACTTCCATATTTAAGCATAGACATTTAGTAGATATATAATGTATATATATCAGGCACGGGTAAAACATGGTTCTACTGAATGGTGTGTCTTCCATTTGGGGTTTGGAAATATGGTCACCCTATATAATAGTCCGGCAGATAAGGGGACCTTTTTGGCCCAAGTTTGATTTCAGACATAAAGTTTTTTTTATTTGTGATTATTCATCTTGGGGTCATTGCCCATCATTTCTACATGGGTGTGGAGTTTGCAGCCTTGAGCAATTTTTTTTACGGCTCGATATTTGTATTAGTGTTTTTCGTCAAGCCTAAGCATCATAATGACGCACAACCTGGACCATGACCTGTTACAATACTATGTTCAGGTTGGGCGCAATCTTGGTGCACAAACTACGCAAGCACCAAATTTACTAAGAAATAAAATCAATAACTTTTAGGTATTTGTTGAGCCCAGCTTGGGTCGCGACCCATATACAGTATATGGAAATACTGTCAAAACATACGCGTAAAATAAAGAGTACTATTTTTTGTTGCAATTAACAATACAAGCCTGCTAATGCAGTCGCCGGTGGTTCAAGTGGATATACACCCGGTGGAGAACAGTCAATTATTTGTTAGCGAGAATTGTTATGCAGCGGGATGATCACGTCGACGCAGTGAAAGATAATGATATCACGAGAACAAGAATGAGAAAATTGTTACATTTTATAGTATATCCCTGGGAAAGAATGTAGTTCATTCTTATGTTCCATGTCAATGCTTTTCAAACTACCAAAGACTCTCAACACTTTTGCTTCTTCTCTTCTATAAAAATACGTTGTTATTATATATTCGCATTTCCATCTGTTTGTTCGTGCTCCCAGATAACCGATCAGCGGCCTCCAAGGAGGACGGGGTCCCCTTTTAAGAAACCCTGTCATAAACTAAAAAAGGCGACCGTGCTTCTCTTGTCTTGCCTGTTGTCATGCTGTCCCTGGAATTCAGCTACAACAAAAATTTCACGGAAACGGATTTTTAAATTTTATGATTTCATTAATATTCTCAACAATGAATGGTGGTAAAATGCCAAGTTATTCCAACAACATGATCATGCTTTGCAATTTACAACCAATATTTTGTATGTAACTTTGTTTGACAGAGCCCCAAGAGTTCTAACTACAAATATCAAAAATGTGAGGCCAAAAAAGTCACACTACAACATTGTCAAATGTGCTGTATTTACGATAGATAACAGGTTTACCAAGAAGAATTACATGAAAAATGGTAAAATAAAGATCAATTCAGCAATATCTACTTGGTGATATGCATCTGTTGATGATTTTATGTGTTTGTTTCGGAAGTTTAATAACAGAATTAATTGTGGTTGTTGGGGATGTTTAAAAAAAAGGTTACATGGAAAAAAGTTTTCACAAAATGTCAAGGTTTGATAGTGGTAGAGAAGTAGAAAAAATACTCCCATGTTTTTTTTCATTTGATAACCACGCCACAGGTTTTTTTTTCACAACATTTTAGTGACAGATTTTCCATTGTTCAGCACGAAATGCTATTTTGCGAAGTGCTTTTCATAAAAAATAAAAAAAAAATAAAAAAAAAACTTCCCCGATAAGTATACGCAGCAATTGCGAGAGGCAGAAATGCCAAGATGGGATTCTTATATATAATATATTCGCGCATTCCCATCTGAACAGCGTGGAAAAGATTATACCCATATTTGCACACTTTAGGAACTATGTCAGATGAGCGTCATATCATCGAATATCAGTAAAGGAATAGTACAATGGGAAAAGACATATAAGGCGGAACTTTCAGTATTATGCAATCTAATAATCTTTATGGTTGATATATATTCAAAAATATTTCGTCACGCCAACTGCAGTCCGAAACTTTTTGTCTCTGGCTGAGCCTAGATACCAATTGGCACTCACTCATGTAAACTGGTAAGACTGTAAGAGGCACGCGATGGAGCAGATACTAAGAGTATCCATTCCCCAGCTGTCATTTGAGTGGGTACTGCTGTTTTTATTGCAGATTTTACTGATCTTTTTGTATTAAAGATTTACTGGCATCACCGATTTAAGGATGTTGGAAACCAATTGTGTTTACTTACTTTCTTACTTACTGTGTTTACTTACTTCCAACACGCGGTTTGAATGAATGAAAAAGCTGAAACTAGTATTCTTTAGAACAGCATACAAATCCTATGGAATGAAATCATACACAAAAGCTCGTCAAAAACCTATAGCTCAATAATCAAGTGGAATTTGATGCATGTGCGCAAAAATGTGCGCGTTACTACTACAACCGAAGCACGCAAGAAAATGTGTGTGATGTACTAGTATTCAAAACGTTTGACTCAACTATGTTGGCATAACAGGTGCACATCTCGGTTTCGCATACGCATACCTTCTATCTCCACAAGGATATATTAATTTTGCCAAAGTCAATGCAGCACTGAAAGGTTGCGGTTCTTCCAAAAGAAAACACGTTACACATCTTTAGATACAGGTGGATGATTTTACATGGCCTTGTTCGGAGTGAAAGACGAGGTCAAATATTCCAATCCAATTCAACTACTAAAATATTTTCCAAGTCCCTAAGCTTAAACTAGAAAAACGAAATGCGCGCGGCAACGCAATAGAAAGTGGTTAGATGCTGTCAATGGATCTTGGCTTGTATTAGTGAAATAAACTACCATTTATTCTACTAAAATTGAATTTCTGACATTGCAAGGAGATTCATTGTTACTATGTATGCAAAACTAAACCATGTAGTTATGAAATAATTTTTTTTAACAAAAAGGCGCTCCTGAAGTATTCGTACCAAGATGGGCACAACCTGAACATTTTCTGTTTACCAGGTTAGTGTTCAGGATGTGCGTCATCTTGGACCGAATACTTTAAATCCACTTAAAAAAAATTGCTCAACATTATATACTCCACACCCACATGGGTATCATTATATATGTCATATACATTATATCTAAACAATAAAAAAAACTTTATGTCCCAAAACAATGTTAAGGCCCGATTCTGCCGGACTATAAGCCCAAGTATCTGAGACGAATAACTGGTTAACCAATACCACACCCGACTCCATTTCATAGTGGGCCGATGGATCGTTGTTTTCCGTATGATGAAGTCGCCGAATCCACTTTCCTCTCTCCCTGAATGATTATGATTATTTCATCCGATTTTCTTCACAGACGTACGTGTTTAACTATTAATATATCTGGCAAAAACCACTCGTAACATCAATACATGTCAGAAAAGTAGCAAGATTTGCTCAAATGTATTGCATATCACATTGGACTTTCCGAAAAATAATACTTGCGCCATTCAAGAATTTCTGTAGAAAGTTCAACAAAAAAACTGACGTAGCGTTTGTCGAATTAAAGAGGAGTGCGACTCCCGTTTAAAGAGAGTTTCACTTGGGACAAGGCTCAAGTCTAGATGTGCAGAAACACATGGGGATCGATTATATTGATGCCTCGGGATGTGAAAGATCATTATGAAACCAAAATCTTGAATGCATAAATTTGAAAAGTGGAAAGAAATTCAAGAGAAACGTTGTTCATCTTGTGCGAAATATTAAGTCCACATGAAAAGTACAAAGCCTGTTGGGTGGTTTTTAAATATAATATATTAATTAGAACTTCACAGTTTGTATGACATTGATTTGTATAACTGCGAACGGTTGTGTTTAGTGTAGTACCAAGATTACACGCTTGTGGTTATAGAATGCTACAGATATAGGCCTACTTCGGAAAAGAACATGCATAAATCACTGTGCCCAATCGGAAATGATGAAACGCATGCGTTGGCAGCGTCATTTTCGATGGATTGGAGTCAAATCGTACTAAATACACCCCTGGTAAACTTGTTCCGCCTTGTGACAAATCTACAAGAATCTATATTATTTCTGAATTATTCACTCACCATAAGATGTGTTTTCTTCAGTCTTTCCATAAAATTGAATAGTGAGAATGACAAATACCCCAAGAACAATATCCATTTTATATAAAGCTGAAATACACGATCACGAATGGTGTATCGTTACGATATAAAAAGTAAGAAGTAGACTATAAAAGCAGTAATGTTTCGACCTGGAACCCAAAATCAAAGCGAAATTTGAATGAAAATCGCTGTTTGCGTTTTGCTCGG
The DNA here is from genome assembly GCF_964204865.1 of Styela clava. Classification (NCBI taxonomy): domain Eukaryota; kingdom Metazoa; phylum Chordata; class Ascidiacea; order Stolidobranchia; family Styelidae; genus Styela; species Styela clava. The sequence goes on along the minus strand of NC_135262.1, from coordinate 14,527,335 downwards.
CGGTGTGGCACTATCGATTACTTCAAAGGTATCAATGGCGGCACATCATGCTAAGCGTTAGGAATGGGATCGTAGCCGCACCTCTGATTACCACTCATGGGTTCGAATCCGATGTGGGGTCAATTCGATCCCCATGAATCTGATATTTTCATTATTTATACCACTGGTTTTTCTTTTTTCTCTCGTGACTCACTTCCGTTGCACAAAAAAAAATCTTTGGCGCAATAACTTTCTCATGCAAGGAAAAAACTACAACTAAAACAAATAATTCTTTATGCAAAGTTAGACATCTCCATTTCCATAAATAAAATTACCATTTAGTAGCTTAGTACAGCATTATCATTCATTGTTACTACAATTAAAGTTCAACTCTTGAAATTTTTGTTATTGTTTGTGGCCCACCTGAAAATGTTTTTTTTTTGGCCACCAGTGATTTATACCTTTGAAACGTTTTTTTCTACATTTGTTTTGGTGGGTAAGATAATGATAATTACTCTTTCTTCTATATATATATGTTTAATCAAAACTCTTGGTAAAAAATTGTTAAGATTTTATAGACTTGTCCCACAACCTCGACTTCTTTCATCCAACTCTCGTTCATCTTCTCTCATACATTGGATGTTACCGAGCATCGAATTTTTTACCTGGTTCCGTAACATTGGCTAATCAACAAGATACCCGTTGTAACGTAGCAATTGAAATTTTAGTAGCATTCAAACATATTTTCTGAAATGGCGATGAACGTTGGCTTTTTTTGTAGTTTTGCCAGCTATTTGTCGATTTTTAGTTGTATTTCTGAAATTGAAGTACAAATTGAATACCTCATTATCACTCAGTATTCTGATGAGTTTTGATTTATTACCAGTAATCAAAAATTCGGATCACCATATATGATTTATTTTTCCCCGCCCTGAATAAATATAAGTCTCATAGATATCACAAGTAACTTTTTAAAAGACATCTTAAGATAATAAATATTGCAACACGCGCTCGGAGGTTCAACTCAAAATTAAGGTTAAATAAAAAGACCTTTATGATGAACAATGGAATTGTGACTTCAAGAGCATTATCTGTAATAGCTTACGGCAGAGACGGTCATACCAGAGCCATACAGAGCCAAGGTAATAATTGTGAATATTCTCTTCGTTAACATTATCTGGTAATTTCTTTGATTTACCAAATAAGTTTGTGTCAGTTGGTGTTTTTACTTTAGCGTCCAATATATTTCCATGGATTTTGGAACGCCATCGAGTATCGGTGTGTCAGTCATGCCGGGCAAAACAGCGTTGCAGCGGACCTTGTGTTTTGGAAATTCGACCGCGAAAGTTTTTGTTAAACCAATAACACCAAATTTGAATGCACAATACGGACCTTGTCCAGCGGAACCCATCTTACCGGCCATGCTAGATATGTTGATTACAGAGCCAAGTATATCGTTCCCACTTGAAGTATTCTTTGACGTCATCTTTAAAAATTCTTTAGTCATCAGAAAAGTGCCTCTCAGATTGACGTTAAGGATGTTATCAAAAGTGGCATCATCAACTTTCGAAAATGCTTTCAACTTGGCAATTCCAGCGCTGTTCACGAGAATAGTGCTCCTCATTCCTAGTTTTTCCTCCGCTAACATAAGTGAATTTTTTACTTGTTCAGATGACGATACATTTATCTTGATAGCACAGTGTTTATTTGCACGATTACTCGGCAATTCATTTAGTGTTCGAGTAATACCTTCAGAGTTTATGTCAAGGATTGCAACACTTGCTCCTTCCTTTGCAAATTTTTGACAGATTGCGCGCCCAATTCCGCTACCACCGCCGGTAACAATGGCGGCTGTTCCGATTAGTCTTCCAATAGACATTTCAGAGTCTTGGAATACAAATTGGAGTTAAAAAAATATAACAATTCACTTCGCTCATTGAGCCGTTTATGACAAATAGTACTGTAATGTAAATAGTGCAACTGTTTATACAATGCACATACATAGTAGTTTCTCATTCAAATAAATTTTAATAAAGATAAGATGAATACGTGTAAATTCTTCCATGTAATAATATATATATATATATATTGTTTCAATTTTTGAACAACCTTTATGTGCGAGATAGATTACTCTTGAAACTGTCCTTATTTAAGCCCCAACGTATTTGTCCAAATATCGAAAATAGTGACAAATCATCGATATATACGTTTTAATAATATTGCACCGGTAACGGTTAAACACGTGGCCGTTTCTAGCACTCTGCCTGTATGCAATATCTTCATATATAGCCTAATATACGCATGTTCTATTGGTAAAATGAATGTCGGTCCACGTTGAATGTCGTAATTCCCCACAAGGACTAATATATTCAAAACAACGTCTAATTATGCAACTACTCATACATTTTTAAGTCTGGCCTCAAATTTTATAATTGAAAACGGGTCTGATGAAATAAAATCCCTGTTTATAGAGCTGTTTTGCCATTGTATCTTAGGCATCCAATACATCGATTGTATTTTAGTTTTTGTTGGCCAGACCAACTTTGCTGCTTATTCATTCCCTGGAAGTTGTCTCATATGAAGACCTTTTTTTTATTAGAGCAATGTCACGCGCACTGGTTCAGAAACCCATGGTACCAACTTCCGAGTGACCACAAAACTGCAAGGAGGTACTGAAACAGAACTATGTTTATGCATAAAACTCTCGTTGAATCATGTCGACGCGAAACTCAAGACGGGCAACGCACTATGATCAATAAAGATGTCTTGCGACAGTGAATAAGAATATGATTCAGCTCTGGATTGATCTGTATTTTGTAATATGTATGTGATTGCGTGTTCAAGATTCTCGAAATTATGTATTCTATGGCATTTTATTTTACTGGCTGAAAATAGTTAACTTGACTGTGACTATTGATAATATTTAACCTAGTCATAACGTGGCCTGTTTTCGATTTATAATACAACATTTATTGACGTGTTAATCCCATTTTACTGGATTTGTTTATTACAAAAACTTGCTCAAAAATAGTTTTTGTGTTTTAAGTTAAGTCTCTCCGGCGTTTGGTTTGTGTTCGAGTTGAATCATTTTGTTTAAATGAATTAAGTCTTTGGAAATTCGCCGAGTCGAGCAAGTTACTGGACAGTATATACAGAGCCGCACTATTGAACAACACTAATTTTACGTACTACAGAAATATTGCAAGCTGATCTCATTTATGGGTATAACATAAAGCTTAATGGAAATTATCGTATTTTACGGACCATAAATCCAGGGGCGGCACGTTACTGGAGGGCGGCAAAATGTGGCAAAACCTTATAAACGAAGCGAAAACTCGTTTTAAATGAACCAAGGCAGTCACACACGACCTAATTTGGCACTGATGCCAAAAAATTACACAAGATATACGTCTAAACCAGGTGTTTTATGGCTCGTGGCCCCCTTCCAGCGCCCTTTTGCACTCGCGGTCTCCGTTTTCGCCATTCCAAAAACAAAACGTGTTGGATTGTAATATGTGTTTACGACCTATTATGGAATGCAAAAGCAAACCACAGACAAGAAAGTAAACGCTCTCCAGTATACAATCAAAGGGAATCTTGCGCTTAGGACTGACTGACAAGGTTTATCGTATTAGGCGCAGTCATTTTTATAGCTAGACGAATGTCAATGTCAACATCGAGACGGTTTATAAATTTTGTTTTTGTGATAATAAAAATTAGCTTTTGCTCCGACAGAAACCCGAACTTAGTCAATGTGCGTTCCTGTCAAGCTTGGCAGCAAAGAAACCGATGCCAACGTGTTTCACTGGGGGTGATTTTTGTCGTGGTATTTCGGAGTTCAGATGGACGTAATGATTTATTGCTCATTACATAGAGCAATGCTAGCATTAATCGCATTCTCTGGCATCTCAATTTACTTTGGTAAAGTCAACGGAACTGTTGTTGTTGTTAGTACATCTGTCTGTACTTGAAGGCCCAGGAACGCAGCTATTCATGTGTTCAGCCAAAACGGAACTGTAGTTCCATTTTCGTAATTGCGTCTATAATACGCTAGCGAAGGTAATCTCGCAGTCGAGTGGAACTGCCATTCTGTAGGTGAGACCAGGGTTGCCAGACCCCAGCGATAAAAAAAGCCAAATCAAGACATAAAAAAGCCAACAATTTTACTAAGTACAAAAGCCCCATGATTTGTCAGGTTTTGAGCCCTTGGCAACGTACTGATGATGATGTAGAGCCATCAGTTCATTCAGTGAGGCACACAAATAGAAAGTAAAGTTCCTATAGAACTGTAGAAAGTAAAATAAATATCAAACGGACAGCATCATTTTACCATTCAATATATACAATACAAGGTGCCGCCTCAGTCTGTCAGTATGTAATATACCTACATGTTTCTACTTACACTTGTGATATACCTTAAAAAATTCTTCATATATCAGTATATCGTGCTTTACTATTGAAAATTTTTTCACTTTTAAAATTTATAAACCATCAATTTTATTAAAAAATTTTCTAACCCCCTGCCGCTCACAGGTGGACCACTGATATCTAATTCAGTAATTTTAGCGTAGTTAATCACATCGTTACTGCAATTGCAGAACTAAACCAAAGCTCGCATGAACCATATCAGGCGTAATGAAAATTAAGTTATACAACTATTTTTTGGAAACAGAAGATAAAACTGACAAATATCACGCAAAACCATAAAAACGAGGCAATGTTTACAACCCTGCTTGAACATCTGTCTGAGCAGCTGCAGAAACTGCAATTATTTCTTATTGGGTAGGCCTATGGTTAAGAGTTAATGTAACAAAATCGTGGGTGTGAGTTTGTTGCTTTTTGGTCGGGTGTGGCTTTTAGTTTTTGCACGTATTGAAGGAAGGCATTTCATGATAGAATAAGCCAGTTTGAATTTCGAGGACTAATTGCACAATACTCCGGATTCGATGTAATCTGTGTAGCATTTCAAAATTTTCGGTACACGAATGCATGTAATGTGCATGTTTTCAACTTTTTAAATTTTTCTGTTGCGCAAAATATTTTAATTTGTGGCCGATTCGAGCATTTTAGAATGTCTTTCCATAATAACTGTGTTCCACGTATCTCGCGATTGCGGCGACATACGTTAAAATGAAAGCACTTCTACTCTAAAATGCCACGGCATTCTGCATATCGTCAGACTAATAAAAAAATTGCCTAAGTCAAATTTTAACATTTTGAGTAAATCAAAAAAAACTTCATAACTTTCCCATTTTTCAATCTATTTCAAAAAAATTTTTATCTAGATTTATCTTATCAAATTTTTAATCATTTTAGGATATCTATAACTTCCAAATTCTATTTTATATGCGCTAAAATTGACTTAGGCATTTTTTTATTCCCGCACCCTGAGTTAGGCAATATTATTCACATCTTCGCCCTATATTTTCTCTGTACATTCGCTTGACCTATATACTTTGTAAAAGTCCATTCGGCAAATAATGAGAGAGTGACTTCCATTAAATTAATATGACACGAAAGCCAAGTCAAAAATTCGATATTCCTCCTTAATCATAATTTGGCTTTGATGATCATAAGAATAGATGTCAGCCCACAGGCCAGATGAATTGTATTCAATTGATACAAGGAATGTAAAATTTCACAACTCAAGCAACAAACAATATAATAGAATCAAAACATAAATAACTCTTTTGAACCTAAAACATCAACATAAACAAACAACTGTAATCATGAATTTATAGTAGTATACTTCATTTAAGTTTGTATAATCTACTCGTGAGGAAGGTTGTCATAAAAAGGATGACAGTCAATTGGCATAATTGATTTCATTTCTTGAAGATCATTAAATTTCCTTGCACAAACTGGAATACGAGATCTGAACATTGGCACCCATTGACTTTGAACATTCTGTACACGGTGTGGTAGCGCTTTCCAAATTGCTTTCTCAAACGAAAGCTTGTAACGAATACTACCATCACTTTCGTACTTCAGGGCACGCAAATCATGCACTCTGGGATCTCCTACTCTTTTTCCGGGTCTAATGCTTTGAAGGAACAATTGATTCATTCTTTTGAAATCAGTGTGCCTCATTTGGCGAACATGATAGGGTGATGGATGGATTCTTGCGGATTCCATAAGTACGATCAAATCTCTTTCAGAAAAAATGTCGCCTACGATCTTTCGTTCAATGACGCTGTGCATCGAGTCACATTCCATTTGTGTATGTCCAGCCACCAAAAAAATTTTTGCTCTATATCTATGTTGTAAGTTCTTGCCAGACTAGAATATGCATTGGCTACCGTGCTATTCCTATTTTGGTAACCACATCCATCGCTCCAAACTATGATATGCTTCAGCTCGGGATTATTACAAATGATTCGCTTAAAATGCTCAGACTGCAAGTAAGCAAATACTTCACTAGAAAGATTGCCTTCAGTTTCATTCCAGACGTAGCAGTAACCTGCTTTTGATTTCGTATCATATAAAGTGAAATCGTGTACCTGTAGTTTAGTTCTGTAATATGAGGTACTAGCTCTCGTTCTAGGACATAAAAGCACGGCCTGTAGATCCATCGTCCAAACGGATTTATTTGCACTTGCAGAATCTTTGTCGGTTATTTTTTCTTTTCTAGCATCATCCTTCAGTTTGATATGCAAGTTATACTCAACTGTACTCATGTTACCATGTTTGTAACCTACACACTTATCACACTGATCCTTTCGGGGAATGAAAACTGAGTATTTATATCTGTGAAAAAACTCGTTGAAATAAGCTTCACTAACGACCCTCCTGTTTTCTTCCTCTGCAACATTTTGGTAATGTCTGTGGAGGGCAGATATTGTGGTGCCTGGATACAAAAATTTTATGTTTCTGTAACTTGGCAATTTTCTGCAATAATGGGAGTCTACAGTTGGTAGTGTGCTGAGCCACTCTTTTATAAACTCTCTATCCCTTTCACTTACTTTTACACACTTTCCACTTTTCGGACCTGCTTGAACAACAGCTGTTTGGTTAGAAGAGGTTTTATCTTTAATCCAAGATACCAAAGTTCTGCAAGGCATCCCAAACGTGGAAGCAAACATTTCTTTGCAGACTGGCAGCTCAGAACCATTCGAAAGCTTTAGTTTGTAAACATATGAAGATTTTCTCCTAGATACACCGGAAGATCTTTGTTGTTTAACCTCATGTGTCCCAACCAGAGTATTTATGAATATTTTGCGTTCATTCCAAGTCGTCATAGACCAAAATTTAATGAACATAGCAAGTCTTTGATCTTCATCTACAACGTTACACTGGCGAGTTTTGACTTTGCTACAGAATGCAGATCTACATGGTGGCCCTGGTTGACGATTGGGCACATTCTTTCCTTTCCAGTTTCTATATGATTTTCCACGGAGGCGCCTGATTTTTCCTTTATTTTGTTTCCATTTATCGTGCACTGGTCTCTTTTCTCGGTTAGGTGAGGGCTCGTCATAGGTTTCAATAGTGCCATCTGATCTTGTAGAGCCTTCATTGGTATTGTTCGAAATACTCGTCGTGTCCAGATTATCGAGACTTACATCAATATCCAGTATTTCGTGGAACGGTAAATAGCCACTTTCACTATATAAATATGCATCGGAATCCCCCTCGCAACCATCGAGCTGAAGCTCTATAAAACTTCCAACTTCATTCACCTCATCTGTGAAAATTAAATACGAATACATATTAAGTTCGCTCGCTACTATCGCCGTATAAATCCGCATTTTTTGACGTTCAATAACTTACCACGTGTGACACTATCATTTGCAGAAGCATTTCCAAGTAGAGCATAGTTTCTCAGCTTCCTGGACTCCATACTGTTAATATTCGACCACTACAATTACTTGCCGGTAGCGTCCAGATATTGAAATAAATATATATTGCAGTACACCCTACTTGAACCAGAAAGCGTTGCTAGTCGAAGAGTGCCGTAACGACACCAGAACGTACAAAAACTGGATGCGGACAGGCGTGTTTAAATGTGCCTATCTCAATTATAGTCAGTTTAGGCAAAACCAAAATCTGCCCAAGTCCACTTCCTGAGATAGGCAGATTCGTTTTTGCCCCCTAGCGGCTGATTTATACCAGATATGAATGTTTAAATAACATAGAAAGATAGATCTTTCCCCAACGAATCCAGCGATACCAAAATCTCAAAATCGACAAAAAGTGACTTAGGCAATTTTTTTATTAGTGTGACGATATATGAAAATACGTGGTAAGCTGCACGAATAAATCCAGTTTTAATTCGTATTTTTGCGATCTAGCAAATTAGAGTTATTTACAATAGAACTGTGTGGTGGTTTTTGGTCAATTCCCCGCAAAAATCTTGTGAATCTCTGAAATTAGCAGTTACTATCCGGTTAATTAAGTCGTGTTCTTCTGATCTTTTTTGCTTCAGCAAGACGATGAAAAGATGCACAGGTACTGAAACAGAACGATTACATTTGAACCCACGTACATTTGAACCCACGACGATTGCACCTGCATACCATTGCACCTATGGAAATTTGCACCTACGGATATTTGAACCCATACTAACCCTAACCCATGGATTATAGCACCCGCATATAGATTGAACCCGCGGATACACGGGTGCAAATATATGAGTCCAAATGTGCTGTCTCCAAACTTTCTCATGCAAGAAAAAAAACACAACTAAAACAAATAATTCTTTATGCAAAGTTAGACACTTCCATTTCCATAATTAAAATTACTATTCAGTAGCTTAGTACAGCATTATCATTCATTGTTACTACAATAAAAATTTAACTCTTGAAATTTTTGTTATTGCTTGTGGCTCACCTGAAAATGTTTTTTGACCGATTTATACATTTGAAACGTTTTTTTCTACATTTGTTTTGGTGGGTAAAAATAATGATAATTACTCTTTCTTCTATGTTTAATCAAAACCCTTGGTCAAATATTGTTAAGATTTTATAGAATTGTTCAACACATCGAGTGCCTTCAACTTCTTTCATCCAACTCATACATTGGATGTTACCGAACATCGATTCTTTGCTTGCTTCCATAACATTGGCTAATCAACAAGATACCCGTTGTAACGGAACAATTGAAATTTTAGTAGCACATCAAATTTCACTGAAACAGATTTTCTGAAATCGTGATGAACGTTGGCTTTTTTGTCCTGTTGCTAGCTATTTGTCGATTTTTAGTTGTATTTCTGAAATTTAGGTATAAATTGGATACCTCATTATCACTCAGTTATTCTGTATTCTGATAGGTTTTATTTTATTAACAGTAATCAGAAATTCGGATCACCATGTATGATTTGCTTTTCCCCGCCCTGAATAAATCTCATAGATATCACGAGTAACTTTTTTTAAGAGACATCTCAAGATAATAAATATTGCATTGCAACACGCGCTCGAAGGTTCAACTCAGATCAGGGTTCAAAATTAAGGTTAAATAAAAAGACCTTTATGATGAACAATGGAATTGTGACTTCAGGAGCATTATCTGTAATAGCTCACGGCAGAGACGGTCATACCAGAGCCATACAGAGCCAAGGTAATATTTGTGAATATTCTCTTCGTTAACATTATCTGGTAATTTCTTCGATTTACCAAATAAGTTTGTTTCAGATGGTGTTTTTACTTTAGCGTCCAATATATTTCCATGGAAATATATTTATATATCTATTTTTATTTTATTTATATTTATATATTATTACTATTATCATATATTTATATATAAAATATAATTCCATGGAAATCTTTAATCTGGGTTATTTTACACATTGAATTTTAACTAAAAGCAACTAGAATGCGACTGCACTAACTTTCGGGAAGTACAAAAAAGCAATTGGTAATACTTTCGAATTCCATAATTTATGCTATTCTGACAGTTTAGTGAATATCTGCCTGGTAAAATATAACGTTGTAAAATCATATACATTATACTAAATATGAATATGGCAAGCAAAAATTATAATTTTTATATTCAACATCCGTATCCACCAGAAACTTCTAAACAAGCGCCGTTAACATAAGAACTTTCATCAGATGCCAAAAACAAACAAACATTTGCGACTTCATCCGGGTTTCCGAATCTTTGCATAGGAATCTGTTTCAAAAGGGTTTCTTGAAAATATTTTGGAACGCCATCGAGTATCGGTGTGTCAGTCATGCCGGGCAAAACAGCGTTGCAGCGGACCTTGTGTTTCGGAAACTCGACCGCGACAGTTTTTGTTAAACCAATAACACCAAATTTGGATGCACAATATGGACCTTGTCCAGCGAAACCCATCTTACCGGCCATGCTAGATATGTTGATTACAGAGCCAAGTATATCGTTCCCACTTGAAGTATTCTTTGACGTCATCTTAAAAAATTCTTTAGTCATCAGAAAAGTGCCTCTCAGATTGACGTTAAGGATGTTATCAAAAGTGGAATCATCAACTTTCTAAAATGCTTTCAATTTAGCAATTCCAGCGCTGTTCACGAGAATAGTGCTCCTCATTCCTAGTTTTTCCTCCGTTAACATAAGTGAATTTTTTACTTGTTCAGATGACGATACATCAATTTTGATAGCACAGTGTTTATTTGCACGATTACTCGGCAATTCATTTAGTGTTCGAGTAATACCTTCAGAGTTTATGTCAAGGATTGCAACATTTGCTCCTTCTTTTGCAAATTTTTGACAGATTGCTCTCCCAATTTCGCTACCACCGCCGGTAACAATGGCGGCTGTTCCGATTATTCCTCCAATAGACATTTCAGAGTCTAGGACTGCAAATTGGAGCTATAAAAAATCGAAAAAATATAAGAATTCACCTCGCTCATTGAGCTGTTTATGGCAAATCGTATTGTTGCGCAGTACATGAACTACTGGTAAAATGAATGTTCGTCAAATTATGCGACTATTTATACATTTTCAAGTCTAGTCTCAAAATTTATAATTGCAACCGTATCTGATGAGATAACAAGATACGATAAACTGAAGGAAATGGTGTAAGCAACGACATCGTAGATATGTGCCAGACAAAAGCCTCTAAACAAAAATAAATCGCCCTGTCGCCTTCTTTTAATTGGTTGAATATGCAAGCTGCCTCATCATTGAACTGAAATCTATATGATGTCTGTTTGCGCTGCCTTATCTGTAATGTTTTATTTCCCTGAAATCACTTCAGCTCTTTTGTTTTTATGTTCAGAAAGAATTCTAATATTTAATTATAACGTATGTTTTAGTTACAAACACAGTAAATTTACTTAGTTTCTATGCTTTTCGTTTGTTTGAATATTCCTAATAGCTGCAATACTATTCACAAAATGTCATACATTTGTGATACAGTATACTCTCGTGCCTCAAACATCTCGTTGATAGAATTACTTACTATAACTGATGATGCATTGACTAATGACTGACTCTACTCAGGCTTGATTTAAATTTTCGACTTGAGCCTGACTTTATAGTCAGTATACCACAAAATATATTCAAAATGCGTGTGTCGAGGTCAAAGAACTCGGTACGATTTACAGCCGCAAAACAAATATTTAACAACACTAGCGAATCGGACAGCACTGCTAAAAAAATGTTAAGTTCACAAGTGACTGCAGGAGCTAAAAGTCACGGACCAGACGAGGCATATTTTTTACCAGCAAATACATCAAAATACAATAATATATAGGAGTCTTTTAAAATGTTGCACGTCTGGAATATTAGCAAACCTATCCTCCACAGCGCAGAACTAGAAAATAAATTTCGATTCCATACTAACTACTCAAAACTATAATTTGCTCCTCTCATATATTTAAATAAATAAATTCGAATTCCTAGATACTATGTTGCACTTCACGTTAAATGGCTAAATAGACCCAGCACTGGTTGGAAAGCACTGATATGAAGGATTCTTCTAATTGCAAAAATCGCTATTAAAACTCGAGGAAATATTTTGTATTTTATTTATAAAAGCCAATATTTTGCTGTATAGTATAAAGCCTATAGAGATTCGTCCTCACATTTTCAAACTTTTATATATGCTGGAAAGACGTATTGGAAAATCAGCAAAATTTTGTTTGTTTCCCGACTGACGACGTGGCGCTGCAACGATGAATTTAAGGGAACTCTTGTTTCTAGTTTTCGACGATATAAATCGAAATCGATAAGGATAATCAGTTGCATATTTATGACGGTATGCAAAAACGCTCAGAGTGCTCTACTCAATAATATACTCAAAACTAATACTGGTATCCAATGGATAAATAAGAAAGATATTCAACACCCGTGTCCACCAGAAACTTCTAAACAAGCGCCATTAACATAAGAACTTTCATCGGATGCCAAAAATAAACAAACACTCGCAACTTCATCCGGGTGCCCGAATCTTTGCATAGGAATCTGTTTCAAAGTGGCTTCTTGAATATCTTTTGGACAGCCATCGAGTATCGGTGGGTCAGTCATGCCGGGCAAAACAGCGTTGCAGCGGACCTTGTGTTTTGGAAACTCGGCCGCGACAGTTTTTGTCAAACCAATAACACCAAATTTGGATGCACAATACGGACCTAGTCCAGCAGAACCTTGCTTCCAGGCCATGCTAGATATGTTGATTATAGAACCAAGTATATCGTTCTCACGTGAAGTATTCTTTGACGTCACCTTTAGACATTCTTTAGTCATTAGAAAAGTTCCTCTCAGATTGACGTTGATTATGTTATCAAACGTGAAATCATCAACGCCCGTAAAGGCTTTTAGTTTAGCAATCCCAGCACTGTTAACAAGAATAGTGCTTCGGATTCCCAGTTTTTCTTCCGCTAATACAAATGAATTTTTTACTTGTTCGGATGACGATACATCAGTCACAATAGCACAATGTTTATTTGTACGAAAACTCGGCAATTCATTCAGCGTTCGAGTAATACCTTCAGACTTTAAATCAAGGATTGCAACACTTGCTCCTTCTTTTGCAAATTTTTGACAGATTGCGCGCCCAATTCCGCTACCGCCGCCGGTAACAATGGCGGCTTTTCCGATTAGTCTTCCAATAGACATTTCAGAGTATTGGAATACAAATTGTAGTTAAGAAAATATAACAATTCACTTTGCTCATTGAGCCGTTTATGACAAATAGTACTGTAATGTAAATAGCGCAGCTGTTTATTCAATGAACATACATTGTAGTTTCCCGTTCAAATAAATTTCAATAAAGATAAGATGAATACGTGTAAATTCTTCCATGTATATATATATTGTTTCAATTTTGAACAACCTTTATGTGCGAGATAGATTACTCTTGAAACTGTCCTTATTTAAGCCCCAACATATTTGTCCAAATATCGAAAATAGTGACAAATCATCGATATATACGTTTAAATAATATTGCATCGGTAACGATTAAACACGTTTCCGTTTCTAGCACTCTGCCTGTATGCAATATCTTCATATATAGCCTAATAAACGCATGTTCTATTGGTAAAGTGAATGTCGGTCCACGTTGAATGTCGTAATTCCCCACCAGGACTAGAATATTCAAAACAACGTCTAATTATGCAACTATTCATACATTTTTAAGTCTGGCCTCAAATTTTATAATTGAAAACGGGTCTGATGAAATAAAATCCCTGTTTATAGAGCTGTTTTGTCATTGTATCTTAGGCATCCAATACATCGATTGTATTTTAGTTTTTGTTGGCCAGACCAACTTTGCTGCTTATTCATTCCCTGGAATTTGTCTCATATGAAGACTTTTTTTAGTAGGGCAATGTCACGCGCACTGGTTCAGAAACCCATGGTACCAACTTCCGAGTGACCACAAAACTGCAAGGAGGTACTGAAACAGAACTATGTTCATGCATAAAACTCTCGTTGAATCCTGTTGACGCGAAACTCAAGACGGGCAACGCACTATGATCAATAAAGATGTCTTGCGACAGAGAATAAGAATATGATTCAGCTCTGTATTGATCTGTATTTTGTAATACGTATGTGATTGCGTGTTGAAGATTCTTGAAATTATGTATTCTATGGCTTTTTATTTTACTGGCTGAAAATAGTTAACTTGACTGTGACTATTGATAATATATAACCTAGTCATAACGTTGCCTGTTTTCAAATTATAATACAACATTTATTAACGTGCTAATCCCATTTTACTGGATTTTTTTATTACAAAAACTTGCTCAAAAATATTTTTTGTTTTTTAAGTCAAGTCTCTCCGGCGTTTGGTTTGTGTTCGAGTTGAATCATTTTGTTTGAATGAATGAAGTCTTTGGAAATTCGCCGAGTCGAGCAAGTTACTGGACAGTATATACAGAGCCGCATTATTGAACAACACTAATTTTACGTACTACAGAAATATTGCTGATCTCATTTATGGGTATAACATAAAGCTTAATGGAAATTATCGTATTTTACGGCCCATAAGGCACACCGAATTATAAGGCGCACTGTCAAAAAATTGTTCAAATTGAGTTTTTATTTATACATAAGGGTCATAACTAAATGTGGTATTTCAATTAGGTATTCCAAAATAAGTGTGTTCAAGTATTAGTACTTATTTACGGTTCAACATTGTATCCAAGCCAAACGCACCATCATTTACAATTAATTGGACAGGAAATATCGTTTTAGGCAATTGTATTTGAGATGGAACACAAACTTGCATTTCTCTTTATTCATACGTACCAACCTAGTGCATGGCTTGTGGTTTAAATGTGAAAGTTCACTTAAGCTTTCGTGCAAAAATATATTTTCGTACTACTCCATTGTTTTCTTATTTCTCACTTCTATTTTGTGTTTTCAACGAATTCAGATGGTAATTATAATTGCTATAGTGAACAAAGATTGCTTTGTTGTAGCGAAACCAAGATTTATATTTGCAGAGTAATTGTTAGAATACTTTGTCAAATTCATGCTTTTCTGATATATTTAAGCTGAAGATAAAATTTAAAGGAAATAGCCATTTCGTTTAGCTACTTTTGCCACGGATTTTCAACACATGATATAATTTGTGGGAGCTGACTGATATCTTCATTATTTATACCACTGGTTTTTCTTTTTTCTCTCGTGGCTCACTTCCGTTGCACAAAAAAAAATCTTTGGCGCAATAACTTTCTCATGCAAGATAAAAACTACAACTAAAACAAATAATTCTTTATGCAAAGTTAGACACATCCATTTCCATAATTAAAATTACCATTTGGTAGCTTAGTACAGCATTATCATTCATTGTTACTACAATTAAAGTTTAACTCTTGAAATTTTTGTTATGTTTGTGGCCCACCTCTAAAATTTTTTGGCCGATTTATACCTTTGAAACGTTTTTTTCTACATTTGTTTTGGTGGGTAAGATAATGATAATTACTCTTTCTTCTATATGTTTAATCAAAACCCTTGGTCAAATATTGTTAAGATTTTATAGAATTGTTCAACACATCGAGTCCTTTCAATTCTTTCATCCAACTTTCGTTCAGCTTCTCTCATACATTGGATGTTACCGAGCATCGTATTCTTCACTTGCTTCCATAATATTGGCTAATCAACAAGATGCCCGTTGTAACATAACAATTGAAATTTTAGCACTCAAGTTTCACTGAAACAGATTTCTGTAATGGCGATGAACGTTGGCTTTTTAATGTTGTTTTGCTAGCTACTTGTCGATTTTTAGTTGTATTTCTGAAATTTAAGTACAAATTAAATACCTCATTATCACTCAGTATTCTGATGAGTTTTAATTTATTGCCAGTAATCAAAAATTCGGATCACCATATATGATTTGTTTTTCCCCGCCCTGAATAAATATATAAGTCTCATATAGACATCAAGAGTAACTTTTTAAGAGACATCTTAAGATAATAAATATTGCAACACGCGCTCGGAGGTTTAACTCAGATCAGGGCTCAAAATTAAGGTTAAATAAAAAGACCTTTATGATGAACAATGGGTTCGTGACTTCAGGAGCATTATCTGTAATAGCTTACGGCAGAGACGGTCATACCAGAGCCATACAGAACCAGGGCACATTTTGTGAATATTCTCTTCGTTAACATTATCTGGTAATTCTTTGATTTACCAAATAAGTTTGTGTCAGTTGGTGTTTTACCTTAGCGTTCAATATATTTTCATGGAAATATAGTTATATATCTATTTTTTTATATATATATTTATATGTTTTTATTATATATTATATATAAAATATAATTTCATGGAAATCTTTAATCTGGGTTATTTTACACATTGAATTTTAACTAAAATCAACTAGAATGCGACTGCACTAACTTTCGGGAAGTACGAATAAGCAATTGGTAAAACTTCGAATTCCATAATTTATGCTATTCTGACAGTTTGTAAAATATAACGTTGTAAAATCATATACAGTATACTAAACATGTATATGACAAACAAAAATTATAATTTCTTTATTCAACATCCGTATCCACCAGAAACTTCTAAACAAGCGCCGTTAACATAGGAACTTTCATCAGATGCCAAAAACAAACAAACATTTGCGACTTCATCCGGATGTCCGAATCTTTGCATAGGAATCTGTTTCAAATGGGCTTCTTGAACATATTTTGGAACGCCATCGAGTATCGGTGTGTCAGTCATGCCGGGCAAAACAGCGTTGCAGCGGACCTTGTGTTTTGGAAACTCGACCGCGACAGTTTTTGTTAAACCAATAACACCAAATTTGGATGCACAATACGGACCCTGGCCAGCGGAACCCATCTTACCGGCAATGCTAGATATGTTGATTACAGAGCCAAGTATATCGTTCCCACTTGAAGTATACTTTGACGTCATCTTTAAAAATTCTTTAGTCATCAGAAAAGTGCCTCTCAGATTGACGTTAAGGATGTTATCAAAAGTGGCATCATCAACTTTCGAAAATGCTTTCAATTTGGCAATTCCAGCGCTGTTCACGAGAATAGTGCTCCTCATTCCTAGTTTTTCCTCCGCTAACATAAGTGAATTTTTTACTTGTTCAGATGACGATACATCAATCTTGATAGCACAGTGTTTATTTGCACGATTACTCGGCAATTCATTTAGTGTTCGAGTAATACTTTGAGAGTTTATGTCAAGGATTGCAACACTTGCTCCTTCCTTTGCAAATTTTTGACAGATTGCTCTCCCAATTCCGCTACCACCGCCGGTAACAATGGCGGCTGTTCCGATTAGTCTTCCAGTAGACATTTCAGTGTCTAGGACTGTAAATTGGAGCTATAAAAAAATCTAAAAAATATAAGAATTCACCTCGCTCATTGAGCTGTTTATGACAAATCGTATTGTTGCGCAGTACATGAACTACTGGTAAAATGAATGTCCGTCAAATTATGTGACTATTTATACATTTTCAAGTCTATTCTCAAAATTTATAATCGCAACCGTATTTGATGAGATAACAACATACGTTAAACTAAAGGAAATGATGTAAGCAACGACATCGTAAATATGTGCCAGACAAAGAACTCCAAACAAAAATAAATCGCCCTGTCGCCTTCGTTTAATTGGTTGAATGTACAAGCTGCCTTATCATTCCACTGAAATCTATATGACGTCTGCTTGCGCTGCCTTATCTGTAATGTTTGATTTCCCTGGAATCACTTTAGCTCTTTTGTTTTTATGTTCAGAAAGAATTGTATTATTCAATTATAACGTATGTATTATTACGAACACAGTACATTTACTTGCTTTCTATGCAATTCGTTTGTTTGAATAGCCCTAATATCTGCAATACTATTCACAAAATGTCATACATTTGTAATATATACAGTATACTCTCGTGCCTCACATCTCGTTAATTGAATTACTTAGTATAACTGATAATGCATTGACTAATGACTATACTTCGGTTTGCTTCAAGTTTTCGACTTGAGACTGACTTTAGAGTCAGTATAACACAAAATATATTTAAAATACGTGTGTGGAAGTCAAAGAACTCGGTACGATTTACAGCTGCAAAACAAATATTTAACAACACTAGCGAATCGGACAGCACTGCTAAAAATGTGTAAAGTTCACACGTGACTGCAGGAGCTAAAAGTCACGGGCCAGACACGGTATATTTTTTTACCCGCAAATACATCAAAATGCAATAATAAATAGAAGTCTTTTAAAATGCTGCACGCCTGGAATATTAGCAAACCTCTCCTCCACAGCACAGAGTTAGAAAATAAATTTCGATTCCATACTAACTACCCATATAACTATAATTTGCTCCTCGCATATATTCGAATAAATAAATTCAAATTTCTTGATACCATGTTGCACTTCACATTACTAAATGGCTAAATAGACCCACTGGTGAAAAGCACTGATATGATGCATTCTTCTAATTGTAAAAATCTTTATTGAAACGCGAGGAAACATTTTTGTATTTTATTCATAAAAGCTAACATTTTTCTGTATAGTATAAAGCCTATAGAGATTCGTCCTCACATTTTCAAACTTTCTGTCTGTGCTAGAAAGACGATAAGAAAGACGTTGTAAAAAGCAACAAAATTTTGTTTGTTTTTCAATTGAAGACGTGGCGCTGCAACAACGAATTAAAAGACCTGTTGTTCCCAGTTTTCGATAATATAAATCGAAATCGATTTAGGGTAAACGAGTGCTTATTCGTGCTAGTATGCAAAAACGCTCAGAGTGCTATACTCAATATTATACTCGAAACCAATTTTGATATCCAGTGGATTGATGAATAAGAATGATATTCAACATTCGTATCCACCAGAAACTTCTGAACAAGCGCCGTTAACATAAGTACTTTCATCAGATGTCAAAAACAAACAAACAAACACTTGCGACTTCATCCGGGTGTCCGAATCTTTGCATAGGAATCTGTTTCAAAGTGGCTTATTGAATATCTTTTGGACAGCCATCGAGTATCGGTGTCAGTCATGTCGGGCGAAACAGCGTTGCAGCGGACCTTGTGTTTCGGAAACTCGGCCGTGACAGTTTTTGTCAAACCAATAACACCAAATTTGGATGCACAATACGGACCTAGTCCAGCACAACCTTGCTTCCCGGCTATGCTAGATATGTTGATTATATAACCAATTATATCGTTCCCACGTGAAGCATTTTTTGACGTCTTCTTTAAAAATTCTTTAGTCATCAGGAAAGTTTCTCTCAGATTGACGTTGATGATGTTATCAAAAATAAAATCATCAACGTCCGAAAATGCTTTCAAATCAGCAATCCCAGCGCTGTTAACGAGAATAGTGCTTCTCTTTCCCAGTTTTTTTTCCGCTAACACAAATGAATGTTTTACTTGTTCAGATGACGATACATCAGTTTCAATAGCACAATGTTTATTTGTACGATTACTCGGTAATTCATTTAGCGTTCGAGTAATACCTTCAGAATTTATGTCAAGGATTGCAACACTTTCTCCTTCCTTTGCAAATTTTTGACAGATTGCTCGCCCAATTCCACTACCGTCTACCGCCACCGGTAACAATGGCGGTTTTTTAGTCTTCTAGGTTCCTATGGACCTTTCCCCGAGCATCGACTTCCTTGTTTACTTCGTGACATTGGCCAATCAGCAAATTGCAAAAAGTGATGTAACTATGCTCCTTTTCGCATCCGCTCAGACACTTTTCTCACTCAGACAGATTTTCAAGCGTCTTAAACATTATCTCGTTTTCGCATTTTTGAACTCTATTCGTTAGTTTTCAGTTGTGTTTTGTAAACTTAAATGTAAATCAGATTATTTAATGGTCACCCTGTCTCCCTGGTAGTTTTAATTTAATTAACCAATTTGGTTGCAAATAGGCCGCGAGCCGAGGCCATTTATCTTTCAGTTTCGTAGCGCACATCAGGTAACTACCTGAAAATGATTTTAAAATGTTCCTTAGAAATTTAGTAACAAATATTGCCTTGTTCCCACTTCCAAAAGTTGCACGTTTCACAGAAAAGGCGCTTTTACTACAATAAATATGTGTTACCATCTGTCCTATTTTCTCTGCTTTTCCGGTATCATGGGCCAATGAACGCAGACTTCTGCACGACGTAACAGTCAAGTTAGTCAGCTGTAGGTGGATCCCCAGTGGTCGGATGAATATCAGATGTACTACAACTGCTCGCTTTTGCGTTGAGTAGCCTTTCCATAGTTTTTTTCAGTTACCGGTAATATTAGTTCAGTTATTCTAAGGAGGTGTTGAAAAGTATAGGTAAGATATTAAACACTTGTATATCCTTACCATAAAGAGCAATATTAGTTGAGCACTAGCTCATAAGACGTTGTTAAATAGGTACGGAGCGGTACCGGTACCGGTAACTCCAAGGAAGGCTAGACCTAGCATAATACCGTATGTCACAAACAACGATATTTTCTGGCTTGCATGAAATGTTTATGATTAATTTAATGACTCTTCTTGACTATTCAGCAGACTTATACTACTATATAGGCCACAGCATATTTGTAAATAGAAATGAATGACTGTTTCTGTAATGCACGATTGTGTGAAAGAGAAGAAATTATTCAATTTTACTAATGTCGGTTGGTCTAAATCTAAATTCATAGAGTCGACAAGAACCTGGGAAGCAATGATAAGTTATGCCGGAGTGGAAAGAAAGTAGCATTGGAAACGATTGAGAGGTGAGAAATCAAGTTGTAGACAAACAGTTGATGTTTTAAAAAATAGTCTATAGCCTAGTCCGTACTCATACTGTCATAGGGCATTTCAGACTGTGATATATCAAAATTTAGTGTAGATATAGTCTAGTAATGGTATGCAAACACTGCTGGACTGTAGTACATGCAATGAATATATATACGCTCATTTAGTACATCAGATAAAATGCATTATGTATTCAAGGTATTAGTTAGTATTTAGGGGTATTTTTAAACTCATGCTGCTCCAAATATTATTTTCTTCCTCATTTTAGATACTGTACTACAAAAGAAAACGGCAATGTTCCACCAATCCGACCTAACGCAGGCTCTGATCCCTGCTGCTATCAGTGCTATAAAATGGATTAAACAAGAAGTCTTGAAGCTTAAAGGTATATGAGAATCATAATAGTTGCAAACAGCTTAGATGGGCTATTCATATTGAAATACTTTAGCACTTTTCTGCAATTGGAACTGCCCATCAAATTCATGTTGGAGACTTCATTGAGATTTTCAATTCATTTTTTTCTCTCGACTATGAAGATCTTTTGAGGTTAACGAGGCATTAATAAATAAAGCTGAGGAATTTGAAGAGGATAGAAGAATGTAAATGATACCAGGGCACGTCTATTTAACACTGTCAAACATAAGGATTATACTCTCCACCCAACAATGATTCACTGAAGAAGCATGTGGCCCTCAAATCAGTTCTTGAGTTGGCAAACTGCAAGTGTAAGAAAAATAGTCAAAATAATTTATGAAAGTGTGCCAAAATCAACTTAAATTGCACAGATTTTTGTTTTTGTATTGACTGCAAAAATCACAGTACACTTATAGAGGAAAAGTCGATTTTTGAGATAGTGGATTTCGAAAACAATTCAGCAGAAAGTGAATTAGATATTACAGTTGATTTAATAAGTATCATTTATTTGTTGTTTTTTTCGGACATTTGTTAGTGTCGTAGTCCTGTTTCTAGTAATATTATTGCCTTTGTTCAAATACATAACCACATAAACTAAAAAAAGATTAATTGTAATATTTCTGTTCACTATGTTATGTACATATTGTACATTCATTTAATTTTCTTGACTTTTGCTGTAAATTTCTAAGTGAGAAATAACTGATTTATTTGTGCTTTCGTGCTCACGATGTTAATTTGTGACTTCATTGCTTAAAAATAAATACGTCTGATAGCTTCTATAAAATGGATGTAGCTTTTTATGCTGTTCTTGTTGTATGTAAACTGCTTGTGGTTATTACATAAAATTTATTCGCAAATGTGAATCAGCGTTGTTGGTGTCGCTGCTTTCGAGGTCACTCCCAACTCCTGTCACACAATTAAAGTATTTTTTGTTGTTGGTTACATGTATGCCATATTTTTCGTAATCTACCTAATAAATTATGATTGACTGAGGAAGTCCGATTTTGGTCAGGCAAAACATTACAGGAATACATTTGTGTTAGTGTGCTGTAGGGCTCTCGTATTGCATAGTTCTTATGTATGTGTTGTAAACTTATGGTTATTGAATTTCCGGGAACCTCTTATATTCAATTTCGCACCAGGATTGTGGAACAAGCTGTAATGCGTTCATTATGTTCGTTTTCACACAAAACTGAAGAATTTATTTAGTTACCAGATGTGCGCTACGAAACTCATTTTCTGGGCGTTTTCATGGCTTCGTCTCACGGCCCATATCCGTGGTAAGGATCTGCAAGTGTTTAATAACTTACTTATACATTTTTCAACAACGTCTTAGCATAACTTAACTAATAACTAGAGCTGCGTGCAGCTTTAACAGGCTTCCCGCGTAAAAAAAGCTGAAGACGCGTTTTGCTCACTGGAGCGTGAAAGCGTGGTCAGTCATGCATAAAATTTGCAGTTTATGATGGGGGATTCATTATCTGCATGTGATGTAAATTTCAAGTCTCGAAGTAGTGTCGTTCTCGAGAAGAAGATGAAAATGTAAAATCCTATATTGCTCACTGGAGCGTATCGCCAAGGTCACTCATGCGTATCCTTGATATGTCGTATCCGGAACATGTCCATTAATCATTGTTATGAATTTCAACCCAATAGCATGTATCAATTTTGAGAAATCGCAAAAGAACTGAAAACGCGTTTTGTTCACTGGAGCGTGAAAGCGTGGTCGGTCATGCATAAAATTTGCAATTTATGATGGGGGACTTATTATCTGCGTGTGATGTAAATTTCAAGTCTCTAAGTAGTGTCGTTCTGGAGAAGAAGATGAAAATGTAAAATCCTATGATGCTCACTGGAGCGTATCGCCGAGGTCACTCATGCGTATCCTTGACATATCGTATCCGGAACATGTTCATTAATCATTGTTATGAATTGCAACCCAATAGCATGTATCAATTTTGAGAAATCGCAAAAAAACTGAAAACGCGTTTTGCTCACTGGAGCGTGAAAGCGTGGTCAGTCATGCATAAAATTTGCATTTTATTGCTAGCTGAGAACTTCTGCACATTTGAGGTGAATTTCAAGTTTGTAGGACCAATTTGAAAAAAAAATAATAAAAATAAATAAATAAATAAATAATAATAATAAAACACAGGAATACAATAGGTTCCCTGCTGACAAGCAGCGGGAAGCCTAATAATAAAACACAGGAATACAATAGGTTCCCTGCTGACAAGCAGCGGGAAGCCTAATAATAAATAATAATAATAAATGATAATAATAAATAATAATAATAAAACACAGGAATACAATAGGTTCCCTGCTGACAAGCAGCAGGAAGCCTAATAAATAATAATAATAATAAAACACAGGAATACAATAGGTTCCCTGCTGACAAGCAGCGGGAAGCCTAATAATAAAACACAGGAATACAATAGGTTCCCTGCTGACAAGCAGCGGGAAGCCTAATTAAGCTAACGACGCAGTAAGCGAGAGAAGCAAACACGCGAGGAAAAAACGCATCGCGATAAGCGCTCTCTTTGATAAGACGATCGACGAAAGGATAATAATTCATTCCTTTGCAGAAATCGTTGTTGACAGCACTTTCTGGAATTGGTTGCTAACTAATACGGTATAACTATTATTGTGCGTAGAAATGCCACGAAAAAGATACTGGAAAATGGCGCGTAAACGCCTTGCTCTTAAGGTGGTTACTGGTGAATTCAGCCAGTCTGATGCTAGATTTAACTTCTCCAGCCGTGGACGACAATGCATTGCAAACTGCCTGATTGCGCTTATTAAGCACGCCAATACTCGTGCAACTTTATGGCGTTCAAATGATTTGGATGAAATTCTCGTAGAAGGCGACAAACTATATCGTGGGGTCCAAGACTTTTTGGGTTATATTGACAACTATCTCATGGTCACAGAGTTGCCCTCAACTTATGAGTTGAACGACGTACTGTACGAAATAAAGTACCAGAGCCCATTAACTGGTGCCGTTGGTTCGTCAGAAGCACCGTCCGAACATATGGTTGGCATAATGTCGCTTGCAGATGCTCTTGCAGAGACGTTTAGTAGCAGCGTATGTGCTCTCTTTACGCTGAACAGCAACACATTGGGAATAATCAAGGACGAATCGACGTACTTTGTTTTTGATCCTCATTCTCGTAATAGAGATGGTATGGTGTGCTATAATGGCACGTCAATTACGCTTGAATTTGGGTGTTTAGATGACGTTCATTGTCACCTTCAAATACTACACCGAAATATCTCGCCCTCGGAGGATTTTGCTTGTCAGTTTGAAATGGTCGCCGTCGAAATCACCCAGGTTGTTGCTGGAAATGACACAGATGTGGTACAAGAAGTTAAGAGTACTCAACACGAGATGCTTTTTTCTAGACTAAACTATGCCACAAGATTTGACATTTGTAAAAAACTGGGATTGAAAATCGAATTGTTAATAGATGAAAATCCAATCAACGAACGACTGAACAAACCTGCAAAAGTTGTTTCAGTCAAGGCAGACGGAAATTGCTTTTTCAATGCGTTATCTCATGAGCTGTCCGGAACTGAACACAATAACGCACAACTTAGGCAAGCAATTGCGCAAAATATCGAAGAAAATCCATGCGTCTTTTCAAATATTTTGCGCGATGAATACGCGGAAGATGGGGTTGAGAATTATATCAAACAGTCCAAGATGTTTGATGACGGCACGTGGGCAACAGAAGTGGAAATATTTTCTGCTTGTGACTTACTGGCATTAGACATATACACGTATTTTGAAAACACGTGGCTGAAGTATTCCAGAGCGTTACTGAATCGCAATTACGTTACGCATTCAAGGGGATCGATATATTTAAATAACAAAGGTGGAAATCATTATGAAATTGTTACGGACGTCAAGAGTTGGCAGAATGGCGATGATGAGGGGGATGCGGCCATGGTTACTCAGCACGAAGTTACGAGAAATACCGAATGGTATGAGGTGGGACACATAGAAAAGCAAACAACATCAAGTATGAGTGAAGCCGATATGCGCTATGAATTATGTGAAGAATATCGAGAGAATGTGAAAAGAAGTAGCAGGCGAAGGTATAAAACCGATCAAAACTACAACAAAAAATCAAATTTGAGCTCAGCTCAGCAAAATATAAATATAATGAAAGCCACAGAGAAGCATTAAAGACAAGAAGCGTAAAGAAATACGAAACTGACGTACAACACAGAGAAAAGGTAATAGCTAGCAATATTCAGAAGTACCATCTCGATGACAAATACAGGAAGCAAGTAAAAACCAGAAGTGCTGAGCAGTACAAACTTGACGAAAAACACAGGGAACAAATGAAAGCCAGAAGTGTCAAGAAATACAAACATGACGAAAAACACAGGGAGAGAATGAAAACTAGAAGCGTGAAGCAGTACAAACTTGACGAAAAACACAGGGAGCAAATGAAAGCCAGAAGTGTCAAGAAATACAAACATGACGAAAAACACAGGGAGAGAATGAAAACTAGAAGCGTGAAGCAGTACAAACTTGACGAAAAACACAGGGAGCAAATGAAAGCCAGAAGTGTCAAGAAATACAAACATGATGAAAAACACAGGGAGAGAATGAAAACTAGAAGCGTGAAGCAGTACAAACTTGACGAAAAACACAGGGAGCAAATGAAAGCCAGAAGTGTCAAGAAATACAAACATGACGAAAAAAACAGGGAAAGAATGAAAACTAGAAGCGTGAAGCAGTACAAACTTGACGAAAAACACAGGAAGCAAGTAAAAACCAGAAGTGCTGAGCAGTACAAACTTGACGAAAAACACAGGAAGCAAGTAAAAACCAGAAGTGCTGAGCAATACAAACTTGACGAAAAACACAGGAAGCAAATGAAAGCCAGAAGTGTCAGGAAATACAAACATGACGAAAAACACAGGGAGAGAATGAAAACTAGAAGCGTGAAGCAGTACAAACATGACGAAAAACACAGGGAGCAAATGAAAGCCAGAAGTGTCAAGAAATACAAACATGACGAAAAACACAGGGAGAGAATGAAAACTAGAAGCGTGAAGCAGTACAAACTTGACGAAAAACACAGGAAGCAAGTAAAAACCAGAAGTGCTGAGCAGTACAAACTTGACAGAAAACACAGGAAGCAAGTAAAAACCAGAAGTGCTGAGCAATACAAACTTGACGAAAAACACAGGGAGCAAATGAAAGCCAGAAGTGTCAAGAAGTACAAACATGACGAAAAACACAGGGAGCAAATGAAAGCCAGAAGTGTCAAGAAGTACAAACATGACGAAAAACACAGGGAGAGAATGAAAACTAGAAGCGTGAAGAAATACGATCTTGACGAACTACACAGACAGGAAGTTAAAACCAGGAGTGCCAATATGTACAGATTTGATGCAAAACATAACCAACGTGTCAGAAACGTAGCTCAAAAGAAATACTGGTGCAGTAAACGCGATATGTCAGCTAAAAATTCTATTGAAAAATTCAGAAAGTCGATAAAATGTGGACCAGATTGCGTATGCTGCATATGCATTCGATCGTTTTTCCGTAAAAGCGTTATCGTATACAAAAGAAAAAAGTATAAATGCGGGAACATCAGTACAAAATATAAGCACAAATGTAACACTTTTTGCACGAAGCCCTGTGGATTTGTTAACGCAAGAAATATTTGGATATGTCATACTTGTAGCAGCAAACTCAAGAGTGGTAAAGTTCCTGTCAAAGCGTGGGACAACAACATGCTTGTAGAGGAAGTTCCGCCCGAGTTAGCGAGACTAAACTCAATTGAGCGCCATCTAATCTCGCTACATATTCCTTTCATGAAAATAAGTCAGTTGCCCAAAACTCGCCAATACGGAATTCATGGTCCAGTGATATGTGTACCTTCCAATGTCCAAAAAACGGTTACCGTCCTACCACGGGTGAGAGTGGATGACCAAATGTTGACAATTAAACTAAAAAGAAAACTTTCATACAAGGGTTACTATGATTACCAAGTTGCAGATAAAGGTAACCTAAGGGACGCCATCATGTGGTTAAAAGAGAATAATGATTTTTACACTGATGTAACGTTTAACGAAATCTGGAATCCTGACATAAACCTACGTGAAGAGGAGGAAGATGAAGAACTGTTGGAGGCACCTTCCGAAGATGTTATTATATCAGATGCCACTCTTGACACTTGCTTGCAACCTGTAGATATTGCTCAAGAAGTTTTAGACCAAATTTCCGAAGACGTTCTGTGCATTGCTCCCGCTGAAGGGAACCGCCCAATTTCAATATTGATGGATGACAAAAATGAAGCCAAAGCTTTTCCAACACTCTTTCCCTCAGGCCTTGGGACCTTTGGCGCATTTCGGGACGAACAAATTACTTTATCGAGATATATTAATTGTCGTTTGATGAGTGCTGATGATCGATTTTCGAAAAACGTAGATTACATATTCTTCTCACAGTATAGGAGTGAACTCAATCAAATTTTATCAAACATTTCAATTGCATTGCGCAAAGGAACTGATTCTTCAATTCGAAAAATGACTATTAAGGATATAACAGATGGAAAATATATTCGGTCACTATTAACATCAGATGAGGCATACAAATTTTTAAGACCTGTCAGAGGGACACCAGCATTCTGGCAGGCCGCGCAGAAAGACCTATTGGCAATGGTCCGCCAGCTTGGATTGCCGACTTGGTTTTGCTCTTTTTCGTCCGCGGAAATGAGATGGCCGGAAGTTTTTGACTGTTTGCTTCGTCAAAGGGGTGATAAGCGTTTGTCATCAGAAATCGATTGGTTGGAAAAATGTCAAATTCTACGCGAAAACTGTGTGATGACTGCCAGACTTTTTCAAAATCGGTTTCAGAGTTTCTTGAGAAATATTATACTTTCTTCATGTAAACCTCTTGGAGAAGTGGAAGATTATTTCTTTAGGGTAGAGTTCCAACAACGCGGATCCCCTCACATTCACTGCCTCTTGTGGGTGAAAGATTCCCCGAAATACGGGGTCAACAGCAACGCGGAGGTTGAAGCATATATAGATAGGCACGTAACTTGTCAGATTCCACAAGAGCATGAAGACAAAGAACTCTTTGACATAGTTAATAGTGTACAACAGCATAGTAAATCCCACACCAAATCGTGCCGGAAGAAAGGCACTGTGTGTAGATATGGTTTTCCCAGGCCACCTTCTTCCAGGACGTTTATAGCTCAGTGTGACCAAGGTATTGCTGCAGATGATTTGGCCATTGTCAAGGCCAAGGATATATTAAAAAAAATAATGTCACTCATCTTCAATGAAAAATGGCAATGTGCTGAGGATGCAAATTTAGCGAAACTGCTTGAAGAGTTGAACATAACTCAGGACGATATCGAAATGTCGTGCAGGATGATCACAAAGAAGGTTTCGGTGATATTACAAAGAGAATGTAGTAGCATATGGACTAATCCATATAACCCTACATTGCTGCGGGCCTGGAACGCTAATTTGAATGTGCAATTTGTAACGGATGCATATGCATGTGTAGTTTATATTCTATCCTATATTTCTAAGGGAGAGAGAGAAATGAGCTTTCTAATGGAAGGATGCGTTAACGAATGCTTGAACCAAGGCCATCATTCTGCAAGGGACGTTATGAAAAAGATTGGGATGTTGTATTTGAGAAACAGGGAAGTGAGTGCACAGGAGTCGGCATTCAGAGCTTGCAATATGCCTTTAAAAGGATGTTCACGAAACGTAGTGTTTTTACCAACTGGGGGTGATTCTGTAAAAATAAGCTTGCCATTGTCAGTGCTAAAAAATAAGTTGAAAGCAAGTGGCGGCGAGCTCAACCCGTCTGATATGTGGATGACAAGTATGATAGAAAAATATAGGGCAAGGCCAAGACAACAGGAAATAGACGAAGTATGCTATGGTGAGTTTTTTTCAAGATATCGCGTATTGTCACAAACACAGGCGAAAGGAAATCAAAAAGCTCTGGAACTGGAAAAAGAATTAGGTCATGTACAAAAGAGAGAAACAACTCAACCCGCAATAGTTCGATACCCCCGTTTTCGTAAAGAAAAAAATAGTGAAAAATATTATCGAAGTATATTGGAACTTTTTTTCCCACACCGAACCGACGAAGATCTGAAGCCGCTTTATTACAAAAATTATACAGAATTTTACAAATTTGGCAAGTGCTCGGTTCATGGTCGAAGCATGAATGTAAAAGAGCTCGTGACAGAAAATATGCGGAAGTTTGAAAATATACGCGAAGAACTTTCGGAAGCCGGAAATATGTTAGCTGATGAACAGCTTTCACAAGATGAGTGGGCTGATCTAATAACAGAGCTCCAACAGCGTACTCGTGACGAGGGTAGAGACAGCAACGTAATACACACTGTTGAAGACGAGCAGGAATGTGATGATATACCTGATCTCCATCAGACGACAAGCGAGATCACATTCGTAAAAAATGTTTTTATTAGTAAAGACGAAGCCTTGCCAATTCTAAGATCTCTCAACGAAATGCAAACTGAGGTTTTTTACGCGATTCGACAATGGTGTGTAAAAAAAGCAAATGGAAAAAATCCAGATCCATTTCATCTTTTTATATCTGGCGGAGCTGGAACCGGGAAATCACATTTAGTGAAAGCAATTTATTACGAGACATCCAAGGTGCTCGCCAACAGAGCAGAAGACATTTCTCAAATCCGAGTATTACTGACCGCTTCCACTGGCGTTGCAGCATACAATATCAAAGCCACAACAATACACAGTACATTTAGCATCCCAGTACAAGCGACAATTCCATACAGACCACTTGCAGAAGAAAAACTCAACACCTTGAAATGCAGGTATGAAAATTTGGAATTATTGATCATTGATGAGATATCAATGGTCGATTACAAATTATTATCATATATTCACGGAAGATTACGCCAAATAAAAAGCGCAAGCGATGAGTTTCCATTTGGCAAAGTAAGCATAATTGCAGTAGGGGATTTCTATCAACTTCCTCCGGTTAAAGCATCCCCGTTGTTCAAGCCAAATCCGTTGGGCGATCTATGGAATGGTTATTTTAAGCTAGTAGAGCTTAACGAAATTATGAGGCAAAAGGGCGATAAAAAATTTGCAGAAATGCTTAATCGTATAAGCACAAAGAAAAAAGGCGAGATAATGAACGCATGTGATATTTCGATGCTCTCTCAGCGTGAAACTGGTGAAACAAAATCAGATATCATCCACATTTACCCAACAAACGCTCAAGTGAATGAATTCAACTTGAAACGTCTTATTTCTCTTGATAAGGAAATAGTAGAAATAGCTGCTGATGTTTTAACTCCCACGTCAGAAAATCGCTCATCCAGTTGTCGGACATATATACCAATGGGTCAATTGCAAAAGACTTTGAAATTTTCTGTTGAGGCTAGGGTGATGTTGCTACGCAACATTGATGCAACCGATGGACTTGTTAACGGTGTAATTGGTACCATTGTGAGCATTCACCGCGCAGAAGGTACAATTGAAGTAGATGTCATCCATGTCCGATTTGACGACCATCGTGTTGGCGCCGCATTGAGAATGAGATCAAAATGCAGATATGAGGACGGCGTTCCTATCACAAAAGTCGAAGATTCATTTTCAGGCCGCGGCAGTTACAAACAGTTTCCCCTTAAACTGTCGTGGGGATGCACTATTCATAAAATGCAAGGTGTTACAGTGGACGCAGCTCTCGTTGACTTCAAAAAAGCCTTTAGAGCTGGTCAAATGTATGTCGCGCTCAGTAGGGTGAGATGTGTTCAGAATCTCATCATAGAAAATTTCAGGGAAAGCGCTATATATTGCGACGAAGGAATTGAAAGTGCCATGTCAAAAATGTCTCGATTTTTACCTGAAAAATGCAAAATATTTGATAATATCGATATTATATTGAAAATATGTTTGATAAATATTCAAGGATTACGTGCACATTGGGAAGACTTGATGAGTGATTCCCGGTTTACAGAATGCAACGTTATTTGCTTGACTGAAACGCACGGAATCTGCTCACTTCAATCTTCTGTTTTTAATATCGTAATTCGAAACAGAAGTGAATGCTATGATAAAAACGATGATTTTTTCGGACAATTTAAAACAAAAAAGCAAGGGGGAGTTGGATTTTTGCTTCGAAGCGAATTGAAAGTGAGGGTGATGGACATTGAAGTTCTAAACCTGGAATTTTTATGCCTTCTGCTCGTCGAAAAAGATACCGTATTAGTGAGTATTTACAGGCCGCCATCTTATCCTTTGTCAAAATTTAGCAATGCGTTAAAGATTTTGTTAAAAGAACTTGCAAATCTGGATATGGACTGTCTCATAATGGGCGATTTCAATGAAGATCTGTTGGCTGACAATAAATGTATCGAGCAGATGTTCAGCATTGCTGGCTTTACTCAGGTTGTTCACTCTTACACCACAGACGGGTGTACTCTTTTGGATCACGTGTACATAAAAATAAAAACATGTAAAGTAACTGTAGAATCATTGCCGACGTATTATAGCTACCATAATGGTATTCGAATAGCTTTGAGTTTCGTCCCAGTCCCCGTTTCACCCTAAATACATTCAAAATACGCAAGTTGTGATTAATCTATTTTTGTGAAGAGAAACGTACAAAATACACACGTAGTGAATAGTTGATATTCTTTGGAAGAAATCGTAGTCTCATGAATAAAATTTGCATTTTGTTGTTAGTTGTGGACCTCTACACATTTGAGGTGAATTTCAAGTTTGTAGGACCAATTTGGAAAAAAAAAAATATTGATAAATAACGTAAAATATGAAAAAATCACTCATGCATGACTTATTCATGTGACCGGGAGTGCTACCCCAAAAGGCTAACATAAGTTGTGGTGTATCAACCGACCTCAAATACCAAGTTTGAGTTCTTAATATTCAATAGTAATTGGGAAATGCGAAAAAAACTGAAAATTATGCTATGTGCACTGGAGCGTGAAGCCGTGATCAGTCATGCATTAAGTCTGCAATTTATGATGGGGGACTTATTATCGGCATGTGATGTAAATTTCAAGTCTCTAAGTAAGGTCGTTCTCGAGAAGAAGATGAAAATGTAAAATCCTATATTGCTCACTGGAGCGTATCGCCGCGGTCACTCATGCGTATCCTTGACATATCGTATCCGGAACATGTCCATTAATCATTGTTATGAATTTCAACCCAATAGCATGTATCAATTTTGAGAAATCGCAAAAAAACTGAAAACGCGTTCTGCTCACTGGAGCGTGAAAGCGTGGTCAGTCATGCATAAAATTTGCAATTTATGATGGAGGACTTAATATCTGCATGTGATGTAAATTTCAAGTCTCTAAGTAGTGTCGTTCTCGAGAAGAAGATGAAAATGTAAAATCCTATATTGCTCACTGGAGCGTATCGCCGAGATCACTCATGCGTATCCTTGACATATTGTATCCGGAACATGTCCATTAATCATTGTTATGAATTTCAACCCAATAGCATGTATCAATTTTGAGAAATCGCAAAAAAACTGAAGACGCGTTTTGCTCACTGGAGCGTGAAAGCGTGGTCAGTCATGCATAAAATTTGCATTTTATTGCTAGCTGAGAACTTCTGCACATTTGAGGTGAATTTCAAGTTTGTAGGACCAATTTGAAAAAAAAATAATAAAAATAAATAATAATAATAATAATAATAATAAATAAATAATAATAATAATAAATAAATAATAATAATAATAAAACACAGGAATACAATAGGTTCCCTGCTGACAAGCAGCGGGAAGCCTAATAACTAAACAGGGCTATGGAAAGCCTGCCCAACTCAGCGCAAGGTCGAGCAGTAATAACTAATATTCATCCGCTCGCTAACAGCTGGTTTAATTCAATTGTTACGTCATGCAGAAGTCATTGTTCCTTGCCGAAAATGTAGAGAATATAGGACAGATCGTAGCACATATTTCTTGTAGTAAAAGCGTCTTTTCCGTAAAACGTGCAACTTTTGGAAGTGGGAACAAGGCAATATTTGTTATTAAATTTTTAAGGAACATTTTAAAATCATTTTCAGGTAGTTACCTGATGTGCGCTACGGAACTCACTTTCTAGGCGTTTTTCAGGGCCTCGGCTCGCGGCCTAAAACTGAAACATCTTTAATCATGGGTGCTGTTTGAAAAAGCTGTTTCAAATGTCTTAAGTCAGGTCACAGCACTGTCATTTACAATTAATTGGACAGGAAATATTGTATCAGGCAATTGTATTTGAGATGAAACACAAACTTGTAGCGCACATCAGGTAACTAACTGAAAATGATTTCAAAATGTTCCTTAAAAATTTAGTAACAAATATTGCCTTGTTCCCAATTCCAAAAGTTGCACGTTTTACGGAAAAGACGCTTTTACTACAAAAAATATGTGCTACGATCTGTCCTATATTCTCTACATTTCCGGCAATAAACAATGACTTCTGCATGACGTAACAATTGAATCGAATCAGCTGTTAGCGAGCGGATGAATCTTAGTTATTACTGCTCGATCTTGCGTTGAGTTGGGCAGCCTTTCCATAGCCCTGTTTAGTTATTATTAGTTAAGTTACGCTTAGACGTTGTTAAAAAGTATAAGTTAGTCACTAAACCTTCTGGTAACTAAATTAATTCTTTAGTTTTGTATGAGAATGAACATACTGAACGCATTACAGCTTGTTCCACAATCCTGATGCGAAAATGAATATAAGGTTCACGGGAATTCAATAACCATAGGTTTACATCAACGCCGCATAAGAACTATGCAATTCAAGAGCCATACAGCACACTAACACAAATGTATTTCTGTAACGTCTTGCCTGACCAAAATCGGACTTCATCTGTCAATCATAATTTATTAGGTAGATTACGAAAAATATGGCATACATGTAACCAACAACAAAAAATATTTTAATTGCGTGACAGGATTCGCGAAGGACCTCGAAAGGTCTTCAAGCATGGACACCAACAACGCTGATTCAGATTAGCGAATAAATTTTATGTAATAACCACAAGCAGAAATATTACAATTAGTATTTTTTTAGTTTATGTGGTTATGTATTTGAACAAAGGGAATATTATTTCTAGAAACAAGACTACGACACTAACAGATTTCCGAAAAAAAAATAATATTTATTAAATCAACTTCAATATCTAATCCACTTTCTTCTGAATTGTTTCCGAAATCCACTATCTTGAAAATCGACCTTTCCTCTATAAGTGTACTGTGGTTTTTGCAGTCAATACAAAAACAAAAATCTCTGCAATTTAGGTTGCTTTTGGCACACGTACATATATTATTTTGACTATTGCCAACACTTGCAGTTTGCCAACTCAAGAACTGTTTTGGGGGCTGGAAGTAGATCCATCAATTTAACCCGCAAAACACCCTTATCAAAAACACATCTATGGCCGATAGGTGGGAGAATAATTGGCCTTGGTTCTAGGCAACAATGATGAAGTCATGCCAGGTAATTTTCCATCAGCTTGCTTGCTTCTTGCCCCACATGCTTCTTCAGTGAATCATTGTTGGGTGGAAGAGTATAATCCATATGTTTGCCAGTGGTGAAAAGACGTGCCTGGTATCATTTACATTCTTCATATCCATACAGTGAACAAACAAATTCCTCAGTTTTATTTATTAATGGCTCGTTAACCTCAAAAGATTTTCATATTTGAGAAAAAAATGATTTGAAAAACTCAATGAAGTCTCCAACATCGGTTTGATGGGCAGTTCCAATTGCAGAAAAGCGAGAAAGTATTCCATTATAAATAGCCCATCTAAGATGTTTGCAACTGTTATGATTCTCATATACCTTTACACTTCAAGACTTCTTGTTCGATCCATTTTATAGCACTGATAGCAGCAGGGATTAGAGCCTGCGTTTGGTTGAATTGGTGGAACATTGCCGTTTTTTTTTGTAGTACAGTATCTAAAATGAGGAAGAAAATCATATTTGGAATAGCATGAGTGTAAAAATACCACTAAATACTGACTAATACATAATGCATTTTATCTGATGTACTCGATAAGCGTATACATGCTCATTGCATGTACTACAGTCCTGCAGTGTTTGCATACCGGTACTGGACTATATCTACACTGAATTTTGATTTATCACAATAGGAAATGCCCTATTGACAATATTTTAAAACATCAACTGTCTGTCTACAACTTGATTTCTCACCTCTCACTCGCTTCCAGTGCTACTTTTATTTCCACTGCGGCATAACTTATCATTGCTTCCCAGGTTCTTGTCGACTCTATGAATTTAGATTTAGACCAACCGACATCAGTAAAATTGATTATTTTCCTCTTTTTCACACAACCGTGCATTACAGAAACAGCCATTAATTTATATTTCCAAATATGCCGTGGCCTATATAGTAGTATAAGTCTGCTGAATAGTCAAGAATTGTCATTAAATTAATCATAAACCTTTCATGCAAGTCAGAAAATATCGTTGTTTGTGACATATTATTCTAGGTCTAGCCTTCCTTGGAGTTATCGTACCTATTTAACAACGTCTTATGAGCTAGTGCTCAATTAAAACTGCTATTTATGGTAAGGGTATACAAGTGTTTAATATCCTACTCATATTTTTTCACCACCTTCTTAGAATAACTCAATTAATAATAACCGAAAAAGACTGTGAAAAGGCTACTCAACGCAAAAGCGAGCAGTAGTACATCTGATATTCATCCGACCATGGGGGATCCACCTACAGCTGACCAATTTGATTGTTACGTCATGCACAAGTCTGCGTTCATTGGCCCATGATACCGAAAAACAGAGAATATAGGACAGGTGGTAACACATATTTATTGTAGTAAGAGCGTCTTTTCCGTAAAACGTGCAACTATTGGAAGTGGGAACAAGGCAATATTTGTTACTAAATTTCTAAGGAACATTTTAAAATCATTTTCAGGTAGTTACCTTATGTGCGCTACGAAACTGAAAGATAAATGGCCTCGGCTCGCGGCCTATTACTTCCATAACCTCAAACAGATTGACTCAGACGATAAATATTGGCTTATATTTGTGATTTTGCTAGCTATTTGTCAGTTTTCCAGCTGTATTTCTGAGATTGAGATATATATTCAATAACTCAATGATTCTTTTGTATCCTGATTATTTTAATTTATTTTCAGTAATCAAAAATTAGCCTCGAAGCTACGATACACCAGGCTAAAATTGTCTGCTTGTACCTACTTTCAGATATTAAGTGGTGGTATATTTTAGATGAAAATGATGGTTGTGAAACATGTAAACCTGGTTTAAAGCGCCAACTTAAAAAAAACAGACTTTAAATAAGCATAAGAAGGTTTGCATTTTGCAATGATAAAGCATTGGAAGTATTTTTCATGGGTCAAAGGTTGGGGAAGATAACCATTTGAAAGCATTGCCCCCCAGTGTTTATGCAATTCTATTTTGACGCGCCGGAAATTTTCTAGCGCTGGAGTTGTTTGGACTGTGGTTTGCTTCGCGTTCTGGCTTAGATAGATAGATAGATAGAAGTTTATTCATCATCCAGTCATTAGCCAATAAATCAAACACAAACAACAACATTCGATAGGTAAAAGAAGAATAAATCGACTAACAACGGAATTGATAGGAGGTTGGAAGGACCATACGGTCACTAAATCGAAACAACTCTCCTGGCATAAAAAAGGTTGACAGATTACATTTTATATTATACCAATTATAAAACATTTTAACTTGTTGTAACTAACAATTGAGCAACAAGAGTAATGTGACACATATTGAGACGAATTTAAAATAGAAGCGGCAAGAAAAAGCGTTTAGTTTTATATCACACAAAAAATAAAAACGTACAAGTAGAAAAGTTATGAATCAGTACTTATTCAGAAAAGACTGGAAATACTTCTTGGAAAAAACATTAAAACTGGGAAATGCTATTTACCGCTTGATACATGAGCCTTCCCATTTCATAAAAATATAGATCTTTTATTTTAAGAATACCAAGGATTTTGTAATAACTACTCAAATTTGCCCAGCGTGGCACCCCGCAGATGGCTCGAATTGCTTTATTTTGGATTAGCTGTAATTTGTTAAGACTGGTTTTGTCACAACAACCCCAAGTTACGATACCATACAGAATACAAGAATGAAATAATGAATAGTAAATGATTTTCAAAGCATGCATGGCTTATTCAGTTATTGGGGGGCCAAGCGTCTGAGTGGGATTACTAACTGCCACACATACCGGTACTGTACGCAAATACTCTTTAGATGCTTATGATTGAATGTTTCTGAATGAAGATTGTCAAGTTATAGTAAAGTTGACATCGATCTGCGGAAGATAATTACAGAAATATGCCACAACTAAAGGAATATCATCCTGGCGATCTTATTTTTGCGAAAATGAAGGGTTATCCCCATTGGCCTGCAAGGGTGAGTGACGTTTATGTTTTTTCTCTTGCCAAATTGATTGAATGTTGAGGTTAGGAATTACCGGATTAAGGCCTAGCAGCCTAGTCACCTTTCAGACTTCAGGAAACTGGACCAGTAAGGTTAACTTTATGTCTAGATCCGTAGGCAATCCTACACTTTTGTATTTCGACATATTTATATCCTATTGATTTCAGGATATACCGGTAGTACCGGTATATCTATCAGTCTACTTTAGGTTCTATGATTTTTTCAAGTTGCTTACGGTATGTTCTATCAGTCTACTTTAGGTTCTATGATTTTTTCAAGTTGCTTACGGTATGTTTAAAACTGTAAAAAATGCTGTCTGATATTTTGTTGGACATATTATGGCTGTATGGGACAAAATTGCAACTTTTTGTAAATACTAACTTTCAGTTTTAACAATCTGCGACTGTGTACCTAATAATTTTTATATCTGTATATCGCATTATTTATTTTTCAATTTTGAACAATTTCATGTTCTTGCATCCTGACATTGGAAAACGTATATGAAAGGGATTGTTTTTGCTGCTAATCAGATATTATGAAAATATTCTACCATCTTTAACAAGTTAATGCTTTGGCGTCCTAGGCAAATTGCATCACTTTTGTGCAATAGAGTTAAATTTGTAAATAGGAAATTTTTCTACACATGGTTTGTTACTCAAATTTTATAAATTTTTTGCAATTGCATACTTCAAAAAATTGTAAATAAAATAATTATAGATGGAGAATAATAAACTGGCATTTTCTTGGAAAGAAATAAAAGATATTGTAAATTCCTTGTTTATCAGGTTTGATTTATATCCCTGAAAGCAACTTATATCTGTTTATCGTGTAGAAAGAACATCTTATTTCTAAAACTTAATAAATGAATAGGTTTGTGTGGGAAGTTGGGCTGCAATATATGAATATTAGATAAAATCCTCTATTGTATTAGAAACGTAGAATAAGACTCCAAAATAAATTGCCAAGTGATATTTATTCTGCAAAAAAAATTCCTTTGAGACATTTTCATCTCAATATGTAAACCGCTGTACTCATATGTTAAGTCTATTCAATATGGAATTGCATTTAAACACTTACTGTATATTATATCCATGGTCAACACCTTATTAAATATAATAGGTATAAAATAGAACCAAAATTAGTTTGTTATCGTATTTTTCCAGCCTTTTTTCATAGTTGAATTTGTAAAATGAAATGTTCTAGTGGATAGAGAGTTGCACCTAACTATGTTGATGACGCAAGTTAAACTTCATGCTCACCACCTGACCTACTGTGTGATAAATTACTTAGGCAATTCTGAACTTAAAAGATTTCAGTCCTTGTATAGTAAAGGTGTGAAAAAGCCTCGTAAACTATATATTTTATTGATTGCATCTTGATTTATCTCGGAGATAAGAGAAGGCTTATAGGATAATGTTATTGATTCATTTTTGATTTGGCCTCACAAGTATATTACACTATTAAAATTATTTCAACAGATTGATGAGTTACCTGAAGGAGCTGTCAAACATCCTGCTAAGAAATATCCAATATTTTTCTTTGGTACTCATGAAACGTAAGTCTTTTGCAAATTCTTTTATCGCTATATAAATGTTTGAAAAAACTCAATTCAACAAATGTTTTTCACCGTCTCAAGAGATTTTTCAAGGATTATGTTTATTGAATCAAATTATAAGAAAACTACAATGAATGTTGTGTGTTAATCATGCTCATAGATACAATATTACTATAGTATACACTATTTACAATTACACTTTAGAACTTTTATTTTGTCAGTGAAATTCTTTGGCTATATGATTCCTTGACGGGGTTGACTCAGAATGTTTCAAGTCTCACATCTTTTGACGAATATGTCTCATGATTAACTAATGCATATCCCAATTGCAACTCTTTTTTTGTACTCTATCCATTCCACCTTATTAGCGAATTGGGACCTTCATCATTATACAAATATTTGGACCCATTGTTGTTCAACTTATCCTTGTTTGGTATTTATGGGCCAACTACAGATCATGTTTGATAATGGATTTTAACTGCGCAACCTCACTGAATCAAAAGACAAAACATCTGCTATTCCTAATAATGTTGTTTTTCGAATATTCGTCATTAATCATTATAATTTCCTTGAAAACAAATTTATAATAATTTGATTACTTTTCATCTAGTGGATTTCTCTCAGCTAAAGAAATATTTCCTTATGAACAATATAAAGCAAAATATGGATTACCTCGAGGCAGACCTGGTTTTAATGAAGGATTATGGGAAGTGGAAAATAATCCCACTGTCAAGTTCAGGGGAGCTGGAGGCAGTACTGAAGAGGTTTGTATGTTTCATTGATAATATTCCAATTTATCATTTCCTTTTACATATGAATCACAAGTTAATATTATTTCCCTTTTTTCAACTTCAGGCTACAACTGCAGAGGGAAGTGATGAGGGGGAAGAAGAAGAAGAAATTTCAGATGAAGAACCTGTTATTACAGAGAAGAAAACTAAGAAGAAGGTATTTGAGGCATTCAGAGACATCATTTACATTTTATAAAATTCATATTGAAAGGGTGCTCCCAAAGTATGCGAACCAAGATGGTGGACATCGAAACATAACATGGGTAACAGGTTAGGGTTAGGCGATAATTTTTTTCCAATTTTCCTCATTTTAGTCCTATTATCAGTTCAAAGACTAGCCAAGAGCCTCCCGTAGTATTTATACCTAAAATTATGGCCTAACCCTAACCTAGTACACATATTACATTCCGATGTCCGCCATCTTGGTCCGCATACTTCGGGAGCCCCTATTGAAAGATATCCTGGCCTAATGGCAGTAAATAATGGCAATAAGATACTCTGAATCATCGTCTTTTTTATTAGATTTAGTTATCGCAAAGTGTGTTTTATATTAATTGTTATAACAAATTTAGCTATCAATATATCTGGATTATTCTGTAAAATAGCTGTATTTAAAAAATCAACTGTCAAATATATATTTGAATTGTCAATTTATTTGGATCTGGTTATC
This sequence comes from Styela clava, assembly GCF_964204865.1. NCBI lineage: Eukaryota > Metazoa > Chordata > Ascidiacea > Stolidobranchia > Styelidae > Styela > Styela clava. Next base: position 14,486,852 of record NC_135262.1, on the reverse strand, counting down.
TTTAAAAAGGGGGGTAAAGACTGATTTAACATAATTGCCATTGCAATCCATGCCAATCATTGTATAATTATAATTTATAAATCTATGCAGGATTCCGTGGAACACTAAGTAGTAGTCAGTTTGGGGAGAAAAATTGCAGCTTCGTTGTATATCTACATATTTCCTAAAATACTAGCAAAATCTATTATAAGACTAACCTAATAAATAAATATAACGCAGACACACAACACAGTAGGAAGATTTCAATTTTAATAGATCCTAAAAATACAAAATACTCATAACAATAATTTCCACAATTATTTCTTCTGCAGAAATCTGCTCCCGATGCTACAGCAGGAAGTTCAGAGGAAGAAGATTTTGATGCAGAATCCTCACCAGATCCAGATACAAGTGAAGATGAGGTTAGAGCTGAAATGGGCAAACTACATCCCACAGGCCAAATCCGGCCGGTTGGGTAATTCAATCTGGCCCGCCTGACGATGCCACAATCAAACTAAAACCAAATTTCGATGTTTTAGATGAAAATAACTCCTGGAATTTGTTGAGATTGTGATTAAATTTAGTTTTAGCATGAGGCTTATTGTATTCTGTATTTACTGTTTAACACTGTAAATATTGCTCATAAAATTTAAGTTTTATGTAACATTTACATGGCCCGCCAATCAAGATGGGCAAAATTTTTGGCCCTAGGTCTAAAAACCTTGCCCACCTCAGGGTTAAAGTGATCCCTTTCAAGATGGAAGTAGTTTGTATTTCCCAAGATCCAGCCATGTTCATTACAGAATGTCCAGAACTTTATTCACAGTGTATTAAATTTTGCAGGCTTCCAGATTTCAGTTCACCCAAACTAGTATCTTTTTATGTAGAAGTGTCTGCTTGTCTATGGCCTTGTTTATAGCTCGAAGTTTCTAACCATTTAATACATTTTTCAGGACTTTGCTGCTGAAGCTGCAAAAGGAAAAGGAAAGAAAAGAGGAAGGCAGAGTAAACATTCTGTGGAAGATGATAGTTCAGCCCTTTCAGGTTGAAATTTTTTCTTGTTAGGCGTATTCGGTTTATAATTTTAGAAATAATTTACGTTAAATGATCACAATATTGTGTTCTACATTTTAGATTCTGACAGTGATGCACCAGCAAAACCTCCACCTCCTAAGAAAATTAAAATCAAAGGTAGAAATAGAATTTTTTTTTTCATGAATATTTTCATTTATATTATTAGACTATGTTCGAAGTAATTTTGTGATGCAATTACGGTAGGTTTGAATCAGCGTAATGGTGGATGTCCAATCTTATTTTTAGGTTTTGGAAATTTTGGTTAATTTTGACTATTTTACTTCAATATTTTCATATATGATGCCTTTAGCTTTAAACACATCCTTGAACAAGCAACTGTTGATATCGAACCATTTTTAAGGAGCTTTTATTTTCGGAAGTGCAATAATCTTTCAGGTTCGGCATTGCCTGCCCAATTTATTATAACCTGGATGAGGTGACAGGCATTGATTTGAACCCACGATAGTAACCTGCATCTTCCGCACAGTTGAGTCTGACGCCTCAGTTGCCACGCACCGTGCCCACAGATATACAAAAAGTCCAACTTCATCCAGAATTTGACTTTTCTAATGTTTAGGATAAACCATAATTTCACTGCATTATCAATTCAATATATAAGCATAATTACAATTTAGACTGATTTTTCATCGTTATCGTAATATTTTTTTCATCATGTTAGCTCCTGCTAAACCAAGGGAAAAGAAAACTTCATCTGAAAAAAAGCCAAGACAAAGGAAGGCCCCAACAAAGAAACCAGCGCTTGACGAATTGTCCAATGCAAGCAGTTTATCTAGCGACAGTGATGATAGGTAGGTGCGCTATGAGTAGAGCAAAGTTATTACTTATCGATCTTGATTGGTAAGTATTTGTTTGTTTGTCTGTTGGATACACGCCATATCTCACAAAAGCGAGGTTGAATTTGCTCCAAATTTTGCATGTGCATTCATCATATCTCAGACCAGAAGCCTATTGATTCTGGATGAATTATGTCGTATAATTAGCGAGTTATTAATTAATCAGCGATGAAGAGATCTAGATTTTTACAAAGCGAGAGAATGTGTATGACCGAGATTTTTTCGGCGAGAGCGCACATGTGCTGAATGTGTGTGTGCGCTGCGCAAGTTTCCATCGAGAAAGTTTTCACGCTATTGAGTCAGAGGGAAGGATACTCACGCTAGATCGATGGGTCTCGTTCATGTATTGTTGAGATGGTGTGCTTTCAATGCTGATTGCAATTTTATCAAATTTAGATGTCAAAGATAACATTGGTTTAGTCAAAGTTTATCTAAAGCTCCCTGTGATGATTTTGACGCTTCGACTTTGTTTTCGATTTTGTTGATACGAAAAAGGTATACCAGAAATTTTAGTGGGTCCAGCTATAACTATCTAATTATTTTTTTGCATTTATATTTTAATACCACATACAGATCTATCCTTTTCAGTGTTTAATTAATATAAATATTCATTTCCAACATAAGTTTAAGTTGATTAGGCTGGTGTTTTATGGTAGTGGTTGTACCAAATATGTCAATGGCCAAGAAGCCACAGCCTAGCTCATAGGTTAAAGCCATGCAGCCGTAGCCAGAGTTTAAAAATACTGAAGCAATTATGATTTCAACCCAGCTCTCCATCCCTTTTCTATATATAGACGTTTAAAACTTCAACTAAACCATATCTCTTGTTTTTCCAGTTTTACATAGATTACTAAACTAATATCAAATTGTGATTTATTATTTTTGTTATATAGATCCAAGTATTCAACTCATGTCTAAATATATTCAAAACTTTTAGTGATAAAGAAGACGCAGTTTCGGCATGGAAAAAGAAGGATGAAGAAAGGAGGAAAAAACAGGAAGAGAGGGAAAACAAAAGAAGGAAAGATGATGAACAGAGAATGAAGGAAATTGAAAAAGAAGCAGAAAGACGACAACGTGAAGAAGATCAAGAGCAGAAAAAGGAGGTAGTTGGAGTACATTTGTCGCCTGACATAAGATAACTCAAAGCTTAAAATATCGAAGTTATTGGGAAAAGCCTTTTCTGAATTATATATTGTACAATTTATAAGATTTCATTCATTGTTAGACTAAAAAATTATCGAGCGTCATCCTAAGACTATGGTCACAGGGATATCTAAGTGAAATGAATACTCGACTGCATCCAAAATTTGATGATGCTCTTTGATATATGATTTTAGGAAAAAATAGAAATATTTTTGTATGAAATGTACTCATTAAGAGTTTTTGACTCCTGATGGTCAGCCATAGAATAGACTTTGTTTGACTTCTGACACTGTATAAACTAGAAAATCAATCTAAACAATGTTTTATCTCAACTACTTGGCATTACTGTATGCATATTCAAAGACTGTTTCACCATTTAGTAATATGTATAGTAAATTATTCAATACTGACCATCCCAGACAGCAGGTATAAGTGACACGTGTGATGCAACATTCCACTTCAAAGAGTAATTTGGAGATTTTTCACACTGTAGATATAGACTCTTTATTGACACACTACATAGGGTTTTCATATTTATCCCAGGGATGAATCTCGGGCTTTCGTCGGATTATCAGCCCATGTTTGAAATTGAAATAGTTGATCATTTATTTGTTTCAGATACGTAAACTTACATTTCATTTACATAGTTCTGTTGTATTTTTGTTCTCAAATGGTCGCTAAATCTCAAAATTTTGACTCATTGGCTTAAATTATCATCATTAAAATACAGTTCAGTTTATCCTTTGTTATGTGCTGTACATGTTATGAATTATTTTCAGGAATCTGATGTATCAGATGACGTACCTGTTGTCATTCCAAAGAAAAAACACAAGAAAAAAGAAGAGAAAACTAAATCACCTCACGAAAAAAAGAAACACAGGGAAAAAGACAAAAAGAAAGAGAAAAAACACAAGCGAAGAAGTTCTGAGGAAAAGAAAGAATCTAAAGTATGGAAAGAAATGATTTGTTTACTTGTTTAGAAGAGAAATAAAAAATGTTGTTTTCATGTATAGCTGATTTTTTTTCGCATTTTATCCATTATTGAAAATATGACCATTTTTATCAAGTCTTCAAGTGATTGCTGACGATCAATACCATACTTGTCAAATAGCCAATAAAACTAGGAAGGCAAAACACAGTTTTTATTTTCCAATCTTAACTCTTCTCAAACAGATAAAAATCAAGGCCCCACCTCCTCCAAAGCCTGATCACGAAAAAGAAAATAAACATAAAAAGAATAAACGAAACAGTGAAGTTATGCAAGTGAGTACTACGATTTTATGATATCTATTATATGGTGCCAATTTAATCATATTGAGAATTATGCAAAACAAGTCTTTATGAGTTTAACACAGAGGTTCTGAACCTAAATTCCCTTATTTACTCCTTGACACATTTTAAAAGTGAAATTTCTTGCTTGTAAAATGCACAGATTGTTAAAATTACAGAGGACGCGTGTTCTAGGGTGGTCCACGTAATCACTGGTCGGTTACGACTTCCTCCATCATCAAGTCCATTCTTCCGAAAACAAATAACTAACTAATCCCATACCCGACTTGGACTGGTAACCAGACGAGAGGCTGTGGTTGGTTAAGCCATCTTATCAGCTTTCCTTTCCCCCGGGATAAATAGATCAAAATCCTAATTTTATTCATGTTTTTCAGGATACACCCAAACATGAGAAACAAGCTTCAAAAACAGAATCAATTGATAAACATGCAAAGAAGAAGCATGCTCATATCACATCCACTGGTAGGCAGATGTTATATTGCGTTAAAAACTGAACAAGTTTTTTATCTTACATATACGTTTTATAGTTCAAGCTTAAAAATATGCTACGTTTCTCTGTTGAACTGAATTCTGAAAAGCAAAATTGCTTGCTATACATTTGCTCTCGTCCCTTTTTATCACATTATTGAATTGACAGTAAATGATTTTTCAGTTTCGCCAACAGCTCAATTGGAAAAGTATGAGATTGATTTGAAAGCTGCTTTGACAATGGAAAATCCTGTAAGTTTTAACTCTAATACCTTGAGATAAGTTTATATTATTAGTAATTACAGACAATTTGAAAATGATTGTTTTTCAGGATGTTCCAAAAGCTATAAACATATTAGATGCAATTGATCAATACCCTGTTACAATATCTCTGCTGCAGAAATGTCATTCACTCGTGTCAACAGTTAAAAAGGTGAATTTTTTAAAAATTGATAACACACTTTATATATTGTATTTTCAATATTTGTCTTGGCATTCTGACCTCATCCCAGTTCAGAGCAAGTATCTGTGCCCACTGATGACATTTTCTGGGTAAATGAATGTATGAATTTATAACTTGTGTCAATATTGAATAAAACATAATGATGGGCGCTCCAGAAGTGTATGTATGGAGGTAACTAAATTTGTTTCCCTACTTTACACCAAATTGTGTAAAGGGACGAAAGCCTATAGGCAGGGCATATATTCACTTGGCTAATACAGACAGTCATCAAACTCACAATAGAACTAAAATAAGAAAAATCGGAATAAAATCATGGCCCAACCCTAACCTGTGTGGTACATATACTACGGGAGTACCAAATGATGTATCCAAAACCTGTTACCTGCTTCAGGGCTTTCACCAATAAAACTACTAACTTGAAATTCTGTGCAAATAATTGATTTGTGACACTATTATTGATAAATGCCCATTCTTAGAGCCCCTAAAGAAAAGAAAACATGGTTTACTATAAAGACATGGTTTTGTTTACGTCACATCATCATAAACTGATTTCTAATTCACTACATTTTACAGGTCAGAAGATATAAAGCCAGTCCAAAACTGATGGATAAAGCTGCAAAAGTTTACAATCGATTTAAAATAATTTTCTGCAAGTTGGATAATGATGCTGCATTATTAGCTCAAGCTAAGAAAAATACAGAGATACCGATATCAGGTTAATAAAAGAAGTTATTGCTTACTTTCAACCTTGATTGCTTGAGGGGAAAGTGTTTTCTAATTTTGTACAAATTATTCATTTATCTGATTATTTATATCATAGAACCGGCCACAGAAAATAATAAGGAGACAGATGAACCTAAGAATAACAATAACAAGGTAGAAATAGTTGATGAAGGGGAGGAGCCTGCAGTCGTCGCAGAAGCTGAAACCATAAATGAAGAAAGAGGTGAGATTACTATGAATGTTTAAACTATTAGGCTCTTAAGTTTCTATCGATTTATTAATGAATTATTGTACTCTTACCAATTTCTCAATATTTTATTACGCCAGTCTCTTATGCAGATGTCCATAGCTCTGTTTCTAAGATTTTCACATTACAATGAGTACCGATTTCTTTAAGTGATATAAAAGCAGTATTTTTCACATGGGAGATCATTTTCTCAGTCTCGACCTTTGACCCTGCTTCCCATGTAGAAAAGGTAAATACCTACACCTGTGAAGATTTCAATTTATTATTTTTTTGAAAGAAAGATTGCTTAAACGTATTTGCATGGATAGCCCAGAACATTCTATATATCACATATTGTGGGTGTTATCTAACATTGCCCTACTTCCAGCTGATGAAAACACAGAATCACACGAGGCTTCAACAGAAGTGTAGCAGATGCATGTTGTAAATATTTCACTCATCGAGGTCTCGATTACAACATAAAAAGAAGATATCTCTTTTGCAACAACTTTTCGGAGAGTTAAATTGACCAGTGACTGTCGGCATCGTTGCCGAAATTTTTTGAAAGGCCCTGTTTTCTGTCGAACTATGGAGGGAGGTGGTTGGATACGTTCAGAAATTTATAGGCAAAACTTTCTTTATAGTTTAATCAATTCTGATGTGTAGTTCTGGAAAGATGGTGATGTGACTTGTAAAATTTATAGCATTTATGTCACTGAAAATATTATCGGTTTTGCAAGACTATAAGAACTGTGTTGTTTTCTGCCCTTGAATCGCATTGATTCTCATCTTGGTTGAAGACGACAACGTGTTCGTAACAATCATTTAAAATCGAAAGCTCAGCCTGATAGTATGTTTTGATGGGCTTTTTATTTATTTTTAATATTTTTTGAAGTCTTTTCGATTTTGCTGCTAATCATTCCTAATTACTAGGTACAATATAAAATCTGGAACATTGCCAATAAATACAAAATTAAAATTTATGAGCATTAACATCTTTCCCATGCTAGTAATTTTATTCTTACAATTTTAAGTCTTTTGACAGTTATTACAGTTTCCCGTTTCGGATATTCACTCTTGGCTTGTACACCAAGCAAAACCAATGCAAACTTAACTTCATAAATTGGCATGATTGTTTGTATCAAAATTTCCAGGCTATTTTTTGATATTACGAAACTTTTGTGATAAAGCGATATGGCAGTAAACGGATTTTACATTGTTCGATTGCATAATTTAAATCGTTTTCAAATATTCTTTCTCTGGGTTATGTATTACAAATTTTGTTTATCAGCTGGTCACTGCCACTCTTTGGAATTAGCTGGACAGCCACATAGTTGCATCTCGATTTCATGTCTTTTTTGGCAGTGACTTGCTTTTTAACTATTCTCAGTGTCAAATGTTATGTGATTTTTTTTATACATTTAAGGTAATAAAAAGTTAGTTTTGCTTTGGTTCAAGGCTTGTTTCTTGGGTTATATGATGTTGGGCATTGGAAAAAATCAAAATCGGAATCTCTTTTCTAGTTACCCGTCAGTCAGGTGTATTAAGAATTAGCTAGTTTCCATCTGCATTGTCTCCGAATATTCGAACCTAGCACAAGTGTAATTTGCGCTTGGTGTTCCGGCGACTGTCGAGAATCTATCTCGCTCTGTATTCATTGTTATTCGCATTTATAGAAGTGGCATTGACCATTGAATGAGGCATTAAAATAAATAGATAACTCTGGTGCGATATCGTTAACCAGTCATCAAATTTATTTGCTTGCCCGTCACAATATACAAAATACGAGAAAATGATAATTACAGTTTTACTGTGGAAGGGATGACGCAGGCAACCAACATCGTTTATTAAAGAATGTTTTGAGATTGCATTGAAGAGCCACCAAAGGACCAACTGCTGGACAGGGGATTTTTTAGTTATTGTACACGAAATAGGCATATTGATCGTCTTCTAAATCGTGGTTGTTGAGGCGACATTTTAAGTGCTGAAAAAATTTCCTTTTCTTCGTAACTACTTTTTCTATTTTCCCCTTAGAAGTGTTATTAGATATTTCATCGAAATTGTCACGGTTTTATTTCTGTTCAAGTGAACGGTGTTTGCATTTCGTCACTCGTGGCGCTACACCTGTCTTTTGTTTTGAATTAGCTCTGCGCTCCTCTACATTTCCACGCGAGTCGCATTGCTGCATTTGCTATTATCGGCATTGCGTTTAGTTTGCGTTCTCGAAATTATCATGGCTTCCAAGTCCATTTTATCGGAAAGTGGAGAAATCTTCTACCGCGAGACTTTGCCTGTTGGAGGTGCATCAAAAGGAGATATCCTGCTTTTGCATGGAATGAAATTTTCGTCAGAAACTTGGCTCGAATTGAAAACTTTGGAAAAACTAGCAGAATGGGGCTACAGAGCTGTTGCTGTTGATTTGCCAGGTATGCCAGCACAGTAGTATGCATTTGTCACTGTACCGTATATAAAATTAAACCAGTGCCTACCAACTTTAGTATCATTCAGACTTCATCATTGGTATGAATCATTCAAGCATAACAAGTAATAATCAAAAAATACTGTTAGCATTGCCAATTCATTCGGCCATCCCCATAAGCCATCTGGTATTAATAACCAGTCATTAAACCTATTTACGCTCTTGTCATCTTTGCACTTTCTCTATGTCTCATGGCAGCATGGGTGAAATATAAAATATCACAGAATTCTCAAGTCGAAAGAAGAATAAATTTACCTGAAAATGTTTTGACTTTCTCACATAGTAGATTTCAATCAGCATTTCAATATCATAATTATGTATCAGCCAAGGCTTCTAATAATAGAAGGCCACAGGCCAAATCATAAATAGAAACAACCCACACTGAAACAGTCACTTCTGGGGTCTCGTGTAGTTTCGTACCTAACGTACTTCTAGTGGGCGTAGCATAACAATTTTTTGATATGTCAATCCTAACCCCCATCTGATTACACCATCCAAAAATTAAATCGCTACGACATCACAATCACGTCATAGAGCTTGCCAAATTTACGCATGATCGACCGAAATGGCATTGGCGCCGGCGATAAAGAACTGACTGACGTTATCAGTCTCTCTCCTATTGGAATCGTTGCGACGAGAAAACGAGAGGAATAACTGTTCGATTTCGGGTGCTCGCTTGCGCGTCTCGGATTGCAGTTCGTATAGTTTGAAGGGCTCTATTATGTCACTGTGACGTTGTAATGACGTAATTTTTGGATGGTGTAGTCAGGTGGGGGTTAGGATTGATACATGAAAAAATTGTCATGCTGCGCCCACTAGAAGTATGTTAGGTAAGAAACTACATGAGACCCCACTTCTGCTTACTATCGTTGCTGCGTCTAGGAAATTCTTGCTCAACTTTTGGCAGAAACTACTGATATTGGGATATGACAATGAATATTATTTTTTCTTACAAGTCACAACATCACAAAAAAAGTGATAATGTCAATGATGTATAAGTTTCTTGTGTTTTATACCATGTAGAATATGGAAATTCAAAGAGTGCGAAGTTGAAAGGTACACAAGCAGATTTCATACATGGAATATGTCAGAAGTTATCAATAAATAAACCTGTTATTATCAGTCCCTCAATGAGTGGAGGATTTTCACTTCCATATTTAATCGGTAAGTTAGAAGTTTGTAATATCCTCCAATATAATTTTCGCAGAAGTGCATTGTGTAACTAGTTTGAAATTTTTGTGAAATTTTCGTTTAACAAACTATGCAGTTTAGGAATCAAAGTTAGACCTTGAATTTTTGGTATTTGAATGCAAAAAAGTTTAGTAATTAAAGTATCATTGAATCTCTCAATTTTAATATACCATGTGGATATTTTTTGGTGAGGATGTATCCCCGACCCAACTTGGGGATGTTTTTCCACTTCATCCTATATCAAACTGGTTGCGAAAGACAGATTGGTCTTTGATTTTATTTTGTAAGATATACATTGTTGAATTATTCAAAGTAAATCTTAAGATAAGATATATTTAGAATGATTGTTCTAAATTGTGCATGCATATATGTTGAGACTTGATAGCCCTCATTTTGATAAAGCGATACACGGCCATAATGTACAACACTTCATGATTTTAGGCATAATCATGCTTCTTTCTACTTCATTTAGAACATGGAAATAACATGAGTGGATATGTCCCTGTTGCCCCAGTATCTACTGGCTCCTATATTAACCAGTATTCAAGTGTTAGAGTCCCAACTTTAATTGTTTATGGTGAGTGTTTGATTTTATTTATCAACCGAGCCTTTGTGAATTGAGAGGTTATTTTTAAAGCGGATTTTTGCAAAAGAACTGAAACAGGAGTCTTTACGCTTATAATAGATTAGATTGTATTATCAAAAGGGTTCGACCATCTGCAATCAACTATATTCCTCTATTGTTTGCATATTGCCACACAATCCTTGAGCGGGTACCAAGTAATAGTACAAATCCATGCAAGGGTGGGGCAAAAAATCTCCCATATTTATATGGAACTATTAATTGGTTAAATCAAAACAAATGAGAGATATTTGAAATCTCAACCTAATTTTCTTACTTGAATCTTACAGGTGACAGAGATGCTACTTTGGGGACAACCTCCTTCAAGCATCTTTCTGGCATACCCAATCACACAGTTCTCAAAATTCCAAACGCTGGGCATGCTTGCTACCTTGATCAGCCTGACGTCTGGCACAACAATTTGCGGGATTTTCTTAACACGTTGAACAGCTAATTATATATATTGTTTGTTTCTTATATTTGTTTATAATTTTCTTTCCAATGAATAAAATACAATCATGTTATTAATTAAATATATTTTTTTTTATATAATTGAAATGAATACAATTCTATTCTAAATGCTATTTGGTGTCATGCACCGGTCCACCTTTGTCTTTGCTAAGGTAAAATTTGAGGAGTTCAACAGCTGTGTGTTAGTATTTTTTGAGTTCATTGGACCATTTTATATAGCTTATCTGTGATCCGTGGGAAGGGTGATTTTGGATGTTTAAATTTGAAAAGTAACAATCCTATATAGAAATTCGAACAGTGTTGCTATGATTTCAAAACCTCTGGCAAGTGGTTGAGTGCGAATGTTCAATCGACGATTCGCGCAAACGTCACCGACTTATCACCCATCGGCGACGAGTATCGTTCTAAGAGCTAAAAACACGCATGCCATCGCACCTCTGATTATCTAACCTGCGCGGGTTAGATTCTTAGGAGGGCGAATATTTTGAGAGGATTGCTGGACTCATCGTCGTCTTAGGGCAGTTCACGTAAACAAGTAACTGTTCAACTATTCACATATCTGACCGGACAATAGACCTTTGTTTCCCACATGCGCAAGCCGCTGTCAACATTTTCGAGTCAAAGTTAACCCTGTACGGCTGCACTTCAAGTAGTTTCAATTTTCTTTTCTAATTCACTTTCGGAGATATTTTTACTAAAACATCACTCAATGGAGGCATGACTCCAAATCCAAGATGCCTCATGTCAAACGGTGGTGGTTTTTCATCCGGGTTGAGAAGTTCTAATCGAAAATGCCGTAGGAAGATGAGCACACACAGTTTTATTTCTATTAAAGCTATATGTCTACCCGGGCATCGATTTGTGCCATAACCGAACGTTAAAATAGCCCTTGAGGCAGAAACGCGATATCCCGGAACGCCATAACGAATTTTTGCTTTGAGCCTGTTTTTCTTCGACAATCCTTCCGAGTCTGTACTGCAGATTGAAGAAACGTCACTGATATCCTCACTGCTCTCATCCCGATGAGATATTTGTTCCACAAGGTGACGTTCATACATATACTCCTGTCATATATTGAATAAATTGTGTGTTGTAATCGGTATTGAATTATTATAAATTATATTCTTAAATGTAAAATTAGTTTTAAAAGATATATATAGGTTACAAATTCGTCTAGTGGACAATGTGCAATTTTGGGGGTGATGTTCAATTACAGCCTTAATTTATCTACCTCTGGATTTTCGTGAATGACTTCATCCATGTGAGTTAACGGTGAGAAAAATGCGGTGAAATCTCCTTTTCGTACAAGATATTTGTTTCCTGATGCTACGGTCACTTTCGCATTTCTATCGACTTCTCTCACAATCATGCTCGATCCGACGAGTCGAAGACTTTCTCTTATACATGCATCTGCAATAAAGCACAAAAAATTGGCACGATTTCTTCGTAAACAAAATGACATACCAATGATGATTTTGAAGTTAATCACGGTCGTCTAGAATAAATTCCAGAGTCGTCTTTTTAAAAATACTTAATTTTTATCCAGTCATTATGGTGAAATGCATTAGTGATCTGAGCCATAGCTTGAAAATTACTAAAATGATAGCCACTAGAATGTTCGCATGCCGGATTTTACCTCAGAACAGCCAATGAATGAATGTAATGATTTGTTGTCGACTCAAGTCAAAATAAGTGTGATTCGAATTAGATCAAATTACTCTCTAGGAGAGAGTTTACATCAACAGTTGCTTACTCTGACAAGAACAAGAGAAAATCATTGTAAATATATATACTAGAATCTAGACGCAGCGGTTCCCAAACTATGGGTCGCAAATGTTAGTGAAAAGAATGTTAGTGGGTCGTGAAAAGATGTAGAAAGCTTTGCTTAATTATACTGGTTATTAGGATCGGTGGCGACTCGAATACGTAAATATTCAAAAAAAAAAAAAAATCAAATTGAATTTAAATTCGTATCTGTGAAAGTTTCCTTTTTACGATCTTCTCGAAATAACAAAAATTTGTTACACAAAGAATGACCATGTGGCTTTTTTACGCATAGCAGTTTTGTACATTGTAACTGTACAGCACTTCTTATCTTGTTTCCCCGAAATTTAGACAAGATTTAGATTTCTTTTCTTTTGAAGAATCCACTATGTTTTTTTGGAAGAGGTCTTTTGTGTTCATTTATCAAAAATAAAATTACATTGTAGAAAATCACGAGATTTTCCAAAAAACATTATTTATATAAAAACCGACATTCATTGTTTTCAATTGTATTTCCTATACAAAAATCGAGTGACGAATATTGTGATTGGGACATCACACAATCTTTAATAGTGGTGTGATCTTCACCTTTCCTCGGGTCATTGAACCTTTCCTCTCCCACACATTTTAAATTTATTTTAAGGAAAGGGTTTAATTCAAATTATTATTAAAATTCAAACTGGGTCTTATTTTCAGGCCAGGTGTTATTTTCGAGAAAACAGGGTAGTTTTGCGATGATTAGCCATTGCTGTGTTCTGTGTGATGTCATGAAAAGTTAAATGGGTCGCCATAAGCTGTGGAAGCCAACTCTAAAAAGTTTGGGAACCACTGATCTAGATTCTAGAGCATTGCAAGGGATTTTCAAAATACATATATATATCGTCACGCTAATAACCGAATTGCGTAAGTCATTTTTAGCAGTTTTGAGAAAAACGTAAAAAACTTCCTAATGATTTTGTTATGCAATTGAGAGTCAATAATTTGCCATGGTTCAATTTTTTGATCGTAGCCGGATTTAAGTTAATTTGTATGACGCAGTTAAGTGACGTCATAATGGCGCACTGTGACTTAGGCAGAAATGTGTCTATGAATTGGTGACATACGCAATTTGCAACTTCACTATATGCACCAGTCCTGAAAACTAAACATTCCAAAAACGAATGTAATTCTCAGTATCTACAATGTCTAATCCCCAAAATAGCTAATCAGTTTCAATTAAATCATTTTTTATGTTTAAAAATATATATTTCATCAATATAACACGTTCTGCACACCCACCGAAATAGGACTAAGATTAATTATAAAGAATAAAACAGCAATGCACCCAATATAAAAGCCAACCAAGGTAAATTTGACTCGGACAGTGAATATCACAAGTGTACGTCTTCCTATACTGTAGTAAAAATTCAAATTAATACGCGCTAAGCTAGAATCCGAGATGCAAAAACTCGAAAATACTTCGCCGAGGTTATTTTGCCTTTGTTACGTCACAATAGTACCACGGTAACAAGGATAATTCATTATGACGAAACAATTGCACAAATGTGCATGTCATACTAAATCTCCATTTTTATGGGTTTCGGAATTCCTAAAATAAAATCTGAGTTAACAGACAGGTGCGCAGCATAACATAAATACCTATTTTATAAAAAACTCAAAATCGCCAAAAATGACTTACGCAATTCGGTTATTAGCGTGACGATATTATACTAACATAGATCAAGACATAAATCATTTTATTTACCGAGAATCACTATTTTATCCAAACTCGTTCTGTTTAATTCCATAATGTCGTCCATGCCAAGCCATTCGCTTAATAATGATCGATCAGGAATGTTTTCGTTGGTCTTCTTTTTCTGTCGCGACATAGTCATTTCCATGACTTCATTGTATTCCTGAAGAATTTTTGCTACTGCTTGTGGCTGTTTCAGCAGGTGAAAAAGTGTCCAAAATAATGCAGGACGACTGTTTGCTTGCGAGGACCACAAAATGATGAGAAGATGTCTCGCTCTCTCATCGGCGTTGTCTGAAATCATTTACTTGATAAATCAAAAACTTCAAATATTTTAACGAAGAGTGACAGCTGCTATTTAAGGAAATTTACCGAATCACCATAAATGCTTGACCGACTGGACTTCGCATTGAAAATGCAACCATAATGCTTTGCTAAGCTTAACATGCATAGACAAATATTGAAAATAAATAAATCCCAAATTATATTTGGTTTTTTTAGCTTCACAGATATATTTTCACCTAATGAAAAAAATTGGTAAACATTTTGCCGCCCCCACGCCACCCCTTTAATACACAATGCTATCGCAAAATGGTTTTCTAATCCTATTTATTAATGTCGGAATTCGATACCTAAGTTTCAAACAAATATTGAGATTTAATATAGTCATAGGTCAAAGAGAGCCCAGGGCATTGTTGTGAAAAATATTTTGACGGGGATTTAGATGTTTATTAGCTTTGATATATATCTTCTTACCGCAGTACACATTTGGGATGTTTTAGAGTTAGACTGTTATTATATAAGAGCACATATTGAAACTTTGTATTTTTGAGATAAGTTGCCTAGCACGTAGATATTTTTAAAATCATGGCGTGAATACGTCCGATGACGTGTTGTGAAATGTGAACCTTTATCTAACGTCTTCCTGATTTAACTCTGAACTCTAATGACGTCACATAGGCCGTCACTTTGTATCCATTTGATCAAGCTTAAAATGCGTAAAATAAAAAGCAATTTATGTAACGGGACACATTGTTTTATCAACTTAGTTACGTGATCGCTCTATTCAATCAGAATCAGGAATAAACAATTTGAAGTCGAGGTAACTCAAATTCATAAGAATCCTGAAAGCAAACCTCTTAATGCCAAAAAGTATCCCGCCTATCATATATTCAACAAGTAAAATGCTTACTTTTATCAATTTCGTTCATCGATTTGATTAGTTCAGAAACGCCGACACGATTTTTGAATTCAATGTTGTTCATTTCTTCAAGCAGACGATTTCTTGCTGCTTTTACTTTCGGCAACAAATTAATAGAAACTCTGTCGACTAGAAGAGCAGATTTTTCAAAATAAAACATAAAATCGTCGTAAAATCTGTTTTTCTCTTCTAATCGCTGCTTCAAAGACTTGTGATATCCAAAAAACATGTATAGCGTTGTGTCAAATATAATTTTTCCAGCTAATTCATACAAACCAATCTGGAAAAATATAAAAATATTGAATTAAGCTCAAAAACACTATATTTATTGCTTAGTAAAATACTAACTCTTGTGCGCTCCACGTTTTATTTATTAGTACTTTTTCAGGTAAAAGAAAATTGTTAAAATATGGTAATATATATATATATATCAGATTAGTGGTCACACGCGTGTAGGTCCATCCATGGGATGGAAACGTAAAAGCGTTTAATATACTTTAAAATATGACTTACTGGTTGTTCTTGTATAAATCTTTCATCTTTTCTCAAAGCTTGTTCAAAAGCATAAGTAGTAATAGTCAAGCACGATTCTGTTAATTTTGATAATGATGTGGAACCCCTCATAGCCTTGGTCATTCCTGCCATCACTTCAGGTCCCCTTGGGTTATGTTTTCCGCTTACATCAATGGCATGGGGCGATCCCACTACCCGAGTGGCAAAATCATAAAGAACTTTGTCGTGTTTCAGAATTCGGTTCTTTTCGAGATATTTTACATCGACAGGGTTTGTGAAGAAATGAACATTCCTGTATGAAATAGTATATTTATTGAACATGTTACACAAGTTTTCATAAAGTATGGTCACTCTTTTTGGTATATAACACCCATGGCTGTAAATTAATCATGACAGAAATACAATGTGTTTTTTTCACAAATGTATTCATTTGTTGCAAGTACTACAAAATTTGAACTTTGACAGTTCTTATCCATAGAGCGCATATGCGTAACGGTAACGGTGAGGTAACACCTGGGAGCACCCGAATTTGTCGAAATGATCGGTGGACAAGCAATACGGAAGCAGTTCAGCAACAAGGAATAAGAAGTGTTTCGCTTTATTCAAAACAGGTGAAATCTCGCCTCATAGAACTCGGAAAAAACTAAAATGGAAAGTGATAGCCGTCAAGCGACCCTTTATCTACCATATAAAAGTGATTTGTCAATTAGTCGCAGAGAAAAGCGATTTTTCCCTAACAACAAGAATTTATCGAAACAAGCCTTATTTCACTGGACATCTTTCTATATTTTAGTGATAGCTCACAAGTTCACATTTTATTATGTTTATTTCATGTCTGACTGGCATCGCCTTCGTCATCTGTTATTCTATTGAAGCAGGCCTGAGCAAGTTGCGGCCCGCGGGCCACATCCGACCCGCGGCAGCGTTTCATCCAGCCCGCGAGCAGGTTTCTGGATGTGGACACTTTCTTTTTTATTTACATATAAAATATACTTTAACTGTGACAAAAGAATTTTTTAGGAAAATGAAAAAGTCGGCAATACCATTCGACTAATTTTTTTTTAAATGACCGATTGTTTTCGTCAGCTCGAGATGTTATTTGGACCGTAAACACCTTTACGTCGGTGATTATTCTACTCAAATCACAAATTACCTTCGACATATATATATATATATATATGTCTTGCATACGGAACTGTGAAATACTAAAAAAAAATACTACTGATAAAATGCTAAAAACTGGACAGAAACAAGATTGATTTGGAAGGCTTGCGACAGATTAATTGTAGAAATTGGAAACTGAAAAATTTCTGGTGGCCATGGCACAAAGTAAAGTAAATTCAACCGATTTTCATGGTACTAAATTGAATTTTACTCGGTGTGGTTTTATCGCAGACGTAGTGATTTTTCTATTGGTGAAATTTGTAAAATAGAGTCAAGTCATTGTTGCAAGAACAAATCCCTTTGTTGATTTCACAAAATCGCAAAACACGAGTAAAAGTAATCTGGCACTTTATCTCACATTTTTATATCCGCGGCATGCGGTGGTATTTAGGAGTAGGAATGATTATATTTTGTCAAAGCAATCGCGGGTTAAGTGTAAAACAACAAAGCAAGACATTTTAATGTGCCCATATCAATGCATTTTAAATATACCCGTATCGCAAAAATATGTATCAAAATTGAGTATATTCCGGCAGTTTATTTCACATTTTTATATATATACGCAGATAGACGTTGTATTCTAGAGCAGTGCATTCCAAACTTTTAAGCTCGCAACGCCTTCCAATGCATTAAAATTTTCAGCGACCCCTGTTTACGTTAAAAATGCTATGGTGACAACAAAGTTATATGAATCACGAATGTTTGGTCATCGAAGGCATGGTCTTAATTCCGCATAGTTACTCACTCTTTAGCATTAATGATAAAATTCGGCATTGTTTTGCAAGCGTTTTTCTGATCCTATGTATTGTCTCGAAATCGCAATATATAGGTTTTAAACTAGTTTTAATAACTGTGCTTTAAACAAAAACAACGGAGTACAATAGTACCTTTTTTTATTTAAATGTGCAATGAAATGCATTAAAAACGCACAATTGGCTTCACTTAGTCCGGCCCGCCACTGCATTTTGAATATCCAATGTGGCCCGATAGCAAAAATAATTGCCCAGCCCTGTATTAAAGGGTCGAATGTCATTTGTGTCTGCACTTTATAATGGTTTCTACGAGCCAGAAATCTATAATACACACTTAGATATCATTAGGAAAGTCATTTTGGGATGGTCGAATGTCATTTGTGTCTGCACTTCATAATGGTTTCTACGAGCCAGAAAACTATAAGACACACTTAGATATCATTATGAAAGTCATTTTGGGATTGAAATCTTTTTGATGTGGGCTACCCGGCACGGTACCATCCTGTGAAATTTGAACACTGTGCAACGTTACGGAATGCTTGTAATTCTATAACGATAATTGACATATTAAACTAAACGTAATGCCATAGCGATGTTCTCGCGGCAATGCTGCGATATCATTTCTCCCGAATAGAGAAAATAAATCCACGCTTTCGCTGTAGACTGCTCTCGCCGTGAGGTTTCGAGAGCGACCGAGGCTGACGTACGTGACACACCCTCTATAGATGTCCCTATGATGAAGTACGGATATTTTTCTTCCACTCCTGCGGGAAATATTTTAAATACGTAAAAAATAAAATTCAGCATTTATACTAACCAGCCTGCAAGTTCAACAGTAAACACATCTCCGTATTCTTGTCGCAAATTTCTAAGGTAACCCAGAGGATTTCTTCCAAACTCCAAAGCAGCACCTATGATCGGGTATGTGTGTGGTACTATCGGTGGTTCTCCAGGGCGCCTGTCAAATAAAATATTGGTAATGATATTGATATTTTTAGATTAAAAACGATTCAAATAATTTATTGTTTTAATATTGTAGATAATAAATCAGCTTTTGATTAGGAAAAATAACTCAAATAACAGACGTTGATTCGTGAAATGTATATCTTTCTACCTATTATCAACACAAATAAATAGATTCATAGTGTGGAAAATAATTGGGCCCGACTTATACCCCTCTTGATGATCTTTCTAGTTCCAAAATCAACAATATGAGTCAGTAATATGTACGGCCGTAATAGCATCGGTATATACCCATAATCTCAGATAAATGATCAAATTTACGATTAAAGTTGAGTCTCCTGTACAAACATGTAATGCTAACCTAATGATGTTATTTTGTCCCCATGTATTGAAGTTGTGTCCCCTCCATATCCGGACATAATTATTAGTGACGAATGTCAGATCTTCTAATTTGTCAAATTATGAATTTGCATACTACAAAAATACATATAATTTTGACTGTATTTGATTTTAGATCTAGATAAAATTCCTACACTTAGTTGAAAGGATTCAGTTGAAAATGAACCACAAATTAGAAATTAAGTTGCATATGTCCATTTCGCAGCTCTCAAAATCAGGTTATGAAAAAGAATCAGCAGTCCTGTCAAGTATATGTATAGGCTACTACATATCCACTAAATAAAGAAGCTTATCTTAGGCCTAGGACAGTGGTCGGCAACCACCGGGCCGCGGCCCATCGCCGGTCCGCGGAAAGGTTACTGCCGGTCCGCAGAGAGGTGACACAAAAACGGAAAAGGCCGTAATAAAACCTCTACAATCTAACCACAAACCCAACGACTAAAAAACAGCACCCAACACAACAGTAAACCAGACAAACACAACGCCGGGGGTCGGCAAAACTGCGAACCGTGAGCTAATTTGTTGCAGCCCTCGACATTTAATACATAAAACCAAATATGATTCTAAATTTATCATTGCCTCTACACGGATTTATGTGGTAACAAGTTCTGATGTACGGTGCTTGTTTTGTAATAAGTAGCGTTGGGTGTATATCGTTCGAGTTAATTTTGATTATTTAAAATTAAAAATTTCTGGGAAACGGAGCGACGAGGGTCGAGCATTCCAAAGTGCTTGGACGGAAAAATATTTTTCTTCTGTGCTCATCTGTGCGCTAGTGAAAAAGGTGTAATGTGCACGGTCGAAAGAATATATGGCCTTGAGCAGATTTATCTAAAATGCATTACACTTAGAATAAATTTCGTACTCGCCTGTCAGATTATTATTTCGACGACAAGTTACCATAAAATCAGATTCAGATTCAGATTTTATTTTCGACATGCAAAACCAATATACGATATGAAAAAATTAAAAAAGACATATAACAAATTACGAAGACGGATATCGGCTTGTTGCAATAGACGAGGGATCGCGAAAGACTCAAAGAGTCATCCAGTCAGCGACACCTTGTAGCTGCATTGAAGCAGCAAATATAGGAACCGAACAACTCAAAATTAAATAGTCACTAAATTCGACACAATCATATATATAAAAGGGACAACAAAAAGAATGCCACAATGACCACGAAAATTTACCTAAACATTCACTTAATTAGACTCAATCACAAAAAGGAACAACAAAGTTTGAAAAATAAAATACAGGATGTCATAATAACTATGGAGTATTAGATATTTGCCTAATTAAACTCGATCATACAGAGTAAGAACAAAATAAAATCGAAATAAATCATCATCTTTCACATTGATAATAAGTGAAGTTCAATTAATGTAGCGATTGTTCGAAGGTGGGAATAGAAATATTGCGGCCCGCGCGCTACCGGAAATGTGTATATTTGGCCCGCAAGTACATGAAGTTTGCCGACCACTGCACAACACTATTGAGCAGCATGTCTGACTTCATAAACAATTGCTATGTCAGTATGTCGCAATAATGCTGGGTCAATTGTTATCTCTACGCCCGTATAAGAATGCCTCTTATCAGTCCGAATAAGATCTCCTCAAGTAAATGATACATGCATTGTTAACTTTCCCGAAATCTTATTAATATGAGGCCTGGTTTTCAATATTGATAACTACAAAAACGAAATAATATAAATAAATGTCGACCATATCTCGAATATGGGAACAGTTAATGGTCATCAAACAAATACAGATATCGCGTTAAATAGCATTACCGTCGTTTTTAGTATATATATTGTCAACATAAATTTCATAATGCGTTTAATGTATTGCATAGGCTTAGTTCGTTTGTATAAAGGTGGTCCGTCAACATTTTGGTCAGGCTTTACCGGTCCGTCACTTGAAAAAGGTTGCCGACCACTGGCCTAGGGTATATCAATACTTCTGTACCATGCTGGAAGCTTTCAGTACTTCTACTCGTTAACAGAAGTGAACTGCTTAAGGATAACATAGGCATTTTAAAATAATACAATGTGATTATGATTGGTGAACGAATACAACTAAAACTCTAATTTACCTTCTACGACGGAACAATACGAAAATCAGTAAGACAACGTTCAGGACAAACAGAATCGCTGTCCCTAATCCCACATCCATGTCGCCGTCTTCACAACTATCGCCCTGCTATTGAACTATTTGGTATCAAACATGAATTATTCTGAAATTATATTCACGCAAAAGTAAGTTATAAATACATGTATAACCGAGTAGATCTACCTACTGTTAACCACATTTTTGGACGCCCCCTATATATGGGACAGTGTGAGAGTCACTACTCCAAGGTATATATTGTGTCAAAAATAAACTATTTTCATCTCTGAGAAAACACACACACAAAAAAAAAAGAGGACAGTTACATCGTCACAAATCATAAATAAAATTCTGTTTACTCACGGGCGTATATATTTATTTTGTGGATCCCTTAACTATAAATTACAGAATTGAAAACGGAATAATAATGCGTTATTTTTAATATGTACGTCAGCTTCACATTGCAATACGTAGAAAACTAATGTATTCCTAGAAGGAGCTGAATCCTACCGTTTGCAAGTCAATTCCTCACAAATTTTGTAAACGGTGAACATTCAGATCCTCAACGGGGAAGTCAAAAAGTGCTAAAGACCTCACTTTCAAATGCTGTATCTGAATAAGGTTCCAATACCATTTGCTTATCTACGTCAATAATTACTCCGAAGCGAGCAATCAAACTGGAACTCTATTTCTACTCACTCGTTCCCAATTCGATTTAATTCACGCCGGTATATATACAATGTGAACAGAAAGCAATAATGCCATTAACCGCTAAATACTTTGATGACAGCGATATCCCCATTATTTTGAGAATGAAATGTAAAACTTGCGGGATACCCTGCAGGGTTTTGTGGTTTTTATTACTCGGAGGTGGAAATAGCATTTTAATGGTAAAAATATTTTCAAATATTTTGTTTCTACGATTTTTTTTATTGCAACTTTCGCCAGATATATATTTAATATTGAACAAAACATGACACTGCAAAAAAAATTAAAATCGCATATTATACTTGTTATTACGGATGATGGATCATGACATACAAAATTTATCAGTGAGAATAAAGTAATTCTGCAATTTCAAATTTACCATTCGTCACATTTATCGCAAACTTTTAATCGTCATGATGGTACTTTAATTTCATGAACCATTTATGTTAATGGTTAAATCTCCCATCAATACTGTTTCCAGCAAATATGACGTGTAACGAACTTAGCAATATGTAAACAACACATGTCATGATTGTGAGGCCAGAGATTCTCAAATTTTTGAAACTCACGACGTATTTAAATTTTGTAAGACAATACACATTGTATCGGAAAGTAAATTTATTTTCAATATCTTCAAATTACGACAAGAAAAAGTTTTACAATATATGCACATTTAATCAATGCGAAAGATTTGATTGTTTTTGTGCATGTATATGATATAGCCGATATAGCCAGTCGTAGCTAACGTCAATATTAACAGATTTGATTTTTGAACACGAAATGGACATGCGGATCGTTTTGTTAATATAATCGATTTTCTCCTTAACTACCGGGTCAAAATTTTCAGTGGGGAAATCTTGTTGTTGTCACTAGAGGGCTATTACTTTATTTCAGACATTTCTGTGATCTCTATAAGATTCGTTTTTCAATCCGAAGTTTAGTGCGATGACATCATCAAAATTTAGAAAATAAATGGGCACATAGCCGTGGTTCCGTGATCACACCTCATCGGTCAGACTAACGACATTGTAAAATAATTGATACTACTTCGTTTTCTATATATTTGATCATTGCTCTATTGTTTTATGTCATGTTCTGAACGAATGAACATGAGAAGTATTTTTTATATCGCGCCCAGAATATATTCTTCCAATTTGAAGGCTGAATTTAACGATGTGTTGTATAATACTTAACCCCACTCATCTCCTAAGTCCAAATCCAAACGCTTCGAAGCCAGGCTGGTATTTCACGCACGAATTCGGGCTGAGTTACATTTATAATTTTATTGGCGTGGAGTGCAATCAAATCAAAAAATTGTCTCTGGAGTGAAACTCCTAGACATATTGAATATTGAACGTTTTCTCCAGATCTCAAATTTTGACATTTTTAATTACGCTTATAGCAATTGTGAGTGCATCGAAAAAGTTCGTACTTTATCGTTATTAGATATCAGTGAATGACAACTAAATGTTTTGATTACTAATTTCCTTGTTTCACATTTGACCAATAAAATTATGGACTATATCAGGCGACGACATAATTTGCGAGTAATAACATCGCAGGCGCCATAATTCTCAATAATATAGTCCTATAAAGTGTTTTTAATACACAAATACACGAGCAAAACGTTTCACGGGCGTGACTCGATGTTTACACCGTCGCTGCGCTAAATCGCCGTTTGAAAACAAGAGCGTTCTTTATTCTCTGATTACGTCTGCTTGAAATGTGTTCAGACTTGAAGAACAAATTATATGTCATTTATCTTCGGCCTACGAAGGCGTCAAATTCTTCATCGGAGTTGTAAAATTTGATGACAAAAAGATAGGTGTCATGTTTCACCATCCTCCGTTGCTAACAACAATCTTTGCTTGAATGATCTCGGTCCAGCCATAGAAATATAGATAGCTTCATAGCTATATTGGTTAAATTAGCTTTTATTAGTTTACTTTTTTGGGGTTTCAGTAAAGTTAAGAATGTTATCCTTGAATATAATGTGTCAGGCGTACTCAGGGTCAATGAAATGGGATTAAATTTGGGCCTTGTTTAAAAAATATGTATGCTGAAAAAGAAAATAAAACTTATAATCAACAAAACTTCTGCTCAAATAGAATCATTACATTTAAATCGTATCAGTGATCTTAGTCCTATAAGGTCCACTCGTAGTAGTGGAATTTATAAGTAGTGCCAATGGGGAGGTGTTCTGGATAGCCACTATAATAGATTTGAATAATAATTAAGTTGCACCATGCATTTTCAATACCCTCATTGGCAAATAATTTTCTGCTGAATTCGGGAGTATGAGTCAGTTAAAGAAATGGCAAGAAATTTCATCTCGGCATTGACTTGACTTGAGCTTGATCGACCACGCTCACGATACTAGAATATTTTTTTGTTATATTACTGCTAAATCCGTCTATTGAAATAGTATGCCCTTACTCTTTCATTATCTTTCAAAACCCTTCTTAATGCAAAAGCAAATGAAGATGTTGAGAATGGTCTTTCGTTTGTGTATTAATTCATTATACGGACTGTTGAATTGACTGTGATTTATGAACTTTGAAATGTATATATGATAAAATACTAGCAAATTTATTTTTTGGTTTGCAGAATTTCGATTAGAATTGAATAACATCAAACAACATGAATAAAGGAAGAAAGCCAAAATTGGAAAAAAGTTCTAAAGGGAAATTACTGGCGCCATCTGACGTTGGAACGATGGATGACGGTGAGTGTAAAATAAATTTCTATATTTAACAATATTAGCAAATGTTCACAAAGCGCAATAAATGAAATTATATATCGTGTTTGTATCGTTCAGAATCCAAATGTTTATTAATTTTATATCACAATTTAAATACTTTCTAATTGTAACTGATTTCTAGTCTTAAAATTCGACCATGAAGCGTATTCGTGACTGCGTCCGCGGAGAACACTTCGTAAAATGTCAAGCCCTTTAGCGTGCGTCTTGTCAGATAACGTTGGTCAACTTAATTGTAAATTAGTTTTTTAATTTATCTTTGTCAAAAAGTATATAAAAACTAAAGCCAGAACTTGTGAATCGCGATTTGGAGTGGCCACCAATTAAATTTCAAATCGATTCAGCTAAGATGCACATGCAATGCTCTAAGTGCAATTCTCTTCAGGCCGAGGGAAGAGCGTAAGGGCAGAAAACCCTAGCAAGTATTATTATTAATTGCAGTTCTAGGGAACGCACTAGTCCGGGTATGAGCCGGAATCCGGGATTCTGGTAATTGAGTAATAAACCGATGATTTCAGTCGAATCTTCCAATTCGGTTGTCCGAATAAAACTGCGAAAGAAACGTTTCCAATCATGTTACGACAATGATTAATCAACACAAGTCGTATTTCGAACCTGTTCATCAAATCGTTCTGTGATTATAAGGGCTGGGAATGGTTAACCGGTTAACCGATTTAAGATGGTTAACGGTTACGATTTAATTTAACCGTTGACTGACATCCCAGGTACAAATCATCTTTATAATATACAAATTTTTCAAAAATAATCACGTCATCGCAAATTTATCTCCTGTGGCGTTTAATTCAAAGAATATCACTAACTGTATTGTTGAGGACCCAATAAATGTGAAAAATAATTTTGAAGTACCAATGTTACTAATTATGAAAATTTGACAATGATAAATTCAGAATCAGTTTTCAGTCGAAATATATTGTTCACGATTTTATTGCAAAATTGTATATTTAATGTCATCCAACAAGTGCGCAGTTGATGCTGTTATTTCGTGTATCTCAGAGTAGAATTTGCACGTCAAACACTAAAAATTTATCACTAAAATGACATTTAATAACGGATTCGGGTTTTATCAAAACATTTCAATATGTCCGAAGCACGCTGCATATCTCTTGCAGCAGAGCGATCATGAAACTATCTCCATTCGTGATTCGTGAATAATTTTGAGCGATACCAGGATAAGATCACGCGAAATTGCTTGGTAATCATTGTGGCGTAATTTTGCCCGGTTAACAGTTAAAGTGTTTCCCTTAAATTCCCAGCCCTAGTAATTACACATAAATTAGATGTTCAGCTTCAACTACAACACTGGAGTAAATGCCGATTGGTGTCGGCTTGGTTGTGCGCTCAGTTTCCTGCCCAGCGACTCTTCCGTTAATCTGAGTGTCTTTTGATTGGATTCGGAACGTTGTCGCCCAGTGCTTCTGAAGCCATAAAATGTCGAAATTATGATATTTAGAATAAATTTGACTACGATGCATATCCGAGAAATGCCTACGAAAATTACGGGCTCTTCCATACAATGACGTATATCGGGTTCAAAAAATATATTGATAAAATGCACCTTGAGTTATTCACCTCTATTATGCTATATAACAATCCGATTTGAAATGCCTATTTTGGAAGCTTTTTTAATTCGATATCCGATTCCGGATCTGTACCCGTGAGTGTGTCGATTTTTGAGATTTTAGTTGATTTCTCACCTGAGAACGGCCTGTCCCTTCCTTTCGCAAAGTTGATCGTTCCGAAATTGGGTAACTGATCTAGCTTGTAATGATCAAATCGTTTACCAGAAGTAAGTTTGACATGTATTGAGGGTAAATATCGCGATCACGAAAGAGATGACCAAACGTGGCCGTTGAACATATAGCATGATGCAACATTGTTGCGATTACAACGTTCTCTGTTTCACAATAGGTGTGATTATGCCCTGGCTGTGTCTAGACCAGCGTTTCCCAAACTTTTTCGTCCACGGAACACTTGCACTTTTCATCTCGCTCCGCGGAACACTGAAAATTGAAAGGATAAAATTGATAAAGAAAAACGGTGTAATGTAGCCGCTACTCAATCTAGTGGCGAGTTGCCAAATGCGCCGCGAGAACTAACAGAATTGTGTTAAACACACCAAAAAAATGACTGAATATTTTGCATATTGATTATTATGAATGTTTTATCGTTGATTAATTTAAATACCGTGTATATAAATCAATTCATTCATTTTACCATTCTATGTCGTTTACTTTCCATTACATAGTGTTTGCCTCTAATGGAGATAGAAGTACTTGCTGCAGTTTATATTTATCTATTGAATAGAGTTTGGCCAAATAAGAAATTAATTTAAAGTAAAACCAGTCAAAGATGAAGGAAGAATAGCGACGGTTATCAAAAATTCCACTACCTCACCCTAATTGGTCCACTTTAGGCCGACGGTGACGCAATGTCGCCGGTCAGTTGGGCGGCAACTCCACGTTCCATAGATTGCCATGGCGACCATTTTGGACGTATTTTTGATTCTTTTTTCACGGAACACTTCGAAGACGCTCGTCGAAACGGAGAAAGTGATTTCGTAAATGTACTTCAATGTACCCGAACATTCTCAAAGTGAAATCCTCTGACTTTGCAAACTGCACATTGCTCACAATCTTCAAAAATGCTGCTCAGATTATTTTCTTCTGCCACCGATAGAACATACCAAGCATTGAGGCTTACTCTTTTTGGACCTCCTGGAGTATGCGCACCAAGATGGCGCACAGCCTGAACTCAGGCTATGTACCAGGTTAAGGTTATGCGACATTTTGGTGCGCATACTTCATAAGTACCCTCTTTTTTCCATAAACACGTAGCCTACTCTTCCTGCCACATCGAGTTAAAAATCTGTTTAAATTGGTCAGCTTTCTTTTCAAACTCCTGATTACAAAGTGACTTACAAATCACTGCAAAATGTGAGGTACATGAGGGTAATATCGCTACATTAATTCATATTTACTACATTTTCTTGACATACATGCATTAATTTCTGTGCTACTTTTGGAGTTGGTTACAATGCGGCAGGGGTATTGATAGGCCGATTTTTATTTTCTCTGAAGCCTAATGAGCTATTAAGAGCGGATATTAACGAAGAGAAAAATAGAATCAATATCCAATTGGGGCTGTCGAAATCGAATAATTTAATTGAGCTAGTTAACAATTTACGCCAGGCAACAACACTATTCAACTGGCTTACTTCTGTCTTATGACTGTCTCCGCTAGCCATAACATCAGTCAATTCAATGACGATAGAGATGTAACAATATGTGAGAAGATTTTATAATTATTTTGATGACGAAACGTGACGTCGACCACAGATAACGTTGCGGGGCCACATGTGGCCCTGGACTTGGACCACGATGATTTATTTAACTGTGCCGAGTAGCATTGCAGTTACCATTCCATTGATTTTTGATAATTATGTTTACATACTTGCAGCTAGGCTAGGGACTTATTGATAACTGGCTGCCTGTTCATGGCTGGACACATAAATAAGTATTAAGGCAGGCGAATGTGATCACAGTTTCGTATGGCCTGGAAAAATGGTAATGTCTGTAGACAACCAACGCCAAGTTTGGCACAGTTGTTCAGTACCGTTTTTGGACCACATATCGAGAGGTCATTAATAATTCGTGTGTGCCTGGTTTCGGTTTTTGTCATTTTAATCAATTAGAAATATAGTATACAAAAAACAAGGAAAACTCGTAAGAATTTCGTGATACTATGCATATGAGTATTTTGTTTTTTTATTAAAAAACCTCGATATGTTTGAGCGCAATTGTCGTCGAAGCGTTTCAAAACTATGCCTGCTCTCAACCAGTCTGCTAGAATTGGCTGTGGTACGTATGGGCATTTTCAATAAATAATTTAGGCGTGGTTACTGTTCAGGGGCGTAGCCAGAAATTTTCAAAGGGGGGGGGGGGGGGCAGAAATTTATATTTCCCATAAGAGTTTCATAACAATGCTAATCACTACACCAAGGAAGATTCATAACAGATAACAATATTCTGTGCTAGGGCCCTTCGTTTCATGAAAGTGGATTACCGATATCCCAAGTGCTTGCATATGGATCGTTGTAACAAATGTTGGGTGTTATCCGCCACTAAAGAAAGCCCATTTGAAGTGGAAGAGGTCGCTATAAGTCTATTACTTATGTTTTTTTCACGTTTTCCATAGTCTGGTACCGTTTTCCGCATTTTCTTCTGAACAATACCTAATGTAATATGATAACTTCCTGTGCCATTCACCAACGACTATCGTTTCTATAGAATGGAGCAAACAATTCATACCTACACCACAGCTATATACCAGAATAAGGGCTCATTGGACTAGCGTTGAATGAATTCAATTTATGTTTTGAAGTCATATTCCTCTGACAGATTACAGTTCCATGGGCTAGTCAAACATATGATATATGTATGAACGATTTTCACATAAGTTTTTTTTTTATCATTTATGACAATTTTGTTCAACACCATCCATCGACCTTCACAATAAAATGATAAGCATAACTAAAACACTGAAAACATTTCAATTTCAAAGAAAAGTTTATTAGAAGCCATTATCAGATAGTATTAATATTAATCAATCAAAAAGCAAATAATCATTTTAACATTTAAGAAAGCGATGGTATAATTTGTACAATATGTTAAAGCATTTGACACAGTTATGAAATTACACGAATATTGTAGAATACCTCATTTATTTTAAACAATTAGAGGGATTCCTATTTTGTCCCGGTTGGCCTATTTTAACTGAACATTTTACTATTCAGTCTTAGATTGATAAAATGTTATATATGTGAAATTACTATGCCACAGCAGTATTTTGGAAATTCGCAAATTATTTATGGGAATCCTATAGTGAATAATCTCCAAAACTTTCAACAAAAAATATTTTGTACAGTTTAAACCTGTAATAAGGTTGCTTCATGCACAACAAATATCGCATACCACATTTAATCACAATTCATGGAACTAAATATATCAGCTTATCATACCATAATACATTACACATGTTCACTGTCAATTATAAGTGTTTTGAATGCCAATTTCAACTTAAATTACCTTATTCTCAGGGTCAGTTGAGCAAAGCCAAATATATGATATCATATACCGGTATATAATATATGATAAACAAAAATATGGCTTTATTGGCACCAATATGCATATTCATACTCTGTTACATGATGGTGGCGAATTGAATCATTATATGGCAGTTTGTATGATATGTTGTGAAAAGGAATGAAGAAAAATAGGAAATTGATGGAATATTTAGTTTTGGAACTCCTAGAAGTTACAAATGAAACAAGATGCAAAATATTTATTTATATATATCTAGGAATAAGCCATTCCAGAGGTATCTCTTCTGAAATAGTTTTGTATCCATCAATTGCGCTTGCAACTAGCTACAACTTCATTATAATTGGGCTGATAAAAAAGCAAGTTTAACACAAAAAGGAATTAATTTAATTTCGGTTGATTTCTGCTGCCTAAATCCATATAATAAATGTTTTGTTGCATCACAGGAACACATTGGCCAATAATGGCAACAAAAAGCACATCTAATTTTAAAAAAAAACTATCGTAAGAATTTTTTTTTCGTAGATGATCATGTTGGCAAACCAAGGTAACAGACTAACAGTGTTAAAAATGTTTATATAATAATAATATAGAATTTTATTTTAGTTATCAAGAACACCAATTATTCCTATTACTGATTAGTAATTAATGGAATGGCATAATATGATCTCTGGAAAAAACAACAACTAGCTTTATATGCATTTCATTCTTGAATAGGACTTAATTGCAACCAAGACTAATAATCTGGTAAATATTATTAAGCTATGCATAATTGTCAAAGGTTTAAAACAAGTTTTGGTGGCTGCACTTAGACATTGCAGTTCAAATGCTATAAAACAAAAATATGAATTTCGATCTTCAATTGTTAGAATATTTATCCAACAACTCTTTGATTTTTTTATTGTCTGCTTCATCTATGTAACTTTTTCCGCCAGGAGACTTCATTCCTTTATTCTTCGCCCCCTTTTTTAGAAGTAGTTCCACGGTTGAAGTATGACCTTCCCAAATAGCAGCAAGCAAAGGGGTGATTGATGTCTTCTTATCAACTATATTTACATTTGCACCTTTTTCGATGAGATAGTTGACAATATCTGTTTGACCATAATCTGCTGCGCATATTATCGCTGGCATCTTATTATTTGTAAGTGAGACATCATCAACACACACTTTTGGTTTACTTAATTGACTCTTGAGTTCGTCCAATTCTCCGTTTTTTAAACACCATAAAACTTTATCAGAATCAACCATTGTGGCTCAATTAGGCTATTCAAGTCAATCCACTAACTACAGACTTATCTGTAAATAAAACAATATTTGAAACATACTCAAGTGGGCAAGACAGTACCTGGGTCATCTTATCTCACAAAATGTTAAAAAAAAAATAAAAACAGCCATAGGAAAAACTTCAGTTAAATAGTGATGATGAAATGAAGCTTCTATATCTACATACAAACAAGTTTCCTATGAGTGTGTGAATACAGGAACGTCTAAAACAAAATTCAAAACACACAAATCATATAAATAAGTTGTAGTGCATTCTTGATTTTGAAAATCTTCTTTTAATTAACATCTGATAGCCTGGTCTACAATATAATACTAGATCCCTATGAATATACAACTAGCCTATTTGAACATTGTCTGTTGAATGACCTGGAATTAAATTCAGAATCTATTTTCTATTCAAAAATACAATCTCGCCTGTTACAGTATCCCTAACAACTGAGAGAAAAACCATTAATAATATTGCAATGCACGATGTCAGACAGACGGAATCTACAAATTCCCTCATATAGTCTATAACCCTAGCCTACTTATTCAATTAACAATATTTGATACCATATCATTCAAAAAATATCTTAACAATTAACTGAGTAATTGAAAATTCCAATCTGCTGATGTTTTTTTGTCATAAACAGATATACGCATATGCATTTACCACTAACTGACTAACTTTCTATCAGTAACAGAGAAAATACTGAAATATGAATTCACATTGTATACAGCAATTATTGACTTGTACATAGGCGTTGCGCATCAAACAGTCATAGCACAATCTCTAGCAGTGCACTGACAGAGGGAGGGAATATACGCTTACTTTTCCTGTTTTTACAGTTTTAGTTTGAAAAAAAAAAATGCTGATAGGAGTACAATATAATATCGGATTTTTATTGGTATGCTATGCTACACTACAAGCAGACATTAGACTTTTAGACACATGGCAAGTCGCGCTACAAAACGCGTCCCTAAACTAGACGATTGAGATATGGCGCGGCGGTGTGGCTCAACGGGCTAAGCGTTAGGAATACGCTCGCCACCGCACCTCTAATTACTCTGCGTGGGTTCGCAGGTTCGAATCCCATGCAGGGATGGTTATGTGCGAGAGGATTGCTGGACTCCTCGCCGTCGTTGAGTGGTTCACGTAACCGCTGGTCGGTTACGGCTTCCTCCACCACCAAGTCCATGCTTCCGAAAACAAACAATACAGTAAAACTAATCCCATACCCGACTTGGAATGGTAACCGGACGAGAGGCCGTGGTT
The DNA here is from genome assembly GCF_964204865.1 of Styela clava. Lineage (NCBI taxonomy): Eukaryota > Metazoa > Chordata > Ascidiacea > Stolidobranchia > Styelidae > Styela > Styela clava. Next base: position 14,454,145 of record NC_135262.1, on the reverse strand, counting down.
CGCCATATGGATAAGCCGTCTTATCGGCTTTCCTCTCACCCGGGATAAATATGTAAATCCTATCCTAATATGGGTAAGAATTCAATTAGCCATATCTCATATTTCACTGAAGGCCGCTGCTCGTAAAATGCACGATTGCACATTTGTTGAAATGCCGAGGTTAAAATAAGCGCGTCTTTGTAATTTATCTGTGTGCGGGGCCAAGGGGAGGGAACAGCGATGTTCACATGGTGATAAATATATCATATAAAGAGTTCAGAGCCGATATTTCCTACACAAAAAGAGGGCAAAATTCTTAAATATCACCTATTGTTCGTCCTTGCTAAAACCCCTCGCTTTTGGCAGGAATATGTGTCTATAAAACATAAGGTTTTATCGAATATTTGGATTATCTTTCTCTTTTTCGCCAATGCACATCATCGGCGTTATAGTTCAGGCAATTCCAATCTCTCAATCGCATTTACCGTAGTTAAATCGTTCATTTTTCGTATTTTTAGCGATAACGGAAGACTCAAGATCGCAGAGGGCTGGTAGCGAGATCTCATTTGCTATCATGAACACGAAGAAAGTTCAGTATGAGAATACATACAGGACGGATCCTTCAGTAAGTTTCAGTTCAGTTTACATCGCAAGGTATCATAATTTTATTCATTCGCGATGAAATAGATGCATTTGATTATTTAATATACAGAGTGTTCACAAGGTCCTGTTACAGTTTATTTATAACTATTAAATTGCAGCAGGTCTTTAATGACACTCTGTATAGTATATAATTATGCCGTGTGACCTGCGCGATACAATCTAATTAAATTTAAGACCCCAGAATTTTTTAGTGCAACTGTAGTAAATACATGAAACCCATAAATAACATATAATATATTATCTGCTTCAGCTATGGACGATTATATTTACAGCAAAATACAATTGTCAGGCTAATATTTTCAGGATAAAAATAACGGATCTTTTGTACAAAGCCCCCGCCACTAATGAAAAAATGTGAGATTTGAGAAAAACACCCAACTACGTTTCAAAATTGAAAAATTAGTAATTACCCAGTTAAAGTTAGAGATAGGAATGATTTGAAAATTCAATCCCCCACTCAATATGCATTTCTAACACTGATTCTAACTGTATAATTACTTATTTTGAGCGTTGGCGGTGGGCTTTGTACGAAAGATCCAAAATAAAACTATAAACTTTCTTTCACTTCTTCCAGTGAAGCAATCAAACATCTAGTGAATTCATAGGAAATATTGCTCTGGAAGCCCTACCATATAATACGCCGGAATTAATCGATAATAAAAATGGACAGAACAATTACAGATGATTAGTTTGTCACAATTGCAGCTTTCAGCTCACATAATCGCAGGCATGATATCTAGATAATTTCGATCCCGACAGGCATGACATTAGTGAATCAAGTTTGGTTCGTGGCAGTGCCATAGAGAAAAGTTTACCACGTGCCATGCAATCCATAGAATGCCAGACGTATAATTAAAGCGACACGATCAGACATCACGATTTGACCGCAACTCGTAATGATTGTGGATTGCATTAACTGTATGCAACTGCCAATTCCATATTTCCAAAATGAATGAGCAAAACAATAAAATTTATTTTGGGTACACAAAAACGAGCCACTGGGAAATAACAACCCATGTATATATATGCATAGCGTGGAGAGAAAAAACAGTAGGGTGGAGCAACCTCGCGTAATTTCAAGGGATCGCTTCCTTCATCGTTGGCTTGTTGTTGATATTTCGTTTCATTATATATATATAAAACCTTTTGTCGCTCGCGGGCCAAATCCAGGGTTGCAAGTTTTGGCGGGCCGCACATATTTTTAGAAAGTTAAACGACGTACGGATTGCCGATAAATCCCAATTTTTTCACACAGACCAGAAGTTGAAATTTCAAGCAGCGCACGAAGACTGCGATAACTCGTGAACTCAACTTAGTCGTCTTAATAAAAGAAAAAAATTTATAAATGACATTTAATGTGACACTTATTTTGCATAAAGCTTGATACCTTTTCGACATCATTAAAAGGGAAACATTTTTATAAATGGAACACAGAATGAAGCTAATACCTTTTGTAATCCGCGTTCTCAGCTTGTTCTTTGTAATGTTCATTTTCGAAAATAATTGTTCGCATGCATATTTACTTCCAAACATCGCTGTTTTAAATTTTTTCGCATGATTTGTCAAATTTGGACAGAGTTTTCCCTCAAGAAGATACTATTTATAAAAAACAATAGTAGTGATACATCTCTCGAATAGAATATAGATTTATTTCTTTATTGCATTGCATCTCGAAAAATCCCATTTGAATATTTTCTGCGCCACTAAACCCTTTGCACTTAGTATCAGCTATTCTGCGTTTTGTTGGCATTTGTCTAATTATAATTGAATGATAGGCTCATTTAACGAGTATTTGTGAATTATATACTTGTTAGGGTATGATATAATTAAGTCTACACGTGCCTCACAATAAATTATGTTACGTAAAGAATATAGTCGTCAAAACAGCCGTTTTGGTACTATAATTCGGTGAAGCGTCGCGGACCATATAGTTTTACTCCCCGGACCGAATCTGGCCCGCGAGCCGTTTGTTGCCGACCTCTGCCTTCGACGGTTTGTGTCATTTATGGGAATATTGCCGTTATAATATTTTTATCTACAAACGCGGGAGGACTGCATTTCTACTGAATATTTTGAGCATATATCAATGGCAATGGACTGCTGTGCCCATCCCATACAAATATTTTCTGAATAATCGCATCAAATTAATTTCAAAATCAATAAAAGTATCTCGTACGTGCCTTATTAGTATTGCCGCGTATTAAATCTAAAACTTTCGCCACGCTTTGTATCTCTTCCGTTCCTCGTATACGTGCTTACAACGTGAGCATACAACTTAGACAATTTATTATTCTAAGTACATTCTGCTTAGAAGATTAAGGCTTGTCTGTGTTTGTATTGGAATACCTCGCAGGTATTAGATTGGTTTTCGCATTCTGGAGGGCACAGACCCTTAGAAACGATGACAAAGGCTTGATGATGAATGGACCTCAGTGACTGCGAGATTATAAATTTATTGTGTATTTATACGATGAAATCGTTGTTGGAACTGTTTGCCTTTTATATTGAGGATTTTGTATGATACGCCAAGTGTATGTAACGGTTCTTCCAAGCATAGAATTGTAACTTTAAAGTCGCACCATGCTTCGTCGACTGTCGTTATCAAATTATTCTTTCGGTTATGTTGAATATTTCCATTCGTGTGTGTGGGATAACCAAGTGATATCTCAGTATAGGAAAGTTAGCCATTGCTAGCGTTGGGAATGTACCTTCATAGTGAATTAAGAAACTAAAAACTATGCTAATTTCATCTCTTACTGTAAGTATTTTTACGTTTATCGAGATGTTTGAATCCGTGTTATATGTGCACATGATTTATAAAATTAACCACCATTTCTAATCAAGGAATGTTTTTATAAAGCTGTGTCACTAAATTATCTCATTTCTAGTACAGTTAAGTACGTGGGTAATTAGGATATACATAATCTTTGGTTTTTGCTTATGTTTGTACAAGTCCACCAAAGATAATTAGCGCGAGGATATCGGGAGTACAAAAAGCCTTATGGTCAGTGAACAGCTAGTGCCGCCTCCTCTGGCAGAGACAGTAGGGCCTTAGTCGTCAATTTAGTTAGATCATCATGCATAATTGTGTCTGTCAGTAGAAATATCTGAGGACTAAAAATGTATTGTTATGTCATTGAAAGCGGGTTTTGTCAATAAAAGAATATTTACCATCACAGACAACCAACAATAGTTGTTTTATACAAACAAATGCATGAGTTTGTGGAACAATCACGTTGACGCTGTGGTTGCAACATTTTTTGCTACAGAACAAATTTTTGTTATATTTTGAGTTCGCTTTCATTACTTAATTACGAACCGCAAGCAGGGAAGTGTATATAAACTTCACGATTTCCAGGTAGTTTTCACGCCTTCCCTCAGAACAAAACTCCTGATAGTGTATATATAATATAACTACGTGATTTATAAATATATTTCACTCTCAAAACTGTGAATTTTCCCACAAATTTGTCGCGGTCATACCGACTCCTACGAATTTGCGTCTCTCTTGCCTAAATGCAAAACTTGTAGCCTTTCTTGAGCGAAAGTCTTACTTTTAACGCTACATATATTTTCAGGCCCGTTTTAAGCCGTATGAGATAGAAGGAACCGCGAAAGCCACACTGGAAGAACATCTTGGGAGTAAGCCGTACGATCCTAATATGTGTAAAACGGAATGCCAAGTAATCGCGGCCAAGATATCCGAGGCTATCAAGGCAAAGAATTACAAAAGATACAAGCACGTCGTGGTTGTGAGCATAGGAAGCCTAAAAGAGCGACCAAGTGTCTACCTTGGCAGCAGATGCCTGTGGAATGACAAGACTGATTCATTTACTACAGTCAGATACAAGAACTCGTCGTTGTATGCAATAGCCATGATTTACGGTCTTTATTACGAATAGCAACTAGCAAACTATTTGACTTTTTATTTGTGGAAATATATATTTTATCTAACTTCTTGTTTATTTCCTTTATACCTGTTCAAAACTATACCCACAACCAAGTTAATTAACTCCCAGAAATGGTATTGGCGTATAATAAGCCACAATGTTCGGTAAAAACACATTTTCACTGTTAATACCGAAGTTTTTCGTTACCGAAGAATCTCATTGTTGATTTTTTATTGATATGCATCACTGTGGTATATTTACAGAAAAATAAATAAAACGTAAAATGTGTCTGGAAAGCACGGCTCAAGGTTGAATTATTCTTAGAACTACAGACTGAATCTGCTTTTAACAAAGAACACGGATACTTCTAGTCTCCAACCTATTCTAGTTTGCTTTCGACTCATGGAAAGAAAAAATGCACTTCATCACACGTTTCTAAATTTTCATAGTTTTACCGGAATATAGACAATAAGTATCCCAAGAATTTCCTGAGGAGATTGCGACATTATCGCTCCATTAGGTCCATAAAGTACATTCCCGGGGCAATGAAAAACGGATTTTGACTTTATTATCAGCATTTAGTTCCTTTGAAATTACTAATTACATCCAATAATAGTTTACAGCTAAGGCGCTGAGCAGCCAACGGAACAGGCATACCAACCTAACATTTGGTTTCTATAGATAGATAGACAATCAATAGCATGGGCCTAGTCACAAAAATCTTTCAATTACATCAAGAACCGCATCTTTTCCTGACGCTTCATCAAAATAACTTTTGCCGGAGGGTGACTGATTCTTGTTAAGGCTTGCTCCAAACGTAAGTAATATTTCAACAGCCTTCGAGTGATTTTCCCAAATTGCCGCGAGCAAAGGTGATATTCCAAATTTGTCCAGCACGTTGACATCGGAACCTCTTTCCAGGAAAAATTTTATGACATCATTCTGACCATAATCCGCAGCTATTACAATTGCTGGTCTCGCTAAAATTTGGTCAAGTAAGCATACATTTTCAAGCATACCACACTGTCTTAAAACGTGTTCCAACTCTGACAAGTCGCCATTCTTAATAGCCCACTCTATCCGTTCTCGTAGGTTTGACACTGACTCAGAGTGAGCGCAATATTCAGAATTTTCAAGTGATTTCTGAAAATCTCCTAAAGCCCCCTCTTCCAAAGAAAGGTTTAGAAATTTATCAGATAATTTTTTTCCCGAAGCAAACCATTCGCTCATAGCGGGCGCGCCCGCAAAGTATATACACGGAGACTAAAGCTAAATACGGATTTCGAACAAGCGTTGAAGCGTAAATTACTTCCGATAAGATCAACTGCAGGGTTAAATTACACAATATTTTATTCAGCGCACTAGTTGTAAACGGTGGTATCAGAAGTCACAAAGGGGTAATCCCCGCTGCGCATGCAACTCCCGGGGTCGTATTAAATGAATATCTACTCCTAGGCACTAAGGTACTTAACCTTGAACTCTTTATCGATGCTTTCTATTCACAAAACAAATCGAAAAAAAGGGTATCGAGGCCCATATCGTTTTTATAGGGACCTAAATAACACGTGTGGCACATGGTTTTTAAACAATAATTGAGGTTTAGGGTCATAGGGTTCGTTAAACATAAACCTCTTTGTGCTATGGAATATGCAAAAACACAGCAGTTCGATAAAGAGTTTTAGCAACAGCCTGGATCAAGTAAATTTCAAATATGTAAGAATGTAATTTACGAATATATATTGAACGTGGAGGATCGCATACGTGTGGATCGTTTTGTTATTATGTGGGTATTGTTCTTCTAAGTTCCTGTGTTTAATACCAATCATAATTATAAGTATAATTTTTAATAATAGTTGTGAGTCGAGGGTGAATTTTTTTTATGTTGAGTAGAAACTTAGAGGTATTTCACCTTCAACTCATTTTGACATTTATATAAATACGTGTTCAGCGTAACTTCCCATCGGAGTTATTACCAGTATTTAGTCCAAGTGCGTGCAACTGTTCATAGCAATAGTCCAAAATGCACAATTATGGTGAACCCCGGGGCCCGGCCAACGAACAACTTATATATTTGTTTTTAGCAACTCGAAGTTGAGCTTGCAAAAGTAATCGTCTGTTAGCTGATTTTCTTAATTTTGTATCGATTCATCGGCAATTTTCAACTAACAGCTTACAGCAGCATGTGATGCCGAAAGAGAGATCATTTTTATGCATGGTTTTCCGGATTTGTGTAATGCCCAGCATATACATGGGCTAGCTCTTGTGAAAATGTGCAAATCATTTCTAGGTAGGTGTTACAGACAAAGTTTCTTTGTTTTATTTCATATATATTTGACCTGGGGTTATCTCGAGATATATCGGTCATTGCACTTTGTCGAATGACCGTTCATGAAATCACTCCCTTCAATGCGATTTCACCATCTGTTCGTGGGCTGAAATGGGCATGTCGGCGTAAACAAAGTCTGTTCTTTTTCTCTCGTTTTTTGTTTGTTTATTATTTTGAATCATTGCCAGTCGGCTGTTTACAATTTATTCCGTGCTAGGAGTTTGCCGTTTAAGTAGTGCTAATTTATTTGCCACAATGAGCGGATTTGTTTGCCTGTTTCTCAGTTTAATAATTGAGTTTGATCCGTTTTGCATAATCTAATGCTGCTATTGTTTGCATATTCTAGAATTAAGTATGTAGTTAACCTGCCTGTTGGGTTGGTCGTAAACTTTAGCAACCCTCTACAATTGATCATTCGTACTCAACAATGATCATTCGACCTCAACAGTTGATCATTGCTTCTCAACAATGATCATTCGACCTCAACATTGCTATATCAATTAATTATTTGAACCTCTACACTCTACAATACTGTGATCATTTGTGCCTCTACAATACTGGAATCATTTGTTTTTATCACCACACAATATCGTGTTTCACGTGACTTGTGGAGTTGTTAATATCGAGAAGCCTGGCAGGTTATATACATAAAAGGAAGTTAATAGCGCAAAGTGTCACCGCCCAACACGTTATAGACTTCTTGCAGAGCCTCATCATAAAGTCGCTTATAATCTACAGTAGGCTTGTTTGTAGCAACGATTGCTTGTCTTTTGTTCTACCTCGATATTTTGCGAGATCGTCTACTCGGAGAGCCACTGTTGAATAAGAAGTTCATAACTACTTCACTAAAATTTCACATCCGGCGACCATTCTAGACAAATATTTCAACCTTTAATTGTTCCACAATGCTATCTTTGTGTTGTACAATAGCATCGCTTGCTTTGACAAACCATATCTTGACTGTGTTGAACAATGAAATGTTTCAGACATCAGTCGAACTTTTTCTATTCATAATCAATCTTAATTTTATTAGTAGGCGTTTTAATTTTTATAATCACAACACGGCACTCATAAAGAAATATCATACAATTTAATCCTTGTCAAACGAGATTTTACCCCACTGTGACGTAGTTATATATATATATATGACGGTGACCGTACATTTGAACCCACGTACATTTGAACCCTATGTATATCCACGGGTTCAATCTATATGCGGGTGCTAAAACCCATGGGTTAGGGTTAGTGTGGGTTCAACTATCCGAAAAACAAAAAAAATTCCATAGGTGCAATAGCATACAGGTGCAATTGCCATGGGTTCAAATGTACGTGGGTTCAAATGTAATGGAACCATATAGGACACGCCGAACGTGCCGTTACAAAAAAAGGAAAAGCAACCTTCCCTAATCTACTGTACGGTACCATCGAAAAACTTCCTACTTTAGCGTAGCATTAGATTTAGGATGAGATTTACATATTTATTCCGAAGGAGAGGAAAACTGATAAAACGGTTTAATCATATGGCGAACCACGGCTTCTCATACCAGTGCATGTCGGGTATGAAATTAGTTAGCCAGTTATTTGTTTCAGATGCTTGGACTTGGTGGTGGAGGAACCGTAACCGACCGGCGGTTACGTGAACGAGCCTACGACAGATATTAGAAATCATCACAATACACTATATAATAGCAATCAATATGTCATCATTGGTGACATATGCACCGTGCAGAGGAGGTGTAAAATTTCCCCAGAAAAAGATTTTTTTTCATAATTCGCATAATTTTCATTTACAAATCGTGTTACTGTATTTGGAGGGATACGAGTGTGCGCAATGTAATAATAGATAGTGGTATATTCAAAGGTGTTATTTATGATAAAAAAATATGTCTCAAAATATATTGTTCAGCTGGAAGTTTGAGTGAAGCAAATTGTATAACAACAGTACACTCCGATCATGACATGTATATAATAAAAGTACAGTTAAAGCAATTGAGGCGGAAAAGGGAAAAAGAGAAAAATGCTATTAGATTACCTATTAAATGAATACCGTCATTGAAAACGGAATGATGGACCAATATGTAAGGAAATAGAAAAAAAAGTTTGATATTTCTAGACAACTGTAATGAATGAGAAATATAGTACCTTGATATAAGGCTTTATTCAACTTAAATTTAAAGCACTCTTAGAATGAATCTAAAATAATATAACACAAGCAAATGTTATTAAACAAGAAAACAAATACGTATCGAATTGCTGATGCTAACAGTAAGCGGCTCAATAGTTAAATGAATAAAGTTGAAAGAATTAACACACTACATCTACAGCAATGATTGGTGTCTGATTTGAAACGCCACAGCAATCATCGCTTGACTGCAGCTGTATAAACAAATAGATACATTGAGTTGCATTTCCAAGTTATCACATTCACCGCCACTTTAGAGATTTAGTCTGTCTACGGTTCGGCGTTCCCTGGTTGATCTCCTTAGAACTGGAGGCGATGGAGATCTAGAAACAATATTATTTTCAACAATATCTTCTTGCGTTTGAGTTTTATTGTTTCCTTGATTGATAGATGGAGACATAGGTTGAATCGAAGACTCGTCTCTAACGTGCAATGGTGTTTCATGGTTGATATTGTCTGTCCCTTGCCTATTCATCGAAATTTCGTAACCGACAGGGGCCAGATGTTTTGAGGCTACAGTTGTTTCTCTGCCATCTGGAAATCGAACATGAGCATATTGTGGATTTGCTTCCAGAAGCTCGACTTCATCTACTAAAGGTTCGGTTTTCGACTTCCTGACATATCTTTTCAAAAGCACTGGTCCCGGCGTTGACATCCAGGATGGAATAGAACATCCAGACGTAGATCTTCTGGAGAATTTGAAAACTCGCTCATGAGGAGACTCATTGGTGGCTGTACACAATAACGACCGTATGGAATGCAAAACATCAGGCAAAACCTCTTGCCACAATTGAACAGAAAGACGTTTCGATTTCAGCGCCAACTTTACCCCATTCCATATCGTGCTATTAAAACGTTCAACCTGTCCATTTCCTGCAGGATTATATGGTGTGGTGCGACTTGTTGCAATACCTTTGTCATTGAGAAAAGAGCGAAGTTCTCGACTCATGAAAGCAGAACCTCTGTCTGAATGTATAAAAGCAGGCATTCCAAATGTAGTGAATAGTTGCGTGAGACATTTAATGACACTTGCTGTGGAAACATCTGGACATGGGAATGCAAACGGAAATCTCGAAAATTCATCGACTACGCACAGAAAGTATCGATTATTATTGTTTGACGGTAGAGGTCCTTTAAAGCAGTGGTTCCCAACCGCCGGTCCGCGGACCGGTGCCGGTCCGCGAAGCTTTTTCGCCGGTCCGCGAGAAATTTCGTTGTTTTTATTCCGTCTCAATCGCTTTACCGAAGACGAAGTTGCGTTGGTTTATTACGCAATTTCTTTTCCATCGTTATATTGCGACGTAATTCGCGACATCTTGGCGCCGAGTAATCACACTTTTCCCTTTTTGGCTTGGATTCATCGCGAATGCGCTCCGATCGCTTTACCGAAGATGAGGTTGCGTTGGTTTATTACGCAATTTCTCTCCCGCCGTCATATTGCGACATCTTGGCGTCGAGTAATCACAATGTTTGCTTTTTCTGGTCCGATTCATCGCAAATGCACTCCATCAAATATGGCAAAATTCAAAAGCTAAAAATTGGCACGCGTTCTTTTTCTGTTCTGCGTCATATTCCTGATTATTATGGCCATTTATATAAAACGTTATGCATATTTCCTTTGTTTAAACCAGAAAACAGTCAAGAGCAGTATAATATTCCAGTAAGATATGAACTTGTTGCGACACTGCAGGTGGTCACGAGACGCGCAAAAAAATGGGCGGCAGAGATCTTTTCCAATAATTTGAGCAGACATAGTAGGATTTTGATCCTGGTGCCAACTTGCCAGTCAAAAAAAAAAACTTAATTAAAATTGTGATTCAACTTTACAGTCCAGATTTAAGAAAGAATCACTGTCACAATTTTGGATATCTCTTGATGGCGAATACCCATCGCTAAGTAAGCAATCAAACTGTTGTCCGTATTTTCAATCAGTTACTGCGTTATGCGGAAAAACATTTTCATCACTAGCTTTAATTAAAACGAAGCAACAAAATCGGCTACTCGCCTCTGCAGAGCTACGTGTTGCAGAAACTTCTTTGAGGCCTCGTTTGCAATCCAATATTGGAAACGAAACAGCAGCAAAATTCTCACTAGAGTTAATTGTGTTTATACAATATTTGGCATGTACAAGTTTTTTATGTGAAATGTTTTATGCGTGCCTTTCTCACGCATAATGGGTGCCCAGTACCAGTGGCATAGCTTCCACCCCCGCAGTGGCGGAAGGGCCCACAGCGCCAAGGGGCCCAAGCGGTTAGAATTTAGAAATGTAAGCCGCAAAACCAAAAGTTACATTGCAAAACCAGTAATGCACATCTAATGTTGATGTTAGTTCTGCTCAAATCGTTTTGTTAAGTAACAATGCCAGGGAGTCGTCGATTTTCGGCGTTTTGTGGTTTGATCGCACCGGCAAAATTGCAAAGGCTGTCACAATGATGTCGAAAGCAAAACCTCTCAGTGGCGCACAGAAACGCGGAAAAAGGGCAGAAGAGTACGCACGTATGAAAAAAATATAAAGTAACCAAGATAAACGGCAAATTTTTTGTTACCATTGCCTTTTAATAGCGACATGTTATGCTTTTTGACGAAATAAAAAAAGCGTTGTTTTAGCTTTTGTCCGAGAGTTTTTAGGGTCATTTCCTCGAAATATTTTTGCGGGGTCACGAGAGTCTTGCTACGCCACTGCCCAGTACTGCATTTTATTACGAAAGAGATGATATTAAATTATGTTTTACCCATTTCAATTTTTGGCTGGCACATTATTTGATAGTTTTTCTTCGTGTGAAATGTTTTTAAGTGTGCCTTTTTTAAGTGCCCGACATTGCATTATATTATCTGTTCCGGTTATTTCAATTTTTGCCGGTCCGCGAGTACATTTAATTTAATTTTACCGGTCCGCCAGGATAGAAAGGTTGGGAACCACTGCTTTAAAGTCTATATTGAGACGTTCAAATGCCTGTGTAGCTTTGATAAGGTGCCCGGTGTCAGGTTTATGAAATCGCGGCTTGCATTCACAACAAACAGGACATGTTGAAATAACTTTTCGAATGTCATCCATTGAATATGGCAAATTCCTGACTCGAATAAAGTGAGACATTCTCGTAATTCCTGGGTGACACAGAGCGTCATGAAGTTTATACGAAAGATGATTTTCGGGATCTTGTACAGTTGCGCACGATATTCTTGAAAGTGCATCAGAGGGAATATTTTCTTGCCCAGGACGATAACGAATGTCAAAACTATAGCAGCAGAGTTCTAGTCGCCATCGCATGATTTTATCATTTTTAATCTTTGTTCTGTGATTTCGATTGAACATAAATGATACGGATCTCTGATCTGTTATAAGAGTGAAATGTTTACAAGTGAGATAGTGACGCCAATGACGAACAGCCTCAATGATGGCCTTTGCTTCCTTCTCTATTGAAGGGTGTTTGAGTTCTGGACCTTGTTGCATGCGAGAGAAAAAAGCCACTGGTCTCCCACCTTGGTTTAGGGTTGCAGCCAATGCTACATCAGAGGCATCTGTTTCTACTTCAAAAGGTAAAGTTTCATCCACAGCTATAACGACAGCAGATTCTACGAGTCGCTTCAATTCGTGAAACGCATGAATTGCCTGGTCGTCGAGAGGGAAAGTTTTCGCAGATGCTAGTGGTCTGATAGTATCAGAAAACTTTGGTATCCACTTTGAGTAGTACGAGAAAAACCCAAGACAACGCTTTAAAGCGGAAACTGAGGTAGGAATCGGCAAACGCCGCAAAGGTTCTAGTCTCCCAGGATCCGGACGTATTTGGCCTTCCTCAATCTCGTAACCTAGAATCTGAAGTTTTCTGGTCGAAAATATGCTTTTGTTTTCGTTCAATTTTAGATTTCGTCGTTTAGCGGCTTCTAGAAACTTCTGCAAGTTGATATCATGGTCTTGTTGAGTATGCCCACAAATGGTAATGTTATCGAGATACGCAAAAACACCGGTCAGGTTTTCTTCTTTTACCAGGTTCATCATTGCCCTCTGGAAGCAGGCCACACCATTTGTGACTCCAAACGGTAAACGAGTGAACTGGAACAGAGCACCCGCAGCTTCGAAAGCAGTATATTTCTGGTCTTCCTTTTCAAGTGGAACCTGATGGTATGCACTTTTTAAATCCACTGTGCTATACACACGATAATGAGCAATTTCGTTGATTATATCGCTCATATTAGGTAAAGGAAACGCGTCTAACTGAGTAAATTTATTGATGGTCTGTGAATAATCGATTACAAACCTTCGTTTCCCATTTTCACCCTTTACGACGACAACTTGAGCTCTCCACGGAGATCTGCTAGGCGTTACAATTCCTTCATGTAACAAACGGTTGACCTCCATTTCAATAAACTTTCTGTCATCTTTGGAATACCAACGAGACTTTGTAGCAATAGGATGGCAGTCAGCAGTCAGATTTTTGAATGGTTCTGGTGGCAAACTTTTGAAAGTTGAAAAGCCACATACAGACATTGGAGGTCGATCGCCGCCGTAATTATAAGTTACACTTTGATGTTGTCCTTGAAAGTCTATTCCAAGTAAAATGTCACAACATAGATCATCCATTACTCTCAATATGAATTTTTGATAGTGTCGGCCCTGATATTCAATATCAGCTGCTGTGCAACCTTTTATAGGCATGGAACACGCCAGAGAAGCCATTGCTACCTTGTCCTTAACTGTGTCCCTTTTGATTGGGAGGTTACACCTTTCTATGAGACTGCAACTATCAAAAAGTGCGCGTACTTTGTGTCCTTCAATATGAATCACAGACGACGACCCTCTCAATGATTTCGGGGTATTGTCAAAAGCCATTCCTAATATATACGAGTTAGAACATGCAGTGACTTCGTCAGGATTTTGTGGGTTGAAAACGGTTCCTCTGCAGACTTTTATGAAATGTCCTTTTTATGACACTTGAAACAAAACACATTTCGGGCTGGACATTTTGAACGAGGATGTTTCTTTCCGCCACAGAAAAAGCACGCGGAATTTGCAGTAGCAGATATTTTCTCGATATCACACGATGTCTCATCGTTTTGAGTTTCACTGTTTTGAGCAGCCGCAGACACAGTAGAAGGATCGGATACTCGATAAGCTTCAGCATTCTTAATTGCTACTTCTAAGCTTCTGGCTTGATCGTATGTCGTATTAAGATCAAGGTGTTTGTTTTCCAACAAACGCTGTCGTATCCATGTGGAGTTTAACCCCCGGATAAAAGCGTCTCGGACATAAGCATCTCGGTTTTGAACAGCAGATACAGCTTTGAAATTACAATGTTTGCTTAACGATTTCAATGCTTGCATGTATTCGTCTACATTTTCAGATGCTTGTTGGTTCCTGGTTGCCAGAACATGCCGAGAATAAACTTCATTGAGAGGTTTGACAAACATTGTTTTCAGAATCTCAATCGCAGTATCGTACGATTCTGCCTCCTCAATGTTTTGAAATATACGAGGAGATATGAAATTCACCAGTACACCAAGTTTATCAAGGCCTTCAGACGGCAAGGCGTTTAGAAAATTATCAAAAGTCTTCTTCCAGTGCAGCCACTCACAGGATGCTTCACTAGAGTTAGGATCTACCTCCAGTCTCTCTGGTCTCAGAACCTTGTCCATGCTTGTACCAGAATACTCTTGTGAAATGATTTAAGTTGAATAAATTGTGATGAATGAGAAATATAGTACCTTGATATAAGGCTTTATTCAACTTAAATTTAAAGCACTCTTAGAATGAATCTAAAATAATATAACACAGGCAAATGTTATTAAACAAGAAAACAAATACGTATCGAATTGCTGATGCTAACAGTAAGCGGCTCAATAGTTAAATGAATAAAGTTGAAAGAATTAACACACTACATCTACAGCAATGATTGGTGTCTGATTTGAAACGCCACAGCAATCATCGCTTGACTGCAGCTGTATAAACAAATAGATACATTGAGTTGCATTTCCAAGTTATCACAACAACTTTATAGGAAAGTTTATAGAAAAGATGAAAACAGTATTGATGTTCAAATAAGGTATATATCGATGCAATTCCTAATTTCTAAAGAAAATTACTGAGGAAGAAGTGGACACTCTGCAAACAAATATTGAATTTATGAAATCAAGAAAATTGTGAAGAAATTCAAAAAACGTAAGACACCAGGACGAGGGGGAATGAGTAATGAATTTTTACAAACTGTAAATTGCTGGTGCAGAATTTACTGAAATATTACAAGAAATGTTTAGTGAAATCTATTATAGAGTTGATGGTGATCCAGGTCATTTTCGTATCATGTCTATTGCTTATCAACAATTTTTTGTAGTAGTCCTCTTTGGCTTTATTTTTGATATGAGTAAAGGCATTCGAATATTTTTTATATTGGCGCTTTTGAGTATCAGTGCCATTCAAAAATAATAACTTGTGTAATTTATTCCTAGTTTTGGCAGCACGTAAAATACCTGGAGTAATCCATGGTTTTCGTTTCAATCGAATTTCTTTCCTGCTCATTGTTTTTGGGGAGCATGTTTATCAATTAAGGTTCTAACCTTGGAGACGAATTCATCAAAAATACTGTTGAAATTTTCAATTTGTATTAGGCTACTTGTGGCATAGTTTCATTGCAAAACACCATTTGAGCATCATTCAAAAACTGGTCCGTACTGAAATGTCTCATGTCTCGTTTGAGTTCTGCAACATGCCGAGGGGGTGCATGTTCCAGGTCAATCTGACATAGAATAGAATAATGGTCAGTCGTAGTATCGTTCAATACAATTGGTTTCATATGTTGATCAGTGATGTTAGTATATATATGATCGAGTAAATTTGCAGAGTTACCAGTCACTCTGGTGGGAAGCGTGATCGTGGGGATTGTGGCATGGGACTGCAGCATGTCCAAGTATTCCTTGATAAAAAGTGTTTTTGCGTTAAAATTAATATTTATATCACCCACAATAATAAAAATTTTCCCATCACTAGTTAAGGTTGTGCAAGCTGTTTTGTAATTTACTGGAAAATTCATGATAATACGAATTCGGATGGCGGTAGAGGATGGCAATAATTAAAGTAATGGGTTTGGCAGATTTGATGGGTATTTCCACCCACAGCTCTTCACATCCGACAAGATTCGGAAGATAGTCATCGATAAATCTTGGACAAAAGTGAGATTTCATGTACAAACCTACACCACCAGCATTAGTGTTGGATGGTGTGTGGTAAAAGTCATACCCATCTATGTTGATATTAGTCACAGGGTTAGATTTTAGTTTTGTTTCTGAGATTGCGATAAATGTCGGGGTAGATTCTAGTTTGTAAACAAGTCTTGACAACTCATCACAATTTTTTTGGATAGAACGAATTTTCATTTGAGCCAAAACTATTGGGTTTTTTAACTGAGTGAGTGATTTTAACACATTATTGAGAAATACACAATTTTCAACATTTTCGGAGTCGAAGATAGTTGTATTCATAACATGAGTTTCTCCGTCTATGAAATCAGAGTTGATAGGAACGGGAATTATCAATTAATAGCATTTAGAACAGTAATGGCTAGTGCCAGAAAAAATTGTGGGTGAATGTACAGAAAAAGAGCACATAGAACATGCTCTAGCACTACAATTTTCACAAGATATGAAATTAAATGAAGTTGTTTTTTTACAAGCAAAAAATCGATGTAAGCCATTTTTATAACAATTATAAAATTTAGCCTGCTCCGAAGACAGTTGTTTATTTCAATTTTTGAAGGTCATCTAGCTTAGTGATCGGAATTCTAGAAGAATCTTTGTTTATTTCTAACATAAACGTTTCCGTTGGTAGTCCATCATATTTGTTAGTTTTTCTTGCCACGCGAGCATTGTATAGTAGATTACGTCTATAATCTGTCAAATGTTCATTTATATACAGGATTTTCATGCCGGTGACTCCAAAATTTTTAATGCTGGAAATGTTGCGTTTATTACTCAATAATTCTTTTTTTTTGTTCCTGGTTGTGAAGCGAACTATAATAGGGGGAATCTTAGACTTGTTTCTCCGCAGGAGACAGATATGCCCAGTCTATATATAGTTTTTTTATTTAAAAGCTGGCCCATTTTTATGATGATATCATCAGTCCATTCACCTTCTTTGTACGGAAAGCCGTGAAATTCCAGATTTTCTCTTCTGGTGTATTGTGCCAAGTTCTTAAAGTCTTTGTCAAATCTGCGTTGAAGCACTGAGACTAGATTTTCAAGAGCTTTATTGGAGGTCGATATCTGCTCAACTTTGTTGTGAAGGTCCGCTAAATAACTTTTTTGTATTTCGAACTCCGCGTTTATGAAGTCCTGACTGGCTTGCACCATTTCAACATTATGTTGTAGGGTGGTATTCGTAGACTGGATGCCACTCACTTCCTCCATTAATTTATCCACCTTACTCATCATATCGCCACTGTGTTTGAACATAACGTCAAGACGTTCGGCCATTTGTTGTGTATTATTATGAACAGACTCACTTATTTGGGTGGACATCTTTTGGTCATGTTCATTGATGGAGTCTTTTAAAAGATCTTTGATGGTATCTCCCACAATGGCCTTAATCTCGATCTTCAGGTTTTTTGTTATTCTCTGTTCCATCAAATCCAGTGTTTTCTTGATTTCGTCACTGTTTCCCTCCATTTTATCAAATTATTAGTGATTTAAATATTTTATGTTAAGGTATTGGTATATCTGTGAATCTTAATCAAATAGCGAATAATGTTTTGTAATTTTGTTGATGTTGTTGTTTTGAATCATACTCATGATTTTTGTTTCAACAAGAGATGACTTGTAAATAACAGTACTAACTTCTTTTATTCAAAAGGATTCTTTAATGCAAGTCATCAAAAGAGTCTATAGCACTGAAAAGGTTGAAAACCGCTCCACCAAAACTAGAAAGCCGAAAAACTCGAAATGATAACTTTTACGCATGAAAGGCCAGAGAGTGCAAAGTTCACGTCTCTGTATTCATAACAATCGTCGCGAGGCACGCGCTTTTCATTTTTCGCGACTGCTCGTCGTTCAATTTGTAATATTTCAATGGCAAGCTCTTGATACATAGTACAGCCAAGTCAAGTAGGATGGAGCCAAGGTCTGGGTGGGAAGTGTTTGATTCACCAAAATCTCAAACTCCCGAGAACGTAGAAGATGTAAGCCTGCGACAGAACGGCCGAAAGGAAGCATTTATCGAAACTATTTCAGAGAAAAAGAATGAAACAAAGTTACACAGCCAAAACGAAATTGGTGAAGACAAAAGTGAGTCTATTTCCAGATTTTAGTGAAACAAAATACTGAAATTACGCACCAGAGCCTATAAATACTGAAATAACCTGACATAGAAGTGCTTGGCTTATATCTGCACCTATATATTGATATTACGGGTCTCCTGAAGTACGGTACGGTACACGCCGCAAGTACCTGGTACGGTACCGGTACTTCTAGTTTGTCTGGCTCGACAATTTTTGCATATGTCATTTCTAACCCCCACCTGACTTCGACATCCGTAAATTACATCACTGCGAAGTCGCTTCCAAGACGCGCAAACGAGCACCCGAAATCGAACAGTTATTTCTCTTGTTTTCTCGTCGCAACGATTCCAATAGGAGAGAGATCGATAACGTCAGTCAGTTCTTCATCGTAGGCGCCAATGCCATTTCGGGCGATCGTACATATATTTGGCAAGCTCTATGACGTAATTGTGATGTCGTAGTGATGTAATTTTTGGATGGCGTAGCAAGGTGGGGGTTAGGATTGACATATCAAAAGATTGTTATGCTACGCCCATTAGAAGTCTGTTAGCTACGAAACTACACGAGACCCCGCGATTGTGACTTCGCAGTGTAAAATCGTTATGCTACGCCCATTAGAAGTACTTGAGGGCGCGCACTCCAGGAGACCCGATATTACAGTATATTATAGTAAGTTGTCTTTGCATGACGAAACATGATAAGCCAATCTCTCTCTCAATCAGGTAGCCAGTTAAACCAAAGCTAGTGTCTGATCTGCATGTCTGTAGCCATAGATTACTTCACTAATTTCTTTTAACTTTATTTACTTTATCATTTCCCTCCTTTTCAGTCACATCATTATTTCAAGCAACTAGTTCTCATAGAAGTGTTGATGTCACTTTTCCACCTCATCATTTATCTTCAAGGTAATCTGTGAACAACTACTGAACTACGATTACGCTACACATTACTTGTCAGCTCATTTATGTTAATGGATTATCATGGTGTTACACTTAAGATTTTCTGAGCTTGTTGTGGTATTCATATTTTAATAAGCTAATCGTCATTTATCCTTCTTGCTTTGGGTGTTTATTAATTTTAAATAGTTTACTATTCGGAATACATCCTCAAATTATATTTTGAACATGAAAAGTTGAATATATTCTTGGGCCATATTCATTAGAAAAACCTTAGACTTGAACCTTAGGTTTTCACTGTGCAATGACAACGTAGTTACATCTTGTGTGCTAAAGCCACTATGCCTCGAATTACCACTCTCTCTATCATGTATTATATGGATCTTTTACAGTAAAAATATCCTGTCATCATTGCTCTGATCGTAACTCATATTTACAAGTCTATGAATCGATACAACCACATTTTTGAATCACTATTTCATCTGTCGATTTTTTTTTATAAAATGCTTATTTGCACTTTTTTTTCGACAAATGCCCTGTATGTAATGAAGTAATATGTTTGTAAACAACTTGATCTTTGCAGTTCGGCATTGCTTACCTAATTTATTTTACCTTACGTGAAGTGGTGGGAATGGGATTTGAACCAGAGTGTTCCTGTGAGCTGCGATGCTAACACATCAAAGTTTAACGCTTTACCTGTCAAGCCATCACTAATATCATTAATATGAATCAAATAGTTTAACCTCACCAAGTTAATTGATTCTTTATGTATAAAATAAATAATCAGAAAGTGTTACCCATTAGCAATCAGAGGGTTTCGCGCCCATCTTCAGCAATACCAAGAGTTTCACCGACATCTGAAGACAGATCTGATGGTGTAATTTTATCAGCAATATTTGCTGTTGATAAAATAAGTTATGACGTAGAATTGTTTGATGATCGAATAGTGTGGACACCTGTGACTCCAGGCAAAACGAAGAAACCTGTATCAGGTATAAATAAGTCTCTGATGAACTCTATGGTTTGATAATAATAGTTTATCTATTTTGAGTGTTTTTGAACTAGGCTCTCGGGGGCCCCTCTGGGGGCCATGGATCGTTTTTTGGGGGGTCAGGACTCAGGAGCAAATGCCTTCACTAGCTACCATTTGCTATTACTAACTGAATCTAAATTGAAACAACTGTGAACAAGGACGAACGAATCATGAAAGTTTCAGAACCACTGATTTAGTTATTTTTGTTTTTACTCCAATTCCACTGAACATAACTAAAATAACGAAATTAATATATAACTTATAGTGTGTAAATATATTCAACACTATAATGCTCAGTAATATATTGGTCTGTTTATTGATTTTTTTTATATTAGTTCAGGCTAATTAAAGTTAACGAAAGTATCGAAAGTCGCAAGATAACATATGAGAAAGGCGGAGAAATCTCATTCTAAACTAATTATTATTGATGTATTTCATTTTTCTCCTATTTCAAATTGAATAAATCTCAGGTCTAATTGATGTTTTGATTGTGAATATAATTCTGTTTAGAATCTCATCAAGATTTACCAATGGTTGATAAAGGAATGATTTATTTGCATGAAATATGTTCGGTCAGATTGAAAAATATCAAAAGTATCAGATCTGGAAGCATCACAACTATTGGGTTTGCCATTTTCACAGCACAGTAAGTGTATCTGCCTAGTTTGTTGGTTTTCAGTGTTCTGGGGATGAATTCAAAATTGGGAATTCCACATAGCATTCGAGGGAAAAGTTTCCAGTTGGCTTGAATTGCTATTGTTTAATTCAGTATATAGGTAGTTCCTATCCTAGGAAAACTGTCTCAAAAAGTTGAAAACTAGTTATTACAGCGATGGACAAAACAGCATATTTCATTTTGAACCTTCTTACTAGTAAATTAAATTGAAGATGGCTGCTCAAATATTCATGTACTGGAGTACTGCTTATAAGTATTACTGGGTTTCAAATATTCTGATTATCAAGTTAATGACATTGGTAGTTATTGTAACAAGATGAAATTTTCTTTTATTCACGCCTATTCTAATTTTGCAGATCGAAAAGTGGAAACAAGCTTCGAGAACAGTCAATGTTATTCCTTTGTTTCAGTCGAGAAATTTGTATTCAATGGGCATCAAGGATAAAAGCTGCGATAACAGGTATGCATCTCTGACTTGTAAATGGAGATTTACACTGAATTAACAGTTTAAAGCTTCTAATACTTCATGACATTCTTTTCTGGCGGTCCAGAAGAGTGTACTAATATGGAGGTAACTAATTTTGTTTCCCTACTTTACATCAAGCTGTGTAAAGGGACGGAAACCTATGGGCAGGGGGTATATACACTTGGATAACACAGACAGTCTCCGAACTCGTAATAGAAAATTGGAATAAAATTATGGCCTAATCTAACCTGGTACAAACACCCTTTCATGACTACATTATTAGGCAAATGCACTTTTGTATCAGAATGTATAGGGTGTTCATCAATTTTTTAAATTGCGAAGGGAATTTACGATATCATATTTAGTTTGTTGACTCTCAGAGGTGTATAAAATGAAGTAATAACTTAAACGAGAATATCGGTCGGAGACCGAAGACTTATCGATCTTAGATCGGTAATTAGTTAATAACTCGCTAATTATACGACATAATTAACCCAAAATCGATAGGCGTCTGGTCCGAGGTAAGGTGCATGCACATGCAAAATTTGGAGCAGATTCAACCACGCGTTCGTGAGATATCGCGTTCATCTAACAGACACACACACACACACACACACACACAGACATACAAATACCTATCAATATACTTACCGATCTTAAGATCGATAAGTAATAAACACTGATTAAATAAACTAAACCAAGACATAAAGTCGAGACATATTGAGAACTGACTTAATTAAAGAATTCAAATTGTAACAGAACTTTATGAACACTGAGTATATCTTCAGTATTTATCTGAGTATTTATTACAGAATATCTTTATTTTAGCACGAGTAGAACGTCCAAAGCGTCTTTTGATTCTTTCATCGGGATCAATTCAATCTCGAATGATGTGGGACGACATGATTGATGCAAAAATACAAATGGCTTGCATAAAAGGACAATTGGTAGAAATTGTCAAACCAAATTCTGTTACGGAATATATTCAAAAAATGTTGGCAGAACAGTCTGTTAGTCGAGATGCCGAGTCTTACGATGGGTAGGTATCATAGAATATTTCAGTATTTACGAATTTTTAATCTAAGATTACATACAGTTCCATATAAAGCTGTGATAACCTACTGGTTAAAGTGTTGGCATTATACTATCTTGTCGTTGCATGTTAAACATATCAGATCCATTTCCCATATCTACCACATTTAGCCAGGGTGTAATAAATTAAGGGTAGATAGGTAATGGCGAATCAGAAAGATTCTGATGTTCCACATAAATAGTAGTTCTTTACATATTGTTACATATCAGTGGCTGCTCTACAGGGCCTTATATGAGGATCGAATGACGTAAATAAGCACAGTATATAGAAGGCTGTTCGCTATTGGTTCCATAATTTTATCACGCTGTAGAAATGGATCTCCAAAATCAATATTTATCTTAATATTTAGGAGCGTCTTCTAGATTTTGATTTCCTTATTTGAAAATTCTTTATTTTAATGAAATTTTATAGCTTTATCCTTTTTAGCTGTTTTATACGTTTGCTCTGAAAAAGGCTTTAGACAAGAACTAATTGATCCGTGGGGAATATATATAACTCATCGTATTTATTGCACCTTAATTGATGGGTGGGTGAGGTGCAGGTCACGGGTTCCAACCTAAGATTTTTCTATTGCGCAATATCAACATAGAAAGTCCTACCCAGTTATCATCCATTTTGAAATGTAAATTGTTTCTTATTTAAAAATTTTCTATGATAGTTTTCAACTTAGAATGTCCGTTGTAATTTAGGTAACTGTTGAATGTGATTTTAATTTTATGGACATTTGTGGTTATTTTTAAACTGCCAAGCCAAAGTACTATATTCAGAAAATTTTCTCTTTCAGAATTCTCATGCTTGGAAAAATTGGATTGTTCTCAGAAGCTGTGAATGCAATTCTACAATTCAAAAAAGAAATTTTAAGATCAGGAGCTTGGCATCCAAACATACCAACATTAGGCTTTATTCCGACGACGAGCGTTAGCTATATTTCGAGTGAAATCCACGGCTGTTCAGATGCAGAAACTGCCCTTTTTCATGCATTGTATGGTAAGCTATGAAAGTCCGGAAAAAATTATTTTTTCCTGCACTAGCACTGATATGAATATGTAGTGTATTGATGTTTTTTTTTGAAAAAACTCTCATTATGTAGTTTCAGTGTCTCTTGGCACTTCAGTTTTCAGTTTTAAATTGTAACTTATTTCAGAGATTAATCTCCTTCTTTCTGAGTGTGTGCCTAGCACATAATAATCTCCCATGGGATTTGAACCAACATGCTAAGAATGATGCCCTAACCGCAGATCGATTTTGAAGAATAATTTTGTCTGCGAAATGAGTATCTTCCTGTTCTCCGTGAATTTTCTCGATATTCTGGGAACTGGTTGTAAATACCAATTGGTAATGCTCGTAAGATTAATCTCCAATGTAAATATTTGAATGTCTCAGACAGAAATTTGTTTAAATTGGAAATTGTCAATAGAAATCTTTGTTATCATGTCACGACAGCTGGTGTGACATTGATAAATCAGAATTTTTTTTTCTCGGGTTTTCGACTGGTATTTTTCATTACATTCTTCTACATCCTTAATTGGACAATATTTTGGGACGAAATTGCCCAGATTACAATTATACACAATAAATATATTTTTAATGATTTCATTTTCCATTTTGATGTTTTACTGGAAATCATTTTCGTCTTTCTTTTTGTAAATAGACATTAAGCAATTTTCCCAGTGATATAAATAACCAAGAGTCACTAATTTGGTGAAAATTTGGTATGGTAAAAGATTATAACTTTGAGAATTTTAGTTATACCGGTAAGGTATTTCAGATAGGCCAATTCAGTCAATCAGGGTTATTGGATATATCATATATTGTTTCACAAATACTTGATTTAGAATATTGAAATTAAAATTCACCTGCTTAATCTAGAATATACAACGAATAGCCGATAAGGCGTTTTAATCATATGACGAACCACAGCCTCTCGTCCGGTTACTAGTCCCATGTCGGGTACAGAGATAGTTAATCAGTTTTTTGTCAGATGCATGATGACTTGATAGCGGAGGAAGCTGTAACCAACCACTAGATATTTCTAATAATACGTTTCAATAGTCTAGAAACTATTCTGGGTAATTCAAGAGTTACCGCATACCACATGTTCTGCATACCATTGCAAATATATTTCTGTAACTTTTTTTTGACCATATTCAGACTTCTTCAGATATACATAATTTGGGTCAATATCGAATCCAAGTCATCAAAATCAACGGATCAATCAGATTCGAGCCTGGGTTGAATTTTCAGCTCATCCCTACTTGCTGTTGCTGCGCACTATAGACAAAACTATACAGACAGAACGTTACTACTCATAAGTTGTTGGTCCGTTAGAAACCTATTTAATACCAATCTAGAAACAACATGTAATTTCCGAATTCATTAAAACACTTCAAGAAAAATACTATGTTTTATCAGGTTGCACTCAAACAGTACCCATTAGTTCGTACTATGATGAAGATGGAAATTTTTTGAAGTATGGTATTGTTGCGTCATATGGTTTCTCGGGTGGTGATACAACTTATGATACCATAACAAAAGGATTTGGTGCGATACAGAGTAGCATTAAGAAAGGATTTGCTTTCACAAAAGCCATTGTTCAGAGGAGGTTCGTTGAGTGTTTACAGTTTCATTATTATTGATACTGGTATGAAAATTACTTTGGGCTCATAAAACCCTTCTATTATAGGGCTAATCTTATAGTTTGGGATTGGTAATGGGTAAACGAAGAATTAAAGTGAATGAAAGTTGTCATTGGTGATATTCAATACATTTTCAAAAAGGTCGATAAAGGCGATAACTTGTAAAAGTTCGCTTTTCGGATGCAAAATATTAATTTTACTTCTGGCATGTGTCATGATTTTATATGTAACAAATTATCTCAGGATATTTTAAATTGGCAATAATTGTGAAAATTAATCAGTTTGGTCATAGTTATTAAGAATTTCAAATTGTACTCAAGAGTTACGCCTCATTTGTTTCTGAATGTGTGCTCGTGACACTGGGATGAGTGAATTAATCTAAAAATGTCTGTTGTAATTTGAACTGTTGTCATCTTTGAAGACACAAACTACATTGAAAAACTCATAATAAACTAGATATATATTTGATAGCTATATACTCCGTTTTTAAATTTCAGCCTCCAATATTTTCTATATGGATTTGATTGAACCTCTGATTTCTATTTAAGAAATAGATTCTTTATATTGCTTCGTCAAATGTCAAGGACATATTATTTCAATATTGACAATGTGTGTACATCGTATTGCTTACTTATTGGAAACGAAACTACTTAATCACTTAAGAGAAAAGAAAACCTGTGGAAATGGCTCCAACTTTTCATCTAGCTATGAGAGTCAAATAGGAAATACCAGTATTTGATGAATAAAGATTCGTTTGTTGGATTAATCCATAATATTTCAATTTGGTTATATGTTGTTATTTGGGAACAGACAATCAGATCAAACTGACTGTGGTTTAACAAAAATACACAGACATTTAAAACATACAGTTACAAACACTGAAATGTTCCTAGACAGAAATATTTTATGAAGTGTTTGAATTATTATGAACTGAAAAGTCATAGAGGGAACAGAGTTCATTTTCTTAATCATTTCCATTTTGCTTAAATTGAAAAGTGCTGAAGTATGGATTTATAATTTGTTTAATAAAACTAGATGAATGTTGTTATAGTAATGCGGCAATAGAATCAATAATATATAGTTACGGTAATATTAATGCACATATTGATGTACATATTATACTGATTTTGTTAACCCAATGTGAACAACATCAAATATTTATGTGAAAGTGATACCAATGTGGATTATTGATGGTTTTATCCACCTAACAAGCATGGACATAATTAGTGGCTCGGTGGTGTGGATCATCGTGCTAAGCGTTGGGAATACGCTTGCCACCGCACCTCTGCCGTCTTATTGGCTTTCCCACTCCACCAGGATAAATATGTAAATCCCATCCTATCCTGGTGATGAAGGGTTAACCATTAGCAATAACGAGAATTATTGCCTGCAAGTGTAGAGTATTATATGACACATAGGCTAGTCATTGAATCCTAATCTGAACCATTTAGAATAAATTGTGAGAGTGAGTTTGTTAAATTTAGCAAATTCGTAATGTTCCCAAAAAATTTTCAACAAATCGTATCTGATTTAAATTCCTGATTTGCGAAGTAATATTCAAATGGAATATTTCAATTTGAAGAATTGTAATTTTAATTATTAATTGCGCTCTTTTTGGATATGAGTTAATTTATGCAATGTTCTCTGTTGAACATGACTCTATTCAGAATATATTTGATATTCAATAAATTCTTCTTCTTTATATTTTTTTGTATAATTCAGTTTTGGTCATCTCTGATTTTGACATCATCAAAGTATCGTTAATATAGCTTTAATCTTGTTGTTTTATATAACTTAGACAGACAATTTAAAAAAATTAAGTTTTAATTTGTTTAGATCGTATTCTTGTGAAATACAATATAAAGATTCCCCGCAAAGTTTTGAACCTTTTGATGAAGATGAACTTTTTCAAGGCGAATTCAAGAAATATTCTATCGTCAATCAATTCTACGTTGAAGATGATGATGAACAATGTCATTCAAGGTCATCGTTACACCCACCACATGATTCTGACTCCGGTGTATGGCCCCAGTTTGATAAGTGGGATACAGTACCTTGTCGCTGCTATCTGGATATCACTGTAACGTCGTTACCACAAAATAATGATGAATTTTCTGATGGTTGCCAACTTTCTGCTACCTTGGTTCGTGAAACTATGTCTAGAAAAGAATTGTTGAAAGGAATGGGGAGTCAGGTTTCTATTTCTTCTGTAATGGTATGATATTTTACATTTGGTTCATCATGATTTTAGAAATATTTCAGTATATTTATTTTCATCTGAAAGTTTGTTATTTGATTTATTTTGGCATTGAGCATTTGACATCTCGTTTTCAAACAAACAAACTTTATTTGACTCCTTTCACTGTAAAAGTTTTTGATATCCAATAAACAGTGTTTAGTTCATAATATATCACACGTATGTACAGAAAATATAGCATAAACACTACGTATTCTGCTTTAGCATTTCCTTATTTTTTAGAATAAATTGGAAATTCATATTCGTTATTCCAATCCAATGCTAATATATAGGCCTACTGATATGATTCCTATAAACATATCAAATCCGTATCAAATTACCGTGATATAACAGAAGTCACTGACAACCAAATGCTAGTTTGAACTACTGCTCATTTTTAAGTTATGAATTTTCAGAATTGTGCTGTTGATGACACATTTCCTATGTAATATATTGATTTCCTGATTTACCGGACTTATTATGCACATTAAAAATTTATAACGTCAATTTGTTTCCTAATATGAATCCCATTTGTGTCGATAATGCCATAAAAATAAATATTATTTTATATTTGGTCAAAGATACCAATGATAGCAATCAAGGATGGCCAGAGAAAAATTAAAAAAATATTTTTGAATAACGAATATTTTCTGACTCTGACTTTTGTTCATAGGATAAATTTGAAAAAATTGAAATGAATTACAGGGAAATGCTGAACTACTCGATTCCCTTTTTTTTTTCTCAAACTTCATCTGTTTCTAAAAGATTACTTTTAAACTTGGGATTTTTGATATTTTCACCATCTTAAACTTTATCATTATATTTTTTATTCAGAGTCAGAAAAATAAATCGGAAATTCAAGATAAAACTGACGTGATACGAGCGAGTGAATTTGTTATTAAGCCGACTAGTCTATCATCAAATGGTTCTTCAAATGTAAGTATTGTTCGAGTGGTCAGCATATTTGATTTAACTATTTTGAAGTATAAATTATTAAAAACCTCTCGTTGAAACCCCGTGCCTGCTACTTCACCCGATGTGTAGTGAAATAGACCAAAAAGACTGTGGTGCTTTCAAAAACATTGTATAGGGCAGTGACTCCCATTCTTTTTATGGCTCTCGGCCTCCTTCTGAAGGCTTTTAGCACTCATGACCCGCCTGTTTATCGTTCCAGTGGTATTTATAGTGTTATTTTGATTGATAGGTTGGTAGATTTCAATGTGAACACCCTGTGAAATAACCTTGTCAAACAATGGGACTAAGAAGAACGGTTTTCTTGTAAAGTGAAATGTAAAATCAGTTTTGTGCCTAGCGTTGTGGCCCTCCTCCAACTTCTCTGTGGCCCCCTTGCCCCTTGATCGGTTAGGAACTGCTGATGTATGGGACTCAAAAAATACAGAATGAAGGAGGCCATTTGGAACATATTTCAGAGAACATTACTTATGCGAACGTTCTAAATTATCGACACTTTTTTGTACCATCAAACACAAAGTTTGTTTCAAGTTTTTAAATGTTAAATATATTTTCATCATTTTTGTAGAAGCAATTATTATTTCTTTTGGGTCACTCTGTTTATAATTGCTTATCAATAGAGGCATCTCAAAATATACTTCTTTTGAAAATTCCATAGACAGACAACTACTATAGTTACAAACTGGACCATATTTCTCAAAATTTTGTGAATGTATCAATGCAATTTCTTAATTGACTCATTTTATCAGTTTTAATTCATCACTTTTCAAGTTCACTCAGCAATTCAACCATCTTTGCTGGTTACAAACTGGTAAATACCTTGTTTGCATAAGTAGCTTGTATCTCTTCACTTTTGTTTGGGGTTGTGATATTATCTCGATCTTGTTACAACATGTTATATTCATGTAGTAACTTGCTCAAAGTATATAGTATAAAGTGACAGTAAGTAGGCAGTGTAATATATGGTATCTTACTTTGCTATTTGTTTTTACAAGAGGGAATGATTACCTGGCTCACAGTTTATGTTTTCTTAACTGAAAGTCTGAAAGCATTGATTCAATATTCAAGTAGGGCGCATTCAAATAGAAATGACTAAATAACTATACCTGACCTTGACTAATAGGTAAATATAACAAGTTTTATCGTTTATTGGTTCATAAGGATTTCGCATTCTGTTATTTCAGGTATTTTTCACTAATGAAAATTTATGGATGTTTTCACATTTTAGCTCTGAACAAGGTACTAGACTAGAGAATCAGCCATTGAGGGGTAGGATGCGAAAAATTTTTTGAACCATTTCTCTCCCAATTTTATTACAATGGGCATGAGGCTTTAACGACAATGGATTTAATCTGTGATTAAAGTTGATTTAGTGAGATCCAAAGGAATAATCACTGGGTCACTGTATTGGTGGCAGACGTTTAAAAAGTCGTCACTTTCGGCCACTCGTGAAGTGCTATCAACTCCCGTGTTAGTCTGTGCTTCATTTGAAAAACTTTACATATCGCCACTCGGGGTAACGTTATATTTTAATTGGTAGTCACTTATTCTAAGCAATTTCTAAAAAATAGTTATCATGTATTTTTCAGTCTAACAGCTTCTCAAAATGGACAATCGATGGGAATTGTTTGGATTCAAAAATACAAGAGCTACATGTTAAAGTTGAAGAACTTCCTCTTATTATGTATGGCCGTACACCTGGACAACCTTTATGTCTTCCACTAGACCAAACAATATTACGACTCACTTCTACCCCTGAGGATGTCGCACTCGATTCTATGGCTTGAAATTGATTATGTATTTGTATCGAGAAGCAGGGATGGCCATAACTGAATACTGGACTAAACGCTATTTTAGCCACAAAAAACACAAAAATTTCTTGTTATGATCGGCTATAATCTAAACTTAATATGTAAAACAAAAGTGCTTCTTTGCGCAATGTGCCCTTTTTTCATTCCCGGTTTCTTGTCACGTTCGCGCATGTCCATCCTCGATTATGATGAAATACAACATAATTAGTCTGAAGTGAGTTCAATGAAAATCTTCCTGACAGCATCATCGGCAATGTATGAAATTTGTACAAATTTTGCTATTCGCTTTAAGACTAGCGATGTTAAGTGGTGGTTGTATTCAAATTTATTCACTATTCAACTTGATATGGACATCCCTGACGAAAATGTCAGGTATTGATTAGTGTGCCAATATCCGTACCAAAATCACACTTCATTCTAAAGTAATTGCTTCAGAGCAACATAATGTTATGAGTCGGATTTAGCTTCACATATTTTAGATTTTCATTTCAAAATTGCATATTTATCTTTTTAAGTAATTTTAAATTCGAGCAATTAAATTAATTTTAATTAATATACGGTAGTATATTATGGTAGTATATTAATTATTACATCAATTTTCAATTTCTCTTTGAATTGAATTATTTAAACAGATGATACTGTGATATTAGTAGGGGAAATAATCATCAATTTAGATAATCTTGTCCCTTACATAAGCCATTCAATTCTTGCTTAGTTGCTGTCTGGTATTTCATTCTAACATGACATAATATTATGGCATGCACTTAATTGTACAATTTGCGTCCATTGTATTTTTCTTACTATCGTATATTATATACATGTCTATTTTCAGTATTTATAGAAAGTTTCATACCACAACGAAGATAGCAAGCAGTTACTGTATTTATCCTTTAATAATATATAGCAAAATTTGTTTTTTCGTTGTTACTTGAAAAAATTCATTTTGTTATTTTTATACTCTCAAAAATCTTCAAGAAGCATTCTGCTATATGCATTTTGTATTTTTGATACTGGAACCCTATGTTTTTGTATCTGTGAATTATTTTTGTCTCGTCACAAGCCTCAAATCTGGTTAAATCCGATTTTCTAAGTTCTTCCATTAATACTCGAATTTGCTTTACAAAACAATATTCTCAAATTTTAACTATAATTTTAATCTTGTGACTCTACTGTCTACTGTCGATTATTCTCTGCTATTAACTCTTTTGATTTTATGCTCCAATTCTAAAAAATTTCAGTATTATAGAAATATTATCTCGATTAGTTTTGTTAATTATTATTCTGAAAATACCTCCAACATAGTATTAGCTTTAAATTTTATTTATATTAAATTTTCAGGAATGGGCTTAACTATGACATTATCAAAATTGGGATATTCAATTGATTTTGATATAGAGATTCAAATTTGTCTAAATTATAATTCGGACAGATATGAAAAATGATGAAAGGCGAACTATAATTTTATTCTTTAAAATTGATAGTTAGTGTAAACATATCGTAACTTGTCATATACTACTACTAGCGATTCATGGTTTGGTTAATTACACTCAATTGTACTTTTAACATGACAAAATTGTACTTAGTATTATGATAAGTACCGTAGATAAAGATGTTTTCTGAAGCATTTTTTTTCAGCAAATTAAATATTTATGCAAACATTTGCTATGCATTATGATTCTAATTCACGAAGCATTATTTGCTACTTAGCTATTTTTCAATTCTTCCAAAGATTTTTGAAGGTTACTGATATAATTTTTCATATTTGATTAGATGGCTTTTAGAAAATTTTGCAATTTTTGTATTTGAGTATTTTAAATATTGAATTACGGTAATTTCTTTGCACAATAGGCAATCAGTATTTTGCTTTATCAAATGGTTAGGAGGATTTCGATTTTCTAATTCTTTTCATATAAAGTCAACATTGCTATATACGGAATTTTATTGGACATTGGAAATTTTCAATTACAAGTTAATTTAATTACAGTTATCTTTATTAAATCTTTCTTACGAAAAGGACAAATTTTTAATTCCATGTGATATCAGTAAAACAGTGCCATCATGAGTTTTACCAATGAATGCTCACATATACACAGTCATAATAAATTGTCCATCTTTTTCACTCAGTTTCAATTTGTTTTAAATAGATCATAAAAGATGGTTTCATTGTCCTCCCCAGAGAATTTGTCAATATTTGTTACATACTAACACTATATGAATGTTGTGAACTCCTAAGACCTTGTTTGATTTTCACCCCAAAAGGTCTAAAATATTTTTCAATATTCGAGTTTATTTCTTAAATTTTCCATTTTTGAACTTTCTGCAAAAAATACAAGAAGTACTGTTCCATGTTATATTACGTTTGTGTGTATTTAGGACAGGGTATATAATTGTAAGGGTTTATATATTTATCCCCCGGGATAGGTGACCCGGGATACGAGGCTGCTTAATCGTATGGTGAACCACGACCTCTCGTCCAATTACCTGCCCATGTCGGGTATGGGATTAGTTAGCTAGATTCTTGTTTCAGATGCATAGATTTTATGCACTGGCCAGCGGTTACGTGGAACATCCCATAGGAGGCAGGAACCACATTACGGCGGCGAGAAGTTCAGCAATCCTCTTGCACATAACTATCCGAATTCGAACCTGCGAATTCCCGCAGGGTTATCAGAGGTGCGGTGGCGAGCGTATACCTAACGCTTAGCACGATGCGCCAAACCGCCGAGCCGGATTCGAAATTGCCAACCCGCGTAGGGTAATCTAGAGGTGCGTCAAGAAGCCTATTTTCTAATACTCCGCACAATGCGCAACTCACCGATTTTCCTTGAAAGAGACAAGATTATTCAATTTCACCTAAAACCAGCGCGGAAAAACGTTCTAAGCGGCTGATTGACAGGGAGAAATGGTCACTGGATTAAGTACGGACCACACAGTCTTGATGATGCACTCCGGCGACCTTACTTTCAAACCTTTTTTGGGGGACGTTAGGCAATTGATTTTTAGCATTCCCGGTACCAAACTTTGAAGTATTCACCAAAATTTCTTGCACGGATGAAAGCAGGAAATATCGCTCCTGATTGCCCGACGGCGACGCGTGGTAGTTCACGATGACTCACTCACAACACGACGTACGTCAGCACTTGGTACGCTGTAAGAGTGTCTTGAAACAGGCGTTATAGATATCGAAATTGTTTCTTTTTCGTTTGCCTTGATTAATATAGGTAAATGAAGTCAGAATTTCAATGTTTAAATGCAGGAAATTATTGACAGAATTAGTTGTTACAAAATCATGAAACAATAAGGTAGTCATAGTTAGTTACTTTTGCACTTCATGTTGGTTGACTATTTCGTCTTGGGGAACTTTAGCTAGTAGGATCGGCTGGTTTGGGGAGATGTCATCGATCAACCATCTGCTATTCTTCAAACTCGCGATGAAATCTTCGTACCTCGTTTTGTTTTTGTCAGTCATTAACTTGTCGTCATGTCAAGGTAAGTGTTATCAATCAATATTATTTTCAACAAAGGTAAGCTATTTTTATTATCATACATACATATCGTTACATGTGTTTACTTTGTTATTGCAGATATCGAAGCAGTAAACTTACGACTTGAAAATTTGTACAACATAGTTATGGAAAACGCAGAAAGTATTAAAGGCAAAGACTCTAAATAACTATCTGTTATTTGGTTGTGAATCTTTAGAAATATTAGTAAATAGTATATCAACACTAAAGCTTCAATAATGATAAAAGTTTAATTTCATAATAATAAACGTAAAAAATATAATCGAAAATATAGACGAACTCGTCCTATTCGTATTTTCACTGCAATGGAATTGTAGTTTCTATTATCCAGACAAACAGTTGTTTTCGACGGCGTTTCCGTCGGGTATGATGTGGAAGTAGTATTCCCACTTGAACTGTAAATTCATGTGAAATAATTAAATATGGAGACTTTAGGATTTTGTATATTATACTGTATATAGAATATAAAACTGAAAAATGAAAGTGCATTTTTATTTATTTTTAGAAATTAAGGATCTCCGGGAACAAAATATCAAGCAATCATTAGACATAACGGAATTAAAAAAAGGTTTGATATACAGGGTGTCTCAAAAGTAAGTATATATACACTTTTAATTTTGATTTGCTTTTCAGGTACTCATCATAGAGGGTCATATCTCCAGAAAACACAGTATGGATAAGTAGTAAAATTTTGGTATTATTTGCATTTTCATCAACTCACAGAATGACAAGGAGTCAAGGAGATTAACCCAGGAAAGCACATAACCCAAGAAGCACATAAATCAGTAAGGCTCAGCGCTTTAAATAAATAATTTTAAATTAATTCGGCTCTGAATGTTTTCCTTCGCCTTCCTGATCTTTTTACATCAACTATGGATCCAGTCTCCATAAATTTACGATGAATTGCATAAATTGTTCGTCGTGTAGAAGCCGAATTAATTCCAAACTCTCTGTTAAAGAGGCGATGAGTTTGCCTTAATTATTGATATGCTTCTTGCCAAACAGCAATTTTGCACCTCATTTTCTAGTTTAATCTCCTGTCATTCCTGTGGGTTGATGAAAAATGCAAACAATACTGATATTTTACTACTTATCCTATGACGTTTTCTGAGGAAATGAACGCTCTATGATGAGTACCTGGAAAGCAAATCAAAATTAAAAGTGTATATCTACTTTTGAGACACCCTTTATACTATTGGTATATCTGTGTAAATCGGTTTATGAACTTGTTTAAATTAAATTCATTACACCAAACTTCACTTACAGCATATCCACACTCCCACTCTATTACTTGTAAAGAAGCTTGATTACCTGGGAATTGCCTAATTTCTTGGTTTGTACACAATTTCAGAAATATTTTTCAATAAATTAGTTTTAGTTATTTAGAATAAAGATAAAAGCTGCAGCCTGCAGTTTCTATGATAAATGGATATGTTGATTAAATGAATACGTTCTCCTTATTTTTTAAAAAAACTTCCAAAGTAGTTAATTAGTGAAATATATACAGAAATTGTGACTAAGAAAGAACTTCGGGGGAAACAGGCTATATCTTATTTTACCGATATTTATGATTTAGAAATCTAAGAACTCCTAAATATCAACCGTGAACAAGACACAAAGTTGAATCAACTAGATCAAGGCACAATAAAAACAAACCAAGATTGGCAATAGTTTTAGTTGTTCATAAATAATTGCGGAATGAATCCTCGACAGTTTGCTCATAACAAAATTTGACTTTAGATCAAGTAATCTTACACGCGAATGATATGAAATGTTCCAAAATGCTTTCATAGAATACGGGAAATTGACCAGCATTCTTCGGATAGTGCCAAGTGACGAGTTTTATTAACTGCATTGAATTTTTTGTAAATAATGTAAATAAAGTTTTTGTTTATTTGTAGCATTGGTCGAGATTCAGCAACAACTTCCCCAAACAACGACTTCTATCAACATAGAAGCACAAGTACACACGTTCCAAACTACACCGATTGCACAGCCTGTAACAACGGTACCAGTTGCAACCACATCGTACAAATGGGAAGAAATATCAAATTCGACGAATCATACAAGCAATATCCCGATAACTTCTGGCGCAGGTTATATTGGAATACTCGATTGAAGTGGACCATTAATTATGCTATTGTACAATAAAAATCCAAAGCATATTTGAAATTTAATCTTAGACAAATCAATTAAATTGTACGCAAAAATACGGCGAATAAAAGAATAAAAATAATAATTGAAAATAAAAATGAATTTCATTTACAATTTACAGATAAATGCAACATAAACGTGAATGGAACCTGTTATTGGGTAGAAGCTGTTCCGCGTGGTATATATTACAGCACGGCAGTTGCAATTTGCAAGAAGTATAATGCAACACTTGCATTGATTCCAGATGACGAAACGTACAACGGTGTAGTGAACCTTATGAGACAAAAACTTCCAGCCGGGTGGACTGGAACGAACAGTTGGACGGGAATAAAATTTGACCCGAAGGTGAACGATTTATCAGTAGTTTGGCCTTGTGCGGATTTTTCGATGTGAATATACTTAGAGATACAAAGGGAACACTTCGATATTATATTTTTGAATTCGCCTCAGCCTATAAAATATAAGTTAGCATTCTTCCTCATTAATTAGTTCCCCTTCCCCCACTTTTTGTAGCCTCGCGACCTAGCCGCCGGCATTCCTGAATAGGGACACTGAAATTTAAATTTCTAACCAATTATTTCAACTTCGTGAATTGGGTATTGAGCGTCATAAAAGATTTACTAGAACCAAAGACGTGATAAGATCATAAGAGTATACGGCTCAAATCATCGATTTGAATGCTGCGAAATTAAAAAAAGTTGTTGTGACTTGCGAGTTCTATTGTTAAATACAATGTGAATTAGATATCCCCATCTATTCGCAAATCAACTGTAAAGGTCATGCAAGGAATGATTCATTTGGTTCAAAATTGAGGAGGTGTAGATCGTTTGTATAGGTACTAGGTAGCGCATGATTTGACAATCACGGGGTTTGGTTTGCCAATAAATGAAACTAAATCATCTTTCTTTTTTAGCAATCACCTAATTATGTTTTTAGACCGGCAAACACTCACCTCCAGATACGTACACGAAATGGTTATCCGGACATCCGTATAAAATAACGGGATGGACGAATGTGTTTCTGCAAATACGGCGAAACCCGACTGACTATAGCCAAGGCTTGGGAAACTTTAAGCCGAGCGATATGAGCGGATTTATTTGCCAGTTTGAACACTTATGAAAGGAATTGAAAAAATACCTTTCTTGACAATAAGTTTTAATTTCTATATTAGATCATGTTTCTTAAATAATGCTCACAACGACACACCGAGGTAAACAATGAATTCCAAGCGTCTAATCAGCGCTGAAAATTTCTCGCGCCTAGTTGTCAAGTTCAACATTTCGATAAGAACAAGACACATGAATTCTCTTGATCTAAATTCTAAACAGACAATAAGGGCAGTAGCAAGGCTTCACTTATTAATAGTTAGGAAAAAATAATATACCAAAGACGGTGTTGAAAATATTTTCGTTGGTATGTGCTTTTGGTAAACATGAAACATAATTTGATATTTTCATATTTGCTGCAATTACGGAACAGTTACTAATCTATATTTTGTCCGGTATTCATAAAATAATCATAGAGTAAAAATCCTCCTGATCTCAATATTTTTGAATTAAAATGGTACTGATCAATACTACAAAGCTGATATAATAATATGGCGGCGCGTGGTCATTTTGACAACCGGGGCAAGCTACTGCGGGACCAAGTCACCCCCATCTACGGGGACAGGATGAGCGCTGTAAGTTCTCCCATCATTTTATGAGTATAAAAACCATTCCATCGGTAACAACCAATCGGTAAAAGCGACAATTTCTAACGATAAGAAAGTGTCTTTAAAACCGGTCCAAGTCAAGGGATTAATAAATATAGAAATAGTTTATTTTGAAACCTCTTTCAAAAGGAAAGGCAATATTTACCCAGATAAATACAATGACATATTAACAGAAACTTCGGGAAAGCAGACAAAACCTAAAATAAGGCTTAAAACGTTACTATGAAGAAGGGAAAGGTAATGCGAAGATAAGGACATGCGTCGCTCACTCATAGATATATATGCTGCTAGACTTCTACTGCTTGAACATATATGCAACACGCCGCGGTTTCTTGGAAGCAAAATGCTCAATAACGCGCTGATTAAAGTCATGCATCCCAGAAATAACGTTTTTGTGAATGGATAAAACAGCCAAGGAATTTAATCTATCTTGCTTCATTGTGCTTCTGAAATACGTTTTAATACGCTTCAGCGTGCTGAATGTTCGCTCTGCGTCGGCGGAAGAAATAGGCGTCGTCAAAATGATGTCCAGAAATTTTGCAGACGCCGCAAAGGTAGTTACTAGAGTGTTATCTATGAGGAACCCATAGAGCGCGCTAGTTGATGTGATGTTCAAAAAAGTTTGATTGGTGTATATACATCGCAATTAATTTTCCAATTTACCCACGTTTATCATGGAGTAAAATTTGGAGACAGTAGCCAACAAATGGATGGGAAATTGACGTGCAAATTTTGAAAATTTTTTGGGGTTCATCAAAGAGAACGCGGCAAGGTGTTCAGTGCGCAGACGATCGCCTATTTGATTCACCAGAATGTCACAGCATTCCTTTGCAGACAAAATCAAACGCTGCGTTGTTTGCCCGCGGCGTAAAGAAGCACTCCACGTGTCGTCGTATTTTATTGTTTCCCGGATACGAGATACAGCATCGCAGAAGTCTGAAATACACGACTGCACAGACGCTCCATCCATTAGCCTTGACTGCAATGCGCCGTATAATACATCCACGTGATAGAATATTGTGGAGAAAAAAGCGAGAAAAAATTAAAACTCACCATCTTCTAGCAGACGCTTTAGACCTCCCAAACCGGAGAGCTCTGAATGCCATTGAAACACTCAATGAGCTCAGACCTAATCTCGGACACGCCCTGCACCACGCGTGATTGGAAGTTCCAACGTGTTGGTGCACAAGCTGGGAGATGGCGGCTACATATCTGGCGAAGGAGGTCAGAGCGCTTCGGCGAAACGGAAAAAAATGAAGAAAACCCCGGAACATTTGCAAAAATTATACGGACGAGAGGGGTATCTAATCAAGACACATATTTTTAATAACGAGGTTAAATTGGTGTGCATAACAATGTAAAAAATGCGCATGAGGAAAATCTTCTTTTATATGAACTTGAACACCATGTTTCGACCCACTCATGACTGCCGCGCCGTCATAAGTTTGAGCTATCAATTTTGACTTCGCGTTGTAAGGCTGTAACACTTCTTTCAGTACAGCCGATATCCCGCAAGCCGTGCGATCAACGATTGGTACAAAGCTGTGAAATCTCTCGGTAGGTTTACCATCTTTCACAAACCGAAAAATCACAGCCAGTTGGGAAACGCACGTGATGTCAGTTGTCTCGTCAGACTGAATCGAAAAAAACTGGCAATTCTCAATTTCCAGAGCCAAATGTTGTAAATAAATTTTATACATTGAGTCGAGCAAATCATTTTGGATATACTTAGATGTCCCTTTCGAAACAGTTGCGGCATCAAGATGTTCTCTCAATACTGTATCTAGGGATACGGTGTATTCCACCATATCCAAAAATACCCCTCTATTAGAAGAGCCAGCCCGTTCATCGTGCCCACGGAGGGACAGCTCGTGACAACCAATGAACTTCAAAACATCTATCAATCGACCGAGAACATGGCGGTTTTTCTCGACGTTTTGGTTGTGCCGACGAATAGAAACCGCGCGTCCTTCATCCAACTGTGCTGCAATATTAACATTTCCGAATGTTCGGTATTTTACTGTATTGTCCAGATGCTCCATAGATGATTGATGATCCCTGGCACGCTCGGAAAGATGTTTAAGATCTCTAAAACCAAATTTACACCAACGTGAGTCCCGGGCGGTAGCAAAAAGTAGGCAATAAAAACAAAAAAGTGCATTTTTGTCCTCGCTGTAACACAACCATTCGTGTTTTTTATACCAAGTTTCTGCGCAGAATGTACGCCGACGCTTTCCTTCGTCATGGGATTGTTCCAGTGAACAATTTTTTGGTTGATAAGGCCCAAGACGTTGTACCTCTAATATTTGTTCCAGCGGCAGCTGCGAAAACGGAGTGCGAAGTAGTGCATCAACCGTATTCATTATGAGGTCTAAGGCTAAGAAATGCGAAGCCGGAAAGAAGTGAGGAGCTCAAAAGGAATGTGGAAAATCGAAAGCAAATGGACTAAAGGTCTCTAACTGATTCAAATAGCGAAACAAGCGACAAAAACGAATGCGAGGAAACTAGCAACTCTTCAAGCAACCAACGAACGAGAAGGAATGCGTGAATATGTCAACACGTTGTTGTAAGAAACGTCGGCATTGTGTCGTCATAATTTCGGGGCTAGCCCCGATCGGCCCCGATGATTTAGTAAAAGAAACAGAAAACAAACGAGACAAACGCGGCGAGTGGAAGATAAAAGAGAGAATACGATATACAATGAGCAACCGGGGCAAAATCGGCGTCGCCCCGTCGACGTTCGGCGAAGGCTTTGCGAGCGAAAAATGAACCATGTCGGGAGAATATGGCTAGTGTAGACAGTCTGTGCAACCGATATTGAGGTATTTTTCGAATATTTTTTATTATACCGAAAAAACAACCGGGGCATTGCCCCGGTTGGCCCTATTGACGCGCCGCCACTGAATATACCTCATTTTGCAAAAATGGATCTAACATTAATTTAAGTGTTAATGGTGGGTTTGGACTTTCCCATCAACAACAGATCAAAATATCCTTCTTGCTTCTAGATGGGATATATTTTGATCTGTTTAAGCAAACTTGAATAAAAATATTATCGCATAGTGCAGTTTGGTGTCAAGACATTCTTTCCCTAGTAAAGTAAGTATGTAAGTAAAATATAAACGAACAGACATCATATATATATCACCCACACCAAAGCCCTTTTCTGCAAGTAAAAATATAATATACAAGTAGTCGGAGACAACGATTTAACACCTGGCTGCACTTTTTTTCTTGTGTAATTTCTTACACTATTCGAAAAATAACCAAGAATCTACAGCTTCTATAGGTTCAGGCCCATAAGGCAACATAATCGAAAGTTTCCTAATCAAAGATGCTGATTGCAATCAGACAGGGTAACAAGCTTCACCGAGAGGCGCCTTTACCCTGAATCTATAATATTCTCACAACAAAATCGTGCGTTTTTTTTGTATAAATTTATTAACATCACCACCTACTTTATAATGATGAGATCATACAAAGAATACCTGTTTTGTTATGTTAAATACACAGCTTCGCGCAACACAGGCTCTGATAAGTACAAATATAAAGTTGCAATGTATTTTGGCACTTCTTCAAATGTCCTACTGTCAAAATATCATTAACTACTCCATTTGATTTATTTTTTTGTTGCTTTCTTCAACCCTTCTTTTAACGCGGTTTGGTATTTTTCACGAAACTGCTTGATAGGCTCTCCACATGTTTCATTATAGTATGGTAATTTCTCCATCTTTTTTGTCCACGCCACAAATTTTGGATAATCATCAAAATTGTTGAAATCAATTATGAACAGAAACGAGATAGACATGTAGTAGAAAAAATCTAAGAAAAAACAAACGAACGCATTTTGATTATGCGGAAAAACAATATTAAATTGATCAGACTTAACGTCTACCTTCTGTTTGCTGGCCAGGCCTAGTGCGTTATGCTTAAATTTATACACACTCTAGTTTCTTATACTTTACAGCAAAAATATTGAATGAAACTTGGTCTAATGTTTATACAGTGCCAACGCAAGTACCGATGTTACAAATTTTCTAATGACCAAATTAGGAACCCTTCTGCTATAATCAGGAATGTTTCGGAACCCTATTACTTGATTAGTAGAACATCTGAATTTAATGTTTACCAGCTATGGTTATATTGTTAGATGCAGTGTATTCGTGCTCAGTCAAAAATCCTTCCAGCATAGCCAAATATTTCTTCACATCTCCAATTTTTTCTTCCTTCATTTTTTCTCCACACATAAGAACTCCGCCAACGTTCTGAATTTAATTCAAATAGCTTTTATCAAAACCAAGGCTTGTTAGCCGGAGCTATGAAGGTAAGATATTTTGATGGGTCTGGAGTCGAGCTTGCCACGTCAGATGGGGCTGGAGCCGGAGCTGGAGCTACTAGAAATTTTAGTCACTCCAGCTGCGAACCATTTAACTATTTTTAACAATTTATAATTATCTAATACGTCATACACTTAATAAAGTCTATTCGTTTCAGCTCATAATTTTGTTATAAATTTAAATTTATAATATTAATTTAAATTCTCAAGTTCAATTTATATATGAATAAAACTTTAATTTTGAAATGTAAAACTCCTATATATATTATACTTTTGAGTCCCGTTTCCGCGAAACTGCATATCGGCAGATATTTCAGGGTATGAAAATGATTATGGAGCTGGAGCCCAGCCTCGCGGTAAAAAATTAAAGCTCCGGAGCCGGAGTCACAGTTCGAATATACTGTGGCTCCGATCTGGATCCCCTGTTATTTTGAACCAGCTCCCCAGCCCTGATCAAAAAACAATTTCATCAACAGTCTGCTCATTTGCAGGCGATATCTTCATATTCCGTCACTGATTTTATATAGGTATTGTTTGCATGTAACCTACCGTATATCCCACCATAGCTTCAACAACATTTTCACTGATATAAAGATGTTGATCAATTTTTGTTCTAGCCTTGTTCTCAGCGGGGTATAGATATCGCTTGTTTTGTTGATCACCGTACTCACTCACTATGTACGCGGCGATAGCACGACTGAAATAGAAAGAAAACCTATTGTTACTGCCATAACTGTGCCAGCACTGCGGCTGTAAACGAGATCTAGTCATGCTAAGTAATCAGTAATCTGAATTTATTTTATCACCATAAAGAAAATGCACTTAATGCAAACAATAGAAAGAAAAGGCAAGAATATGGCATTTCAGAGTGAAAGGTGGCGCGAGAAACCAAAACTGGTTAACGAGAAGCGACACCCGTGATTAAGTCTAACAGAAATTAATACATAAAGGAGAAAAAAAATCAAACATGACATCATGAAAAGAAAAATAAAAGTTTACAGCAGAACAGAAACAAAACCCAATACATACAAAAATAAAAAAGACTCCGAGCAAGGCATTTCAAAGCCAGAGCGGCACTCATCGCAGTACCGGACTACCGGTACGGTATCTGTGGCTTTGCTTTGTTAGCTTTTATGTAGCGAATAAATATATTAAAGCGGTGAGGGCTTCTGGTGCTGGAGTCATAAGAGAGTCTAAGCAAAATCAAATTACCTTTCTCCGAGACAGAAATCACCATCAGTTATAGCTGGGACTTTCTGTCTGATATTTATTTTTGCAAAGTCCTCGGTTTTCTGTTCTCCATCGCGAAGATTTAAGCTATGTGCAGTATACTGCAAATCCAACTCATGCAACAGCATCCATACTGTTCGAGACGGTGGGCTCATATCATTGTAATAGAAGTGTATATCAGTTTTTAGAGACATGTTTGCTCAGTTACTGGCAAAACAGTGGAAAAAATATAATTATGGCGCGTTTCAAAACTGCTTAGTCACCAACATGTAGTACCGGTATTTCCGCCAAGCTTTAAGCAGAAAGGGTAAGTGGGTGACACATAGCACTGACTAGAATAGAGTAGACCGCATGTCGGAGTGTCTTAGCTTTCTAACGAATGCCGCAAGTAATCCGTTTCTACGTTTACGCATACGTGCCATTCTTGCAACCAAACAGGTAGAGAAACGCTAATGCAGAAAGACACCATTGATTCACGTAAACACATGTAGCTAC
Source organism: Styela clava (assembly GCF_964204865.1). Classification (NCBI taxonomy): domain Eukaryota; kingdom Metazoa; phylum Chordata; class Ascidiacea; order Stolidobranchia; family Styelidae; genus Styela; species Styela clava. Next base: position 14,410,573 of record NC_135262.1, on the reverse strand, counting down.
TTCACCTATATACACTCATTTTCTGCAAGGCCTGCCAAACTCCCTTTCCGACACATTTGAGCACATTGTCCTTATAATAAAATACCGTGGCACTGGAAACCCTCATCGTGTCAACAGCTCAGAGCCGACTTTTCTAGAATGCTTAGTCATTCTGTTGTACAAAGCGATTGTCTGCAATTCGAGCGTATCGATTGACCGGTATACTTCGTGAAAGACTAGAAAAATACATGTATTTTTGAGTCATCATGATTACCAGATCGATAATTAGAAGCACATTATTTAATGACAGAGGGAATTCAGCAGCTAGCGAGCACGGCGTTTTCATATCGAAAGGTGTCAACCGTTAGCGATTTGCTTTAAATTGGATCATGCGATTTTGAATGCACTTTTTGTGGTATTATAATTGTTAATAACTTTCCGTGAATAATGTCTATGCGCAGTAATGATTGAGGTGCGTGACTGAGTGAAGACAGATAAAAGACGCTCCCAAAGGACAATAAGGTTCTTAGTCTTTCATTCTATGTCTTTTCCCTCTTTGAGTTATTTGGGGAAACCCCATGATTGTTTTGTGTCAAAAATATTGCAACCTCCTTCAATATTGAAAGTGCTTGCAAAACAGTGAATCCACGACTAAAATTGGTAAACTTAACTTTAGTTGGAGAAAAGCAATATACTGTATATGTAAACGCGTATTTGCTGGTTGCTATCCACACTGCGAACGGTTGAAATGAAGCTAAAGTGATTAGTTTTCGTGTAAAACCTCGTTCTGGCATACCGTAATTATATCATGTCGCTAAAGACGGCATTTCGTGCAGCCCACATCAAACCCGAGAGCCAAAATGGTAACCGGCAGGAACACGAGGCAATCGCTATTTAAAAGGCATCCTCCGCAAGGGCTTTATTACTGCCATGTGGACAGTGTTATTCATAACAAATAACGATCGGATGCATTTAGAGATTATTTTAAAATATTCGGTTAATATGTCAAAATCGCCCCACATTGACGCTATAAACCACTCGTCGACTGCAGATTATCGATATCATTATTATATTTGTATAGCAATTAGCAAGCAGGAATTAGTTCAAAAATCTCAACAAAATGCTTTCTATGTAATATCATATACAGATGGATACAAAAACACAGGCATGACTAGTTGTCTCAATCATACTGAAGTGTAATGCTTGGTCAAAATATAATAGAGTTGACGTCGATTTCAACATTTTTTTGCTGCATTTTCTTTTAATTTAGCTTGATATGCTTCCCGGAATTTAGCTAAAGGCTCATCACAAGTTTTCTTGTGATAAGGCAGTGCCTCCATTTTCTTCCTCCATGCTACGAGTTTTGGAAAATCATCGAAATCCTTAAAATCAGTCAGATTCAGTAGAGTTACTGCAATATAGTAGAAGAAATCTGAAATAGAAATATTAGTAAGAGTGGGGTAAATGCTCGAGGAGTAATATTAGAATTTTTTCATGCGTTTCTTTATACGTTTATAGGTTCATTTGCTGTACATTCTGACGTGGTACGATGTAGTCAAGTTCAAAAATGCACGGAGCTCCACAAAAAGCGGCGTACGGATATTTTCATCGCTGTTCAAACCACTATTATGAGACACTAATTGCAAAAATAAGAGGAGTATACATGCTGGCAAATACGACTCCATTCAATCCCCCAAAAAATAAAATAAAACGCTTATAACGTACGCTGAACTAATCCTATAAATGGAAGAAATATAGTGAATGCCAAATTCAACGAGATATTTAATGATGTTGTTTTATTAGCATTCAATTTAATATTAGTACATACCAGCTACAGTTAAATTATCAGCTGTAGTGTAAGTATGATCTGCCAGCATACGTTCAATCATTCCCAAGTAGTTTTTCATTTCAGCAAGTTTTTCGTGTCTAGTTTGCTCACCACGAAAGAGAACACCTCCTGGATTCTAAAAAGTAATGTTTCATATTCAAATTTAAAAATAGGATCAGAATTACTATTATAATATGTTTTAATATGCTCAATATCTCAATAAATCTTGTAATTAGCGGTAAAGACATTCAAAAATGACCTCACGGTAACACCCACCCGGCCCGAAAAAAAACCCATCAACTGAAACAAACTACTGACGATATCTGTCGAAGTAATTGTACTTTTTCAATTGCTACTATTACAACTTAAAAACTCACTACGTAATTAACGATGCTGTCTGTAATATTTTCTCCAATATAGAGGTGTTGATCCATCTTCGCTCTGGATTTATTATCCTGTGGATACAAATGCTGTTTCTTTTGATTTTCGCCATATTCACTTATCAAATATGCCGCAACTGCCCGACTAAAACAGAGAGAAGTTACTGAATGCGATCTTAAAATTGCTTAATAATATTTAGCATGTTTGCAGTTTCTGATTATCCTGCATTCACAGGATCGAATTCCATTGAGAATCATTATGTGAAAGGATTGATTAATTTATTGTCGTCACAGATTGGCCAATGTAACAACGTGTTAACGGTTTTCTCTCCTAACTAATTGTTATGCTTGAAACATGTAATTGATACGGTATGCCCGGAACCGGTCGGCTATATCCGCTATTTGAGTTAAAGAATACCCAGAATAAGAAAAAATAAAGCCTTACCTTTCCGCGAGACAAAATTCACCATCTTTGATTGCAGGAACTTTCTGCCTAAAGCTGATTTTCTGATATTCGGCAGTTTTCTGTTCACCTTTCATTACATTTACATAATGCTCATTGTATGGTATTCCCAATTCTTCCAAGACCATCCATACCGCACGACATGGAGGACTCGTGTCCATAGTGTAGAAGTCAATCTTTGTTTTGGCAGACATTTTATAATAATCGTAATAATTATGTACACTGTGTAATAAACTGAAAAAAATAACAAAACTGTTACTCTGTCTACCACCAGTGGATTCTAAAAAAGCTGCGTGTAATCGCACCCACCATTTGAAAACTCTTACTGAAACACTTTGTCTCGGCTGACGCTAGGGATATTTCAACGTTATAGGAATACTTTCCATAAACACGGTCTGTTGATTCGTTTTTTTTTGGTCTACGGGAATGAATTAACCAATGAAAAACCTTGAATTTATTGCGTGCCACAATGAATGAAGGCAAAGTAGTGAATGCGTCGTCGTTTACTTCTCTCACAAGTTCTGCGCTATGCGCTAAGTATCGTTCACTAGTCAACCGTGAGCAGCGTTTCGTGTTACACTTGGTTGGGCAACGATACAGGCATTCTCTTTTGGCAGTCAAGCATTGCATTGAATAAGGTAAGGTAAAAGGTTTAATGGCGTCTTTGATAACTGAATAAAGCGTATTTTGACCTGTGTACAGTGTACCAGTAAGTAAACTGGTTCTAAAGTTTGTTTTTGTGCACTAGGCCAACCAACTGCAATTTATACCAAATGTAGGCTCTCTATATTCCTATCAGACTATGTATAATGCCTACCATCGTGAGTACCAACATGCTGAGTCACCACGAATTAGTCCTCAGGCAAATGATTGCGACTCGGCTATCAATTGATTGGCCGGCTTATTGGCGTCAACACTCTACCACTCGAAACGTTTGCGCAATTTTAGCATAATTTTCGAAAATTGTTCTCCCAACAAATGATTATGCAGGCATAAAGCCTTCTTTTCACGCATAAAGTAGTGAAAAGTAGAGTCGCCAAAATTTTATAAATCTTACCTTGCTTTAAAAGATATGCGGATACGAGATAAGTTTCGCTAAAGATAATACCATAGAACTTTATTATTTGGTGTGATGTTTATGTTAAGGGATCGACGTATGGTAATATACATTTTATTTGTAGTGCGCATCTTACGCATTGCCGTTCAAGAGATCATTCAAATGGCAATTAGGACCAAATAATCCTTCTTATTTATAACTTAGGCTACGTTGTGCAAGAATTCGGAGAACGTGGCTATGAACTTACCATGAATAACAATACACAGCGCAATTTTGGATAAAAAATCAGATTTCATAGGTAATTTAGAAATAATTTGTCTGCTATTCATAAAATAATCATAAATTAGAAATCTCGAGATTTGTTTATGAAAGAATGGTTCAAACCAATACTTCAATTTTAAAATACCTCATCTCCTGAGAATGATTTTGTAATTTAATTTAAGTGTTGGTAGTGGCTTTGGCGACTCCTTTAATTGCCTACTTGCTCCTAGTGTGGATATATATATATATTTTTAATATCCTTTGGGCAAATTTGAATAACAATTTTTTTCATACATGAAGTTTGGTGTCAGGACATGCTTTTGCTCTTCTTTCTTACTTTTTCAAAAGTAAATCATAAAAAAAAAATAAACAAACTCACACATATATATAATGCCCCCTGTGAAACCCGCTTCTACAAGCAGGAATAGTATATACCAGGGGTGGCCAAACTCCTTCCGACCGCGATCGACTAAAATCTTCAAAATACCTCGCGATTGACTAATTGGTAAGAAGGTCATACACAAAAACGAATGTGTACTGAATATACAGAAAACTGCACACATGTATACAAAAATTTCAATGCTGACAATAAGTTTGGCTCTGTGGACGCATTATAATGAAATCGTCACAACAATTTGTATTTTTCATGTTTCATTTAATTTGTTAATTTAATTATGTAATTGTACCGGATCAAATTTTGACTCTTTATTTAATATTTATTCGAATCATACAATTCAGATCTAAGGCCTGCCTAATTTTCAGTCGTAAGTGTTGAAAATTCCTCAAAAAACCTTGCCATATCCACATGACAAGTATCCATATTATAAAAACAGCTAAAATAAATATTCTCAATTCATAATTGTTACATGATCGCTCAAACTCCAGTATCTAATTTGCAGTTATCTCCAAGTCTGATTCTTCGCTCGCTTGGAATTAGAATCCCACTACTTTTGGAGTGAGGCAATCCGAAGACAACAGTTCAGCGCTTTGATCAACATCCGGCGAAATCTTCTCTTCTTGCTAAATATACGGATTGCGTATTTTTGCACAATATGCGGAAACTATTTCATTAGTTCAGAGATTGTTTCAGGATATTTGGTTCAGAAGTCAAATTTTCTATACGAATCATGTCACACCATTTGTTGCACGCGGGTTATGTAGCTTACTTTATAATCACCCCACATTGATTTAAACCACATGTCGACTGCAAATTCCGAGTTACTCTTGCAATCGCTTTCATGAGCTACCCATGAAAAATCACAGCAGTGAGGACTATCGAAAAAAACAATTTTATTAGAAAAAAAAATTGAATTTGACTTCATACAGTTGGATACAAGAACAGTTCAATGACTAGTTTTATTTTCCAGACAAGATGACAGATACAAAACTTGAAATTCGGCAACCCATACTTTACTAGCTTTATATATCAAAATATTACAATTAATTGAGTTGCGTGCTACTTCAAACAATAACAGATAGAGTTCACGTAAGTTTTAGAATTTTTTTTGCGTATTTTCTTTCAATTTGGCTTGATACATTTCCCGAAACTTAGCTGAAGGCACATCACAAGTTTTCTTGTGATAAGGCAGTGCTTCCATTTTCTTCTTCCATTCTATGAGTTTTGGAAAATCACCGAAATCATTGAAATCGGTCACATTGAGAAGAGTCACGGCGATATAGTAGAAGAAATCTGAAAAATATATATTAGCAAAAGAGCGAATAGAAGAAGCAGAAGTAATATCACAATTTTAGTCATGCGTTTCTTTATACTTCCTCGCTGTGCAGTCTGGTGCTGTACGCAGAAATACATGGGGGTCGTGCAAAAAGCGGCGCATGGATAATAAAATTGGTTTGAAAATTATTAGTAAGATGTTAAACTTGCAAAAAATAAGAGTAATACATACTGCCAAATACGACTTTTATTCAATCTCTGGAAATCCGCTTTCAACTTACGCCAAACTATCCCAAACAATGGAGGAAATTGCGGAAATTCAAACTTAGTTGATAATTGAATGATGCTGATTTATTAACTTTTAAATCTGACTTAATAATAATACATACCAGCAACAGTTAGATTATCAGCTGCAGTGTAAGTATGATCTGCCAGCATTCGTTCAATCAATCCCAAGTAGTTCTTCATTTCGGGTAGTTTTTCGTGACGAGTTTGCTCACCACGAAAATAAACACCTCCCGGATTCTAAAAGGTAATGTTCCATCTTCAAGTGTGAAAAAATAGGTCTGAGTCATTATTGTAATACATTCAACTGGTATCAACCGATCATAAAATAATACGATTAGCGGTAAAGATACTTTACATGCAAAAATAACGTTACAGTGACGTCAATCGTGCCGAGTGAAAAACAGAGTTTGCACAATGAGACCACCATAAACTGCAACAAACTACGTTAACATCGGTCGGTAGCCACTACTTAAATGTAATTTCCATTTTCGTGAGGCACTATATTATAACAACTCGAAAACCTACCACATATTCAACGATGCTGTCTGTAATATTCTCTCCAATATAGAGATGCTGATCAAGCTTCGCTCTGGATTTAGTATCCTGTGGATACAGATGTTGTTTCTTTTGTTTTCCACCATATTCACTCACCAAATATGTCGCAACTGCCCGACTAAAAAGAAGAAAAATGACTGAAGTATAACGAGAAAATACGTACGAGTTTTCAAGTTATGATTATACTGCAATTCCAGATACGAATCCCATTGAGAATCATGATATGTGAAAGAATGCTTAATTTTGTAGTCACAGATTGGCCCATGTAACGTCCTTGCATCTTTCTCCCCTATTTAATTGATGTGTTTGAAACATACCCGGTCGACCATATATCCCACCAAGTATGGTTTTGCGAATGGCCAAGGCCTTTCATATTTTTGGTAAAGTGATATACAAATATAGTTAAAAATATACATATACAACCAACAGGCATATGCATATGACATTGGCTGAATGTGCATATGACATTGGTTGCATATGGCATAGCTATATATGCATATTTAGTTGGCTCTATATGTGTATAATTCGACTGTGTATGCATATGTCATTGACTATATGTGTATATGAAATTGGATCTTGTATGTAAATTACCTAAAATGACTGCAGGGCCTATATGTACATTTAGTGAAGTATATATTCTGTTTATGATGTGATGTTAAATGAGTGCATATTACATATACGGTAATTGGATGTATATGCATATGATGTATGCTGTATATGTATATCACTGGAATGGCTGTATATGTATATGGAGTTGGCTGCATTTGCAAATAGGATTGGGCTTTATGTATATGAGATGGCTGTTTATGCATATTTTAGACTGTATTTGTATATCACGTTACCAATCCCACGTAAAACCCGACGTGTAAACTAAACAAAAAATGTCTTACCTTTCCGCTAGACAAAATTCACCGTCCTTGATTGCGGGAATTTTCTGCCTAAAGCTGATTTTCTGAAATTCGGCAGTTTTCTGTTCACCTTTTGTCACATCTACGTAATGCTCGTTGTAGGGTATTCCCAATTCTTCCAAGACCATCCATACCGCACGACATGGAAGACTCGTATCCACAGTGTAGAAGTCGATCTTTGTTTGGGCAGACATTTTACAAAAGGCGTGATATTTGTATGCACACTGTTTGATAAATATAACAAAACTATTACCCTGTTTACCACAAGTGGCATCTAAAAAGCTGCGTGTAAGCTCACCCAAAACTGTACTAAACAATGTACTTCTCGCAAGGCTGGTGCTCTTAATATAGTATTTCTCCAAAAATCGCTTATTACTAGCCAAACGTTTCGTGTTCCACATTTATAGGCAATGATTATAAGTAATCTGTCTTCGAAGCCAAGCATTATAGAGGACTTGCACGGGTCACGTGACCTTGTTACTGGACGGCAATAAAACAAAAACGTCCATTTGGCTCCTGTCAGTTGCAAGTCGGATTATACGTTTCCGTTTTGTTTGGCTGTTGAAAATGGTTATTTCGTATTGTTCCGCTGGCTGTACGTATAGTATAGACAACGAAATGGATCTTCAGCTATATTCCACTGTTTTCAAAAGATCCGGAACGTCGCGCAATGTGGATATCATCTATTGGCAGGACTGCTTGGTGTCAAGTCCAGAAGCCATCTTACTCGTGTTTCACTGTTTGCGGACAGCACTTCGTTGATGGTGAGTCATGATGTGCCGTTATCAATTTTTTTAAATATTCATAAGCTCCCTCATTTCAATGGAAAGCAGATGACAAACTACTGTTATTGGTAGGCTTAGGCCTACTTGCAGACTTGACTCGTGTAAGGTATTAATCAATAATTGCCATAAGGTATTGTTTCCCTAGTTAGCAGGTACCGGTAATCTATTAGTAAGTGTGAAAATTTGAATAGATAACTAAAGTTTAATGCCAGTGCTAATGCAAAAAATAACCAGAATTTAATTGAATTCTCTATCTGAGAATACGCTCGCCACCGCATCTCTGATACCCATGGGAGTTTCACAGGTTCCAATCCCATGCGGGGATAGTTATGTGCGAGGGGACGAGGAGATTGCAGCTCTCCTCCCACTAAGGGTGGTTCACACGACCGCTGGTCGATTACGACATCCCCCACCATCAAGTCCATGCTTCTAAAACAAATAACTGGCTAACTAATCCCGACATAGAATGGTAATCGTACGATGTTGCACCTTGCAATCTGTCCCCAACCACAGATAAATTCTATCCTAAAAACTACCCACATTGGTAGGCATAGTTGCGTTTTAAATTGAAAGAAATCTTCATTAATGGTCAGAAGGTGTTATCTGATTATTTTGGTAGTCAGCAGGTAATTTATTACTGATCTGATACACAAACTTGGCACTGTCAAATGATGATTAGTGTTATAATTTATTTTCAGGAAAAGGGGAAGATAACCCATTATCAGCTGCTTACATGTCCCATCGATATTTGAATTTTCGCCATCCCCAGAGAAGAAGAGAATAGTTAGAAAAAGGAGGATTTTGAAGAAAGGAAAAAGGCAGGACCATTTCAACAAATTCTGTTAACTTGTATGCGTTGCAATATTAATTCGCAGTTGTTAGCATAAACATTTAATGTGTCTTTCGACTAGACCTACCACACTTTAAAAAAAAGCCGCCTACACCCCTTTTCACTAGAACCATAATACTGTAAAATATTTGATAGAAATTACCCCCCGAGGCATCATATCTTTCATTTGAAAGGGCTGTGGAGGCAGATACATTTTTTACTCTAAATTATGGAATGTTACTTCCAGGTTATCTTATCCCTTCTTATAGATATCTTGAGGTTAGTGACTCCAACTGACCCAAGCATGCCACACTGAAAATTCTCTTGTGTACCCATAAAATAAGGCTGTTGGAGCCTTCAGACCTTGAAAACAGTCGAATCTGAGCACGATGGATTCATGTGAAACACATAATACACGTAATATGCATTTAGAGGCAAAAATATCCCATCCTGAGCAGCACCGATCCACAACATCCTGCCTATGGAATCAAAACATTAGACAAATTGGTGTACTGTGCGCATTCACAAATTTTTGTGAATCAAGTGTGCCTTTTGACTAAAGAAAATTTAGCATTGAAATGGTCAATCTCAATATCAACCTAGTATCTGCAGATAAAACCAATTGTTTTTTAAAAATACATTTTTGATGTGCTTTATTTTTCAAATATAATTTATAATTACTGTAAAGTGTGTGATACATTTGGTACCATGAATACTATTTGCAAATTAGCTTGGGTTACACCCCTCTCAAATAAAAGTTTAGACTCTTAAGTCGTATCTCATAATATTCTTTAAACAAAAGGTTGCGGCTAGCTGGCTACCCATCAGAATTTCCTTTCAGATCACAAAGTCGCAATATTACGCCTCGCTAAGTTTCATTGGCAACTGTTCCTGGTTGTAGTATCGGTGTCCAACGTTAGACTGAAACCTTCACGACCAGACCCACCGAAACAATTTTTTTTTCTTGATAGGGTGGTCTTGAAGTTGATTTCGTTAAAGCACAATGGACACTTTATCTCCACCAATCCACAGTAATGACAAGTTACTTTGTCATTACGATAAGCATCAATAAATGGATACTGAGGATGTATTATCAAGCCACGCAAGCTGAGGTCTTGTGCCACTGTGGTCTTGTTGCAACTTATACTTTGCCATCCATCTATTCCATGGTCGCACCCATATCTGTAAGATAATGGATACAGATAAGAGTTTTCATAAAATCTAACGATCAAGGAGTGTGAAATTTAGGGCTGGGCATTTTCGAATACCTTGTGATTTCAGAATCGAATCGAATAATTTTTTCGAATCGAATCTCGAATACTTGAAAATATAAAATTGTAAGCGACTTTATCATAGTAATTGGTCCTCTCAACAAATGAATTACTGAAGACATAGAATAAATCACTCAGATAGATTACTGAGCGTTCACACAGAATAACAAACACGTTTTATCAATAACTCACTACAGAAAATAGTCATATGTTAGAATTTCGTTGAAAAAAATATGACTTCAATGAAAAAAACATTGGGGAATTCACCTCGACCATTAGCGGAAAGATAAAAACAAGATGGCAGCAATTCGAAATTCCAGTCTGAACCGATTCGAATAATTTACTATTCGATTCGAATATTCGATTGGAAATGCCCAGCCCGGGTAAAATTTATGTCCATATCCCACCACAGCCACTAGTCGTAAATGAATTTGATTCCGGGTAGCATATCTTTTTTACCAATGACAATAAAAAGACATTTTGAATCAGTTGTACAAGCACCATTAGGATAGGATTTATCTTTTGGGGGGGGGGGGGGGGGGGAGCCAGTTATTTGTTTTCAGAAGCAGTGACTTGGATGGTGGGGAATGGTCGTAACCGATCAGCGGCCATGTGAACCACCCTCGGTAGGAGTGGAGCTGCAATCCTCTAGCACATAACTATCCCCGCATGGGATTGAAACCTGTGAAACTACCAGGGTGATCAGAGATGCGGTGGCGAGCGTATTCCTAGATGGCGAATTAAATTGAATTCTGGTTATTTTTTGCATGACCAGTGGTGTTAAACTTTAGTTATCTATTCAACCTTTCACACTTAGTAATAGATTACCTGCTAATCAGGAAACAATACCTTACAGCAATAATTCCTTACTGTCTTACACAAGTCAAGTCTGCAACTGCAAGTAGGCCCACGCCTAGGCCTACTAATAACAGTAGTTGATTATTAGATTAATTCCTTACTGTCTTACACAAGTCAAGTCTGCAACTAGGCCTAGGCCTACTAATAACAGTAGTTGATTATTAGATTATTGATTATTAATTCCTTACTGTCTTACACAAGTCAAGTCTGCAACTGCAAGTAGGCCCACACCTAGGCCTACTGATAACAGTAGTTTGTCATCTGCTTTCCATTGAAGGAGGGAGCTTGTGAATATTTAAAGAAATTGATAACGGCACACTATCGCCACATTATCACTCACCATCAACGAAGTGCTGTCCGCAAACAGTGAAACACAAGTAAGATGGCTTTTGGACTTGACACCAAGCAGTTCTGCCAATAGGCAATAGATGATATCCACATTGCGCGACGTTCAGGATCTTTTGAAATCAGTGGAATATTACTGAAGATCCATTTCGTCCATGTCTATACTATACGTACAGCCAACAGAACAACGAAATAACTATTTTCAACAACCAAACAAAACGCAAACGTATAATCCGACTTGCAACTGACAGGAGCCAAATGGACGTTTTTGTTTTATTGCCGTCCAGTAACAATGTCACGTGACCCGTGCAAGTCCTCTATATCGAATAAAGCAGAAGTCGGCAACCTACGGAGTGATATAATCCGGCCCGCGACGCTTCACTGAATTATAGTAACAAAACAGTTGTTTTGACGATTATAATCTTTACGTAACAGAGTTTACTGTGAGACACATATAGTCTACATTATATTATAATCTAACAAGTATAAAATTCACAATTACGAGTTTAATGGACCTATAATTTGATTATAATCAGACAAATGGCAACAAAACGCAGAAAAGTTGATGCTAAGTGCACAGTGTTAAATGGCGCCGAAAATATTCGAATGAAATTTTTTGAGATGCAATGAGGAAATAAAAACTATATTCTATTCGAGAGATATATCACTGATTGACTTTCATTATTTAAAGTATCATCCGTTCGGTTTTTAACTTTCTAAAAATATGTGCAAGGTTGCCGACTCCTGGAATAAAGCATATGACTGGTCTGTCAGTAAGCGAGCAAAACTATTACCCTGTTTACCACAAGTGGCATCTAAAAAGCTGCGTGTGAGCGCACCCAAAAATTAAATATTCATACTCAAACAATGTAAACAATATACTTCTCGCAAGGCTGATGCACTTAATATAGTATTACTCCAGAAATCGCTTAATACTAGCTAAACGTTTCGTGTTCCACATTAAAAGGCAACGATTTCTACACCGTTATAAGTGATCTGTCTTCGCATACAAGCATTATATCGAATATAGCATATGACTGGTGTACCAGTAAGCGAGCTATGCTTGATTCGATTTTCCCACACAAGGCAAAGTACCTGCAATTTATACCAATAAATGCTCTCGATAGTTCTATCAGGATATATGTCATGCTTACTATCGTGAGCGCCGAATTGCTGAGTCACGATCAGTCCTCAGGCTAATGACTGCGATTCGGCAATCGATTCATTGGCCGGCTTATTGGCTTCAACAGTTTACCACTCGAAACACTTAAGGCAATTTTAGCAGAGATTTCAAAATTGTTCTCATCGGAAAATAATGATGCGGGCATAAAGCTTGCTGTTTATCAATGAAGCTGTAAAATGCAGAGCTATCAAAATATAATAAACTTTACTTGGCTTTTTTTTAAATGTACTAGTACGGACAAAAGATTCATGAATGATAACTCCGTAGAATTATATTCGTTTGTGTAATCTCTGTTGTCTGAGGAATTAATTTGATATTAATAAACTTGATTTGCACATTGTGATACACTTTATTTTTATACTCCATTGTCGCCCCAGATATCACCGCGATTATCTGTCTACATCTATATTCTATACTATATGGAAGCCCGAATGCCTACAAGACAGTCATTCAAACAGCAACGCGGAAATTTTTTTTTGTATATACCATATCTGTTACATTACGCCAGACCTCAGGAAATGCATGGAATTGGCCAAATGCTTTAGGACAACTAACAAAAAGCGCATAGCTTGGGTGAAGCTGAATAAATTTTGCGTTTGAAACTAAATGTCTTCAAAATAATCTTGTCGCGTGCCACGCACGATCTTTGGAACCAATTTGGATAGAGGTAAATTTGGAATTGTATAGTGAAGCGCATTCAGGACCGCTTCTTTTATATTTACCCCACGTGTTGTGTCATAAAGAAGTACAAGTTCAACAAGATTTTCATAAGCAGATAGCTCTTTTGCTACAGCAATGGTTGTCCCCAAAAGGCTGATTTTTTTTTAAAAAGATGGACTTGCTTGGGAACTATCGCCTCTTCCACGTCTTGAATGCATTCTCGAGCAAACTCGCCATCTGTGATCAACTTTTTCTGCTGAAACATAAGATGCGGCGATGGAATCTTCATTTTCCCCGATGAGCTTTTTATATACGTTCTGTTGCAAGCCCGTATAATTTTTTTAGTTTCAACACCAAATTTTCTCTCAACTTTCCGACAGTTTTATTATATTTGTGTTGATGTAGTGTCTCTTCACATTGAAGGCTTTTGAAATAGAAAGAGTTGTGCCACAAACCAAGCATAGGGGCTTCTGCTTCCATTCGATAAAAAGATAGGCGCTTGTCCACGAGTCTTGAAATCCACGAGTCTCATCTATTTTTCTTTTGCAACGAATGCTTTTGCTCATTGCTGCAATCAGTGCGAATTTAGGTTTTAGTATTGCTATTGCCAAGAAAGATAATGGTAAGCTGATGATCGTCTTGGCAACACAAGAATTCAGAGGAATTAATATATGTCGTCAAACCAACCATTAACCCTGCTAGTTTCTGCTTCTGATAGAACTAAGAGCTAGGTAGCCTACACGTGGATCGAAGTGCAAAGTGAATATAATATAATTGAGTCATATGGTAGTCGCTTTGGTGTGAATAAATTTGCCGATTTAGATTATTGCGACATAGACACACCTTGTTACCATCAACGATAAGTAAGGATGCTAAGTATGACTACTTTCAAGTATTCGATTCTTATCCGATTCCTAAATTTTCGATTCCGATTCTCGAATCTCAATTCCTCGACATATCTTTCCAAGAAAACATACACACCAAACCAATAATATATGAAATCAAACAAGAGAGCGATGTTCGAATATATGGACGGACAAGAAGGCCAAAACTAAGTAGTATGGGTATTCAATCTGTCACAGGAGACTAAATCGCGAAAAAAAAAATCCTTTAGAGATTTTAGAAATAAATAAACGTAAAAGCCTTCCAGCGAAATATATATACCGTATATAATTTAGTGAAATTTGCGACGTGGTAGCAACTCAACATAGCAGTAAAGCAGTTTATACATATATATGTAAAGGAATTTCCACAAAACGTTACGCATTGTTTGCAATCCAGGTTTCAACCTCGAGAATCGATTCCAATGCATGGAATCGATTCTAGTCGATTCCGCGAAGAATCGATTGATTATGTAATCGAATCCGGATTCGATTCCGCCATCCCTAAGTCGATAAATGGATTATTTCACCTACCGGTACTTAACTGCTTGCTACTGTATGCTAGCCTAGCCTACCTGCTTATTTTTTAGCAACTACCTTTTGTAAACAGGGCCACGATTTGTGGATAAACATGATAATTCAATTTCTTTCGATATAAACGTGATATTTTAATGTATTTCATAAATAATTTTTTTTTTACAAAACTGTTCGCGTGCCACGTTTGAGCGTATGGCGTGCCAAATTTGTCACGCGTGCTCCGTGTTGTGCACCCCTGTCTTATTAAAGGACAACAGTGTTAGATGTCATATTCTTGACTTGTTGGACAAGAAGTGTGGCTTATATCTCGTTTCGTTGATGGGACGCAAACTCAAGTACATCAATCAATTTCAAGTTTAAATATAGATTGAAATAAAAAACGTGAATACGGATTTTGCGAATTAAACTTTAATAGAGAATTTGATCGATATATATGTCGAGATATGTAACCGAAGTTTAAAATGCATGAAAATGGGCATTTAGTGGCCTATCAGTTTGACCAATTTACAGATCACGAATCCGCGCTTCAACCACTCGTTGTTCAATTTTAGTCCACAGCATTACCAAGGGTATAACAAATGCATATTTCTTGCTTATAAGTGGCTTGTGCTTCTTTTGTATTGAATATGGCTGAATCGATGCAGTCGGAGAAGATTTATCTTTGTGAGAATGGATTCTAAACTGTATTGAATATTAAAATCATTTATGACAATAATTCAACTAAAAATGAAAATAAAGAATTTTACATTTGAATACTGAAGATAGTTGCTTGTTATTCCAGCCTGGCGCCATCATGAATGATTACATTTAATGCCCACGTACATTGCTCGTTGTTTTGTAAATATGCATTGAAATAATATTAACGCCAGTCATATGAATTGATTCTACATTCGGCTAAATAAATTCCACGGATAAATCTCTGCATAGTATGACTAACAGCACGATATAATGGGATTGGCTAGATTTTAGAACTTTAGTTTTCAGTTAACTTCCTAAGGTGTGCATAGTGCATGAGTATTCAAGGAAGTAAATTTTCATAAAAGATCATTGTTTCCGTTTACCTATACATGTTATGATTGTTTACCTATACGTGGGAAGAATATAATAGTATAGGCAGTGTACCATACCATGCAATTCGCTTCTCATTCTAATATTTTCTTGATTGAGAGAAGAAGATAGATTTGCCATAAATTGGGGAACTCAATTTTTGTTTTTCAGGTAAAGTTGGTTTATATGTTTAGAATATAATGGTTAAAATGTGTGGTACTTCTGACTTTGGATCATTAGCCCCACTTATAAAATCACGTTTATATATTTAAATATATAGGAAAAGAACTATAACGACATAATAAACAATCTTGATTGGATAATAATAATATCTCGCCTGAGGAAGTGCTTGTTTAATGATGCCGAAATATAATTTCTGGAAAGACCGGACCCAAATATTTTTGATTTTTGTATGCGGATCTTTGGTAAAAATAGTTGAGTAGCTCTGCTGTAGAGTAACGTTTGTATGAGGAAGTATGACCTTGGCCAGAAGAAATGTTGCAGAAATATATTTATGTTAGTGTGCAGCAAGACTCTTGAATCACTTAGAATAAGAACTGTTATGTCGTATCAATCATTAAGTAGCGTTACCTACTTGTTTTAGCTACCTAAGACGATGTCAGCAGCCGGAAGCAACGATAATATAACAGATGCAATTGATGAAATATGTTCAAAAAGTTCGCCTCAGAGAGATATTATTGCTATTTATTGTGTCGTCATATCAATAGTGGTTTGTATTTTTATGTTATTCATTGAAATTCATTGGCGTGGCGGTGTGGCTCAACGGGCTAAGCGTTAGGAATACGCTCGCCACCGCACCTCTAATTGCTCTGCGTGGGTTCGCAGGTTCGAATCCCATGCAGGGATAGTTATGTGCGAGAGGATTGCTGGACTCCTCGCCGTCGTTGGGTGGTTCACGTAACCGCTGGTCGGTTACGGCTTCCTCCACCACCAAGTCCATGCTTCCGAAAACAAACAATACAGTAAAAAACTAAATCCCATACCCGACTTGGAATGGTAACCGGACGAGAGGCCGTGGTTCGCCATATGGATAAGCCGTCTTATCGGCTTTCCTCTCCCCCGGGATAAATATGTAAATCCTATCCTATCCTATCCTAAATTGGTACGTAGGTCCACATCTTTCAATTTTCCCATAATCATATGCCACCTATACATATAGGTAACTAAAAAATTATTCATTGGCTTGATAACTTACTGCACTTGGCTGTTTTTTCCTTTATTGGAAATACGTGGATAATAACGAGATAGTAAGGAATGGTTAAAATGTTGAGATTTTTACTCAAAAATAAAATATTAAATACCGCAAAATGGGGAAATTCAATTCATGTGGGAGCAAAAATGAATTGCGTTCAATTTTTAAAATAAAAAGTGATTTACGTAATTACATAAGAATGTATCAATTCAGTGTCTGTATACCAGGAAAATACGACAGAATGTGAATTTCCCTTTACAATAAAGTTGTTTTTATTCAGGTATTTTTCAATGGATTGCTTCTTATTGGAATTGGAATAAGTTGGAGAACACTTCGGCAAAATAGTATACATTATTACCTAATAAGTTGCTCATTTTCAGCAATTTTTTTCTGTTTTTCTATATTTTATGAAGTATATTATACAACATTTCAAGTTGATAATGCCAGCATCGAAGGTGGAGTACTACAGAGGTATGATAATTGATGTTAAATTTGATCCAAATTTTTTTGAATTTTCAAAACAACATTGAATTGTGGAACCTCCCAGGACGAGTAGCCTATATAGTAATATACGATCAACACTATAATAATAAATGGCATTCACAAATAAAGAGACACTATAGTGAGAAAATGATTCAAAATTTAACAATCGCTAGTTTGAAACGTTCAACCAACTTCATACAGAATTCTTCAGTTTTTTATCATTTTTAGATACAACGTAAATATTTCTTCACATCGAAATGCCATGCAACATTATGCATTCCGTAAAGGACTTCTTGCGTCAATGTGGCTTGTCATGGAATTGAACGTGGTGGCGCTGATATTTGCTGTTGGGGATAACGCACAATTTATCGGTCGATATACCGAACCAAAATTGCCCTCGCGATCTGAACTTGCGGCTGCTAGCCGAGATGGTCGCATGAAGAAAAAACGAGGATCGGAAGTAAGGGATCAATCATACTCATGTTGAAAGATAGCAATGCCCAATAACATAGATCCCAAGGTCAAATGTCGAAACAGTATTCTGTTGAATTAGAATAAAATATCAGAATATTGAGTAAAATATACATAAAACAAAAGCAATAGCTTTCTAGCGAATTTTTCGTCTTAAAGTTTCACGCGAGGTTGAATCTGCTTCAAATTTTGCATGTGCATGCATCATATCTCGGACCAGAAGCCTTCTGATTTGAGATGAATTATGTCGTATAATTAGCAAGTTATTAAATTATAATTAGTGATGGGACACGCGATGTCGCTATCGAGTCAGAGCGAAGGAATCGAAACCACAGATCGATAAGTGGGCGGTCTCCGATCTCTATCTAGTTTATACGTCAATCGCATATTCACATTCATTTTTTTTATTCAGCATCAAATGTTCAAAGGAAAACGATTCAAAGCTTTTGTTTTATTAACAATGGCTTGGATAATTCCAATATTTTTATCAGTCGCCGTGGCATTGGGTTGGAATTGTGTTGAGTACTGTGCTTGCTTGCCCGGAATTCGATCTGGCTATCAATGTACCCCGCGTAAGTATATTGTAAGTCAGTATTGCCAGATGTTTCAAACACTTACTCACGTATTATAATAAGGGATAGAATGAATTTCACAAATTTCAAAATACTCCGGAGTTCCGGAGTTGTTATTTTAAAATTTCCTGTGGTAGTCGCTTTTTTGGACCAGTAGTCATATTTAATTTAGAATGACTCGAACGCGGAGTCGCATTGATTTCATGCAACTCCGTAGCCTTCTCAACAGTACAACAATGTTTAACCCTAACGAGCTAATGATGATAACGTCATCAAGGGACCTATGGAGCGTTTCGTTATAACTTATCGATCTTGATCGTTAAGTATGTTGACAGGTATTTGTCTGTTTGTTTGTCTGTTAGACACTTTCGTATGTTACGCGATATCTTACGAAAGCGAGGTTGAATCTGCTTCAAATTTTGCATGTGCATTCATCATATCTCGGACCAGAAGCTTATTGATTTGGAATGAATCATTTTGTATAATCAGCGAGATATTAATTAATTAGTCACATTTTTTATTTTATTTTTTTTAGAATAAGCGAGTTATTAATTTTTTTTTGCGGAAGATCGATAAGTCGGCGGTCTTTGATCGCTATCTCGTTATGATGTTGATGTCAGTATTCTTTTTATTGTTTTTGTCGAAAAATAGCTTTTCTCTTCAATCTCTGAACCAATTGCGTTGAAACTTCCAGGGGTGAAAGGTTGTTGTTGTATCCAGAAGACCATTAGTTTTATTAAAATAACTGTAGGCTGTATGTGATTCTTTTATCACATTGAAGTTGTGTGTAATAACGTTATAAAAATTCTAAATTGCGCATTGTGTGGCGGTTCCGCTATTGCATTTTAGCTATCTGGCAATAAGCGAAGATTTTTAGTGAGAAAGACTACCGGTACTGTAAAGTGTAAAAGATTTGATACTACTTCGATTTGGCCTTCGTGTACATATATTTCAGCATTGCTCTATTGTTTGCTGTTAAACTTGCAGTTGGTACACAAGTCTGTTGTTTAACTTGACATGTGCGTGACTATGAAGTTACCAACACTCGTCCTGGGGCATTGCGGAATCCAATCTTGGACAAAAAGATGTGCCATTCAGGGGTCATTACCTGGTTTATGACATTGTTTACATTGATTCCTGCCTTCTTTTTTATTTTTTTCTGAATACAGCACGATTGTATATAGTGAGATTCTCAAAATTAAATGATTTGAAACTCCCATCATTTCTTTACTTGTACTGAAGAAATACACATACAACAAGTACAATTTTTCTATTTTTTTCATTTTCTCATTAATTTTTATAAAGTATAGTTAAAACTGGTTTTAGACCATTCCGTACGGAGTTGAACGCTCCAACCAACGCAAAAAATCATAACTATCATTGCATGTAATCTTATTTTGGCCGAATCGTTGGCTTTAATTAGTTTTCTTGATGCCCTACAATTTTATCAAGGAGATGTACTATGCATCAATGACATATTCAAAAATGGTTGGATTATTTTTCTTATCAGTTCGCTTTTTCACGGAAAACATTTCAGTTTACAGTATTTGTACTTTTTTATAGCATGATTCGAATGCAATATTGTTCTATTTCTCAGCTGAAGACAGTGGGCATATTTGCTCAAGGCAGTGGCTACCAATGTCGCAAAGTTTTATCGTCGTTTTAACCGTGTTGTACTTGTGTGGTTTTGTTGTTATATTTGGAATGTTGACATCAACAATCCGAAAGTTTTATCGTTCTCATGCTCCTCGACGCTCAAAAGTTAACTTTACAGAAAGCAAGAGGAAACGAATTGGTGAAGTGAATGCAATGGGACGCAGGAACTCAAATGGAGGCTTCGTACAAGCAAGTAAGCAAAAAGCAATATCATACGTCAATACGTATAACAAATACAATATTCTCCTCCCAATAATGTAACGTTGGCATCAAAAGCTTAGAAACAAAGAACTTGGACTCTGACTCTTATCTTCACTATTATCAATCGAACTATTATTTCACGAACAAGTAACACTCCACAAGCAATTAGCATTTGTTTGAGTATAATAACGTCTACAAATGTACGTTATGTTTTCTATTTCTCAAATTCTTTCAGATGTTTAGAATAGGTGGGGGTCAGTCTAGAACAGGGGTGACGAACCCATTTGCTGCCGCGGGCCACTTTATCAGTCACCGCTGAGTGAGCGGGCCGCACGATTTTTAGTCGTACTACCGTATGATACCTGTTGTTTTTCATCTACAAAACGAACAACGGCATCCATACAGCTGATGTTATTCAATTATATAATGCAATATAAACGCTCGGCTCGGATGTTCGAGATCCGAATTTCCTTTCGAATACCACAGCATTTTTAACACGAAAGTTTAGAGCCTACTACCTGCGTAATGCAAAATCAATTTTTTAATGTACTGATTGAAATAAATTGTAGTCTTTGATATTTTATAGCAGATCTAGGGATTTCTCGGACGGTCCTATAAATAGCTTCTGATAGATACAGTCACTGATGCAAGAACATCATAATTGTAAAACTAATTCGTAACATCGCAAAAATATGAATCAAAACTAAGTATAATCGGGCACTTGGAAACACTTTTTATGGCCGTGAATGTGATGTGATATTTCATCATAGTAATGTTCTCAATTTGTGGGCGCAGCCGCAAAATAAATGTGTATTTAATTTATAAAAAAATAATAAATAGACTCCTATGGTCGCCAATGAAATACTTTGCACAACTGCAAAATCGCTAACCGACAACATAACATACCAGTAAAAAAAACATTAATTGTCGAAAAAGTGGGCTCTTTTCACGAGTGGCCTGCCTAATTGGGTCGACAGTTGCATAAAAATTTTAGGATTCGTTATGATTTACCCTTTCCCCCAATGATAATATCAACCTACGCATTATCGAATCTTTCTTCATGACATTTTGTGTCGCGTTAATATGCAAAATTCTGGTTGATAATGCCTCAGAAAGTATTCCGGGATCCTTTGTATAAAGATTCTTTATAAAAAACCACCGCCTCCGCTCCAAAATTAAATGTAAATTATGAATATTTCAATTACATTTTTAGGGTGGGTGGAGGCTAAGAATCCAGGTTGCGTCGGAAATTCAAAACCTCAAATCATTCCTAACCCGAACCACAACTGGATAGTTACTAATTTGTTATTTCAGGACGTAGTTTTTTTTTGACAGCGATGGAGGCTTTGTACAAAAGATCCGTATTTCGCAGGCCTTCGGATACAAAATTGTAAACGAATCCCTCTAATCACGATTAACTGATTTATAAAACGTAGGCATTTTTTCGACATTTACCATTGTTTTAATCATTGAGCAGAAGTTATAAATTTTTTATTACTTTCAAATATAACGTCTATCGTGCACAAAAATATCACATTTTCATAAAGTGAGATTACTCCTTCTCTATTAAACCGTATGCGTTTGCCGATAAGAGAGCGTAACTATGCTACGACAATGGTCATTTTGATCTATTGTTAGAGGTATCGATAATCCAAAAAAATGTGTTGGAAATAGTGTTGTTGCCAGTAATATGAATACGGTAACACTTGCGATCCCGTTCTCTCTGTACAGTTCTTGGAGGTTTGTTACTTTACGCCAAACATACACTGAATTGCCTGAATGCTTCGTGGGCCGCACGAAAGTCCTTGGCGGGCCGCATGCGGCCCGCGGGCCGCAGGTTTGTCACCTCTGGTCTAGAAACACTACAAGGCATGGGTGGCCAACACGTCGATCGCGATCGACTATAGTCGATCGCCACGTCTCGAGTGGTCGATCGCGTCTGATGCTGAGTGAATTTCAAATTTACCTCAATAAATTGTCTTGAACCAATTTAATGTAGCGCATGTTGTGTGTTTCAAAACAGAACAAATACAGTACTGAGCATGAGAAAAATACAGTATACACATATAGCCTGAACATATTATTACGCAACAAACGAGGTGCTGCCGCTGCTAAGGTTTGTAATTGAACTTGCCGAATATCAAGTGTCTTGACTGAGAAACGATCATACAATAACTTCTGCAGTTTGCGGCGGTTATTGTCACACTCCAAAAGAAGTGTGGTGAAGTGTATTTGCAACGGTAGCAATGGCATCAGAATACTCATTTTTTTTTCTTATTCCAATTGAGCGAATGATCGGACTTGGTGGAAATTTTAAATTAGATATACTGAAGTTTGAGCAGTCTTGTAACATTTATGGTTGGAGAATATTTATTTTTCGCTGCCTAAATAATAAATGGATACTTTGCAAGGTCTTTTGAGGAATTTTGAACACTTACAACTAAAATTAGGTAGACCTTACATGTGAACTGTATGATTCGAATAAATTCTAAATAAATGATGAAAAATTACTCTAGCTACAATTAAATAATCAGATTAACAAATTAAAAATAAAAATTTCAATGGCGATTTTAGTAAAAATGCGCCCACAGCGCCGAGTTTATTTATTGGCAGTGGTGGAATTTTTTGTATGCATGTGTGCAGTTATCTGCATATTCAGTACTCATTCGTTTTTATGTATTTCCTTATTACCGATCAGTCGATCACGAGCTATTTTGAAGATTTTAGTCGATCGCGGTCGAAAGCAGGTTGGCCACCCCTACTATAAGGTAATAAACCCTAATTGCATTCGTTTCTTAGCTTTCGATATCCATAATATAATTATTTCATCTTTTGTAAGAGAAAAGTCGATCGTACCATGATAATTCAAGAAAAACCTCCAGTTTCCCCATTGTTCGTATGTCGTCACTGAGAGAACTGAAATTGAGCCTGGAATCTCCAATCAGTATCATTGACTTGGTATGTTTACTTTTATTTGAGTATTTGAAGCACGCAAAAATTTAATCATAAATAAAACTTACACGAATTAATCCAACTTTTACTATCGAGCTAGTTAGTAATTAATGAAATTCTCAATGAAATCGGGCGGATCTGGTTATAGTTTTTGTATCTGCTACGGTTTCCTTTTGTCTCAAATTTTGTTTGAGTTCCCAATGGTTTATAGGAAGACTGGCATCTTCTCTTTGACAATGTAAGACAAATGAACTTTACCCTCTTTCCAACACTGTCCATAAAACCTTCTTTTCCTATTCCCCTTGATGTCACCGGTGAAAAACAAAAATAAACGTGCAAAAAATAATATACATTCGATTTACTGTAAGTCATTTTGCCACCGTGACTCGAGAGTAATCCACTAGTGAATAGTAAAATGTATGTACAAAACCCAGTGGGCCTATTTTTAGTATATGATTTCGTAAAATCGTCTGTGCTTTTGCTTTGCCGCTCCAAATTAGCGCCGGACAATGTGGTTGGTCACATTGTATACTAGTTCTGTACCGCTGGTATACATTGTCTCAATTTTACTTTGCAGTATGTGCTTGCAATTGTCAACCGTGATTTCGTTACATATTTAATTATGTTCGAGTTTAATTTTGAATGATATATAATAAAGCAGGGGTGTCAAACTCGTGGGTTATCGAGGGCCGCATTGCATTTTGGGAATTGCGCAAAGGGCCGCAAACAGTTTTTGATATATTTTGGTAATATAGCATATATATTTTTAGATAGGTGTAATTTGTGACATATATTGTGATGCAGTTAAACAGTCGAATGCAGTTTTGTTATTTTCTGAAATTACCAAATTCCATTTACATATTAATTTTATCATTTCACTATTATTGCAATTTACTGTATTTATTACAAAAAATCATGTGCTTTAGAATTTTGAGAAATGCAGGAATATTGCAACTTCCATTTTTTTAAATGCCACCTTTGGGATGGACTTTGCGTTTCATTTTAATACCTGTTTTTATTTTCAAGTATTCTTTTGCTAGCTTGAGGTGTAGGCCTATCTATATTTGGGTCAAATTGAAAACAAAAAAAAATTAATTTTCCAAAATTACTTTCAGTAACTTGTTGTTTTTTGTGTGAATAATCAATTTTACTTCGAAAGGTTTAAAAAATGTATTACATTTGGATAAAAAAAAACTTACAAAATATTACAATTATTGTTAAAACCCTTTATATGCGTTGGTCCCAATCGACTTTTTATACCTCTTTTATAATATGACATAAATAGTTAATCAAACACGCTAGTACATTTCCCAATATATCTTTAAAAAGCTTATTTAATCAAACACGCTAGTACATTTCCCAATATATCTTTAAAAAGCTTATTTTCCAAATTACGTAGCGCAAATGCGTCCGACCTTATGCCGGTAAGAAGAGAGAAATTTCAAAAAATTTCGAGAAAAAGTTTCTTACTTTTAACGCTGTGGTCAACACGTGATTGATATGCGAGAGAAAGAGTTTTCTTTTGGACGAGTTTTACCTCACCTTCAAAATAAAACAAGAGTGGGATTTTGAAGTGAAGTGATATTCGTTTTATCGAAGAGCATTTGATTTTCTGATTTGGAAAATTTCTGATCCGTACATACCAGAAAAAACAAAAAAAAAAAAAAATTGATCGCGTGCTGTCTGGTATCTTTGTTTGTTTATTATGAGCCGGAGAACGTTGCTCGCGCGTTTAAAATACTTCGTTTTCAACTAGCAACAGATTCTTTGTTTATTTTTAAGCTTTGAAATATTCATACAAATAAAATTGACCTTGTAGCAAAATAAAAATTATACATAAAAAAAATATGATGACGTCACCGTAATTAAGAACAGCCGGATCAAGCATGGATAATTTAAACTCAAACATTTTAAGTTTTGAAATTGGTTTTGTTCACACGCAGACCACTATGAAATACTATTGTTCCCCCAAAATACATTTAATTTAGCCATAATCCCAAATTATGACACAGGGAACCCCTTTATGACCAGGCCGATCCTATAGAGTGCGTTCGAGGGCCGCATCGGAAGTTCTCTGGGGCCGCAAGTTTGACACCCCTGTAATAAAAGATATAAAATTCCAACGGTTATTAATGTACATTGATCACTTCTCATACCTTGGACTCCATCGCCGAATCGACCATCCCCTCCATCGAATTGGTTTATCCTTATTTTAATGTAGACTGGTTACGAAAATATTGTTACAATTTTTCATTTGAAAACCCTAATATCTTGGGAAACGCAGGTCTAGTAAGATTAGCCGTTGATTTTCCATAAACATTGAAATGCACCGTTTTAATTAATTTTTAGGTCATACTGTTCGCATTTTTATGTGCTATGTAAATATTGCTCTTGTCCGTATATGTACGGGAGACGAGAGGTACTATCTATTGTACCACAAATACGAATAAACGTGTACACAAACAAAAGTTGGGCATGTATGATCCTAATTGTTCTAACATCCCATACTGGATTCATATGCATAAAACATATTTAGACTACGGCTCAGATTTTGACTTCAGCGTTCTCAATGTTCCCCATATCTTGAAGCAAACGGTTCTACATAAAAAAAATATATATATATATTTGAAGTAGCCTCAGGGTATTATCATCTTTCAGTAAATAATGACTATATAATAATTAAATATGAATTTCATAATCAAATAAAATCAAACTTCCTAGACAAGCATATTCAATCTACTATATAACTATTGCTCGTTAGGGGTATGATTGTTTAAAGACAAAATATTTAAATATTTCATTATCTCTAGGCGGTACCTGACACATCAAATCAAAGGTCATATTCTCCTACGCCATCCAAACTGAAGAAGTAAGGACATCTTGAATCCGTTTGCATATCATGTCAGAAAATCCTGCTTTAAATTATGTCAAAACGATGAATTTATTGCCTAACGACATTCTATGCAAACTTATATATATTTCTTTTTAAACTTCACTGTCTTTTTCCTTATATCTCGTGCATTTTAGGAACAGAAGACCAGCTCTTCATGACACCATCAAGCTTCTCATTCTGCTAACGTTTTCCTTGTTTCTCTCCATCACTCCTCTCATATGCGTCGTGTTTTTTGATGTCGTTTTTGCAGATATTGGTGAGTACAACGAAGGTTTTCGATGTGTTGCTCACTCACTTCTCAACTTTTAAATTTAAAAATTTTGTGAATGTGAAATTGATTGGAAAGGTTACATTTAGTTTCACAAATATAAACGGGCATAGCAAAAGTGCCATTTCATTCTTCTAATTTTTGTACGGTTACATCATTTGCCATTGAAACTGATCGCTCATTAAAACCAGTTTGAGTTTGATGCTACTTTTGTAAGGGTGTTCAAAAGCATATAAGTCGCCAAAAATTGTTGCCTTGATCAGA
This sequence comes from Styela clava, assembly GCF_964204865.1. Taxonomy (NCBI): domain Eukaryota; kingdom Metazoa; phylum Chordata; class Ascidiacea; order Stolidobranchia; family Styelidae; genus Styela; species Styela clava. The sequence continues at coordinate 14,383,813 of NC_135262.1, read as the reverse complement.
AATCAACGTAGGCACGATATATTAATGCTAAAACAGTCCACATATTGAAATACAATCGTGAATCCAAATTATTGTTATTGAAGACTTAGACATTGGTCGTGAAAGCACCCTTGAAAGTCTACTTATTAGTGATATTATAGATGGTAATGTTCACGAGATAGGTTTATGACTGCTTTATATTTTACAGTCCTTCGACCTGACGCAGTTTTGGTTACCTCTTCAATGACGTGTATGCATGCCACAAGTCTCCCATTTATTTTGTTGAGATATATGAGCGGCTTGCGAACTGCGTGTCATAATATTTTATTAAAATGTCCATGCCTTCATACAACGATAATCATGAAAAGACCTAGTACCTCAACAGCAATCAATAAATCGCCAACAAACGTAATACGATCCGCGACACCGTCTAGAAAATCTAGAGCGACGATCGTTGCATGTGAAGTGCCGACTGTTCCCGAAATAGAGTCAAAAGACGACGAAACTAGTGAAGAGACTGTCACTGAAGCTGTAAATTGTACATTAGATCCACAAAAAATTCTTTCTGAGAATTCTCCTCCAGAATCAGATAACAGAAAACCAACATTTGAAAAATACGAAACTGTTGTGGATCTTTCTAAATACGATTTATATGATAATTTTGCAAACAAAACAATTGAAGATATAGTGGGAAACATCAGTAAGCAGTAAAGTAATGAAAATCAATGAAAAGTATATATGTAGCTCGTTTAGATTGTAGTTTTCTAACTGGTGTCCATTCAAATAGTTTTATCATATTGCTAGATCATGTGTATATTTGACATATGAAGGAAAATCATGAACCTTTTTTATTGTTTCCATCGAAATGCTAATGAATTCTTTTCATTTTTTTTGCGGGGTGGGGGAGTCCTGTCATGTAGCTGTGTGATTGCTCTTCTTGGGGTGAACTCAAAATTTGTTTTACAAAATACCATATGAAATAAACATGTTATATATTATATTCAATAATAAGGTCCTGGGGTAGGCTACATTACCATTGGTGACATTAATTCAGATTCTCATTCCAACAATACGGCTATATTTTAGGGATGGAAATGACCGATTGTTATAAATTGTATTATATATGTATTTGCTATTTTAACAATAAAACGTTGAAAGCTGTGGCTGTATTTTGATATATATCAATTATCAAAGTTGTAGATTGTCCAAAAGTCAGATTAGAAGATCAAGGATAAACAGAATGAAATTTCAAATTTGTGTCTTCTGGCATGAAATTTTCACGTAAGTTGGCTATTTATTGGTGGCTTCTAGATTCTCTCTGCACAAGGCTCCATACGAGCAGTCTTTGAAAGGACCATAGTAATTCACTAAATAATTTTGTTAACTATGGTGTTGCATCTGGAGTAAAGTAAACCACTGATTGAAGAGAGTTTCATCCTGGGATTCTATAATCCTCAACGCGACTATACCTCCCAATATCTTGTGTAGTTCCCCAGGGATCAATTCTGGGTCATTTACTTTTTATAATCTACCTCAATGATTTTATAAACTGTTATATATTATTGTGATATATATATATATATCATGTAACACTGCTGGGTGACGCTATTTACCGTACTGTTTTGATTTCTCCGAGGCTGACATTCTTCTCTAAACGTATTTGGCTTGCTACTTAGTCTGCAACTGCTATGATATCTCACTTTTGAAGTGCTTGACTCTTACAAATGTTGTAATCGAAACTTGGTGCTTGATTATAAAAAACTAAAGACAAAATAACGACACCTGTATTGCATAAAGTTACCACAGTGCTAATATTCCCCGAATTGTCTTCAACGATGAGACAGGTAAAGCGAAAACAAAATAAACTGACTATAAATTATATTAAATTGATTTATATGCTCCCTAACAAAAATATAAGTCGACCTTTCCATATATGTTCGGTGGTAAAATGCTAACTGGAATGCCATGCATGAAATATCTTGGTATATATAATTATTAAAAATAAGTTTAAATGATATTTTCATATAGCATAACTAACAGTTGGGGTTACGTGAAACTAACTACCGTTCCTTGCTCTATGCCTTTGCGCAGGTGGATTCGTATGCGTAGAACGCAAGGATGCTGTAGCAAGAGCATGTTATCAAGGGTGACGGGAATTATGTTCAAACTTAGGCACTGCTTGACATTGCGTGCTTTGAAAATAATTTATCGTTCATTATTTCATTCTCGGCATCTTAAGTTGGGTAGTTGTTGTGAGTTTGCCAAAAAATGAAGAATTTTGGGACCTCCAGAAATATGCGCACCAAGATGGCGCACAACCTGAACATAGTATGTGTGTACCGGTTAGGATTCAGGTTGTGCGACATCTTGGTGCGCATACTTCTGGAGCACCGAATTTTGTATAAATCAATTTAATTTGACCTTTTCTCGCCTTAAAAAAGTTTTCAGCTTTAGTATAGCTATACCGTGCGCGTTTGTCTGCGAGCTCATATATAGCAAGTTATTCGCGCCCTATAATGTGTAAACGATAAAGAACCGTAATCGAGCATCGCCCCAAGACTATGAAGTAGCCGATCCCATCGAATCCACGGAGTGAAGTGATGAAGCGATGAATGAATAGATGCAGCTTCTTTTTTGACTTTATCGTGGCGTTATGAACGGTCTGTGCATTTTGCTGGTTTCCGCCATTTTCCAGTATGTTTTCAATTGATCCCAGTGTCAAGAGACAAAAACAATCATATCAACACCTATACTTTTACACAGTATATTCAAGTTGAAAATCTTCAATTACCATAACTTTATTTTGCAGTTAGAGTATATTTGTATTCAGATAGAATCAATTATTGCCGATTGGCCATAACCATGCCCTGTTTATTGAGGTTGCACATTCTCAAAAGTTGCAAGTGGCATCAAATGTATCCGAAGATTTTGAATTGGTTAAGAAATCATTTTACAGCGATACATGGTACTAATTCTAATAATTATCTGATAAATCGATGTTAAATTTCTGTTCATAAAGTACTTAGATCAGTTATCTTTTTCATCACAACGATTCTTTCTTATTTTGAGATAACTGATTTTGATCTATTCTGTTATCCCAATAGTTTCTATAGTGTTTGATGAATAAATGTATTAAATAATTTTATATGCGTTAACGATATATATATATATATATACATGAATGGCTTTGTTCTGACACATTTTGTTGTTATTACAACATTATATAATAAGCAAAGATTTCTGAAGTCAAGGGCACTTGACTAAACCGGAGTTTCTCTATTAACAGCACGATCCGATCAACCACGATCTAGAGCAAAAATCGCATATTCAAGAGCTTGTTTCCTCTTGTTCATGAATGATACAATGTTGCAAATATCATTACCTTTTATTCATGATCATGGGACCCTTGTATTATTGATCGACGATGTTATGTTTTTATAATATTGGTGATAACATTCGGGTATGGCAGAGAACAAGTCATTTGTAGAAGTTTTATTCTTCTCACATTTAGGTAGATGCAGTGTGGAGTGATCGACTAGAAAGTTGGAAATAGTTGGGAATTCATTAATACTAAAGTTTTATATACTTGAAGAAGATGATATTTATATCATTATTTTCTAAGCAAAATCGCGTGTTTTAGATTATATCCGGATGCGCCTAGCCTATCTCACGTTAACTTGTAAAACCATAAATGAGCAAGTTACCGTGTATTTTGATTAAACTGACAGTTTCACTTTGTCAAAATAATTTTTTTTATATTAATTAACAAATGTATGGTTGTACCATGTTAGGGTTTTATACTGAGGAAATGATTCGATACAACTCCGAGTAAAAGCTGCCAATATTCCCATTTGCATGCAATTATAAAAACTCGAAAATTTAAAAACTCAAGCCTAAGCTGCATTTTAGTGTCGTGGTACTTTAGTCGTCGATACTCAAGTTTTCGATCAACAATACAAATCGAGTGAAGAGCAATTAAGTTGTATGTGTATATTCTGAAAATGGCGAGCGAGATCTAGTTTGGATTTGAAGATAGCGGTTATGTCTAATCAATGCCTGAAGCCTATTAAACCAAAGACAACGCGGCTGGCAAAATCTGCATCATTATTATTCCCTTCTCGGAGCATAGCACTTCTATAAATATCTTAATAGTCTTCTTCATTGTATTCAAATGAGAATACACACAAATATTCTCGCATTAGCAATTTTTCATGTGCCTTGAGCCTACGTGTTTTCCCTTGCATTATGACTAGCATGTTTAGTTATTGTGCCAATACCATTGAATACGCTGTATGTAAATTGCTTACGACTCCATTGTGCATTCATAATATCCTCGAAAGCAAAATGATTGTGATAAACAAGTCTAGCGTCTGGCTTATATTCAGGTGGTTAAGTGATATGAGAAAATTGGAGGGAATAAAATGAGATGTGTTGTTGCCGGTCATACATCACGACGGTACACGCATGTAACGTACATTGCCTGCACATATGTTGTTATTTCAAGACATGGGGTCCATAAACAAGCACATATCATTATAAATGCACATTGCAGTCTGGATTGTGGTCTAGCACGTAAGTTCTGTGGCGGATGCTAAATTTTATATTAATCTGAAGTGTGAGGAATGATAAGCCTTCCTACAGTTAGCCATGGATTCGTTATGGATAATCATATTGTTTCTACGTTTTTGACAGCTTGGAAGAAAGCTATTTTCCACTTTACTATATATTTTGTGTCCTTTGTTATTGAATTAACGCTTCGAACATGTCTGGTGCTCGTCTAAATGGTCACAATTCATAGTAAGACTAAGCATGACAATAGATATCATCATTAACATGATTAACAGGGAAATTATATGCTCGAAGAGGAACCCATTCAAGTCACGAAGTAGGCAAATGCCGGTCTATTCAACAGCACAATATGGTCGTTTCTATTGAGCGAGAGCCTTGTAATGAGCGTGATTTCCGCTTCTTATTTCTGCCTGCAGTGTATCTAACCTATTCAACCTTCTATTTTATTTTTTGGTTACAGCAGGGTACTTGTATTTATCAAGTTTTTTGGTAGAAAGGAAAAAGACGTAGAATACAAGATGGATTGTGGAATGAAACTCATCAAGTATCTGCTTTTTGCATTCAATTTGGTGTTTTTCATCATTGCGTTAGTGCTGATCGGTGTCGGGGCTGCCGTCGAAATTAAATATCGAGATTTGGTGCAAATTACTGGCTCTACTATTTCATCCGCACCAATTTTGCTGATATGTGTTGGCGTGTTCATCATGATAATTGCATTCTTCGGATGCTGTGGGGCGTACAAGGAAAACTACTGCATGGTGACAACATTTATGGTCTCACTTCTGGTTATCTTCATCCTCGAAATGTCAGCTGGAATCGCGGCATTTGCTTTGAGAAACCGAATTGAAATTTGGATAAAGAAATCAGTGCAAGACGCCATAAGCAAATACACGCCTAAGATGAAGCCAGTTTTTGGAGTCGTGCAGGAAAAATTCAAATGTTGTGGCGCAGTTTCGTCTGTGGATTGGGAAACGAGTACCGGTTTTCAAGCAGAAGCAAAAGCCCGAATGACCCAAGCAGGAATTTCTAGTAACAATGGAACAAAAATTGTGCCAGACAGCTGCTGTATTACTCCGAAGAAAGATTGTGGATTGAAATCAGGGCACCTTATTTACACTGGAGCCAAAAATGGATGCGTTGAGAAGATTGAAGCCTTCATAAAGCGAAATGCTGGCGTGATAGGTGGCGTTGGTATCGGTATTGCATTTATACAGATCGTCGGCATTATATTCGCATGCTGTCTCATGCGTACGATAAAGAAAGAGTACGAACACGTTGCTTAGGACTAGAATATTCAATCGAACAAGTTTTACTTTTATGTTGTGTAATTAAATTAACCCATTGATTTCGAACCACAGCTTCACAGCTAAATTTCAGGACAGTTAAGTTTTATCATGACACAAACTATAAGTTTATATTTCTTCTTAATTACAACCTACTGGGTGTTTAGAAGTTCATTTTTCAGACAAGTGTGTGTTTATAGTAAAACCTGGCAAAAAGGCCGCCATGTATTTAACATGATATTAAGCTACAAGCTTCAGAGACACATATGCCAATCTTGATACTACTTTTTACGTGTGGTTTGGTGAAATCTACTTCAAAGATTGTGATATTTTCTACTACGTATTTTTCCATTACAATATTTTCTTGAAATATTCTAGGCAGCCGGTATCCATACACAATTTCTCACGTGAATAATATTATATATGTATGATAAAGTGCGTTACTGACTACCTGATTTTAGGTGAATGAATTTCAGAATGGCTTCAAAAATAATCTCACAAAATATACATAAAATACTTACTTTACAAATTTTGAAGTCTGTACCACGTACAAAAATCTGACAAATAATAGTTGATATATATCACTGGAACCAGGATACTTTTATCGCTAATTCATGATAAATAATGTTGCATCCAAGGCATGCGATCATATAACTTTCCTGTGTGAATGATAAACACTAGTCTTTTGAATAGATGATTATCATATATTATTCAATTAAACGGGCTTAAAGCATGTAACACAATTGTATTCTTTCATTATATCCATATTGCTCAATTTTTCTTTATCTAGCATATCGAATTATCTGCGACAATATACTGTATCATGCATGATAGAGCATTTCAACAATTGGCGGATGTTGTAATTTAAATTAAAATCTGGTTGAAACGATGCCCGGGCCACTCAAGATCGAACTAAAATAATTTTGAAATTGCAAATAATTACGAAAATTTAATCTGATTTATCGGGTATAAGAAAATACACACCTCAATAAAATGTGAAGTTGGATGGATGCTATTTCACTTGTTATGCAGAAATACAAAATCAAATTCTGGTTATATTTTGTGCGTTTAAGAGAAGCTAAACGTTACTGTATTTGAATGATACGTGAATGAAAGATATTTTTTTTTGTAACTGTAGTTGTATTTACTCCTTTAGGTTTTCGATATTATATTTAAAAAATTTTATCGGAAAACGGAAATTACACCGAATCCTTTAATTTCGCAAGTTCTAAGTAATTCCGCCTACTGCCCTTTATGTGAACTCAAAATTATAGATATTTTCCTGTTTAATTACTGACAAATTAAATAAGTGTAAAGAATTGCGAGATTGCAAGTTTTATTGCACCAATTGAGTAATAATTCATTCTTATGTAGAACGGAAGTTTTCGTAATATTATTTGAGCGGTGTTCCATATACATTCATCTCAAGTCTAGGCAAAAGTAATATCGACTTTCAAGAAATAGATGCATTTGGTCTAGTCTGCTCTCACAATCACACGTATATGTTTAGCAGAGTATCAATTTGCAAACTTATTTTTTGTTACTATGTTTACATTGTATTATTCAGACATAGATAATAACATATTATGGTTATACATTTATTTGAAACAGAACATAACTGCAGATATTATATGCACTATATCGTTTCTTAGTTATTTGTAGATCAATATTCAAAAATGGGGGGGGGGGGGGGGGGGGTATCCCATTTGAAAAATAGCTGACTTTTCCATTAATCTGTTTGTCCAGCAGAAATTGTATATTGATTGAAAATGTAATTGAATTGAATTCATTTGTGATCGCAATAGAAAACCCATCCAAATAAAAGCTAATAATGTGCATATTTTAGACTGCCATACCAATAGATTTTTATTTTCTGACCATTGGCTTAAATAAACGGTAGATCAAAATCTGACATGGATAGTTTGACGTTTGAACCGGCTGATGATAATGGCTCACGAGAGGCTGTGAATACTGTATTTGCAAAATATATCAATTTACAATAACATAATGATATTCTGCTAAACTGATGTTTATAACTGCATTTGTTAATTCATTATGTTGGACATTTAATTTGTAATAAAGTGGCTATATGTGTAAACTATTGAATTTATTTAAGTGGCATGCTTGGCGAGAGTAAAAAGTTTGCATATTGAAGTATAAGTTACTGCTCCAAGCTGAGTGTGTGAAGTATTGTTGCCACACTTGAATCGATTCTCTCGCGACAGTTTTGCCGACGAGGTTTTTGTCGGTTTTACATGATTTTTGCAATTTTTGCATGGTTTTAAAAGATACAAAAAATATGATATCTTCAAATCTGGCATTCTATGACATTGACGAAATGTAGAATCGAAAATGTAAAAGTTTATCTGACAGACATTACATATGACTCATCTCGTAAAAATGTTTCATTTTCGTTATTCGCAAAAGAGTTTTTTTTTCCCGATTCGTATATTAATAATTAGTTTTTGCCTGAATGCAAAATATTATATCTATAAGTTTTGCTTTAAGGAATTTCCTTCCTTTTTAAATCTCACATTGTTGACTTCAATTGTTCAATCAGAATCGGCTGATATCACTGGCGCGGGTAATAACCTGAATATACATATTAGTCGCCTGCTTGTCTAATATCAATAAGTAGTTGTGGGCAAATATTTTCTTGTTTGAAAAACAAGAACTCAAGTAAAAATGCTTCAATGGTACTGGTACGGTAATAATTTCCAACAATTTCACGATCATTTTTGTTGGTCGATAATTTTCAGTGGGTGTGATGTACAGGGTGTTCATGAAGACCTAAATTTTTAAAATCTAAATGGCTCTATCGATACCATGATTTTAGAGTTTGTTTGCTCCTACGGGTGTATTAAATGAGGTAAAAAAACTGAAAAACTCTGTTTAAAATGAAACAAAATTGATTAAGATATATTGAGAACTGACTTCATAACAAAATTGAAATTGTTTAGTTGAGTTTTATTTACCAATAATAATTCATAGGCTTCGAGAATACTGAATACTTTTCTGTAACTTGATTTTCCGTCTGACATTTGACTAATTATTTAAGATATTCCATGAATAGAATTTTCTGAATCCAATTTTCTCACTTGAACGCATTTCTCTATAGTAGGGGTGTGCAACGTTTTTGTCCGTGGGTCATATAATCAACTTCAGACACCGGAAAGATAACGACCGATATATTTAGGAAAAAGACACATACAAATAGCTATCTGAATTTTAATTCTAACCACCCGATCGCGTCCACTACCATCCCATATGTTAAAGTACTTAGTGAAAAAAGTCGAAGAATTTTAGAAGACGTAAGGAGCAAAGTTAGTTTCAAACCCCAAAACACAATAGGCCAATTGCTTTCTAATGTCCAAGAGCGCCCATGCCCTAACAAGAAAAACGGCGTGGTATATGTAACCCCATGCAGTGATTGCTTCTCTATTTACATTGGAGAAACGAAACGAAGTCTCGAAACTCGGAGAAAGAAACATCAGCGAGCTGTAAAACAAAACAAATTCGAAAAATCGGCTCTCTCGAGACATGCCCTTTCTACAGATCACAGCATTGATAGAGAAAACAGCAGGACATTAGAAAATGAAATCACTACAGGAAAAGACTATGTCTGGAAATCATATCACATTAACAAAGAGAAAAATTCAATGAACGATAAAGAAACTGCATTGTTTCCTCATATTTGTTCGAACTTGCGCCAATTCACTCTATTATCATATTGTCCCCTGTTTCAATTTTTTCACGCCGTGTTCATTTTTAAATTTTGTTTTTGTGCTCTCTATATATATACGATAGTGTACTCTTCATATCATGCCCTGATGAAGTTTTCTGAATAGAAATTCGAAACGTCGGCAAATTATATCGTTTTGCTATACACCGGTTGTGCTTGACTTATCTTATACCTGGTGCTGGCAATCATGTGCCATGTGTTTCATATATTGTTAAAAACTTGAAATACAATACCGAGGTGGTATTTCTTTTTAATTGCCACTGCATAGATAAATTTAGTACTTTAATACTCACATATACGTTCCGAAGAATTTGTAAACCACAATGACGAGGTTATTATAATAATCTATATTATTTTGATCCTTTGATTGGTAACTTCCTAAAATGCGCTTTCATCGACAAGGTATGATTAAAAATATTGTAGGGATAAAAAGGGGAAATAAGGTATGATCAACTAAATCTGACCGTAAGCAATTTCAATGGTGGTAAATAAAATTGAAAAAATTATTGTTCTTCACGAAGCAATGGTTCAGGACAACTCCTAATACTTGCGAAAATAAAATTGATTTATTTTATAAAAGTCCGACTACACTAGACATTCTAATACGTCGTGAGTGAGGTGGTTGGCATGAGATTTGAAAACGAGAACTTTTGAACTTACATAACATTACAACAAGAGAGCGATGCTCAAATATATGGACGAAGTCCGAAACTATAAGTAAATGGGGGTCTTGTAAACGTAACAATTTGTCGTAGATTAGATCGTATATGAGAGGATTAACCGTAAATATCCCTCTTGATATTTTGATATAACACACTGTGTTTCAAATTTCGTGAAAATTGGGCATTTTCAAAATGTTAGCCTTTTTTACAAAATATAATTTTATAAAAGGATATATAATCAACTCAGTTTGATATGCTGAATTTTTTTGAAAAAATATTCCATTGTTCTCATCAGGCTTTGATACAAATTATCTTATTTTTATAGACGGAATACGTAATGAATTAAAAATTATTGGAGACACCCACGCAATGGTTCTGTGCTTGCATACCTGTGATAATATCAACAGATAAACATGATCATTATCCCCTTTTTTGTCAAATCGTACCAGTTACCAATTAGAGCGACTAGCAACGCAAAATTTACTCGGTAAAATGTCGGAAATCTCATACAGATGCAAAAAACACGCAGCATAGGAGTTATTTATTGTAACAGCTGTACTGAATTTATTTTGATAAAATACATTCATAAAAAGTTGTTCAATAACACATTAAAGTAATTAATCGTGCTAATCGGTATTTAGTAATCATTTCAAAGTATTGTTTATCATCACTTAATCTGCTTGTTATGCGTGAGTTAAATAATAATTCAAGGAACCAAGAGAACAACAAAAGTAACAGCAGCGCAAAGTACGACATTTGTTTCATAACGCCACTTATAATTTGAGTCAATTTTTGGATATCTGAAACCATAGATTTGTCGCTAATAAACACGCCAACTTCTTGTTGTTGTGAAAAACTTATTTCCTCTTTAACTACGGGACCAAATGCTTTGAAATGTTCTATGGTTCAAGATTATTGTTTCAGCTAGAACGTCATTCCTTTTATTTATATCAGAAATTTCAGTTGGATTATACCACAAGGCATCAGAAATAGGAGTGGAAAGTTATTCATTTTCAAGCAAATAAAAATTCAAATATCATGTTTATATGACTTATCAAATTTTAGGTTTCAAGATATTCTTTATAAGAAATTACTTGAAATTACTTAAAACAAATGAATGAAGGATTAGTCTGACTCTCTTAAATAACGAGAGTAATTTGAAATACAAATTATATGCTATTGTTTCTCACACGTTTTTGAGATTTTCTGCTCTTAAATGAGCTTCAGTTTAAATAGGTAAATCAGTTTACAACGACTACATAAGCTTTGAGAAAAAAATTTTCCGCTTATCAAAATTCTTGCTTATCGTGCGAGATTTCGCACTAACAAAGTACAGTTTTATTGCTTAAAATTGATTTCCGGAAAAGATTAAACGCATTTCAAATCTGTTTACATTACTCAAATTCTCCGTATCAATGCAAGAGTCGTTACTAACTATAAGTTTCATAAAAAGAATTGGACAATTAATATGTGATATTGCCTAAAGGCCAAAGGCACAAAACTAATGAGAAACTGCAATTTTATTAAAAATATATGCAGTATTTGAGGCTGTTAAAAATTAATTTTATTCACAATTATGCAACGGTGTTTTCTATATTTAACAAAAGTTTACTTCAAAGCAAAAATATTTATTTGAGCGTCAATTGTTGAGTTTTACTCTTACGGCACGCTTGACCTTGCCAAACAAAATGCACGGTACTTCAGTTTATCATCTTACATTAAACATTAATCTTGCATACTATTTGAATAAGGCTCTCGACGAGCATGATCACGTGACGCAAAAAAGTCTTATATCAATCTTTTACAAATATTTCGTTAATTTCAAAATAACAAGCAATAAAGAATTAACACCACATAATAGATCAGACGTGGAGCGTGTCAATGAACACTCAATTTTAAGATCCTCATCAGAAATGGCCTAAATACAATATTTTTTTTAGATGGGTTTTCCTCTTACTAACCGTAAAATTAACCGAGTTCAATTTATTCATTACCTGCCCTAGGGTTATCTATAAAAAAAAAAATAATTAGAAGATATATAAACAGTTGTTGGTTATATCTTGATGTACAATTGTTGGATCATTTTTTCTGCTGATTGCGAGCATCGCAATACCACCATGCTGAAGTTCTGGGCATTATCGATGGTTGCGGCAATATCTGTTCTTGTCAAACTTTCAGAAGGTAAGGGTTAATAATATTACATAAATATATTAGAAAAATATTTTATTTTGGGAACGTCGCATTGAATGCATTTCACGCAGTGCAAATATTATCCACACAATATAGAGATGTAACTTTGTGGATTTAACATAAATATTCGAACTAAAACTGATCAATCAATGTAAAATTAACGTAGGATCAAAATGATACATTCATTTGGTTTATTTTATTAGACACGTAGTTGATCGTTTGACCTATTGATCGTTTTCTAATTTGTTGTTATTCTTGTTGGTATTTTTCTTGTTGTTGTTATGAAAAAATTCATTTTTTCATTACCTAATGGACCACTTGCTTTGAAAGTTTCAGTTATTAAAGATTGTATTTTTCGCTAGAAGGCTATTATTTTTATTTGCTTTTAAATTTTTTGTTAGATCTGATATTTCCTCTAAAATGCGCTGTAAAATTTTCAATTACGGGAACACGTTTTTACGAAATCGTGAATGCTGTCTTTCACGTGTTTATGAAAACGTGACGGCTGCCATCGGTAGTCTAATCTACTGTGACAGATTGCATACCCCCATTTACTTATAGTTTCGGACTTCGTCCATATATTTGAGCATCGCTCTCTTGTTGTAACGATAGAGAACCTAATACTGATGAATGTAAGTTTCGGATATCTTGTTTTTGAAGCGTATTTCGAACCAGAATGATCCGATTCGTATATTTACAAGTCTTATTTTTTTAGTGTAACACCATTAGTTTATTTACGTTTGGAGAACGGCGGGTAATTTGTCATCAAATAATAATAGGATACTAAACCAGTGTTTCCCAACCCCCGAGTCCGCGGTCTCAAATGAGTCCGCAGAGCATTTGAATGAGTCCGTAACGAGCCAGAAATTCACTGAGGGCCACGAACGTTTTTGCGAAACTTAACTATCAGCAGTTACGATTTACGTTAGAATTTACATAAAAAGCAAGTTTATTCACATAACAATAATCGAGTTAAAATTTACTGGATAATGAGTATGGCTGGGCATATATTCGAATATTCAACTATTAGAATAACAATTAACTATTCGAAAATTTGGTAGCAGGTGACGCGACAGTTCACTTGTGCATCGCTTAATCAAATGATGGGACTCACTTGCGGATTTTCGACGAAAACACGAGTCTGCACACGTAACGAACGATAGATGGTGTTTTTCAAACGAAGGGACTCACTTGCGGATTTTCGACGAAAACACGAGTCTGCACACGTAACGATAGATGGTGTTTTTCGCGAGTTCGAACAACGAGGAAGAATTTTTTTTCTGGCAGGTGTCAATTGTGGCAACCCAAATTTTCTAAATTGAAAAGCGGCAATACAAAATACTAAAAATAAAACGGGGAACACCATAATTTTTTCCCTAAGGATTATATGCTTTACTCCCTCCACATTGGTACGTACAGTCACCGCCGTAAGTGTTGTACGAACAGCTCAGATTTGTCGAATTCACAAAAATAAGAATTAAAACAAAATATAATCGGGCAATTTGCCACGCATTTTTATGTTCACGGATTGTCATGATATTTTCTGAGTAGCATTGCTTTTATTTCGTCCAGACAAACCGCAGATTAAAAAGATCACATAAAATTAATAATAAAGCAAGGCGATGAATATGTATTTTTGATTTACTAATATATATACTTTAAATATATTCTTAATAGGTACTAAATTAAGTTGTACTTTCTGAAAATTTATAGCAGATAGTAGGATTTTTCTAACGGCGATAACAAATTCGCAAGATCGCAAAAAAATATGTATCAAAATTAAATATAATCGGGCAATATATTCTCACATTATTATGTTCGCAGATTGCCGTGGCATTTTAAAGAAGTAATGCTTTCATCCTGTCGTAAGTAATCCATCGACTCAACCGCGGGTAACCATGAACACAATTAAAATAAAATAGAAAGACATTTTAAATTCTCGTCGTTGTCATGGATTGAATATTGTGCCGTCAAAATTCTGTTGTGTTTGGTTTTATTTACTTCTTCACACAGAGTACGGTTGCAATAAACGCACCTTGAGTCCGCAAAGGTTTTCGCCGGTGAGAAAGTAGTCCGCGACCAAAAAAGGTTGGAAAACGCTGTACTAAACAATGAATAAAGTTAGTATATACAAATATATTTGATGAATCTGAATAAGACAAATATAAAACACATCGAATCCCGTTTGCAATAACGGATGTATAGTGAACTTTAGTCATATAGCGACCTTCAAAATAATATCTTAGCGATCTAAAATATTCTTTATACTATACTCTAATTTATTTCAGTATTATCATTTTGGAGGGTCCAATAATTTTGAGGAATAAATTGTTGATTTATATTTTCAATAAAGAATAATGTGTTAATATTGGTATTGCGATGACATTATATTAGTACTTAAAGGACGCTCATATATTAAACAAATAATATTTGTAAAGCTTCGAACCGTTTTGAGTAGTCGAATAAAATTGATGTGCTGTTAAAATTGTGAACCACTTTAAAGAAATAGAATTTTTAAAATTTCTCATAATCAAAACGAATCGACTCGAAATTCTGAAATCCACGGTATATCTTCTCACTGATTTTGATTTATGAGTTTAATTTAAAAAGTAAAACAATTTAATAAAATCTAAAACCGTCATTACGTGAAATATTTCCATATATACAATTATGTACAACCAGTAAATGTTAGGCTGATATTTGTTTTTTTGATACGCCATACTTATAAAATAGCTGTTCGCGCGGTCGTAAGCAGCGTGATCAAGTTAAGATAACCCATTTCCAATATAGTCACTAGCTGGATGTGCTCTATGTGATATACTACTTATATACCACTTATGAGCTACTGTTAGCGTTAACAATTTCGATCTTAAACTAAAGCAATTTTATGCAACAACGTTAAATCAACGGGTAGTATTATCACTGTATTATGGCGGCAATGTGCTGGCATGTTCGAATAACTAGACCATTTTTAGATATTTGTTTTAGAAATTTTCCTACATTTAGCGATTATGTATATTGCATTTATAAAAAAAGTTGCTAAGTTCATAAAGTTTTGATATATTCTTTATATTCTGAATTTATTCTGTGAGATGTATGAACTTGGTGGTGGATGAAACCGTAAACAATATGCGGTTACGTGCGTGAATAACCCCACAGCGCTCAAAGGTATATCAATATTCCAATTACTGATAAAAAAATAAAAAATAAAAACAGTACGGATGAATAAAATTATCATTCCCCTTGTTTGTTAAATTAACCGGTCCACGATTAAAAAGATATGAAATTGTAAAAAAATATAATGATACTATAGAGTATTATTGCTAAGATGAATCAGCATAGCTGTATATCGCCATTTGGTTTAATTTTAACTCAGCAGAGTTTTTTAAATTTAGACAAATTTATTTACTCGACCGCTCTTAATTTTTTAATCTTCCTTTGACTCTGACCTTGTGGTACCCTATCTACAAACCAGGACAGGGTATAATCAGAGGTGCCACGACTAGTGGGTTCGTCACGTCGCACACTCTCCCACCTCATTGTTCCGCTGACAGTACATTTTATTCCTTATTTCCACAAGTAGTGAATCGCACAAAATGACGTTATTTTAAATATTTACTGTTCTAAAACCTTGAATAGTTTGATAATATTCATTGATAAAATCTCCATGCCGTAAGCAAATCAAAGGTGGCGTGATAACGAAAACGTGACTTTGTACTGGACAGCACGAATTAGTTCAGTATAGCAGATAAGAACACTGATTTGAGCGGCCGAGACATCTCTGCATTTCCGTTGTATATTTTCACAACTAAAATGGGAGTTAATAACGAAATTATCTGATTTAAAAAATAAAATTCAAGAAATATTTTATAGAACACGTAGTTGAACACGTAAATTTTATAATAGAGGCTCATTCCTTTAAGCTAACAATGAGCACTTATCAACACCTAACAAATTTTCACTATCAAAATTGAGAAATCGAAGTCGAATAAATCTCAATTTTTAATGCTCGTATTTAATGAAGGCTAGTATTTGCAATGATTTTTTAACTCATAAGGATCAGATAATTAAAAAAGAAAACATTTCATATCGCAGGTATCACTAATTGTCAGGGATTGTCAAACAACCTGATCATGAATGGATATTGCTACAATGCCTATTCTTATTCCATAAGTGCTAGTGATATACGAATCTATTGTGGTGTCCAAGGAGGGGATGGGGCCGTAGTGACAAACACTGCAGAGTACAACGCAATCTACAGTTATTTGCGAACTTACCGAAGTTTTCAGACTATCTATCTACTCGGAATGACAATTGGAGTGGTATAATTTTTTGTTATTGTATTTTTTTATTTGTATACGTATCATTTTATCTTTGTTAAAGTAGAATATATTTTTTCAAATTCCGTTAAAACATGTCAATATTTGTACATGCAACCATTGCAACGTATAATAAAATAATAGATTTCCATTAAAATTGAACTTTGAAGGAACGAAATAATCCCACGATATACGATTGAAAAATCACTTTCGTGTTAGGAGGCCAACTCTTGTGCGATAAAGCAAGGTACAAAATCTTTTAAAAGAAAGGAATATTTAATTAATTAGACACCGAGTTGCGGCATCAGCATCTTATTCCCACATTTATAATTATTCCCTCCACAAATATTCAATCCCATGCTTAGTATATGTTTAATATTATTAACATTTTCGAATTGTTTTTAGTCTCAATTGTTCGACCTTGATGGCAATGTCATCCCGTACGCGGGAAATTGGGCTTCCACTCATCCCCAAATGCCCTCGGACGTGGGTATTCAAACGTTTCCGAATCCAGATAATGTCGGAAATGGAATGATCACAATGAACGGCTTATCACCTGTCTCACATTTTGTATGTCAAACATTAGGTATGTACGTTAGTTGATCAGCTAATTACATGGTCCTCCAAATGTGGATTGCCAAACTTAGCATGCATTCATGTACCAATTGTCTTATTCTATGGTAAACCTTGAAGTGTACTTCGTTGAAATTGGTCGACTGATTTGCATAATAAACGGAACAACCTAATTCACTGTCTACCGTCCACCTATATTAGGAATAAATCATTTAATCGTACTGCTTTTACAATTAGGATAATAATAGTAAAAATGAATTTCATAATAAGGCGAGCGCGAAACTACTCATAATTCAGATTAGGGCATTATTCTAACAAATGTTTTTATTTCAGGTCAATGTTCTGTACTCCAAGCTCCGGCTTTTGGAACAATAAATTGCGATTTGTCGCCGCCTAATGTACATGATTCCACGTGCACGTATGGTTGAAATTTTATTCTAGATCGGTGGTTATCGAACTTTTTGGGCCACGCCCCTTTTTTAGAATTTGTTTCGAGCCCCACTCAAAAATAACTAGCTAACAAAGTGAGGCGAAAGTATGTTTTATTAAAAAAAAAAATAAAAATTTAAAATCCGTGGATGGGACGTAAATAATGAAATAAATGAAAAGTTTTGAATTGTAATAAATATCCAAAATGAGGCGGGCAAGATCAAATCTAACATGCATTTTCAATTTTTAATCAGCTTCACGCACCCTCAAAAAATTTTCTACGACTCTACCTACTCCAACCACTGTTCTAGATCATTCTATTCTAACCATGTCATAACAATTTATGTAGAAAAAATAACCATTGTAATTAAAAACGGGGTAGCAAAGGTGAAATAAGCATGACATAGTCAGGGTATAGCCGTAACCAGACCCATGTCTTCCATCGTGATAATAGGTGCTTTGATTGTTGCATACTCAATGATTATCAACTTCTTTATACGAGACAATCAACAGCCATGATTACAGACGACATATTTGAGTTGAAGTTTAGAAAATGTGAATTGTATCACGGACCTTGTTTTCATGAATTTTTATGCTTTTTTCATATAATATTATGTAACTATTGTTTCGGCATTCGAATTCTAGCTTTCCTCATTGGACTTTGACCATGTACTAGGGAAATATATAATTTTTTTCCCCGCCCGCTGGGCTATGACTGGCTTCTGTTACTTCTGCTGTTTTACTTGACGAATTACCATTTTTGATTTATCCGGAATCTTGGGGTATTCTG